>NC_086452.1:423231274-423850024 GCF_028390025.1 Pseudophryne corroboree | reverse complement strand
ATAGTCCGTAGTGGATGCTGGGCGCCCATCCCAAGTGCGGATTGTCTGCATTACTTGTACATAGTTATTGTTACAAAAATCGGGTTATTATTGTTGTGAGCCATCTTTCAGAGGCTCCTCTGTTATCATGCTGTTAACTGGGTTCAGATCACAGGTTATACGGTGTGATTGGTGTGGCTGGTATGAGTCTCACCCGGGATTCAAAATCCTTCCTTATTGTGTACGCTCGTCCGGGCACAGTATCCTAACTGAGGCTTGGAGGAGGGTCATAGGGGGAGGAGCCAGTGCACACCAGATAGTCCTAAAGCTTTCTTTAGATGTGCCCAGTCTCCTGCGGAGCCGCTATTCCCCATGGTCCTTTCGGAGTCCCCAGCATCCACTACGGACTATGAGAAATAGAATTATCGGTAAGTAAATTCTTATTTTTGTGTACTGTATCTCTTTCCTCTCTCTCTTTGTCCTCCCCTGTGTGTCTCCCTTTGTGTCTCGCCCCTTCCCCCCCCCCCCCCCATGCTTTTTTTTTTTCTTTCACTCTGTGTTCAGGGTACTGTACCTCTTTATTGGTATTTTTTGGCTTCAGCGGATGCTCCTCCTCCTGGTTAATTTATCATGGATAATTTGGTATCACTGAATGTAAAGGGATTGAATTCCCCACAGAAGCGTAAATTGGCCTTATCTTCCTTCTACAAACTGAAGGCAAAGGTGGTCGCTGTCCAGGAAACTCATTTTAGGAAATTAGACCCCCCCAGATTCTGCGATAATCATTTCCCCACCTGCTATATGGCTAATGGTCCTGTAAAAAAGGCCGGAGTGGCTATACTGTTCTCTCGTGACTGCCCATTCACTCTCGAATCCCAACTAGTAGACCCCGAAGGCAGGTATTTAATATTAATTGGACAGCTCGAGGATACTACTGTTACCTTGGCTTCCTGCTACGCACCTAACTCCGGTCAACTCTCATTTTGTAGAAAACTATTCTCCCTGATACAGAAACACGCTAAAGGTGCCGTCATGCTTCTGGGGGACTTCAACTTAGTTGTAGACCCTTCTGTAGATAGATCTCTCCCCACTAGAAGCCCCTTAGCTAAACCCAGAACCTCCCCTGTTTATACCCTTGGGCTTCGACAATTGCTAGGAGAGTACGATCTCTACGATACGTGGAGAACTAAACATCCTACAGTTAGGGATTACTCCTTTTATTCGCATGTCCACTCCTCATATTCTAGAATCGATCTAGTTCTGACTGACAGAATGTCACTGCCGGCCATCATGAAAATTGATATATTACCAATGACATGGTCGGATCATTCTCCACTGAGGGTGGTGTGGAAATTTGGGGACCGTAGAGTCTCACCGGGCCCTTGGAGACTAGGAAATTTCCTGTTATGCCATCAGGAAGCTTCACTTGCCATGCAGCAAACCTTAAAGCTATATTTAGAAACTAACAAACCCGAAGATACTTCGGTCTTTAATAATTGGTGCTCTTGTAAAGCTGTAATGCGGGGGGCTGCCATTCAGGCCGCTTCACGATTAAAACGCTCCCAAAATGCTGAACGTCTTTCGGCTGAAAGAGAGGTTGCAAAATTAGAATTAGCCAATAAAGCTGACCCGCAGAATAGAACTGCCTTTAAGCTTTTGCTTGCCGCAAGGGAAAGGGTGAACATTTTTTCGCTTCGGGAAGTACACCGCAATCTTGCCCGATTAAATCAGAGATTTTACGTATTTGGAAATAAGGCAGGGCGTCTCTTGGCATGGAAACTGCGAGGCCAGCGAGCTAAGGCCAGACTTCATTTTGTCTATTCCCCTACGGGCTCTAGAGTCTCTGACCCTTATAATATAGCAGACACCTTTGCAGAGTATTACTCCCGACTCTACAACCTACAGGCAGATACTAATACTCCCCAACCCATTGAAGCTGAAATCCAGTCCTTTCTAAAAGACCTGTCCCTACCGACACTGAACTCCGAGGCCTGCCTGTCCCTCAGCTCACCCTGGACTATCCCTGAACTTGAGGCAGCTATTGACGGTCTTCCACGTGATAAAGCGCCTGGGCCAGATGGATTTCCGTCTAATTTCTACAAAACTTATAAAGCAGATTTGGCACCAGTGTTATTGGCGGTTTTCAACGAGGCGTCGGAGTCTGGGAGGTTCCCGAGAGAAATGCTTGAAGCGCGGATAGTTGCTATCCCTAAGCCAATTTTAGTGATCCCATTGATGTGGCAATTCTAAACTCTCCACAATCTGATAACACTCATTCGTAACAGATGCCCTATATCTATTTATCTACATACCTTTATGTTACAATTTCTGAGTGAGGTATTCCCCTGCATATAGGGTTTTTTCTTCTTTTTTTGACACATGGGCTAACAGCAGAAGGGATAAGTCACGTATACACTGTGATTTACTGCACAACTCCTTGGTACTTTCCCATGAACAGCATTGCTCTATAATTAGTACTACAAAGGGAAAATGTCTCTCCAAATATGTTACTAACTGTTTTTCATTGATATAATTTCCCCCATTTGTGGGCACAATAAGAATTAATGAGGCCTTGATTTTTTGGTGTATAGCTGAGAGTGCTATCATTGTGGTTTAAAGGCTTTTTCTTTATTACCATTATTGCAACCACTCTGTGGAACATGAATTAAGGAGTTATGCTCTCCTCGTATACAACTGAAAGTGTTACCATTGTGGCTGAACGGTCTTTTACTCTTGCTACTATTATTACTACCACTCAGTTGAAGTTGCTACATAAGGGCCCTCATTCCGAGTTGTTCGCTCGTTCTTTTTCATCGCATCGCAGTGAAAATCCGCTTAGTACGCATGCGCAAAGTTCGCACTGCGACTGCGCCAAGTAACTTTACTATGAAGAAAGTATTTTTACTCATGGCTTTTTCTTCGCTCCGGCGATCGTAATGTGATTGACAGGAAATGGGTGTTACTGGGCGGAAACACGGCGTTTCAGGGGCGTGTGGCTGAAAACGCTACCGTTTCCGGAAAAAACGCAGGAGTGGCCGGAGAAACGGTGGGAGTGCCTGGGCGAACGCTGGGTGTGTTTGTGACGTCAACCAGGAACGACAAGCACTGAACTGATCGCACAGGCAGAGTAAGTCTGGAGCTACTCTGAAACTGCTAAGTAGTTAGTAATCGCAATATTGCGAATACATCGGTCGCAATTTTAAGAAGCTAAGATTCACTCCCAGTAGGCGGCGGCTTAGCGTGTGTAACTCTGCTAAATTCGCCTTGCGACCGATCAACTCGGAATGAGGGCCAATATGTAGTTTTTCCCACATATTGCAGCTACAACTATTCATTCTGGCAAAATTACAAAAATTGTATCTTTTTGTATAAAAAGGGTTATGAGACATAATACCTGTAGACCAACCTTTTCTGTTACAGTTGTTGCTTTCAAAAGGGTTACGAGACACAACACCTGTAGATCAACCCTTTCTGTTGCAATTATTGCTTTCAAACCAGTGAGACACCTGGATAAGCAGGCTGCCCATATGAATTGATGAATTGTTATGAAAGAAAAAAAACAAAAGTATATATACCTCTCATGCCGTTTCATGTGACTGCTGCCACGTAACCAGTGTATTTCTGAGAAAAGACACATGTGACTTATACTACAAAATCCATTGAGGATCCCATATATATTATTATAACATCAATGTGTCAGTATATAACCTCTTTCTGAAATGCACTGTCCACAATTTGTTGGAAATGTAAGTATTGTATTCTCGTACTGAGCTATTTAATATTTAATATTCAGTTCCTACAATTAATAAGTTTTATTAAAATGTAATAAGGAGTACTGATTATTAATTTACTCCTTTAAGGAATATACATGCATATATATATAAAAAGCATTATTCCTTTCTTCACAAATACTATTGTTTAATACTGTTACACTTTTTTTAAAGAAAATATTTAATAAAAGTTATGTTTTAATTAACTAATTTTTCAAATTCAACAAAAGAGTGCACCACAAAGAAAGCCTTCTTGGAGCAGGTCTTTCTTATTACCTGCTCATTAGCTCAAATTCTACATTGTAGTTTGCTTTCTGGTGCACCTCCAGCATAAATAGAATACAGAGTATCTTACTGGAAATAACTTTCTAAAAATTGCTGGTTAATAAATCTATGTGACTGAATCACATCATGTGCATAATCTACCCAGGGCTCACCCCCTATTTGTTGTACTAATATTAATATAGCCTGCAACTGCCAGCTGTGCTTAAATTCTTACGGCTTTGACTGAAACTGATCTTTAGTTGCATTCTCATTGCTGCCTGTATGTTATCGGTCCTCTGACCTACTCATCTGCAATCACCTGAGTGCATGTTTCACACCTACCTGCTTTTAAGTTGGAGACTGCATGAATTTGTTAAGCGCCTCCCACTGTGACTGCTTTAATGTTGGCAGTATAATCGACAGAGTTCTATGCTTGCTGCTTGCAACCAACTCACTTACCTGTCTGTTTGGATACGTTATCACATACTGACTGAATTTAGTTGAGTACTTGCATACCCCGTCCGCTTTGCATGCAACAGTACTCTTCATACTGGGCCTCAGTTACTGACTGCCAGCAACTAACTTTTAACGTTGAGCCTGCAATTAATATCTTTTACGCTTCTGAACTTTAGTATATTCCTACTGCTTCTGAACTTGAACTTTTAACTATGTATAGACATTGGTTAGGATAACTTGTATCTTGAGAAGGGTTAAACTGCTACCCATAGGATGTTTAGAGTCACTTCACGTGATTAATATCTTAGTGTAAAGGAAATTTCATGCTGATATTTGCAATACTACTGTTCAAGTTTGTATTTGCCTCTTAACTAATTAATTCCACAGCGGTGACCATTCTGATCCTGAGTAATAAATCTTTCTGTCACCGTCCTAACGTGTGGTGACTATTTTGTGTTGGGTCATCTGGGGTGGGGTTTCCTCGTCCCTCTGCCTAGGGTACCCGCAGTGAGATCCGGTTCAGGAGGTGATTCCGGGTGAAGAATCCAGGTACGTCCACTGACACCTGCACTCGCAACAACACTCCACCGATACTTACCTGTTACAGTATGAACCAACAGAAGGGGCTTCTGTGGCACAAATCGCAGAAAACTTTACTGATGGGGATGTTAAGCCGCTGGTCAGTCACAATGCTCATGCTGACACCTGTGAACCAGCTAAAGTGACCTACATGGGCATATGAGCATCGCAGTTGGACCTTGTATCAATGGAAGAAGGTCATCTAGCCTGATTGCCCCTTTTCTGTTGTAGCATGTGAATGGGGTACATGTGCCTTGTTACCTAAAGAAGGGATGGCACCAGGATGCATTGTGGGAAGAAAACAAGCTAGTGAAGGGACTGTGGTGCTTTGACATCCTGGGAAACCCTGGGTCCGGCCATTCTTCTGAACATTAATTTGACGCTTCCCACTTACCAAAACATCGTTGTGGACCAGGTACATCCTTTCCTAAAGGTGGTAATCACTGATGGCAGGACACTGTGCCTTTGCCACACTGCACGGATTGTTCAAGAATGGTTTGACGAACACAATGAAGGGTTCAAGGTGGCCTCCAAATTCACCACCTCTCAGTTCAAACAGGCATCTCTGGTATGTGTTGAACAACAAGTCCAATCTGTGGTAGATTTACCTCACAACTCACATGAGTAAAAGGGTCTGCTGGTAACATCCATGTACCGGATACCACAAGATGCCTGGTATCCGTTCACATGGTCGACCATGTTATGGTCGACAGTCATTAGGTCGACCACTATTGGTCGACATTGACATGGTCGACATGGACACATGGTCGACACATGAAAATGGTCGACACATGAAAGGTCGACATGAGTTTTTTTACTTTTTTTTCTTTTGGGGAACTTTTCCATACTTTACGATCCACGTGGACTACGATTGGAACGGTAATCTGTGCCGAGCGAAGCGGTAGCGGAGCGAAGGCACCATGCCCGAAGCATGGCGAGCGAAGCGAGCTATGCGAGGGGACGCGGTGCACTAATTGGGGTTCCCAGTCACTTTACGCAAAAAACTACACCAAAAAAAGTAAAAAAAAAACATGTCGACCTTTTCATGTGTCGACCTTTTCATGTGTCGACCTTTCATGTGTCGACCATGTCAATGTCGACCAATAGTGGTTGACCTAATGACTGTCGACCATAACATGGTCGACCATTCATACCGGAACCAAGATGCCTTCAGCGGTCTTCTAGAGTCTGTGATTTTGCGGATAAGAGTTGGTTTGGCAGCACACAGAGGAGCAGTGGCATATAAGACTGTCTGTCAATCATAATGCTTTGGCTCATTACTGTGTAAGCAATACATACTGTATTTCCTTCACGTTTGTAGCATATCTAAATGTACACCCTGAAGTGTCATGCCGATTTATACCAGTTGAAAAGTAGAAGTTTAAGAGTAAAGGGTTAAACAGTTATGGTAAGACCCTCAACTTTTGGTGATTATTGCAACAAAACATTTATCTGTAGAAGTTCATATGTGTAAACACCTATTAATTATTATTCTTATTTTTTTTATTTACAGGTGTGAATATGTACCACCACTTTTGTGACTTTGTAAATCTTTATATAACGCAACATATTAACAACTCTTTCAGCACGGACGTCCATATAGTCATGTGGGACACTGTAAGTAGATTGTCTTTATGTGTAGGAAAATGTGAAACAGAGTTTATGCTGTGACAAATGTGTAGTTCAGTTTCAAACAGTGAAAGCAACAGTGTCTCTCTTCAGAAGTTGTATTACTGTTATGTTGCATGCTTGTACATAAATACACTAGGCTAGGGAACAGCAACTGAAATAGCACAATCAAACAAATATTTGGATTCTTATACTGCGCACAAAGCAGTTACACAGGTCTTTTAGTGAAATTGTATCACCCAATACTACAAAATACAACAACGATGGTAAAAGGTCACCGACAAAATCTGTAAGCGCCTATGGATTTTATCGGTGACTTTTTACCATCGTTGAATATAAAATAGGTTAAAGTGTAAATAGTGTCATAATATAGAGGTCTAAAATGACCTCATGTATGGGGAATATGTACTAAGCCTTGGGAAGTGATAAAGTAGAGAGAAATAAAGTACCAACCAATCAACAAATCCTTTAACCTTTAAAATAGAAGTTAGGAGCTGATATTTTACCTCTCTCCACTTTATCACTCTCCAAAGCTTAGTAGTACATCTCCCCATAAAGAGAACATATATACATAAAAGAGACTGTCATTGTGCTAAAATATATATAATTAATTAATTTGTATTTATTTGTGCTAATGTGTAGAATATAAAATAATTTAAGCTTTCACGCTTCAGACAAATAGTGGGGGCAGCCATTTTGTTGGCTATACAGATGTAGCCATGCTTGTCTTTGCTGCGATTCAGCATGCTGCAACACGGCTTGCTGCATGGCATGCCAGACTGCGACTATTCGCAGCCATCAATAGCTCCATTAATTCCTAATGGAATTAATGAAGCGATCACCGGCTGCAAATAGCCATGCTATGCAGCAAGCCGTGATGCAACATGCCGCATTGCAGTAAGAGGAGCATGGCTACATCTGTACCACCATTTAGTCCAGCGGTTCTCAAACTGTGCCGTGGCACCCTAGGGTGCTGCAGCTCACTTATAGTGGTGCCGCAGCCTTATTGGTTTTGTCAAGACCCAAATGAAATTATTTCAGTTAACAAGTTAGCCATAGCTAGTACAGCATGCAGCTTCAGCTCCACCCCCTCCATTCTTCTCCTGCTGCTAGCGACCAAAGAGACGAGGCGTCAGGTGAGCGAGCCTCTCCCAGTCATGTGAGTATTGACTGTAGCCAACATGGAGGATGGGAGCTGCGGAATCTCTATGTGAGCCCTGGGGTTAATGCATATGGTTCACACTGTCTGACCCCTGAACGGCTGTCATGAGGCACCATTCCAGGCTTCCAGCACCGCCGCCTATCCAGGATGTGTAGTAGCCTCCGGCTCCTGCTCTGATATCCTCCACTTCTATGTCGGAGCTAGGCACACAGTGCACCTGAATAAAAAGACCACCCCCCATCAGCAGTAAGCAAGGCTGCCTGGCGTTTGAGTTTGGCATAACAGCACAAGCAGCATCAGCTACTAACCTTCACATTCTACAGCAGGAAACTGGCAAGGGGTACTATTATGCCATTGTAGGTTATTTATGTGGGGCACTATTGTGTGGGCATATCCAGTACTATTTTTCTGGAAAAATAGGTTCAGGAACTACGGATCTGGGGGTGGAGCTATTGAATAAAGCTATATATAATTAAGATGACAGAAATAAAACTTATCATATGGAAAATCCATTTTGGCCCAGGGGAGGTTAAGGAACTCTGAACCCTATTCCGGTTGGATCGCAACTCGCACTCCAACCTCAAAAACTACAATGATGATGCAGGCGCCCCTGAGTAAATGCGAACACCTCGGCCTGCCAATCAGGCAGAGGCGTTCATGGGGCGGGAGGGGGGCTGCAACGCACTGCTTGTCCTAGTCGAAACCTTTGCGGGGGCGGCGTTAGTGGAACGGAGGCATGACAGGGCAAACGGGGCACGGCATGGCCGTGATCAGGGGCGGCTGTGCGACATCACACGCAGCCGCTCCGATCACAACGATGGCGGCAGTCCAGGAGTCATCAAGAAATTCTGCGATAATGCTGAAATTGCGAGGCGATTGCAGTTTCAGCGTGGTCGCAGGGGGGGGGGGGGGGGCGACGTGTTAGCATGCTGGGCGACCTTGCCCTGCGATTGGCGGCCCCCAGCACATGCGAACATAAGGATTGCAGCTTCTGATAATCCTTACTGAATAGGGTCCTCTGTTCCTGATTATGTCATATTTATTAAGAGGTCCAGGAACTGAGTTCCTGCTGTAGAATAGCACTGGGCATGTCTATGTGGTATGACACTATGGAGCCCATGTTGGGTATTTCTGGGGCTGGGGCTGTAATGTGACCATAAAATTAAATTAATAAATGTATTATTGAGTATCTCAATAGGATATTTTTTAGGGGAAGATTCTATTAAATGCTACACTCATAAGACCTTTATCTTATTTTTGCTAGTGCTACATTAGCGTGAGAATTTAAAATGGAACCTCCGTACTAATTGAATTTACCCTTTGGTCTAGGGGCGCCACAAAATAATTAGGAGATAATAAGGGTACCATGAACTGAGAAAGTCTGAGGAACACTGATTTAATCTACTAATGAACTAGGAACGAGTCTCTCACTGAATCAGAAAGGACATATGGGCCAAATACCTTTCTGCTGCGGGGTACACTGGGCTCCACAAGGATAGACATAGGGGTGTAGAGTAGGATCTTGATCCGAGGCACCAACAGGCTGAAAACTTTGACTGTTCCCAGAATGCATAGCGCCGCCTCCTCTATAACCCCGCCTCCCTGCACAGGTGCTCAGTTTTGTAGTTGGTGCCGCAGATAGCAGGCACATAACAGAGGGGCTGCTCTGGGCAGCCCTAAGAAGAGCTTTTTGAGAAGAAAAGTGAAGACTTCAAGGGCTGCAGCAGTGTGTATATGTCTTTTGACATTCAGTGCTGCAGCTCTATCTCTCCAGCGGCGCTGTACACTCCCGAGCCCTGGTTTCCGGGTAACTACAGCAGGAGGCTCCGGTTTTCTTCCATGGTCAGGCACACACGACGGGGGCTCTCCGGGATCGCGTGGCCGCGCTTCGGGAGGTAGTGAGTGGGTCCCGCTTGCGGGACCCGTACTTTATCACGATCCGACGCGGTTAGTGGAAGGCAGGCCGCGCTTGCGGTGGTCACTGGCAGTAAAGGCGATCCCACTAGATCACCAGGGCATGGGTGCAGGTCAGGTTTTCCCTCAAATCCGTTTTAATAGTAGCCCACAGGGGTTCACTACGGCTGGCCGGCGGTCGGGCTCCCGGCGACCAGCATACCGGCGCCGGGAGGCCGACCGCCGGCTTACCGACAGTGTGGCGAGCGCAAATGAGCCCCTTGCGGGCTCGCTGCGCTCGCCACGCTACGGGCACGGTGGTGCGCTACGCGCGACACACTATTTTATTCTCCCTCTATGGGGGTCGTGGACCCCCACGAGGGAAAATAAGTGTCGGTATGCCGGCTGTCGGGCTCCCGGCGCCGGTATACTGAGCGCCGGGAGCCTGACCGCCGGCATACAGAAGACCACCCGCCCACAGTACCCGGTGGTTTTGCCAGCAGGGGGATAAGGCTTAGACCTGGAGCCTCTCCCCCAGCCCCAGGGCGCCATTTCCAGCAAATGTTCCCGCCCTGGAGCTGCATATCTGTCTCTCCCTCACTCCCTGTCAGTGTCTGGGCGCCATTCTCTCAGCTACACTGTTCCTGGGACTGCTTGGGCAAATCCTCCTGTGTAAAGCCGCCTGGTTGTCAGCGCTGTGACTTTACATGACACTTAAGTATTCTACCTGCCTATTTGACAGTGTTAGTTAAGAAAGAGTGCACTTAGTCAGGGTTTTCTAGTACAATTACCCTGTGATATACATCCAGTTCTTACTGTGCAGTGTTATATCTACTGACTACATAGCTACATAAGGTGGTCCAGTGCAGTATTATTGTTAGTAATAACCTGTGCATTGTACAACTGTGACTATATGTGTGTGCATTAGATAGCTGAGTGGTTTCCATTTCGTGTCTCTCACTCAACTTGCTATCCCTATATTCTATAATCTGAGGGGGCTTGGTGCGTCAGGTTTTATATTTATGTAGGATTTTCACAAGATATACTTTAATACGTATTTTTCTCTGTGATTTTAGTCACCACATCTCTCCTATATCTCTGCTTGTGCTGACTACACTGCGCACGGGTTTGGGTAAGAGGTATTGTGCTGCTGCCAATTGTACTGTGTTACCTGATACTGCAAGTTATATCATGTCTGCTTCTGAAGGTAACGGTTCTGGGGCGGAACACACTGCAGGTGTTGCTGAAGCCACAGATCCATATGAGGAGAATATAGCAGCTGTGGGCTCTGGTTCTGGGGGCTCCTTGCCCCCCAGTGGGACTGTGGCAACGGAGGTACATAATGACCCGCCGTGGGCTGCTTTTTCCACGCTTCTGCATACGCTAGTAAATAAACGAACACCCCCTATGGGACCCCCTATGCCGGTGCAACCGTATGTGGTCCCTGCAGCTAACCCGCCGTGGGCGGACAATTTATCTGCTCAATTGAAGAAGTTGAACCAGTCCCTGACTACTAAAAAGTCTGACCCTCGCTTGCCAAGCCCAAGGGGTGCTCTAAGCGAGCTCTTATATCCTCACAATCCACTGCTGTCACTGACACCTCGTCTGATGAAGATGGCACTTACACTGACCCCACAGATTCTGACACAGATACTGCTGATGGGGAGGGTAGTTCACATGTGGATGTTCCTGATCTTTTGGAGGCTATTAAGTTGATTTTACAGATTACGGATGATCCCGAGCCATCCGTCCCTCCTAAGAAACCAGATAGGTTCAAGCGTCAGAAGGTGGTTAAACAAGTTTTACCTCACTCTGACCACCTAGTGGATATATGTCAGGAATCCTGGGAAAACCCGGGTAGGAAGTTTGTGCCTCAAAAGAAGATGCTGGCTCGCTATCCCCTCGCGCCAGAACTGTCTAAAAATTGGGAAACGCCTCCTCCAGTGGACTCACATGTGGCTAGGATGGTGGTTTCCTCAGCTCTACCTGTCACTACCGTCACGTCTCTAAAAGAGCCTATGGATAAACGTGTGGAGGGTTGTCTGAAAGCGATTTACACCCTCACGGGTGATGCGCAAAGGCCCACTATTGCAGCTACATGGGCTGCAGAGGCTATTGAAGCATGGGCCTTGGAGTTAGAATCTGAAATCTCTTCTGACCATGCTAGACAATGCTTGTCATATATTGTCACAGCTTCTCACTATATTAAAGAGGCGGCTTCTGATGCCGGTATCCTAGCAGTTAAGGCCTCTATTACATCAGTCCTGGCTCGCCGGATATTGTGGCTGAGATCCTGGTCTGTGGATCTGGACTCTAGAAAAACCCTGGAGGTACTCCTTTTCAAGGGAGATATTCTGTTTGGGGAGGACTTAAATAAGATTGTGGCTGACTTGGCTACTGCCAAAACTGCCTGTCTGCCAAGTACCGCTCCTTCTGTGTCAAAGGCTAAAGGTACTTCCTTTTGCCCCTTTCGTCCTTCAGGTAAAGCAAAAGGCCAGGCGTACAACAAGCAGGCCCGCACTTCCAAACCTGGTAAGCCAAATCCCAAAAGAGCCTGGGCGGCCCATCAGCTAGCTTCCAAGACCGATAAGCCTACCGCATGACGGGGCGGGCCTCCCCCTGGGGGATCCCAGGGTGGGGGCCAGCTTCTAGGGTATACCCAGGAATGATGCCTGGGTACGGGAAGTCGTCACTCGAGGTTACGCCATAGCCTTCAAAAACTGACCCCCTCATCGATTTTGCCGGACAGACGCCACGTTGGACCAGACAAAGGCAAACACTCTACATTCGGTGGTACAGACCCTCCTGGAGTCATAGTACAGTTGCCTCTTGCGCAGAGGGGCCAGGGGTACTATTCTCCGCTGTTTCTAGTCCCGAAACCGAATGGGTCCTCCCGGCCCATTCTCAACCTCAAGGAATTGAACAGGTTTGTGAAGGTTTCCAAGTTCCGTATGGAAACCCTTCGCTCTATAGTTCTGGCCTTGGAACCTGGGGACTACATGGTCTCCCTGGACATACAGGATGCTTACCTGCATATTCCTATAGCAGCGTCACATCAGCAATACCTGAGGTTTGCGATTGGCAACCTCCATTACCAGTTTCGGGCGTTACCTTTTGGTTTAACTACGGGTCCGCGAGTCTTCACCAAAGTTATGACGGTGGTACTCCGCCGTCAAGGGGTCAGGATACTGCCGTATCTGGACGACTTGTTAATCCTGGCAAATTCCTCAGAACTTCTTCTACGTCATCTGGATATGACTGTCCGGTTTCTACAAGCCCACGGGTGGCTCATCAACTGGAAGAAATTCTCCCTGGTCCCTGCTCAGAGCATGGTGCACCTGGGAGCGCTATTGGACACTCACAACCAGAGGTTGTTCTTGTCTCAGGAGAAAGTCCTGAAGCTTCAGGACAGGATTCGTTGCTTCCTTTCTCGTCCGCAAGTGTCGATACATTCGGTGATGCAGGTGCTGGGCCTCACGGTATCAGCATTTGACATGGTGGAGTATGCTCAATTCCATTCTTGCCCCCTCCAGAGGCTGATTCTAGCCAAGTGGGACGGCCTGCCTCACCGGATCAGGTCTCACATGATCTCATTGACTCCGGAGGTCCGTCTGTCGCTGCTCTGGTGGCTCCAGGACCGACAATTGTGCAGGGGCCATCCCTTCTGGATATCCAACTGGGTCCTGTTGACGACAGATGCCATTCTAAGAGGTTGGGGCGCGGTGCTGGAGCAACACTCCCTTCAGGGTCGGTGGACCAAGGAGGAATCCCTCCTCTCGATCAACATTCTGGAATTGCGGGCGGTCTTCAATGCGTTGAGTCTGGCCCAGCATTTAATTCAGAACCGTCCTGTTCAAGTACAGTCGGACAACGCCACCACAGTGGCTTACATTAATCATCAAGGCGGCACTCGAAGCCGTTTTGGCAATGAAGGAAGTCTCACGGATTCTACATTGGGTGGAACGCCATCTACCGGCCATATCGGCAATATTCATTCCGGGAGTCCTGAATTGGGAAGCGGACTTTCTCAGTCGTCAGGACGTACATGCCGGCGAGTGGGGCCTCCATCCAGAAGTGTTTCAACTCCTAGTGGAAAAGTGGGGCCTTCCAGACGTAGATCTGATGGCGTCTCGACACAATCACAAGGTTACGGTCTTCAGAGCAAGGACAAGGGATCCTCAAGCAGCATTCGTGGATGCGCTGGCGGTGCCGTGGAGGTTTCGGCTGCCGTACGTGTTCCCTCCGGTGTCACTCCTGCCCAGGGTAATTAGGAAGTTCAAGCAAGAAAAAGGATATCTGCTTCTCATAGCTCCAGCGTGGCCCAGACGGCACTGGTTCTCAGACCTGCAAGGCCTATCGTCAGAGCGTCCAATTCTAGTTCCACAACGCCCAGACCTCCTCGTTCAGGGCCCCTGTGTCTACCAGGAACTAGCCCGGCTGTCTTTGACGGCGTGGCTCTTGAAGCTTCCGTCTTAAGGGCTAAAGGGTTTTCTGAGGCGGTCATTCAAACTATGTTGCGGGCCCGGAAACCGGCTTCGGCTCGGATTTACTATAGGGTCTGGCATTCTTACTTTGTTTGGTGCGCATCTAACGATTATGACGCTTCCAAGTTTAGTATAGCCAAGTTGTTGGCTTTACTTCAGCAGGGCCTGGACTTAGGCCTGCGTCTGGCCTCCCTCAAGGTTCAAATATCTGCCTTGTCAGTGTGGTTTCAGAGAAATATTGCGACCTTACCTGATGTGCATACCTTTACTCAGGGTGTGTTGCGTATCCAACCTCCATATGTCCCGCCTGTGGCTCCTTGGGACTTGTCGGTGGTTTTAGAGGTGTTACAAGAGTCTCCGTTTGAACCTCTTGGTTCAGATGATTTAAAGTGGCTTTCCCTTAAGGTGGTGTTTCTGCTGGCTATTGCTTCAGCTAGAAGAGTGTCGGATTTGGGTGCCTTGTCCTGTAGTTTCCCATATCTGATATTTCACCGTGACCGAGCGGTTCTTAGGACTCGTCCCGGATATTTACCTAAGGTGGTTTCTTCGTTCCACCTTAACCAGGAGATTGTGGTTCCGGCACTTGTTTCTCCTGATCTGTCTCCGAAAGAGTGGTCTTTGGATGTGGTACGGGCTCTCCGTATCTATGTGAAGAGAACTGCTTCTATTATAAAATCTGATTCTCTCTTTGTGCTGTTTGGATTTCACATACGGGGCTGGCCTGCTCACAAGCAAACTTTGGCCAGATGGATTATAATGATTGCACATGCTTATGTGAGGGCTGGTCTCTCGGCTCCTGCTCACATTACGGCCCATTCTACTCGGTCTGTTGGACCTTCTTGGGCGGGCCGTCGTGGTGCGACCCTTGATCAATTGTGCAAGGCGGCTACGTGGTCCTCAGGGAACACGTTCATAAGGTTCTATGCCTTCGATACTGCCGCTTCCCAGGATGCTTCCTTTGGACGCAGGGTTCTTGTGCCCGCTACAGTGCGTCCCCTCCCATAAGGAACTGCTTTAGGACATCCCCTATGTCTATCCTTGTGGAGCCCAGTGTACCCCGCAGCAGAAAACGAGTTTTATGGTAAGAACTTACCTTTGTTAAAACTCTTTCTGCGAGGTACACTGGGCTCCACAAGGCGCCCACCCTGACGCACTTAGCTTCTTTGGTTTGGTATGGCATTAGCCGCTGACACTTCTCCTGTCGTGAGAGTGTGGTGTATGTGGCTACTAACCGTTGTCGTCTCTTTTCCTGCTACTGCATTGGGCTGGTTAACTAAAAACTGAGCTCCGGTGCAGGGAGGCGGGGTTATAGAGGAGGCGGCGCTATGCATTCTGTTAACAGTCAAAGCTTTTCAGCCTGTTGGTGCCTCGGATCAAGATCCTACTCTACACCCCTATGTCTATCCTTGTGGAGCCCAGTGTACCTCGCAGAAAGAGTTTTAACAAAGGTAAGTTCTTACCATAAAACTCGTTTTTGTGATGTTATTAGTTGAACCAGTTTTCTCATGAATATTGCTTCAGCCCACAACATGGATGCTCCCATTTTGTAAAGTGCAATAGATGCGCTTTACACAGTCTGAGTAAAATAGAAAACTTTTAATGACAAGACCACAGTATGTAAAATAACAAAACCTGCAGAACAAAGGGCGTGATTGAGGTTGGATTGCAAATTCTGCTAAGTAGCAGAATTTGCAATCTTTGTGAACGCACGCTGGTGGCCGCTCATCGCAGGGCAAGACCACCCAGCAAGACCGCCTCCCCACCTTGATCAAGTAGACATTACGATCGCGCTGCAATTTCTGCTTGATAGCAGAAATTAAGGTTGCCTCCTGCCAGCATATCCTGGCTGCGCCCGCAGGAGGCCCGCTTCCATCTTTCTGATCGCGGCAACTGCGCGTGACGTCAAGCAGCTGCCGCGATCACGCCCATGCCACGATCACGCCCGTGCCATACCCCCGTTTTGATTATTCCGCCCCCATTTCCCCGCAACGCTCCATCTCCGCCTAGTAAACGGTGTGTTGCCACCCCGCGATCGTAGGCAGAGGCCCGCTTCCATGTTTCTGATCGCGACGGTTGCGTGTGACATCACACAGCTGCTGTGATCACGCCCATGCCACGATCACGCCCATGCCATGCCCCTGTTTTGATGATGCAGCCCCCGTTCCCCCGCATCCGCCCCCGAAACGCTCCGTCTCCACCTAGGAAACGGAGCGTTGCCACCCAACGATCACAAGCAGAGGCGTTCGCATTTTCTGCAGGCAGACGCAGAAAATGTGGTGCATGCACAGGATGGGCGCTGAGCTTGCGCCCACATCCTTTTTGACGCTTAATTCGATCCAACCTGAATCGGCCCCAAAGTCTTTATTAGACATCTAGTGTTCACTCTAGGAGTGAAAAGGGGCAGGGCGCCGGACTCCGGGGGCACATGTGCGCGCGCGCAGCGAAGCCGCGCAAAACTCTCATGCGATGCCTGTCATGTTTAAACTCGATTGGCACTATTCTTAGTAAATGTAACCCTGCGAGTATGTACTGTTTACACCAGTGCATCCTCTGTATAAATGTCACTCTACAGAGTGATTATCCAGTCAAACAACCCTATCACACCCCAGCGGTAGATTGCTGTACTATGGCTGCTCTGCCCAAGTGGTGAACATTGGTGGTCATTCCGAGTTGATCGCTAGGTGCATTCGTTCGCTGTGCAGCGTTGAGGGGGAAAAAATCGGCACTTCTGCGCATGCGCATGTGGCACAATGCGCAAGCGCGACGTACTATTAACAACGACCGATGTAGTTTCACACAGGGTCTAGCAAAGCTTTTCAGTCGCACTGCTGGCCGCAGAGTGATTGACATGAAGTGGGCGTTTCTGGTTGTCAACTGACTGTTTTCAGGGAGTGTTCGAAAAAACGCAGGCGTGCCAGGAAAAATGCAGGCGTAGCTGGGCGAACGCAGGGCGTGTTTGTGACGTCAAAAAACAGGAACTGAACAGTCTGAAGTCATCGCAAGCGCTGAGTAGGTTTTAAGCTACTCTAAAACTGCACAAAAAAACTTTGCCGCCGATCTGCGATCCTCTCGTTCGCACTTCTGCTAAGATAAAATACACTCCCAGTAGGAGGCGGCATAGCGTTTGCACGGCTGCTAAAAACTGCTAGCAAGCGAACAACTCAGAATGACCACCATTGTGCAGCCCGGTTGGATAGTATCCCTGTTGCCCAGCAGCAGTAATTGCTGCCGGCATGTTTTTTAGACACCATTTGCGTTCTGTGTGTGGGGCTATTAGAAGGCAGATCGTTTACCATTTGTTTAGTACCTTTCTATTATCTGTTGTTGTGTACCAGTTTCCTGTCCATTAGCTGTGGTAAATTGATGTTACAGTTAGGGCATTTAACCACTGAGCCGCTGTTTACATTACACAGTGGCAGTGCTTTGATGGCTCATCTCGCTGTTGATGCTGGTGATTTGTGAAATGTTTGGACGGAATGGTATTATTGAGGCCTGGTGCTGTGACATACTGGTAACGGAGTCTCTGTGCCTTCTATAGAAGACTGTGTACAAACATGTAAGTGGCAGAGTGTGTTACATTTGCAGTATTGAGTCTGCAGTATTAAAAAAACAAGTACGTGACGGCTTATTCTTAGGCGTGAGAAAAGGAAACAAAGTCTCCTGTGTGTTAGTGAGCGGACAAAGCATAGAAACCAGGCTGGTGACATGCCAAGTGTCAAGGGTGGCACAAGGAGCAGGATGTACTGTTGCAGGGGAGACATTCTTACTGGAGAATGTAAAGGGGGTACACACAGAGAGATCCGTGTTTAAAATCTAAGCAATCTGACCAGATTGCTTAGATTTTAAGCACGGATCTGCCCTGTGTATGCCCCCCAGCGATAGTGATGCGCGGCCCCATCACTATAGCCGGTGCTAGATTGAGCCTGCATGCAGGCTCAATCTAGTGGGTCGCTCACTTCAGCGCTGTGTGAAGTGAGTGGCCCCCCCGTCGTTGGTGTGTGTGTGTGTGTCCCCCTCGCAGGTTTTAGAAGTTTTGCAAAAATGGCAATTACATGGTGACTTAAGGGGGCTACTGACGGGAGAGATGTGTGGTGAGTGACCCGCTAGATTGAGCCTGCATGCAGGCTCAATCTAGCACCGGCAATAGCGACACGCGGGGCCGCGCATTGCTAACGCTGGGGGGCATACACACGTTAGAACCGTGCTTAAAATCTAAGCAATCTAGTCAGATTGCTTAGATTTTAAACACTGATCTCTCCGTGTGTACCCCCCTTAGTTATATGTGCAGCTATTCTTTTTCCTTTTCATCATATACATATTTAAAGTGTCCCATTTTTTTTAGTTGTATAGTACTTTTCCATAGGACAAAATTTGAGCCAAATTCTGTTCATCTCCGTCAAACATGAATGCTCCCAAATGTGACTACGTTTCAGTGAAGGGGACATTTCTGAAGCATACTAGCGTAGTGACTTTCTAAATGCCCACCCAGCATACACACAAGGGTGCAATCCTTCTGTCTAGACTCTAGACTCTAGAGCCTCCTCCAAACAATCTGTCTGCGCTTACTCTTTGGGTTTCTGTCTATAAACGTACATGTTGGAGAAAACAAATATGTCACCTCTTGCCACTTTAGAGTCCTCAGTTTTAATTGAATTAAACTTTTTACTGTTTATGTCCTAAATGTTCATGCTCATATGAGTGATGGGACATTAGGGCTAATTCAGACCTGATCAGGTTTTAACAGCACATGCGCCGGCGCATGCCAGACAGCAGACGGCTGTCTCAGCCCTGCGATCGCCTCTGCCTGATTGACAGCCACCGTTTAGGGGGCGTGGTCTGGGCAAAGCAGGCGTGCCCGCACCGTGCAGGGGGTGGGCTGCGGCTGCTGCATGACCAGAAATCAGGAGCTGCGCTGGCAGGGAGCTACTCTTCAAGTACAAAAGCATTGCCGCTGTGTGATGCTTTTGTACTTGTGCAACGGGGTAGGGCCTGACATGCGGGGCGGACTAGCCCAGTTCTGGGTGTTCCCCCACATGTCAGTATGCCTGATCGTAGATATGCTAAATTTAGCACATCTACGATCAGGTCTGAATTAGCCCCATTGTGTCTTTATTACATATGAAACTTTATGTGAACTTTTTAAAAAAAAATTTAGTTACATTGCTCAGAGTGCACCTAAAAATCCTTTTCTCTACCAAAGTACAACATAAAGGTAGAAAATGAGTCCTATTCACACTTTATTCCGTTTCTAATCTGGTTCTGCAAAATCCAATTTTTGCACCGCTCCACAAAAGTTGGTGCCTAGTTCTATCATTAGGAAGGAGCCCCCTCCCTCTTCTAAACTCCTCCTCTCCGACTGCACACCTATAATCCAGGTGCACCTGCCCACATCACGGAGCACAGTGGGACCACTGCTGATTTTAAATTGTGCTTCCTCTGAATTTCAGAAATCACCTCCACCAGATAGGCAGCCATGAGCGATACTCTCGTATCTCTTCTTCTCAGTCACGTTATTTATTATCTCCCACCTCCGCCTCGGATACAGGCAAACACTTCTACCGTATATGTTTGGCGCTGCGGACCACTTGTGGTGCCTTATAAACTTCATGTAATAATAATTAATTAATATCTTCACTTGGAAAGGGTGACAGCATAGACTTGGATCTTTATTGTAATGCCTCAACCAAGCTCTTCCTTGGTGTAAATCCATGCGTCCGAATGGGAAAGGACTGAATCGTCCACTTGCAGTGTCTATAGTTGCTACATCTCTGTGTGTCCCATTAGACCCCCCTCTGTTACCTCTCAATTACCATCTAATAATGCTCCTTAGATTTCTACTACTATGTGTCCATTTTTTCAAAGCACAATCATTTACAATACAAAACCAGGTTGGCTTTGGCATGTAAATGATTGCTGCTTTAAAAAAAAAATGGACAGACTCGCACAAAGTCCCGCACCTCCGGAACTCGTGGGCTATTACATTTAACTCTTTGTGTTCAAACATCTATGGGAAGAACTTAATTTCTGGCGATGGATGCAACTCAACGTTCTAGAACGACAAATCACATCTATCTACATTGCAATTTGTGCCTCGCATGGGAGTGCTCAGGAAAACCTGTGATTCTGGGGCTACTGTAATTGTCAACACTGCCCCTATAATTCCATTAGATGTCTCCTATGAAAAACATTTTTTAGAGCACAGAGGATGCAACATGGTAAAAAAAAAGCATTTTCTGGGGTATCCAATGGTCACCAATAATGCATCTGAAAATCAGCAAAAAGGGGTAATCTCGCCACTTTCATTCGTTCTTGCTTCCATTCTTTCTGTCTTTCTTTCATAGTAACACCTGCCAGTGTCTCTGGGGATTGGGTGCATGTATTGGCCGTCCAGTAGGATATGGAAGAATCTTATCTCCTGCGAACAGTTAGTTTGTGGTGAGGAAGGATATCCTCCTACTCCACCTGCTATATTCTGGGCCAGACTGTGTCAATGGAAAGGATACTGATTTATAATCCGCTGCAATCTCTGGAATTACTGAGGTGTGCATCCCCAACTCCATCCTGACTCTTTAACAGCTCTCCTGTTGTGTGAGAGATTACATAGACCATTATAGGAACCGAACGGGCTATTGTCCTCTCCCTAGGACCACGCACGCCCACTCCCTTACATCCAGAACGGGGCATTGTTCAGCCTGACACACAGCTTTAAGACTGATTATTTTCCAGGTCAGACAGTTTAGTGTGTTGTCAGATTTGTCACCTCTAGAACTTATTATTACTAATTATTGTAATTAGATTTTTTTCGCTGCCACAAGAAAAAGGTGCATTGTCTAGTTTTTCTTTGTAGCCTTCAACAGTGATGGAGTATGATGTTCCGCCCATTTTAAAAATGTATGCTGTGAAATGACACGCCGTGCCAAGGGGGCCGTTTCTGTGACATGCGGCACAGTCTGGCTGGGTGATGTGATATTTGTCTGTCTCCCCTGGCGCCGCATGTGCCATTTTGCAATGCTATTTCCATGTAGCACCGCTCAGACTCTGTATGTCATTTTATTTGTAAGTGCAGTGACTGTAATAATAGATGCGGATGTCTCATTCATCATACATACATCTTGTGTACTTGCAATATGCCTATGCTGTAACCTGCTAGTCTGAATGTAAGATGGGTGTTACCATGGTAATTTGGTTATTCACCATGGTGATCCTGTGGGCCTGAGAGAGACAGTGGTGTACAGCTGCAGGTTGATGCGGCCTCCATTTTGTGTGTAAAGCGGGTGCGCTTTAAGGCTAGTTCCAAATACGTTTTCTGTTGCTATCAATGGCAACTTGGGCAACGGGGTCAGTGCCCCATTTATTATTTCCATGTCAGAGAATGTTCAGCCCAGTGACTGGTAATTCTTTCCATTTATCACAGGAGAAAATAATTGTTTAAAGCCAGAGTTTCCCAAGCTCCGCCATTATTGTACAGTCCAGGTTTTAAGGATACCCATGCTTCAGTCCAGATGGTTAAATCAAATTTACTGAGGTATTATTATTATTACCAGATATTTATATAGCGCATACATATTCTGCAGCGCTTTACAGAGAATATTTGGCTATTCACGTCAGTCCCTGCCCCAGTGGAGCTTACAATCTAGATTCCCTATCACAGACACATTCACACTAGGGTTAATTTTGTTGGGAGCCAATTAACCTAGCAGTATATTTTTGGATTGTGGGAGGAAACCCACGCAAGTACGGGGAGAATATACAAACCCCACACAGTTAGGGCCATAGTGGGAATCGAACCCATGATCTCAGTGCTGTGAGGCAGTAATGCTAACCCTTACACCATCTATACTGCCCCAAGTTAATAATTAATCACCTGAGCTCAAGTATGAATATCCTTAAAACCCTGACTTTAATGGAGTTTGGGAAACTCTGGTTTAGACTATTGTAGTAAGATCATTATAATATGTAATAACCAAGTTAGATGCATGAAATGTGATTATTGTACTGACGTGTTTGACATCACAACCTTACTATGCTTTGCGCTGAACTGTTTAAAACTACACATGCGGCAGCTTTTATTTCATACTTAGGGGTCTATTCATGAAGCAGTGAAAAGAGTGGAGAAGTGTCCAGTGAAGTTGACCATGGCAACCAATCATCTGCTACATATAATTTTATTGCATGTACTTGACAAATGTTACGTAAAAGCTGATTGGTTGCCATGGGCAACTTCTCCACTGTCTCTCTTCTCCAATCTTTTCACTGCTTTGTGACTAGACCCCTTAGGGCATGGTAGACACAAAACGGATTAGTTTAGGATGGCACAGGATGGATGGTTTACATTTGAGAGAAGCATATATAGTCCTATCATAGCCATACTAAGTGGGAGATGTGTCAAGCAGTGTAGAGAGTGGAGACATTGCACATAGCAATCAGTTTCTACCATTATAGAATGTGCTTGGTGAATGCTACCTCAAAGTTGATTGGTTGCTATGGGCAACTTGTCTGCTTCTCCACTCTTTACACTGCTTGATTGGTGCATCTCCCCCTAAGTATTATGGGAGTTGTAATGTAACAGGAGCTGGATTTCCAAAAGTCACCTGTGCGGAAACCTGGTGATGGGGGGGGGGGGGGCTGGGATTTGTATCTGTTTTTATTAAACCCTAAAATTGGCATTCATGTCTTTCTGCTGCAGAGTGGCTATGGTTATGGTGATCTGTTCGTGGAGACATGGAAAGCTTTTACGGACCATGAGGTCATACACTTGAAAGCCTACGATTCAAAAAGGGTGAGAAAATGTCCTGTATTTTATCATCACCTTTATTTAATATATTTGTCTGCTAAACTACCTCTCGGTTCAGCTTCAGCTACGTGTCACATTAATCATTAGCTAAAGGGGACGTTGAAGCTGTATATGTTGCATGCGTCACTTCTGTGTGTTTTTGAAGTTTGTTACTTTTGTCATAGTGCACCAAGAATTGCTGTTTCAGCAGAAATGCCACATTGCATTATAAACTTAGGATGAGCCCCAATCTAGGGCACCTATGGGGTAATGAAAGGCCTTTTTCAAGGAGAATAAGCCACCCACAAGGAAGATTATTCATAGACTGCTAACAATATAACTTACCTATGTTTAGAAGAAATATTAGTGTTGAAGTGCACTATACCCCTTTTTTGTAGTTTATTGCTTATTGGTGTTTTTCCTTATTTAAATATATGTTGGTGCACAACTGCATTATGGCTTTTGCTTACTTTTCTGGTCTTGCTGGTAATGTAACTAAAAACAAACAGTAAAACTTTAGCTCACACCCCTCATTAGTAACAGTTTTTATAGTTTTGCTCATTATAGTCTATTTTAAGTTATAACTATAATAATGGGTCTGAGACATCAGAAGTCTTTGAACATTTTCATCACATGAATGTTTGTGCACATATGAAAAGGAGAGTTATGGTTGACTTACCATTGTTAACTCTCTTTCTGCGAAACATTGGGGTGTAGAGTAGAGATGAGCGCCGGAAATTTTTCGGGTTTTGTGTTTTGGTTTTGGGTTCGGTTCCGCGGCCGTGTTTTGGGTTCGACCGCGTTTTGGCAAAACCTAACCGAATTTTTTTTGTCGGATTCGGGTGTGTTTTGGATTCGGGTGTTTTTTTCCAAAAAACCTAAAAAACAGCTTAAATCATAGAATTTGGGGGTCATTTTGATCCCAAAATATTATTAACCTCAAAAACCATCATTTCCACTCATTTTCAGTCTATTCTGAATACCTCACACCTCACAATATTATTTTTAGTCCTAAAATTTGCACCGAGGTCGCTGGATGACTAAGCTAAGCGACCCTAGTGGCCGACACAAACACCTGGCCCATCTAGGAGTGGCACTGCAGTGTCACGCAGGATGTCCCTTCCAAAAAACCCTCCCCAAACAGCACATGACGCAAAGAAAAAAAGAGGCGCAATGAGGTAGCTGTGTGAGTAAGATAAGCGACCCTAGTGGCCGACACAAACACCGGGCCCATCTAGGAGTGGCACTGCAGTGTCACGCAGGATGTCCCTTCCAAAAAACCCTCCCCAAACAGCACATGACGCAAAGAAAAAAAGAGGCGCAATGAGGTAGCTGTGTGAGTAAGATAAGCGACCCTAGTGGCCGACACAAACACCGGGCCCATCTAGGAGTGGCACTGCAGTGTCACGCAGGATGTCCCTTCCAAAAAACCCTCCCCAAACAGCACATGACGCAAAGAAAAAAAGAGGCGCAATGAGGTAGCTGTGTGAGTAAGATAAGCGACCCTAGTGGCCGACACAAACACCGGGCCCATCTAGGAGTGGCACTGCAGTGTCACGCAGGATGTCCCTTCCAAAAAACCCTCCCCAAACAGCACATGACGCAAAGAAAAAAAGAGGCGCAATGAGGTAGCTGTGTGAGTAAGATAAGCGACCCTAGTGGCCGACACAAACACCGGGCCCATCTAGGAGTGGCACTGCAGTGTCACGCAGGATGTCCCTTCCAAAAAACCCTCCCCAAACAGCACATGACGCAAAGAAAAAAAGAGGCGCAATGAGGTAGCTGTGTGAGTAAGATAAGCGACCCTAGTGGCCGACACAAACACCGGGCCCATCTAGGAGTGGCACTGCAGTGTCACGCAGGATGTCCCTTCCAAAAAACCCTCCCCAAACAGCACATGACGCAAAGAAAAAAAAAGGCGCAATGAGGTAGCTGTGTGAGTAAGATAAGCGACCCTAGTGGCCGACACAAACACCGGGCCCATCTAGGAGTGGCACTGCAGTGTCACGCAGGATGTCCCTTCCAAAAAACCCTCCCCAAACAGCACATGACGCAAAGAAAAAAAGAGGCGCAATGAGGTAGCTGTGTGAGTAAGATAAGCGACCCTAGTGGCAGACACAAACACCTGGCCCATCTAGGAGTGGCACTGCAGTGTCACGCAGGATGTCCCTTCCAAAAAACCCTCCCCAAACAGCACATGACGCAAAGAAAAAAAGAGGCGCAATGAGGTAGCTGTGTGAGTAAGATAAGCGACCCTAGTGGCCGACACAAACACCGGGCCCATCTAGGAGTGGCACTGCAGTGTCACGCAGGATGTCCCTTCCAAAAAACCCTCCCCAAACAGCACATGACGCAAAGAAAAAAAGAGGCGCAATGAGGTAGCTGTGTGAGTAAGATAAGCGACCCTAGTGGCCGACACAAACACCGGGCCCATCTAGGAGTGGCACTGCAGTGTCACGCAGGATGGCCCTTCCAAAAAACACTCCCCAAACAGCACATGACGCAAAGAAAAATTAAAGAAAAAAGAGGTGCAAGATGGAATTGTCCTTGGGCCCTCCCACCCACCCTTATGTTGTATAAACAGGACATGCACACTTTAACCAACCCATCATTTCAGTGACAGGGTCTGCCACACGACTGTGACTGATATGACGGGTTGGTTTGGACCCCCACCAAAAAAGAAGCAATTAATCTCTCCTTGCACAAACTGGCTCTACAGAGGCAAGATGTCCACCTCATCATCATCCTCCGATATATCACCGTGTACATCCCCCTCCTCACAGATTATCAATTCGTCCCCACTGGAATCCACCATCTCAGCTCCCTGTGTACTTTGTGGAGGCAATTGCTGCTGGTCAATGTCTCCGCGGAGGAATTGATTATAATTCATTTTAATGAACATCATCTTCTCCACATTTTCTGGATGTAACCTCGTACGCCGATTGCTGACAAGGTGAGCGGCGGCACTAAACACTCTTTCGGAGTACACACTTGTGGGAGGGCAACTTAGGTAGAATAAAGCCAGTTTGTGCAAGGGCCTCCAAATTGCCTCTTTTTCCTGCCAGTATAAGTACGGACTGTGTGACGTGCCTACTTGGATGCGGTCACTCATATAATCCTCCACCATTCTTTCAATGTTGAGAGAATCATATGCAGTGACAGTAGACGACATGTCCGTAATCGTTGTCAGGTCCTTCAGTCCGGACCAGATGTCAGCATCAGCAGTCGCTCCAGACTGCCCTGCATCACCGCCAGCGGGTGGGCTCGGAATTCTGAGCCTTTTCCTCGCACCCCCAGTTGCGGGAGAATGTGAAGGAGGAGATGTTGACAGGTCGCGTTCCGCTTGACTTGACAATTTTCTCACCAGCAGGTCTTTCAACCCCAGCAGACTTGTGTCTGCCGGAAAGAGAGATCCAAGGTAGGCTTTAAATCTAGGATCGAGCACGGTGGCCAAAATGTAGTGCTCTGATTTCAACAGATTGACCACCCGTGAATCCTTGTTAAGCGAATTAAGGGCTCCATCCACAAGTCCCACATGCCTAGCGGAATCGCTCCGTGTTAGCTCCTCCTTCAATGTCTCCAGCTTCTTCTGCAAAAGCCTGATGAGGGGAATGACCTGACTCAGGCTGGCAGTGTCTGAACTGACTTCACGTGTGGCAAGTTCAAAGGGCATCAGAACCTTGCACAACGTTGAAATCATTCTCCACTGCGCTTGAAACAGGTGCATTCCACCTCCTATATCGTGCTCAATTGTATAGGCTTGAATGGCCTTTTGCTGCTCCTCCAACCTCTGAAGCATATAGAGGGTTGAATTCCACCTCGTTACCACTTCTTGCTTCAGATGATGGCAGGGCAGGTTCAGTAGTTTTTGGTGGTGCTCCAGTCTTCTGTACGTGGTGCCTGTACGCCGAAAGTGTCCCGCAATTCTTCTGGCCACCGACAGCATCTCTTGCACGCCCCTGTCGTTTTTTTAAAAATTCTGCACCACCAAATTCAAGGTATGTGCAAAACATGGGACGTGCTGGAATTTGCCCATATTTAATGCACACACAATATTGCTGGCGTTGTCCGATGCCACAAATCCACAGGAGAGTCCAATTGGGGTAAGCCATTCCGCGATGATCTTCCTCAGTTGCCGTAAGAGGTTTTCAGCTGTGTGCGTATTCTGGAAACCGGTGATACAAAGCGTAGCCTGCCTAGGAAAGAGTTGGCGTTTGCGAGATGCTGCTACTGGTGCCGCCGCTGCTGTTCTTGCGGCGGGAGTCCATACATCTACCCAGTGGGCTGTCACAGTCATATAGTCCTGACCCTGCCCTGCTCCACTTGTCCACATGTCCGTGGTTAAGTGGACATTGGGTACAACTGCATTTTTTAGGACACTGGTGAGTCTTTTTCTGACGTCCGTGTACATTCTCGGTATCGCCTGCCTAGAGAAGTGGAACCTAGATGGTATTTGGTAACGGGGGCACACTGCCTCAATAAATTGTCTAGTTCCCTGTGAACTAACGGCGGATACCGGACGCACATCTAACACCAACATAGTTGTCAAGGCCTCAGTTATCCGCTTTGCAGCAGGATGACTGCTGTGATATTTCATCTTCCTCGCAAAGGACTGTTGAACAGTCAATTGCTTACTGGAAGTAGTACAAGTGGGCTTACGACTTCCCCTCTGGGATGACCATCGACTCCCAGCAGCAACAACAGCAGCGCCAGCAGCAGTAGGCGTTACACGCAAGGATGCATCGGAGGAATCCCAGGCAGGAGAGGACTCGTCAGAATTGCCAGTGACATGGCCTGCAGGACTATTGGCATTCCTGGGGAAGGAGGAAATTGACACTGAGGGAGTTGGTGGGGTGGTTTGCGTGAGCTTGGTTACAAGAGGAAGGGATTTACTGGTCAGTGGACTGCTTCCGCTGTCGCCCAAAGTTTTTGAACTTGTCACTGACTTATTATGAATGCGCTGCAGGTGACGTATAAGGGAGGATGTTCCGAGGTGGTTAACGTCCTTACCCCTACTTATTACAGCTTGACAAAGGCAACACACGGCTTGACACCTGTTGTCCGCATTTCTGTTGAAATACTTCCACACCGAAGAGCTGATTTTTTTGGTATTTTCACCAGGCATGTCAGTGGCCATATTCCTCCCACGGACAACAGGTGTCTCCCCGGGTGCCTGACTTAAACAAACCACCTCACCATCAGAATCCTCCTTGTCAATTTCCTCCCCAGCGCCAGCAACACCCATATCCTCCTCATCCTGGTGTACTTCAACACTGACATCTTCAATCTGACTATCAGGAACTGGACTGCGGGTGCTCCTTCCAGCACTTGCAGGGGGCGTGCAAATGGTGGAAGGCGCATGCTCTTCACGTCCAGTGTTGGGAAGGTCAGGCATCGCAACCGACACAATTGGACTCTCCTTGTGGATTTGGGATTTCGAAGAACGCACAGTTCTTTGCGGTGCTTTTGCCAGCTTGAGTCTTTTCATTTTTCTAGCGAGAGGCTGAGTGCTTCCATCCTCATGTGAAGCTGAACCACTAGCCATGAACATAGGCCAGGGCCTCAGCCGTTCCTTGCCACTCCGTGTGGTAAATGGCATATTGGCAAGTTTACGCTTCTCCTCCGACAATTTTATTTTAGGTTTTGGAGTCCTTTTTTTACTGATATTTGGTGTTTTGGATTTGACATGCTCTGTACTATGACATTGGGCATCGGCCTTGGCAGACGACGTTGCTGGCATTTCATCGTCTCTGCCATGACTAGTGGCAGCAGCTTCAGCACGAGGTGGAAGTGGATCTTGATCTTTCCCTAATTTTGGAACCTCAACATTTTTGTTCTCCATATTTTAATAGGCACAACTAAAAGGCACCTCAGGTAAACAATGGAGATGGATGGATACTAGTATACAATTATGGATGGACTGCCGAGTGCCGACACAGAGGTAGCTACAGCCGTGGACTACCGTACTGTGTCTGCTGCTAATATAGACTGGTTGATAATGAGATGTAGTATGTATAAAGAAGAAAGAAAAAAAAAACCACGGGTAGGTGGTATACAATTATGGATGGACTGCCGAGTGCCGACACAGAGGTAGCTACAGCCGTGGACTACCGTACTGTACTGTGTCTGCTGCTAATATAGACTGGTTGATAATGAGATGTAGTATGTATAAAGAAGAAAGAAAAAAAAAACCACGGGTAGGTGGTATACAATTATGGATGGACTGCCGAGTGCCGACACAGAGGTAGCTACAGCCGTGAACTACCGTACTGTGTCTGCTGCTAATATAGACTGGTTGATAATGAGATGTAGTATGTATAAAGAAGAAAGAAAAAAAAAACCACGGGTAGGTGGTATACAATTATGGATGGACTGCCGAGTGCCGACACAGAGATAGCTACAGCCGTGGACTACCGTACTGTACTGTACTGTGTCTGCTGCTAATATAGACTGGATGATAATGAGATGTAGTATGTATAAAGAAGAAAGAAAAAAAAAACCACGGGTAGGTGGTATACAATTATGGATGGACTGCCGAGTGCCGACACAGAGGTAGCTACAGCCGTGGACTACCGTACTGTACTGTGTCTGCTGCTAATATAGACTGGTTGATAATGAGATGTAGTATGTATAAAGAAGAAAGAAAAAAAAACCACGGGTAGGTGGTATACAATTATGGATGGACTGCCGAGTGCCTACACAGAGGTAGCTACAGCCGTGAACTACTGTACTGTGTCTGCTGCTAATATAGACTGGTTGATAATGAGATGTAGTATGTATAAAGAAGAAAGAAAAAAAAAACCACGGGTAGGTGGTATACAATTATGGATGGACTGCCGAGTGCTGACACAGAGGTAGCTACAGCCGTGGACTACCGTACTGTACTGTGTCTGCTGCTAATATAGACTGGTTGATAATGAGATGTAGTATGTATAAAGAAGAAAGAAAAAAAAAACCACGGGTAGGTGGTATACAATTATGGATGGACTGCCGAGTGCCGACACAGAGATAGCTACAGCCGTGGACTACCGTACTGTACTGTGTCTGCTGCTAATATAGACTGGATGATAATGAGATGTAGTATGTATAAAGAAGAAAGAAAAAAAAAACCACGGGTAGGTGGTATACAATTATGGATGGACTGCCGAGTGCCGACACAGAGGTAGCTACAGCCGTGGACTACCGTACTGTACTGTGTCTGCTGCTAATATAGACTGGTTGATAATGAGATGTAGTATGTATAAAGAAGAAAGAAAAAAAAAACCACGGGTAGGTGGTATACAATTATGGATGGACTGCCGAGTGCCTACACAGAGGTAGCTACAGCCGTGGACTACCGTACTGTACTGTGTCTGCTGCTAATATAGACTGGTTGATAATGAGATGTAGTATGTATAAAGAAGAAAGAAAAAAAAAACCACGGGTAGGTGGTATACAATTATGGATGGACTGCCGAGTGCCGACACAGAGGTAGCTACAGCCGTGAACTACCGTACTGTGTCTGCTGCTAATATAGACTGGTTGATAATGAGATGTAGTATGTATAAAGAAGAAAGAAAAAAAAAACCACGGGTAGGTGGTATACAATTATGGATGGACTGCCGAGTGTCGACACAGAGATAGCTACAGCCGTGGACTACCGTACTGTACTGTGTCTGCTGCTAATATAGACTGGATGATAATGAGATGTAGTATGTATAAAGAAGAAAGAAAAAAAAACCACGGGTAGGTGGTATACAATTATGGATGGACTGCCGAGTGCCGACACAGAGGTAGCTACAGCCGTGGACTACCGTACTGTACTGTGTCTGCTGCTAATATAGACTGGTTGATAATGAGATGTAGTATGTATAAAGAAGAAAGAAAAAAAAACCACGGGTAGGTGGTATACAATTATGGATGGACTGCCGAGTGCCGACACAGAGGTAGCTACAGCCGTGGACTACCGTACTGTACTGTGTCTGCTGCTAATATAGACTGGTTGATAATGAGATGTAGTATGTATAAAGAAGAAAGAAAAAAAAAACCACGGGTAGGTGGTATACAATTATGGATGGACTGCCGAGTGCCGACACAGAGGTAGCTACAGCCGTGAACTACCGTACTGTGTCTGCTGCTAGTATAGACTGGATGATAAATAATGATATAAAAAATATATATATATCACTACTGCAGCCGGACAGGTATATATTATATAATGACGGACCTGCTGGACACTGTCTGTCAGCAGAATGAGTTTTTTTAGAATAAAAAAACACCACACAAGTCACACGACGAGTGTTTAACTTTTTCAGGCAGACAATCACAATATACTGGTGGTCAGTGTGGTCAGGTCACTGGTCAGTCACACTGGCAGTGGCACTCTGGCAGCAAAAGTGTGCACTGTTTAATATGTACTCCTGGCTCCTGCTATAACCTATAACTGCTCCCCAGTCTCCCCCACAATTAATCTGTGTGAGCACAGTCAGATATTATACATAGATGATGCAGCACACTGGGCTGAGCACAGATATGGTATGTGACTGAGTCACTGTGTATCGTTTTTTTCAGGCAGAGAACGGATTATATTAAATAATAATAAAACTGCACTGGTGGTCTCACTGGTCAGTCACTAGTATAACTAACTAACTACTATCAGCAAAATTCTGCACTCTCTGAGTACTCCTCCTAAGCTCCAGTAAATGAAGTGTCTCACTCTCGCTCTCCTATCTATTTCTAAACGGAGAGGACGCCAGCCACGTCCTCTCCCTATCAATCTCAATGCACGTGTGAAAATGGCGGCGACGCGCGGCTCCTTATATAGAATCCGAGTCTCGCGATAGAATCCGAGCCTCGCGAGAATCCGACAGCGTGATGATGACGTTCGGGCGCGCTCGGGTTAACCGAGCAAGGCGGGAAGATCCGAGTTGCTCGGACCCGTGTAAAAAAACATGAAGTTCGGGCGGGTTCGGATTCAGAGGAACCGAACCCGCTCATCTCTAGTGTAGAGTGGATCTTGATCCAGAGGCACCAACAGGCTAAAGCTTTAGGCTGTCCCAGGATGCATTGGGGCTTCCTCTATAACCCCACCTCCAGGCACTGTGAGCTCAGTTTCGTTAACCAGTCCAATGCAGGAGCAGGTAAGAGAGAAGGTAGATGTTAGTCACATAGAACCACATTCTCACGACAGGAGAAGGGACCAGCTGCTAATGCCATACAAACCCATAGAAGCTAGGTGCGTCAAGGTGGGCACCCTGTGGAACCCAATGTACCTCGCAGAAAGAGAGTTAACAATGGTAACTCTCCTTTTCTTCAGCAAGTTACATTGGTTTCCACAGGGAAACAACGGGGATGTCCTAAAGCAGTTCATGAGAACCCAGCGTCCAAAGGAAGCATCCTGGGAGGCGGAAGTATCAAAGGCATAGAACATATTAAACGTGTTCACAGAGGACCACATAGCCGCCTTGCACAATTGTTCTGCGGCCGCGACACGGCGAGCCGCCCAAGAAGGTCAAACAGACCGAGTAGAATGGGCATTAATAGCAGCAGGAACTGGGAGACCAGCCTGCGCATAAGCTTGTGCAACCGCCATTCTAATCCATCTGGCCAAGGTTTGCTTATTCACAGGCCAGCCACGTTTGTGAAAACCAAACAAGATAAAAAGGGAGTCTGACCTCCTGATAGAGGCAGTCCTCTCCACATATATACGGAGAGCCCGTAACACATCCAAAGACCGCTCTTTGGAGGACAAATCAGAAGCGATAAAGGCCAGAACCACAATCTCTTGGTTAAGGTGAAAAGATGACACCACCTTAGGTTAATAACATGGACGAGTTCTTTGAACTGCTCGGTCACAATGAAATATTAGAAAGGGTGGCCGACAGGACAATGCGCCTAAGTCCAGCACCCTTCTAGCAGAGGCAATAGCCAGTAAAAACAAGACAGTGGCCATCAGCAATGTAAAGTCCACCATATCAAGAAGTTCAAATGGAGACTCTTGCAGGGCATTCAGGACAACAGCCAGATCTGATGGAGCCACAAGAGGGACATAGGTAAACAATCCGTAAGACACCCTGGGGGAGATTTAAATGTTTGAAAAGTCGGTTGGGTGTCTGTTTTTTCCTGTCTATTAGATAGGAAAAAACAGACTCCCAACTGACTTTTCAAACATTTGAATCTCCCCCTGATTGAATGTATGAATGTCAGGTATAGATGCAATTTCTATTACGCCCTTGAGGATGTTGGGTACACCAAAAGAACCATGGGATATAGACGGATCCGCAGGAGACATGGGCACTTTAAGACTTTCAAAGGGGGCGTGACCTGGCTCCTCCCTCTATACCCCCCCCCCCCCCCCCCCCCCCCAGACTCCGTTTAGAAAATGTGCCCTGCGAGATGGAGGCACTCAGGGGAGCTCTTAGAGTTTCTCTGAAAAGACTTAATGTTAGGTTTTTTATTTTGGGGAGATCTGCTGGCTACAGACTCCCTGCTTCGTGGGAAAGAGGGGAGAGCAGTCTAGACCCACTTCTAATGAGTTTCAGGGCTCTGCTGCTGCTGACAGGATGCCTTCAGCTTCTGAGGGGAGATGAACGCCGGGCTCTCCTGGATGCTCGCTCTCACAGCTTGCCGTCCCCCCTCTTCAAGCCAGAAGTCAGAAGACAGGTGAGTATGTGAGGAAAAGACATCTTCTCTTCAACAAAGATGGCATATAGAGGTATCGCGCAGTGATTTGCTAAGTGCGCGCCAGGCTCCCGGACTGTACACACCGCTGGGTGCAGGGCGCTGGGGGGGGGCGCCCTGGGGAGCTAAAAATACCTCATTAATAAGGCTGGCATATCTGTACTGTGCCCTGGCACTGCCCGCAAACCCCGCCAGGATAAACATGTAAAAATAAGCGGGAAGAAGCCCTCCATGTTGGGGGCGGGGCTTATTCCTCCAGGCTCACTCGGCGCCATTTCCTCCAAGCAGCAGCGCTGGTCCTTCCTCACAGCAGCAAGTACCAGGGGCTATAAAACGAGGGGGGCAGATTATTTACATACATATTATAGTGCTGCAGCTCTGTGACACTTGAGGGTGTTTTCAGACCTGCACTTTGGCGCTGGGGTGTGAGCTGGCTCCTTTCCTTTTGTTCCCTCACAGGCTTTCTTTTGGGTGCTGTTAGGGAGACAACATGTCTGAGGCAGAATTTTCCTCTCAGGGGGATCATTTATTGGGGACACCAAATGTTTTGGGGGTCCTGTCGGCACCGCCGACTGCTGATTGGTTAACTGCTTTAAATGCTAACGTTACTCTATTAAATCAAAAGTTTACTGAATCTGACTCTCAACTGCAGATTTGGAAGAGAACAGTAGATGACGCTTTATAACAAGGGTCACTAAAACGTGGTGTTGACCAATTAGATGACACAGATACCGACACGGACTCTGATACCGGTGCCGATTATGCTGACTCTGTATTAGATCTTAAATTGGCTAAGAGTATTCAATATATGATTGTGGCTGTCAAGGACATATTACGTATTGAAGAAGATCCCTTTACACCAGAAACGAGGGTCCTTATTTACAAAGAAAAGAGACGCTTGGTTTCTTTTCCTCCTTGTTTTGAACTAAATGACCTTTTTGATGGCATTTGGAATACACCTGATAAGAAATTTCTCATTCCTAATAGGATCAAGGTGGCATACCCCTTTCTCGCAGCGGATAGGGATAAGTGGGAAATATCACCCACAGTAGACAAAGCCGTAGCACGCTTGTCTAAACAGGTAGCGCTCCCTGCGGCTCAGTCGACGACTCTTAAGGAGTCGGCTGATCGTAAGCAGGAGGCTACTTTAAAAGCTATTTTTACTACCACAGGGACGCAGCTTAGACCGCTTATTGCGTCAGCGTGGGTTAGTAGCGCCATTTAAAAATGGGCTGAAAGTTTATCTGCGGATTTAGATACTCTGGATAGGGATAGCATCCTAGTGACGCTTGGTTATATCAGGGACGCAGCTGCGTATTTGAAAGAGGCTGCAAGAGATGCTGGCCGCCTGGGGGCTAAGGCTAATGCTATGTCAATTGCGGCTAGGCGTGCGCTATGGACTCATCAATGGAATGCTGACGCTAATTCCAAGAAAAATATGGAGTCCCTTCCCTTTAAGGGTGGGGAACTGTTTGGTGACGGCCTTACTGATTTAGTATCAGCGGCCACAGCGGGTAAATCTACTTATTTACCTAATGCTCCTGCGCAACAGAAGAAACCGCACTATCAAATGCAGTCCTTTCGGCCCAATAAATATAGAATAGGCCGAGGTAACTTCTTCCTCGCTACCAGAGGTAGAGGAAGGGGCAAGAGAACTCCCGTCTCCTCGAGTTCACAAGAGCAGAAGTCCTCCCCGGCTTCCGCCAAATCCACCGCATGACGCCGGGTCTCCCTTACAGGAGACCGCACCGGTGGGGGCACGTCTAAGGCTTTTCAGTCAGGTTTGGGTTCGCTTGGACCTGGACCCTTGGGTGTTACAAATTGTGACTCAAGGGTACAAACTGGAATTCCAAGACGTTCCCCCTCGCCGTTTTTTCAAATCAACCTTACCAGTTTCGCTTCCAGACAGGGTTCTAGTCTGTGGAGCAATACAAAAATTATGTCAAAATCAGGTTGTGATCCCGGTCCCCCGGGCGCAACAAGGGGAAGGGTTTTATTCTAGCCTATTTGTAGTGCCGAAGCCGGATGGCTCGGTACGACCAATCCTCAACCTAAAATCTCTAAATTTTTTCCTGAAGAAATTCAAGTTGGAGTTTCTCCGAGCGGTGATCTCCAGCCTGGAGGAGGGGGAATTCAGGGTGTCGTTGGACATAAAGGATGCCTACCTTCATGTTCCCATTTATCCCCCTCATCAGAGTTATCTCCGGTTTGCAATCCAGGATACTCATTACCAATTTCAGACGTTGCCGTTTGGCCTGGCCACGGCTCCGAGGATTTTCACAAAAGTCATGGTAGAAATGATGGTTCTCCTCAGAAAAAGAGGAGTTACAATTATCCCGTACTTGGACGATCTCCTGATAAAGGGGAGGTCCAAGGAAAAACTGGTACAAGACATTGCACTGTCTCTGTCGCTTCTACAACAGCACGGCTGTCTCTTGAACCTGCCGAGTGTATCGACACTCTGGGGCAACAAAGGAAGCACCTTATGCTGTCTTGAAGTCTCAGGACTTTTTCTGGAGACAAAAAATAAGAATTTACTCACCGGTAATTCTATTTCTCGTAGTCCGTAGTGGATGCTGGGAACTCCGTAAGGACCATGGGGAATAGCGGGCTCCGAAGGAGGCTGGGCACTCTAGAAAGATTTATGACTACCTGGTGTGCACTGGCTCCTCCCACTATGACCCTCCTCCAAGCCTCAGTTAGGACACTGCCCGGACGAGCTGACATAATAAGGAAGGATTTAGAATCCCGGGTAAGACTCTTACCAGCCACACCAATCACACCGTACAACTCGTGATACTATATCCAGTTTGACAGTATGAAAAACAACTGAGCCTCTCAACAGATGGCTCAACAATAACCCTTTAGTTAACAATAACTATTTACAAGTATTGCAGACAATCCGCACTTGGGATACGCGCCCAGCATCCACTACGGACTACGAGAAATAGAATTACCGGTGAGTAAATTCTTATTTTCTCTGACGTCCTAGTGGATGCTGGGAACTCCGTAAGGACCATGGGGATTATACCAAAGCTCCCAAATGGGCGGGAGAGTGCGGATGACTCTGTAGCACCGAATGAGAGAACTCCAGGTCCTCCTCAGCCAGGGTATCAAATTTGTAGAATTTTGCAAACGTGTTTGCCCCTGACCAAGTAGCTGCTCGGCAAAGTTGTAAAGCCGAGACCCCTCGGGCAGCCGCCCAAGATGAGCCCACCTTCCTTGTGGAATGGGCATTTACAGATTTTGGCTGTGGTATGCCTGCCACAGAATGTGCAAGCTGAATTGTACTACAAATCCAGCGAGCAATAGACTGCTTAGAAGCAGGAGCACCCAGCTTGTTGGGTGCATACAGGATAAACAGCGAGTCAGATTTTCTGACTCCAGCCGTCCTGGAAACATATATTTTCAGGGCCCTGACAACGTCTAGCAACTTGGAGTCCTCTAATTCACTAGTAGCCGCCGGCACCACAATAGGCTGGTTCAGGTGAAACGCTGACACCACCTTAGGGAGAAATTGGGGACGAGTCCTCAACTCTGCCCTATCCATATGGAAAATCAGATAAGGGCTTTTACATGATAAAGCCGCCAATTCTGACACTCGCCTGGCTGAAGCCAAGGCTAATAACATGACCACTTTCCACGTGAGATATTTCAGATCCACGGTTTTTAGTGGCTCAAACCAATGTGATTTTAAGAAACTCAACATCACGTTGAGATCCCAAGGTGCCACAGGAGGCACAAATGGGGGCTGAATATGCAGCACTCCTTTCACAAATGTCTGAACTTCAGGTACTGAAGCTAGTTCTTTTTGAAAGAAAATCGACAGAGCCGAGATCTGTACTTTAATGGAGCCTAGTTTTAGGCCCATATCCACTCCTGCTTGCAGGAAATGCAGAAATCGACCTAGTTGAAATTCCTCTGTTGGGGCCTTATTGGCCTCGCACCATGCAACATATTTCCGCCATATGCGGTGATAATGCGTTGCCGTAACATCTTTCCTGGCCTTAATAAGCGTAGGAATGACTTCTTCCGGAATACCCTTTTCCTTTAGGATCCGGTGTTCAACCGCCATGCCGTCAAACGCAGCCGCGGTAAGTCTTGGAACAGACAGGGCCCCTGCTGTAACAGGTCCTCTCTGAGCGGTAGAGGCCACGGGTCCTCTGAGAGCATCTCTTGAAGTTCCGGGTACCACGCTCGTCTTGGCCAATCCGGAACCACGAGAATTGTGTTTACTCCTCGCTTTCTTATTATTCTCAATACCTTTGGAATGAGAGGCAGAGGAGGGAACACATAAACCGACTGGTACACCCACGGTGTCACTAGAGCGTCCACAGCTATCGCCTGAGGGTCCCTTGACCTGGCGCAATATCTTTTTAACTTTTTGTTGAGACGGGACGCCATCATGTCCACCTGTGGTTTTTCCCAACGGTTTACCAGCATCTGGAAGACTTCTGGGTGAAGTCCCCACTCTCCCGGGTGGAGGTCGTGTCTGCTGAGGAAGTCTGCTTCCCAGTTGTCCACTCCCGGAATGAACACTGCTGACAGTGCTAGTACATGATTCTCCGCCCATCTGAGAATTCTTGTGGCTTCTGCCATCGCCATCCTGCTTCTTGTGCCGCCCTGTCGATTTACATGGGCGACTGCCGTGATGTTGTCTGACTGGATCAGCACCGGCTGGTGTAGGAGCAGGGATCTTGCTTGACTTAGGGCATTGTAGATGGCCCTTAGTTCCAGAATATTTATGTGAAGGGAAGTCTCCTGACTCGACCATAGTCCTTGAAAGTTTCTTCCCTGTATGACTGCCCCCCAGCCTCGAAGGCTGGCATCCGTGGTCACCAGGACCCAGTCCTGTATGCCGAACCTGCGGCCCTCTAGAAGATGGGCACTCTGCAGCCACCACAGTAGAGACACCCTGGTTCTTGGAGACAGGGTTATTAAGCGATGCATCTGAAGATGCGATCCGGACCACTGGTCCAACAGGTCCCACTGAAAGATTCTGGCATGGAACCTGCCGAAGGGAATTGCTTCGTAAGAAGCCACCATCTTTCCCAGGACCCGTGTGCAGCGATGCACTGATACCTGTTTTGGTTTCAGGAGGTCTCTGACTAGAGATGACAACTCCCTGGCTTTCTCCTCCGGGAGAAACACTTTCTCCTGGACTGTATCCAGAATCATACCCAGGAACAGTAGCCGTGTCGTCGGAACCAGCTGTGACTTTGGGATATTCAGAATCCAGCCGTGCTGGTGCAGCACCTCCTGAGATAGTGCTACTCCCACCAACAACTGTTCCTTGGACCTCGCTTTTATTAGGAGATCGTCCAAGTACGGGATAATTAAAACTCCCTTTTTTCGAAGGAGTATCATAATTTCCGCCATAACCTTGGTAAATACCCTCGGTGCCGTGGACAGGCCAAACGGCAGCGTCTGGAATTGGTAATGGCAATCCTGTACCACAAATCTGAGGTACTCCTGGTGAGGATGGTAAATGGGGACATGCAAGTAAGCATCCTTGATGTCCAGGGATACCATGTAATCCCCCTCGTCCAGGCTTGCAATAACCGCCCTGAGCGATTCCATCTTGAACTTGAATTTTTTTATGTACGTGTTCAAGGATTTTAAATTTAAAATGGGTCTCACCGAACCGTCCGGTTTCGGTACCACAAATAGTGTGGAATAATAACCCCGGCCTTGTTGAAGTAGGGGTACCTTGATTATCACCTGCTGGGAATACAGCTTGTGAATTGCCGCTAGCACCGCCTCCCTGTCTGAGGGAGCAATCGGCAAGGCAGATTTTAGGAACCGATGGGGTGGGGACGCCTCGAATTCCAGTTTGTACCCCTGAGATACTATTTGCAGGATCCAGGGATCCACCTGTGAGCGAGCCCACTGATCGCTGAAATTCTTGAGGCGACCCCCCACCGTACCTGGCTCCGCCTGTGGAGCCCCACCGTCATGCGGCGGACTTGGAAGAAGAAGCGGGGGAGGACTTTTGCTCCTGGGAACCTGCTGTTTGTTGCAGCCTTTTTCCCCTACCTCTGCCTCTGGACAGAAGAGACCCGCCTTTTCCACGCCTGTTTTTCTGGGTCCGAAAGGACTGAACCTGATAAAACGGCGCCTTCTTAGGCTGTGAGGGGACATGGGGTAAAAATGCTGACTTCCCAGACGTTGCTGTGGAAACTAGGTCCGAGAGACCATCCCCAAATAATTCCTCACCCTTATATGGCAACACTTCCATGTGCTTTTTAGAATCTGCATCTCCTGTCCACTGGCGAGTCCATAAGCCTCTCCTAGCAGAAATGGACAATGCACTTACTTTAGATGCCAGTCGGCAGATTTCCCTCTGTGCATCTCTCATATATAAGACTGAGTCTTTTATATGGTCTATGGTTAACAGGATCGTGTCTCTGTCTAATGTGTCAATATTTTCTGACAGTTTATCTGACCACGCAGCGGCAGCACTGCACATCCAAGCTGACGCAATAGCTGGCCTAAGTATAATGCCTGAGTGTGTATATACAGACTTCAGGATCGCCTCCTGCTTTCTATCAGCAGGTTCCTTGAGGGCGGCCGTATCCGGAGACGGTAGTGCCACCTTTTTAGACAAACGTGTGAGCGCTTTATCCACCCTGGGGGGTGTTTCCCAACGTGACCTATCCTCTGGCGGGAAAGGGAACGCCATTAGTACCTTCTTAGGAATTACCAATTTTTTATCAGGGAAAGCCCACGCTTCTTCACACACTTCATTTAATTCATCTGATGGGGGAAAAACTACGGGTAGTTTTTTCTCTCCAAACATAATACCCTTTTTAGTGGTACCTGTAGTTATATCAGAAATGTGTAACACCTCTTTCATTGCCTCAATCATGCAGTGAATGGCCTTAGTGGGCATCAGGTTAGACTCATCGTCGTCGACACTGGTGTCAGTATCAGTGTCGACATCTGGGTCTGCTTGCGGTAGCGGGCGTTTTAGAGCCCCTGACGACCCATGCGACGCCTGGGCAGGCACGAGCTGAGAAGTCGGCTGTCCCACATTTGGCATGTCGTCAATTTTCTTATGTAAGGAGTCTATACGTGCACTCATTACTTTCCATAAGCTCATCCACTCAGGTGTCTGCCCCGCAGGGGGTGACATCCCTTCTAAAGGCATCTGCTCCGCCTCCACATCATTATCCTCATCAAACATGTCGACACAGCCGTACCGACACACCGCACACACACAAGGAATGCTCCGAATGAGGACAGGACCCACAAAAGCCCTTTGGGGGGACAGAGTGAGAGTATGCCAGCACACACCAGAGCGCTATATAATGCAGGGACTAACTGAGTTATGTCCCCTATAGCTGCTTTTTCTATATATTATATACTGCGCCTAAATTTAGTGCCCCCCCTCTCTGTTTTTACCCTGTTCTGTAGTGTAGACTGCAGGGGAGAGCCAGGGAGCTTCCTTCCAGCGGATCTGTGAAGGAGAAATGGCGCCAGTGTGCTGTGAGAGATAGCTCCGCCCCTTTTCCGCGGACTATTCTCCCGCTTTTTTCCATATTCTGGCAGGGGTATTTTCCACATATATAGCCTCTGGGACTATATATTGTGGAATTTTTGCCAGCCAAGGTGTTATTATTGCTTCTCAGGGCGCCCCCCCCCCAGCGCCCTGCACCCTCAGTGACCGGAGTATGAAGTGTGTATGAGGAGCAATGGCGCACAACTGCAGTGCTGTGCGCTACCTTGGTGAAGACTGATGTCTTCTGCCGCCGTTTTTCCGGACCTCTTCTTGCTTCTGGCTCTGTAAGGGGGACGGCGGCGCGGCTCCGGGACCGAACACCAAGGACTGGGCCTGCGGTCGATCCCTCTGGAGCTAATGGTGTCCAGTAGCCTAAGAAGCCCAATCCGGCTGCAAGCAGGCGAGTTCGCTTCTTCTCCCCTTAGTCCCTCGCTGCAGTGAGCCTGTTGCCAGCAGGTCTCACTGAAAATAAAAAACCTAAATCTATACTTTCTTTCTAAGGGCTCAGGAGAGCCCCTAGTGTGCATCCAACCTCGGCCGGGCACAAAATCTAACTGAGGCTTGGAGGAGGGTCATAGTGGGAGGAGCCAGTGCACACCAGGTAGTCATAAATCTTTCTAGAGTGCCCAGCCTCCTTCGGAGCCCGCTATTCCCCATGGTCCTTACGGAGTTCCCAGCATCCACTAGGACGTCAGAGAAACAGTTGTTGACTGTGTGTGTCCAGGAGTTCGCCCAGGTGCACCATGCTCTGAGCTGGGACCAGTGAGGATTTCTTCCAATTGATATGCCACCTGTGGGCTTCTAGGAAGCTTAACGTCAGTTGCAGATGACTGAGGAGGACATCTTGGGAGTTTGCCAGAATCAGCAAGTCGTCCAAATATGGCAGGATCCTGACTCCCTGGCGACGGAGATGGGCCGTCATTACAGCCATGACCTTGGTGAAGATCCCGAGGAGCCGTAGCCAGTCCAAATGGAAGAGCCTGGAACTGATAGTGGAGGTTGCCAATAGCAAACCGCAAATACTGCTGATGCGTCATGGCAATAGGTATATGCAGGTACGCATCCTGTATATCCTGGGATACCATATAGTCTCCGGGTTCCATAGCCAGTACAATTGAGCACAGGGTTTCCATACGGAACTTGGACACTCTCACAAACTTGTTCAGTGATTTGAGGTTGAGTATAGGCAGGAAAGACCCGTTGGGTTTCGGAACTAGAAACAGGGTCAAGTAGTAACCTCTGCCTCTCTAGGTCAGAGGAACTGGTACTACCACTCCTGTATTTAGGAGGGAACTTGCGACTTTAACGGATCCGAAGGGATAACCGTGGTGCAAAACTGGCGAGGGGGACGTCTCTTGCTTGAGACTGCGTGCCCGTGAGAGGCAGCTTCCCGCACCCATGCGTCTGAAGTGGTCTTTAACCAGACTTGGGTGAACTGCAGAAGTCGGCCTCCCACCCTGGGGTCCCCCAGGGGGAGGCCTGCACTGTCATTCGGCAGGCTTGTCTTCATAGTATCATAGTACCTGAGGTTGAAAAAAGACAATTTGTCCATCGGGTTCAACCTATTTGTGGTCTCCTAAGCAGGTTTATTTGGTCAAAAGTTTTGACTGATGCTGATGTCAGCTGTCTTGTTTAGAAGCAGGCTGAAGGACTGCCCAGGACTGCTTTGGCTTGGGCTTAGTGGTTTTGGGAGCACGATTGTCTCGAGTATGCCTGACCTTTTGCTTTCCCTTGATGCTGAAAGGAACGAAAAGTGGTACCTTTAGCCTTCTGTGCAGAAGGATTAGTATTTGGGAGAAAAGCAGTCTTGGCAGCCGCCAATTCAGACACAATTTTATTTAGGTCTTCCCCGAACAAAATGTCCCTCTTAAAAGGGAGTACCTCCAAGGTCTTTTTGGAGTCTAGGTCCACCTTCCATGATGTCAACCACAGAATACGGCGAGCCAGGACAGACGTAGTCGACGCCTTGGCTGCCAACACATTTGCCTCAGAGGACGCCTCCTGAATGTAATAGGCGGCGGTGGTAATATGAGACAGGTATTGTCTGGAATTGTCAGATATATCCTCGGGCAGCTCTTCCTCTAATGCTTGAACCCATGCTTCAATTCCTTTTGCAGCCCAAGAGGCCGCAATAGTGGGTCTGTGTACAGCACCTGTAAGGGAGTAAATAGACTTCAGGCATCCCGCCACACGCTTATCTGTCGGTTGCTTCAGTGAAGTGACAGGCAGAATGGATGACACCACTAGGCGGGTGACATGAGAATCCACCGGCGGTGAATTTTCCCACTTGTTACATAACTCTGCAGGGAGAGGATAGCGAGCCAAGGCCCATTTAGACAGTGGGAATTTCTTCCCTGGATTAGACCAGGGCTCCTGCCTGATGTCCACCAAATGGTCAGAATGGGGTAATAGATTTTTAACCACCTTCTGCCATTTAAACATATCAGTTTTCTTAGCCACAGTACTGGAATCCATATTATCAGTGATTTGTAGGATTTGCTTAATAGCAATAACAAGGGCAGGGACATCAATTTGCAATGAAGAATCCTCTTCAGAAACACCTGATTCAGTGTCTGACAGGACAGTATGCTCCCCCTCCTCTTCAGATGAAACATCTGAGAGATTAGTGGATTGTGAGGAGGAAGCAGCCCGCATAGATGACCCAGAGACATGAGAGTGACCTGGAGTAGATTTTTGCCTGACCAAGGAATGATTTAATTGCTGCAACTGGTTAGACAAATTTCTGCCCAAGGCGGATTAACCATAGGGACAATTTGTGGCTGTAATGGCACAGGTGGTCCCATAGGGGGCGTAAGGCGCTCCACCAGAGTACCCAGTAGGTTTGTAAATGCAGCCCAGGGTGGCTCCTGATTGGTTACAGGAGCTGCGCACTGATTAGGAGATGTATGACACATAGGGGAAAATTCAGAGTTGATCGCAGCAGCAAATTTGTTAGCAGTTGGGCAAAACCATGGGGGCCATTCCAACCTGATCGCACGCTAGCTATTTTTTGCAGCGCTGCGATCAGGTAAAAACTCAGCAAAACTGCGCATGCGTATGCACCACAATGCGCAGGCGCGTCGTACGGGTACAAAGCGGATCGGTGCTGGGCGATGGATTTAACGAAGAATCCATTCGCACAGCCAATCGCAAGAAGATTGACAGGAAGAAGGCATTTATGGGTGTCAACTGTCCGTTTTCAGGGATTGGTTAGAAAAACGCAGGCGTGTCCAAGCGTTTGCAGGGCGGGTGTCTGACGTCAATTCCGGAACCGGACAGGCTGAAGTGATCGCAGCGGCTGAGTAAGTTCAGGCCTACTCAGAAACTGCACAAACTGTTTTTGTACCGCTCGGCTGCACAAGCGTTCACACACTTGCAAAGCGAAAATACACTCCACCATATGCGGCAACTATCTGATCGCAGCGCTGCAAAAAATAGCTAGTGAGCGATCAACTTGGAATGACCCCCCATGTGCACTGCATGTGGGGCAGATATAACATTGTGCAGAGAGAGTTAGATTTGGGTGGGCTGTGTTCAAACTGAAATCTAAATTGCAGTGTAAAAAAAAGGAGCCAGTATTTACACTGCACAGTAACATAATAACCCACCCAAATCTAACTCTCTCTGCAAATGTTATTTCTCTGTCTGGGTCCACAGGATTATCCACAGGATAACATTGGGATATGCCGGAGCGACAGCGGAAATGGCACCAACACGGTCACAAGCTTTCTGGCCTCCCAGGATGCATCGGGGCTTCACCATATAATCCCGCCCACTGACTCAGTCAAATCAGTTTTTTGCTTGGTGCGGCAGGAGCCGGACCATGGTCACAGGGCTGCTGTAGATAAAGCAGCCTGAAGCTTTTTATTATTTTATTTTTATAGTCTTACTATGTTTTTTTGAGCGACTTTTTTCCTAACAGCGTCTTAAACGCATACGGGAAAGAGTCGCTCCAACAACTCCCCACCGGGTCGCAACAACGCTTACCTTCGCGGTACAGTGCTGTCTCGACGGGCATCTGTGTCGGATGTTCTAGCAGGTCCAGCAGACGTAACCAGGCTGTGGCCGGAGCATGGGGGGAAGGTAAGTCTATGGATTTCCTCTTACTAGGGGGTCCGGACACAGCTACACTGTATTGGTGGAGACTACAAACAGTGTGTTGATGCGCCGAACACCTCGAGTGCGACAGCGCTATGCTCTAGGGATCATAGGCGCCAGGACTAGGTTGAGGCCGCGATCCTTAAAGTTTAAGTCAACGGGGGGAATCAGACGCTCTCCTGGCAGTCCCTCCTCCAAGTTCATGACCAGTTTCCGCTCGTCTCCCGTCCATGAACTGAATGACCTCACTTCTGTCTCAGACGCTACCACAAGGGTACTCGGTCGCAGCTTAGACGCTGCGGTTGTGTACACTAGAGATCCTGCCTAGACCGAGTCGCAGGCCTTAGCGTCTGCATACACGTGGAAGTCACTGAGCGTCCGTGTCCTTCATCAGTTATCAGTAGCGGTAGTGTACATCAGTAGCGTCTGAATCCACTCGGCGTCTTACGAGTGCATTTGCTTGGATATGGAAGTGTGGTGAGTCTCCCTGTATCCCGCTCTACGGAGGAAGGGTATACAGTACTAAAAATTCTCTCTACTTGTTAGTATGAATTGTTAATTTTTAGTACATATTGCATATGAGATCTGTATATTACTGTGTTTTCTGCATGTTATGTTGAAAAAGAACCAGTTAAGACAGAAGTACAATTTTCCTACTTACTTGTAAGTTGTTATGGGGGTTGTATTCTCATATGACAATGTCTAATGCCTTAACATGTGACTGACTGCTAGTATGTGTGCTGACTTTTCTATGTCGTCAGTCCTGTTCTGACCGTCAAATCAGGTGCACGGTTGTGGTCAGATTGATCTCACTTCTATATATCCATATATAGGTGATTTTCAGTCACAAATTGTGTAGTCATTAACAGATTATTACCATGTCTGTGAGCGGCAAAAGTGACGAGGAGAATTTATCAGGCACTCCTACATCCCTAACATGCTTATCTTGTAAGATAGGGTTAATTGGTATGAACCCGCTGGTCACTTATGAGGGGTTGCGTGCAAACTGTTTTGCTTTTCAGCAAAGTAAGAAACAGGATTTGGTTCAACAACCAACAGAGCCACCATGGAATATGTTCGCAAAGACTTTGTCTTCAATAGCGGACAGGTTAACTCCGGTAGCACCACCTCAAGGGTTAGGTAACACTATTAACCCATACATGCAGCTCCCTTCCAACGGCTTGGTTCCAGTAGCCTCTACAAGTAACCAAGGGACAGGTAAGACTAAGACAGATGCGTCTATGTGGCAGACTACACAAGATGATACAACAGATGATGATACAGTATATTCAAATACTCTGTATGATGATCAGTCGCAGAGTTTTAGTTCAGAAGATGTAGCTGAACTTATTGACGCTGTGAAGGCTGTTCTCTCTTTGGAAGAGCCAGCCAAGACAGTGTCAAAATCTAAAGCACCTGTATTTAAACGAACAAAGACAGTTAAAACTGAATTCCCAGCGTCAGATGAGCTGACGGAAATGATGGAAGAGTCTTGGGCAACGGCCAGTAAAAAGTATAAGATTCCGAAAAGATGGAATTCTTATTATCCATTTCCAGCTGTGGATTGTTCGAAAAGAGAAGTTCCTCCAAAGGTAGATGCACATGTGCTGCGACTTGTGCATAAATCTGCTTTACCACTGTCATCTACCTCACTAAATGATGTCACAGACAGAAGGGTAGATAGTTTCTTGAAAAATTTATTTTCTCTAGTAGGAGCAGTGGTAAGACCTGCTATGGCTTCTGCCTGGGTAGCAAAGGCAATGGGCGAATGGATAGACGAACTACAGAATGGCCTCTCTTCTCCTAATAGGGAGCAAGAAGATCTTTTTAGCCGTTTAAGACAATCTGCCCAAAACTTGGAAGAAGCAGCAATTGATATGGGTACAGTTGCTTCAAAAGCTTCAGCCTTGACAATAGCCGCTCGTAGAGCAATTTGGCTACGTACCTGGAAAGCGGATGCGGAATCCAAGAAAGAATTGGAAGCATTGCCTTTCTTTTTTTTAAACACATTTTATTGGATGGATCATGAAATAAGTACAATGATAACATAACCGAACACCCGAACATTTAGGGTGCGTAAAGAACAAATGTAGTTACAGTAAATTGTTACAACAACAGAATGGATCCTTTTTTGTTTTTTGTGTTTTCCCATGTTTAGAGATTAAAGTTAAGGCATAAGAGGTGGGAAACTCTCGGCAACGGAGTGGCCTTCCGTCATGGAGAGTCAGCAGCGGAAATGAGAGGAAGAGAGTACTCAGAGGGCGAGCAGAAGGGGACAGGAAAGCATAGGAGGCTGGGCACCTCCGGTCGAGGAAGAGAGGGGGGGGAGTAGAGAGGGGGTGGTGGGGTAGTGGGGTAGCCTTAGGAGGCAAGAGGTGGATAGGACCGTGGCATGCCGTGTCAGGTTACAAATGGGGAGGAAGCCTGTTGTAGGTTTAGCCACGGGGACCATACTTTATCAAATTGCTTCGAGGTGTTACGAATGACTGCGGTCATGTATTCCATTTTGTGGACATACCATATCCGGGAGATTATCACCGGCATTGGTGAGGGGGTCGGGTTCTTCCAGTCTGTGGCAATTTGGCATGTCATTGCCTAAACTATATGTCGGAATAGTTTGTTTTGGTGTCTATTGAGGGTAGGAAGAGTCATGGGGAGCAAAAAGTATTGGGGGTCGGGGGGGATGGAGGTGTCAAATAAGCGCGAAAGCAAAGTGATGAGTTCACCCCATATTTTGTAGATTTTGGGGCAGGCCCACCATATGTGTAAGAACGAACCAATGTCCGTACAGCCCCTCCAGCATCCATCTGGAGTGTCGGGGAACATAGTATGCAGATGGGAGGGGACATAGTACCATCGGTAGAGTAATTTATAGATATTTTCTTTAATTCTCACACAGATGGAGCTGGAAGCCGCATTGTCCCATATATCTACCCAGTCCTCATTGTCTATAGTAAATCCCAGTTCCTTTTCCCATGCCGATTCGTGAGGGGCCCGGGATGTTGTGGGGAGGTCGTCCACGAGGGTGTAAATATCTGATATGAGGCCTTTAGTGTTGGTGCGTTTCCAGCTAATGTATTCGAAGGGGGATAAATGTCTGTGGAGAAGGGTAGTGGTAATGGTGGAGTGGAAATGTCTAATTTGCAGATAGCGAAAGAAGTCCGAAGAGGGGATTACTGTTCCTTCACGGATATCTGCGAATTGTGAGAAAGTAGCTTTGGAGGTGATATCGTTAACATATAGTATACCACTCGAGCGCCAAGATGTGTGCGTGGCTCTACTCATACCTGGCGGGAAGGCTGGGTTGTGAAATAACGGAATTAGCGGGGACGGGTATGGGGCCAAGCTGAACCGTCTGTTTGTCAGGTCCCAAGTCGCTAGGGAGCGACTTACTACAGGGTGCGATAGGGCCGCACGTGGACGCTGGTTCCGGTGAAGCCACAGTAGAGAGGATAGTGTAGCTAGGCCCGTCTCCTCCGCCTCTATCCCCACCCAGACCTTCCGTGTCCCGCCCTCGTTGCACCATTGTGCACATTGAGCGAGTTGCGCGGCATAAAAGTATTTCTTAAAGTCCGGGATACCCAGGCCTCCGCCTCTGGAGGGGCGTTGAAGCAGTTTAAGTCTGACTCGGGGACGTTTATGATTCCAAATAAAAAGGGAGGATTGGCGTTGTAGGGTCTTGAAGACGTAGGTAGGGACGTAAATCGGGAGGGTCTGAAATAAGTACAGGAGTCGGGGGAGCACGCTCATCTTGACGGAGTATATTCTGCCTATCCATGATATAAAATAACTGGACCATTCCACCAGATCCTCCTTGATTGTCTGTAATAAACGGGGATAATTTGCTTGGAAAAGTTGGTGGTGATGGTGGGTCAAGTACACACCGAGGTATTTGATTTTCTTGGTATGCCAGTTACAGGGGAGAATAGTTTGAAGGTCTTGTTTGAGAGCTGCCGGGATATAAAAGTTGAGGACCTCTGTTTTGTTCACATTTATTTTATAGCCAGAGAGCTGTGAGTATGAACTGATCTCAGATAAAAGAGCGGGGAGAGATTGGGCTGGGTCAGTGAGGGAAATCAGGACGTCGTCGGCATATAACGCTATCTTGTGTTCGGATAGGCCTGTGGATATTCCATGGATAGCACTGTTATTACGGATCCTTGCTGCTAGGGGCTCCATGACTAGTGCAAAGATTAAAGGGGAGAGGGGGCATCCCTGCCTGGTGCCATTGGTGATCCCGAAGCTGGAGGAGGAGACACCGTTAACCATAACCTGGGCCGACGGGGAGCGGTAGAGTGCTTTGATTCCCTCTAGAAAGTTTCCGGAGAATCCCATTTTGTCAAGGACTGCAAAGGCAAAAGACCACGATATGCGGTCGAAGGCCTTCTCCGCGTCGAGAGCCAAAATGAGAGAGGGAGGTTTCCGTTTTTGGATTGAGTATATTAGATCTATTGCCCTTCTAGTGTTGTCAGACGCCTGGCGTCCAAGGATGAAGCCGACCTGGTCCGGGTGGACCAGGCCGGGCATCAAGGGGCCCAGACGGTTAGCTAGTATTTTCGCGTATATCTTCAGGTCGACATTCAGTAGTGAGATTGGTCTGTAATTTAAGCAGCTAGTCAGGTCTTTGTCAGGCTTTGGGATTACCACTATGTCGGCCCGGATCGTCTCCGGTAGGAAGGAGGCTCCCTCGAGGATACCGTTAAATAGGGAGGCTAGGTGTGGGGCCAGTTCCTTCGCGAAGAGTTTATAATATTGGGCTGTGAAACCGTCCGGACCTGGAGCGGCCGATGAGCGCATAGATCGTATGGCGGCTATTGTCTCCTCCGACGAGATTCGACTATTAAGGGCTTCCAATTGATTGTCAGATAGGGTTGGGAGGGGGGTATCAGATAAATACGAGCGCACTCCCCCAGATCCGTCAGGAGACAGCAGGGGCGGGTCAGGTAGGTTATAGAGGGAGCTATAAAACAGGCGAAAATCTTCAGCCATCAATTCAGGGTCATATGTATAGGTTCCCCTTTGTGACGAGTACAATTTATCTATTGCACCCAGCGCCTGCTTACGACGTAGTTTGTTGGCTAGTAGGGTATCTATTTTATCCATTTTGTCGTAAAAGCGTTGTTGCAGTTTCCGAAGAATTAGTGCCGCGCGGTTTGATAGAAGGGTGTTGAGTTGTCCCCGGAGGGAATCTATCTGAGTGAGCAAAGAGGGGTCGGGGGATGCTTTATGTTTGGATAGTAAGGTGGCTATTTCTGATTCGAGGGAGGCTATCTCCTGCGCAGCTTTTTTCTTAATTGCCGACGATTTTGCTAATAAGGCGCCGCGAATCGTGGCTTTGTGGGCTTCCCAAAGGATATTAAGTGGGATGTCGGGAGACATATTTTCGGTGAAGTAGTGTGTGATCGCTAGTCTAGTTTCCTCTAGTGCAGAGGGGTGTTGTAGAAGCGAGTCGTCAAGACGCCATTTGTATTTCCTACGAGGCGCGCAGTATATATCTATAAGGAGGTAGACCCCAGCGTGGTCCGTCCAAGTCAGTGGTGTAATGCCCGTATCCGAGATCAGTGGCACTAAGGCAGAGGAGATGTGGATCATGTCAATCCTGGAGTAGTGTTGATGTGGAGCTGAGAAGTGCGTAAAATCTTTGGTGTGGGGGTGTTGGGAACGCCAAGTGTCACAGAGGCCGTGGAGTTTCATGGTGACGGTAAGTGTGCGGGAGGCCCGAGGAAGGGTCGTCATGGAAGCGTGAGGCGGAGGACCGGATCTATCTAGCAAGGGGTCGATTATGGTATTAAAGTCACCACCCATGATAATGCTTCCCTGTGCTTCTCGGGATAGGCGTTTAGAGAGAGAATCAAAAAACAAAGATTGGTCTTGGTTGGGGGCGTAGGTGGAGACCAAAGTGAGAGCCTTAGAGCGGAGGGTACCCATTACCATAAGGAACCGTCCATCTGGGTCTGTCACTGTCCTAGAGTGGATAAACGGGATATTACGATGAACTAAGATGGCCACACCCCGTTTTTTACAGTCTGCCGAGGCAAAATAGGACTGGGAGAACCATTTGCCCTTAAGCCGGGTGTGGGGACCGGTGAGGTGTGTTTCCTGCAGGAATGCTATGTCAACTTTCTCACGTCTGCAAGCACTCAGGAACACGGTACGCTTCCTAGGGGAGTTCAGGCCATTTACATTGACCGAGAATATTTTAAGGGACATGGTTATTTACGTGAGGGAATATGGCATGTTGCCAAGTATAGTCCAGCAAGCTACAATTTGTGCCAGGCGAAGGCCACCCCTCTGGGCCAAGCAAGAGAAGGAGCGGGAAGGTCAAGCAGAGGCCACAAGAAAAGAGAGAAAAGGAAGAACATAGAGAAGAAGAAGAAATACCCCAAACGGGGAAACATCCCTGAGGTTGTAGGTCCCATTCAGGGGCCGCTAGGAAAAAGCATTGAATAAGTAACATTGTAAACAACAGTAAGGGATTATAGGGGGGTAATTGAGCTACCATGTGAGAGGGTGTGAGTCACCCGGGCCACAAGGGCTGAGAATGGCTATGACCATTTTTCATCTCTAGCAAACATAATATAATATAGGACATTGAGAACTGTGTCCAGACAACAAAAATGCAAACATAAAAACAAGAATGGGGAGGGGGAGGGGAGGGGGGGGGGGGATTTGGCAAGAGAGATGGAAAAGAAAAAAAAAAAAAGAAGAAAAAAAAAAGGGGGGGGGGGGGGGGGTTGAAGGAGAGGGAGGGAGGGGGGGGAGGGGGAATACCACAGGGGTGCAAACAATTATAACTTGATTGTAACAGCATTAACCGAGGATAGTTACGATACTGGTTTTTGAACTGAGGTCGAATCCTCCAGTGCTCTCACTCGTTTCGAGTCGTGGAGGCGCCACACCAACAGTTCGTGCACTATCCACATCGGGGGGTTTCCCCAGGTCAGGGAGGATCTTTGTCCACATTGCGCTGTCGGGTCACCCGTGTCCAGTCGGGAAGAGGGGACTGAGGGTGTGGCGGTTTAGATGATGAGGCCGCCATGTCAACTACAGCTGATGTTGGGAGGAGATCTAGCTTTGCCAGCAATTCCTGTCCTTGGGTCAAGGTCTTGACCGAGTGAACAGAGTTATTGACCGAAACGTGTAAGTGGAAGGGAAATCCCCATCTGTATCTGATCTGGTGATGTCGCAGGACCCGGGTGACCGGCTGGAGGTCTCGCCGTTTTTGGATAGTGGAGGGTGCCAGGTCCTGAAAGATCTGCAGCTGCATGCCTTTAAACAGGATCTCCGATGAATCTCGAACGGAGGACAAAATTTTCTCCTTCGAGCGGAAATAATGGAAACGGACAATAACATCCCTGGGCGGTTGGGCGGGAGATGGTTTTGCCCGGAGTGCTCTATGTGCCGTATCGCAGAGGCATTCTTCAACCGTAAGGTCCGGTACCAAATGTGTGAAGAATTCTCTCAAGAATGTTGGTAGCGATGGGCCGAGGACCGATTCTGGAACGCTGCGTATGCGCAGATTATTTCTACGCGAGCGATTTTCTTGGTCCTCTTGTCGCTCTTTGAGGGTCTCCATTTCCTCGTGCAATCTAGCGAGTTCACTGTCAATGCGGTGTTGGGAGCGGCAGAGATCGTCCGTCTTTGTTTCCAATGCGTCCGCCCGGTTACCGAGATCTGTAAGGTCCGATTTAAATTCGGCTATAGCGTTCGAGAGTTCCTGCTTGAACGCGGACTGCACTCCCTCCAGTAGGCTCGACATGACCGCCTGTATCTGAGGATCGATACCCGCTTCCGACGAACACGGAGAGGGGGGGGAGCTTGCGGCCATGGTGGGGTTCTGTGGGCCCTTAGACCTTGAGCCAAAGAAGTTAGTCGGAGCTTGCGTTGCTTTTTTGTTTTTGGACATAGTGGCATATATAAAAAAAAAAGGGAGGGTAGGGGTGGGGGTAAAAAAGAAAAAGGAAAGAAAAATGATTGATGGGGGGACACAGGCCAGAGTCCGTTTAATGAGCGGGTAGAGTGTTATATATGGAGTCCAACCATTTAGCTATGGCACATGTAGTATTTTATTAGTTTGCGTTAAATCATCTTGAGAATAATCTTAAGAATAAGTCTGGGATGTGTGGATCCGAATGTCATAACGCTGAGGCCGTGACTCTTCTAGGCGCCAACTCCGCCGACGGGGCAGATCGCAGCCCAATCCCCTATTCAGTGGCCCGGGCACACATGGTTGGTATTAAAGCACTTCCATAGCCTTCGCCAATGTGGGCGGTAGTGTAAACAGAATCTGTACTCTTGCAGGGGTGAGGAGTGTGTGGTATAGTGCGGCCTATCTTTACCCTGGCTGAGTGCCAGAAAGTAAAATGGCGACTCTGGGCTCCTGTCGTGGGCTTCTATGGAGCAGGGGTGCAAATAAGAAATGGGTGCTGTGGCAGCAGCAGGTACTCACAGTATTCCAGGATGGCTGGGTACTGAAGGCAATGCAGCCTTTTTTGATGTGCTGTAGAGACTTCTAGGGCTGCATACAGGTGTGCACAGCCTTCTCCAGCTAGAGCCCCAGGGATCCAAGATGGCCGCCGCAGCACCTACAGAGCTGCTTCTCTCCCCTTTTTTACCCCCTGTGGGGCTGCCTGTGACACAGAGGCTCCCTGTAAGTGCTATGGGGCGTCCAGCCACACATAGGGGGAAGATCCGGAGTCCCGGGGAGCCCGTCGCGGCCGCGCTCCGATCCCGGAGCTCATGGCCGGGTCGTCCCCAAACTCGAGGTCCCGGCTGCAGGGCGCGTGGTAGGCCGCGGCGGCCGGAGGTAGCAGGGGGGGCGCAGGCCCGTTTCAACAGCTGCACAGCTCCACCGGAGGGACCCGCAGAGGGGATGAGGCCACCATAGGCAGTTACCAGTGGTCCGGAAGGGGGGAGATGAGAGTCCCGGTTCCCGCGGACAGCTCCGGAGCCCAGCCCCGCGACGTGCCGAAATCGAGGCCCCGGCTTCACAGGAGGGGGAAGGCCACAATCCGCAAGGGCAGCCAAGGCCGCCCTCCGACTCCGCAGCACGCTTCCCCTGGCCGGGCCGATGTGAGCAGAGGCAGTGGGGTAAGTGCAGGGGACACCAGGGCACCAAAAAAGGTATTATTTAAAGTTTTTATAGGCCAGTTAGCAGGAGCTCATAGGAAGTGCCTCCTCTCCCATTGCCAGCCAGGCCACGCCCCCGGAAGCATTGCCTTTCATTGGTAATATATTGTTTGGGAAACCATTATTGGATATCCTAGAATCAGAGGCTGAATCAAAGAAGGTCAGATTTCCGACTACTTATAACCCTAAGACTAGGGGTTCAAAGTTTCGCTCATTTCGGTGGCAAAGCAAAGCGAAAGCTAAAGAGGAGTCTAAGCAGCCCCAGTCCAATAGATCGGCCAGGGGTAGGAAGCAATGGGTTAGTAGAAAGCCAGCTTCCAAACCTGAACAGAAACCATCAGCCTGAAGAGACGGGCCTCCGCCTGGAGGATTCCAGGGTTGGGGGCCGACTCCTTCATTTTGCACACATTTGGCAACAGTCGACGACAGATGCTTGGGTGCAGAAGGTGGTATCTCAGGGGTATGGGTTCCCATTCATGAGGCAGCCCCCTCAAAGATTTTATTGCACCAGCCCGTCTCGTATAGAGTCGAAGGCCAATGCCCTGCAAGAAGCAGACCAAAAATTACTGCAGTCAGGTGTGATTGTCCCAGTACCTCCATCACAAATGGGACAGGGGTTTTACTCCAATCTATTTCTGATTCAGAAGCCAAATGGGTCATATCGACCAATTCTCAATCTGAAAATGTTAAACAAATACATTTGGATCCCAAGGTTCCACATGGAGACATTACGCTCCATAATGTTAGCTATGGAACCGGGAGATTACATGGTATCTCTGGATGTACAGGATGCTTACCTACATGTGCCTATAGCACTGTCTCATCAGTGTTATCTCAGGTTTGCCATCCTCCAGAAACATTTTCAGTTCCAAGCCTTGCCCTTCAGGCTAGCAACAGCACCCAGGGTGTTTACCAAGATTATGGTGGTTATGGCATCTTATCTCCGCAAGCAAGGGATAAGAATATTCCCATACCTCAACGACCTGTTAATCCTAGCACATTCGCAGGAGTTACTTCTGAGCCATCTTCAACAGACAGTAGTTTGTTTACAGAGACACGGGTGGCTCATAAATTGGGAAAAGTCATCTCTGAATCCGTCACAGCGGATGGTCCATTTGGGGGCCATATTGGATTCAGACCTACAGAGAGTTTTCTTACCAGAGAAAAAGATGGTCAAGGTGCAGGTCATGACTCAGGAAGCGTTGCACGCCCAGACAATGTCAGTCCATGCAGCATTGCGACTGTTGGGTCTGATGGTATCAACCTTCGACATGGTGGAATATACGCAATTCCACTCCAGACCATTACAGCACCTTATTCTGACCAAATGGAACGGAAATCATCAGACGATAAAAAATCAGATGATAAAGTTTCCAGTAAACGTAAAAAGGTCTCTAGCATGGTGGCTACAGACAGACCATTTAAACAAGGGGAGACCCTTTGGGATAAAAGAACGGCAAGTCCTGACAACAGATGCCAGTCTGCAAGGCTGGGGTGCGGTACTCGGAAGCCTTTGGTTCCAGGGAAAATGGACCGCAAGGGAAAGTCGCCTGCCAATAAATCTGTTGGAAATAAGGGACATTTATATGGCTCTAGTTCAGGCAAAGGACAGTCTGCAAGGAAGACTGGTCCAGATTCGCTCAGACAATGCAACACCAGTAGCGTACTTCAATCATCAAGGAGGAACTCACAGCAAAAGATTGATGGAGGAAGTAACTCCCATTCTAAGATGGGCAGAGCTCCATCTTCCAGCATTGTCAGCAGTGTTTGTCCCAGGTGTACTGAACTGGGAAGCGGATTTTCTCAGTCGACACACCATTCAGGAAACCGAATGGGCATTACACCCAGAAGTGTTTCAGACAATAGTGAACAGATGGGGTCTACCAGAGATAGACCTCATGGCGTCTCGTCTAAACAACAAAGTTCCGAAGTACGGATCGAGAACAAAGGATCCCGGAGCGGTCCTTGTAGACGCACTGTCAGTAGAATGGAAATTTCATCTGGCATATCTGTTCCCTCCAATATCTCTGTTACCCAGAGTAGTGGGAAAAATAAAGCAAGCAAAGGGAGCAATAATTCTAATAGCTCCAGCTTGGCCAAGAAGGCATTGGTACACAGATCTTCTAAGGATGTCCGTGGTAGCACCAATACTGCTTCCTCAACGTCCAGATCTGCTAATGCAGGGCTTGTTGGCACAGCCATCTGGATCGTCTGTCTTTGACGGCGTGGCTGTTGAAACCTCTATCTTAGAAGCTAGAGGATTTTCGAAACAAGTAATCCAAACTATGCTTGGAGCAAGAAAGCCTTCTTCAGCTTGTGTGTATCATAGAATATGGCAAGCTATATTCATTGGTGTACTGGAAAAAGTTTGAATCCAAGATCTTTTAAAGTATCCAGGATTTTGGATTTCCTTCAAGCAGGATTGGATAAAGGTTTGAAAGTAGCTTCCTTGAGAGTTAAAGTATCAGCGTTAACTGTATGGTTTCAGCGTAAGATTGCTGATTTACAGGATGTACGTACTTTCTTTCAGGGAGTTGTACATATTCAACCTCCATTTGTTTCTCCTGCAGCTCCCTGGGATTTGAATTTAGTTATTAAATTCCTCCAGGGTCCTCCGTTTGAACTGCTTAAGAGAGCAGATCTTAAATGGTTAACGGCTAAAGTGCTTTTTTTACTGGCAATGGCGTCAGCCAGAAGAGTGTCAGATTTAGGAGCGTTATCGTGTAAGTCTCCTTTCCTAAGTTTTTTTCCAGACACAGCAGTTCTCAGAACGAGATCTGGTTATCTTCCAAAGGTGGTTTAAAAGTTTCACCTTAACGAAGAGATTGTAGTCCCAGCTTTTGGACTATCTGCGGGAGAAGCGTCGCTGGACATAGTCCGAGCATTAAGAATCTACGTAAATCGTACTAGTGCCATCAGGAAAACAGATTCTCTCTTCATCCTCTACGGATTTCATAGAAGAGGATGGCCTGCTAGAAACAGACGCTGGCGAGATGGCTACGAATGGTAATATCAGAAGCTTATTCTCATGCAGATCTCCCTACTCCGGCTAATGTCTCTGCACACTCTACACGTAAGGTAGGTCCGTCTTGGGCAGCACAACAGGGTGCTTCAGCAGAACAGATTTGTAAGGCAGCCACATTCATTAGACATTATGCCTTGGATACTTTTGCCTCTCATGACGCAGACTTCGGGTGAAAGGTCCTCCTGTGTAATCAGGAGCATCCCCACCACTAAAACTGGCTTTGGGAATCCCAATGTTATCCTGTGGATAATCCTGTGGACCCAGCCAGAGAAATAGACGTTATGGTAAGAACTTACCGTTGATAACGTGATTTCTCTTATGTCCACAGGGGTCCTACCCTGACGCACCTGATTTGAGTATGTTGACAATCACTAAACCTCTTCCCTCTTGTATGGAAGGGTGTGCATGTGTGTTCTTATACCCTAAATAGGTTTCTACCTGATGCTCCTGCCTAATCGCTGTTGAAAGAACTGATTTGACTGAGTCAGTGGGCGGGATTATATGGTGAAGCCCCGATGCATCCTGGGAGGCCAGAAAGCTTGTGACCGTGTTGGTGCCATTTCCGCTGTCGCTCCGGCATATCCCAATATTATCCTGTGGATACCTGTGGACATAAGAGAAATCACGTTATCAACGGTAAGTTCTTACCGTAACGTATATATATGCCACACCTGAAGTGCACATGGTTTTGCCCAACTGCTAACAAATTTGCTGCTGCGATTAAATCTGAATTGCCCCCATAGTACACAGACCTGGTACGATAAAGCCAGACAGAGTACAATACCTGCGAATAAATCCATTAGTATGCGACTGTAGACGCAGTATGCAACACCAGCGATTAAATCCGGTATTATGTGACTGAGTACACAGTAGAATACATGTAATGGGTAAATACTGTGACGCACTATATATATGACCCTGACGCACCTAGTCCCTTAGGGTACAAAATGTAGTGATAGAGCTGGGAAATACTGAAAGTGAACTCACACAGCAGATACAGGCACACACAGTCACAGGCAATGCAGATAATAATTATGACAATAAAACTGCAATGGACTAGTATATGTGCAGATATACATATATATATATATATATATATAAAAACACGACACGATCCTAGACCGGAGGTATATATCAGAATACTCGTACAATATATCCTGTGATAAGTACACTTTTTCTTAACTAACGCTGTCTATATAAAGACATGTAGAATACTCAAGTGTTTGTAAAGTCACAGCGCTGTATAGAGGCGTCTTTACAAGGTACATCTTGCCCTGCAGTCCCAGAGACCAGCCGCAACTACGCTTAGAAAATGGCGCCCAGCATCTCAGTCAGGGAGTGAGGGAGAGTGTTAGGCAGCTCCAGGGCGGGAAAATCTGCAGTAAATGGCGCCCTGGGCCGGGGAGAGAATACAGGTCAAGAGCCAGCTCCCCTATGCTGGACTTCCACCCCAGGTACTAGCGAGCCTTATTAAATGTGCTCTATTGCCCTGGTGGTCTAGTGGGGTCCCTGCTCGATGACGGTGTCCACGCTAGTACTGTGACCTGTTTCCCTAGGTCGCAGACAGAACGCGATTTAATGTCAAGTCCCGCCTGGGGGACCCTCTTACCTCCTCCCCGTAGCAGCCACGCGAATCAGTGGAGCGACTGCAACCGTATGCCTAAAGCCGGAGCGCCTCCGCCGCAAGTACGTCTGTGGTCGGATCCGGCGGCAGTGAGACTGCCGCTATGTGTGGCCCGACACTTAAGTGACCTGCTGCTGCAGACATCAACTGAAAACTGATCTCACAGTGCCTGGATGCGGGGTTATAGAGGAGGCCCCAATGCATCCTGGGACAGCCTAAAGCTTTAGCCTGTTGGTGCCTCTGGATCAAGATCCACTCTACAACCTGATGTTTCCCTGTGGAAACCAATGTAACCTGCTGCAGAAATACTAGTAAAGGCAGAATGCCGGTGCACCTCAATGTCTGGCCACTGATCTGCCTCCCATTCCCTGCCACTCATTCCCCCTGCTCCGTCTCCCGCATTCACAATTCCTCTCCCGCTCCCAACCCCATGCTCACTGTGTTCCCAACAATTCATCCCTCCTCCTCCTCCTGCTAGGATAATTACTGCCAGAGGTTGTGGCCTCTCCGAATATGTAGCTCTCCCGACTATTTTTATTATTATTATTTTTTTAATAAATAAAAGTGAAGTTACATTTTCAGGCATTTTCCTTCTCTTACAAGGTCTGCTTTAAGGATGTCGTGTTTGCACTCCTGCCCAGAATGCGATATGGACTGTTTTACAACACACCGCTGGTAAGATCGTTACCTGGAGATGTGAAGGATGACAGGAGAAGTATTGTTTGAAGACAGGAGATGCGCAGTTTATTGGCGCTGTAAATTTTATCACTTTTCTCTTTTTTTGTGTTCCTTTAGATCTCAAATTGCCACGGCACCGGATTATTCCGAGCCTTTTCCCAACACGTGCTTTACCGGCTGAATGTTTCCCAAGAGACTTTAAAGGTGCGATATAAATCCACATAAGGGTTCTGTTCTGGGCACAGTTCATTAAAGCAATACATTTTTTCCTTTTTAAAAGTCTTCTCTTTGAATAAAGTACTGCAACACCTCTCTAGCAGTAACTTATGTATGTATATTATTATTCATAGACTGACAACTTTATGTGGAGTTCTTGTTTCTGTATACTTTCTGAATAAAGGATGCAGAGGCGTGCAGCATGTACAGAATGTACAATACACATATTAACCATCGAGATAATGTGAGAGAGCCAAGTCAGGTTGTTGGCATATTTTATGTTTTTTCCTGGGCTGTTTGTCTGTACCTATAGGTGGGAGGATGACCAGATTACCAGCCCTGAGAGAGTCTACATACTATTCTATGTTAAATACTATCTTCTAGTCAAGCAGGGTCAGCCTTTCTGTACTAAGGGCCTAATTCAAGGTTGATTGCAAAAGCAAAATCTTCCTCTAATGGGCAAAACCATGTGCAGTGCAGGTGGGGCAGATATAACATGTGCAGAGGGAGTTAGATTTGGGTGGGGTGTGTTCAAACAAAAATCTAAATTGCAGTGTAAAAATAAAGCAGTGAAATGAGCGACCTGCTAGATTGCGCCAATCTAGCTCGAGGGCCATAGCGACGCGCAGGGCTGCGCATCGCTATCACTGTGGGATGTCTAGTCAGATTGCTTAGAATTTAAGCACTGATCTCCCCGTGTGTATTCCCCTTAACTTTAGAGCCCACAGTGAAAAGTAGAAAGTAGCTGAGAAACATTAGGGTGTGACGGCACTGACTGGGGTGTATCTCGGTGATACTTCGGAAGCTGGCAGCCTCTTAGGTAGCAGGCACTGGAGACCATGGGGTGTGAGAATCAAAAAAGTGAGACATTTTGTGAGAGTTCTGTTTTTTTTAAAGTCGCAATCATTTACATGGCGAAGCCAGGTTGATTTTGCCATGTACATGAATGCCACCTTAAGAAAACAGGAGGACTCTCTCAAAATCTCTCACTTTCTAATTCTCACACCCTATTACACCCCCCCCCCCACACACACACACACACACACCTTATGTGTAAATGAAACCCAGAGCCGCATTTGGGTGGTCATTCCGAGTTGATCGCTCGCTAGCAGTTTTTAGCAGCTGTGCAAACGCTATGCCGCCGCCCACTGGGAGTGTATTTTAGCTTAAAGGAAAAAAGGGGGGCCTGGACTGCACACCCTAATACTAGAGATTTCAAGAGGTGCTATCATGCTGAGGCTTCTAATACTATGCTGGAGGAAGAGAGATGCAGATGCACACTCCTAGCACTAAGAACACGGATAGTAAAAATAATTTACCAATTTTACCAATTAAAATGGAGTATAATTGAAGTTCTTAGCACACATTTGCGCAAATATGCGGGCCCATGTACCGCGGCCAGGTGACTTCATCACATGGGTCCCTAACATTCCTAATACTATCACATTATATAAATTTATACAGGACTTACCTCTAAATAGGGCCTTATCAATGTGTGATCTGAAATGCAGGAACCTAACTAATTAAAACACCTGAGGGTAAATGGGAGGGGTGCCAATACCAGAGGAAGGAAGCCTTGCCTTCCAGTGTACAATATATACACAAATACAGAGGAAAAAGGGGGCCTGGACTGCACACCCTAATACTAGAGATACTCCATTTTAATTGTGAGAGTTTATTTAAATAATTTTCTCTGACGTCCTAAGTGGATGCTGGGGACTCCGTCAGGACCATGGGGATTAGCGGCTCCGCAGGAGACAGGGCACAAAAGTAAAAGCTTTAGGATCAGGTGGTGTGCACTGGCTCCTCCCCCTATGACCCTCCTCCAAGCCTCAGTTAGATTTTTGTGCCCGGCCGGGAAGGGTGCAATCTAGGTGGCTCTCCTAAAGAGCTGCTTAGAGTAAAAGTTTGTTAGGTTTTTTATTTTCAGTGAGTCCTGCTGGCAACAGGCTCACTGCTACGAGGGACTTAGGGGAGAGAAGTGAACTCACCTGCGTGCAGGATGGATTGGCTTCTTAGGCTACTGGACACCATTAGCTCCAGAGGGAGTCGGAACACAGGTCTCACCCTGGGGTTCGTCCCGGAGCCGCGCCGCCGACCCCCCTTGCAGATGCCGAAAAGTGAAGGTCCAGAAACGGCGGCAGAAGACTCTTCAGTCTTCATAAGGTAGCGCACAGCACTGCAGCTGTGCGCCATTGTTGTCAGCACACTTCATAGCAGCGGTCACTGAGGGTGCAGGGCGCTGGGGGGGGCGCCCTGGGCAGCAATGATAGTACCTTATTCTGGCTAAAAATACATCACATATAGCCCCTGGGGGCTATATGGATGTATTTAACCCCTGCCAGGTCTCAGAAAAACGGGAGAAGAAGCCCGCCGAAAAGGGGGCGGGGCCTATTCTCCTCAGCACACAGCGCCATTTTCCCTCACAGAAATGCTGGTGGGAAGGCTCCCAGGCTCTCCCCTGCACTGCACTACAGAAACAGGGTTAAAACAGAGAGGGGGGGCACTTATTTGGCGATATGTATATATATATTAAAATGCTATAAGGGAAAAACACTTATATAAAGGTTGTCCCTGTATAATTATAGCGTTTTTGGTGTGTGCTGGCAAACTCTCCCTCTGTCTCCCCAAAGGGCTAGTGGGGTCCTGTCCTCTATCAGAGCATTCCCTGTGTGTGTGCTGTGTGTCGGTACGTGTGTGTCGACATGTATGAGGACGATGTTGGTGAGGAGGCGGAGCAATTGCCTGAAATGGTGATGTCACTCTCTAGGGAGTCGACACCGGAATGGATGGCTTATTTAAGGAATTACGGGATAATGTCAACACGCTGCAAGGTCGGTTGACGACATGAGACGGCCGGCAAACAAATTAGTACCTGTCCAGGCGTCTCAAACACCGTCAGGGGCTGTAAAACGCTCATTTACCTCAGTCGGTCGACACAGACACGGACACTGACTCCAGTGTCGACGGTGAAGAAACAAACGTATTTTCCTTTAGGGCCACACGTTACATGTTAAGGGCAATGAAGGAGGTGTTACATATTTCTGATACTACAAGTACCACAAGAAGGGTATTATGTGGGGTGTGAAAAAACTACCTGTAGTTTTTCCTGAATCAGATAAATTAAATGAAGTGTGTGATGATGCGTGGGTTTCCCCCGATAGAAAATTATTGGCGGTATACCCTTTCCCGCCAGAAGTTAGGGCGCGTTGGGAAACACCCTTTAGGGTGGATAAGGCGCTCACACGCTTATCAAAACAAGTGGCGGTACCGTCTCCAGATAGGGCCGCCCTCAAGGAGCCAGCTGAGAGGCTGGAAAATATCCTAAAAAGGTATATACACACATACTGGTGTTATACTGCGACCAGCGATCGCCTCAGCCTGGATGTGCAGCGCTGGGGTGGCTTGGTCGGATTCCCTGACTGAAAATATTGATACCCTTGACAGGGACAGTATTTTATTGACTATAGAGCATTTAAAGGATGCATTTCTATATATGCGAGATGCACAGAGGGATATTTGCACTCTGGCATCAAGAGTAAGTGCGATGTCCATATCTGCCAGAAGATGTTTATGGACACGACAGTGGTCAGGTGATGCAGATTCCAAACGGCACATGGAAGTATTGCCGTATAAAGGGGAGGAGTTATTTGGGGTCGGTCCATCGGACCTGGTGGCCTCGGCAACAGCTGGAAAATCCACCTTTTTTACCCCAAATCACATCTCAGCAGAAAAAGACACCGTCTTTTCAGCCTCAGTCCTTTCGTCCCCATAAGGGCAAGCGGGCAAAAGGCCAGTCATATCTGCCCAGGGATAGAGGAAAGGGAAGAAGACTGCAGCAGGCAGCCCATTCCCAGGAACAGAAGCCCTCCACAGCTTCTGCCAAGTCCTCAGCATGACGCTGGGGCCGTACAAGCGGACTCAAGTGCGGTGGGGGGTCGTCTCAAGAGTTTCAGCGCGTAGTGGGCTCACTCGCAAGTGGACCCCTGGATCCTACAAGTAGTATCCCAGGGGTACAGACTGGAAATTCGAGACGTCTCCCCCTCGCAGGCTCCTGATGTCTGCTTTACCAACGTCTTCCTCCGACAGGGAGGCAGTATTGGAAACAATTCACAAGCTGTATTCCCAGCAGGTGATAATCAAAGTACCCCTCCTACAACAAGGAAAGGGCTATTATTCCACACTATATTGTGGTACTGAAGCCAGACGGCTCGGTGAGACCTATTCTAAATGGGAAATCTTTGAACACTTACATACAAAGGTTCAAATCAAGATGGAGTCACTCAGAGCAGTGATAGCGAACCAGGAAGAAGGGGACTATATGGTGTCCCTGGACATCAAGGATGCTTACCTCCATGTCCCAAATTGCCCTTCTCACCAAGGGTACCTCAGGTTCGTGGTACGGAACTGTCACTATCAGTTTCAGACGCTGCCGTTTGGATTGTCCACGGCACCCCGGGTCTTTACCAAAGTAATGGCCGAAATGATGATTCTTCTTCAAAGAAAAGGCGTCTTAATTATCCCTTACTTGGACGATCTCCTGATAAGGGCAAGGTCCAGAGAACAGTTGGAAGTCGGAGTAGCATTATCTCAAGTAGTTCTACGACAGCACGGGTGGATTCTAAATATCCAAAATCGCAGCCGTTTCCGACGACACGTCTGCTGTTCCTAGGGATGGTTCTGGACACAGTCCAGAAAAAGGTGTTTCTCCCGGAGGAGAAAGCCAGGGAGTTATCCGAGCTAGTCAGGAACCTCCTAAAACCAGGAAAAGTGTCAGTGCATCATTGCACAAGAGTCCTGGGAAAAATGGTGGCTTATTACGAAGCGATTCCATTCGGCAGATTCCACGCAAGAACTTTTCAGTGGGATCTGCTGGACAAATGGTCCGGATCGCATTTTCAGATGCATCAGCGGATAACCCTATCTCCAAGGACAAGGGTGTCTCTCCTGTGGTGGTTACAGAGTGCTCATCTTCTAGAGGGCCGCAGATTCGGCATTCAGGATTGGATGCTGGTGACCACGGAGGCCAGCCTGAGAGGCTGGGGAGCAGTCACACAGGGAAAAAATTTCCAGGGAGTGTGATCAAGTCTGGAGATTTTTCTCCACATAAATATACTGGAGCTAAGGGCAATTTACAATGCTCTAAGCTTAGCAAGACCTCTGCTTCAAGGTCAGCCGGTATTGATCCAGTGGGACAACATCACGGCAGTCGCCCACGTAAACAGACAGGGCGGCACAAGAAGCAGGAGGGCAATGGCAGAAACTGCAAGGATTTTTCGCTGGGCGGAAAATCATGTGATAGCACTGTCAGCAGTGTTCATTCCGGGAGTGGACAACTGGGAAGCAGACTTCCTCAGCAACCTCCACCCGGGAGAGTGGGGACTTCATCGGGAAGTCTTCCACATGATTGTGAACCGTTGGAAAAGACCAAAGGTGGACATGATGGCGTCCCGCCTGAACAAAAAACTGGACAAGTATTGCGCCAGGTCAAAAGACCCTCAGGCAATAGCTGTGGACGTTCTGGTAACACCGTGGGTGTACCAGTCGGTGTATGTCTTCCCTCCTCTGCTTCTCATACCCAAGGTATTGAGAATTATAAGACGTAGAGGAGTAAGAACTATACTCGTGGCTCCGGATTGGCCAAGAAGGACTTGGTACCCGGAACTTCAAGAGATGCTCACAGAGGACTCATGGCCTCTGCCGCTAAGAAGGGACTTGCTTCAGCAAGTACCATGTCTGTTCCAAGACTTACCGCGGCTGCGTTTGACGGCATGGCGGTTGAACGCCGGATCCTAAGGGAAAAAGGCATTCCGGAAAAGGTCATTCCTACCCTGGTCAAAGCCAGGAAGGAGGTGACCGCACAACATTATCACCACATGTGGCGAAAATATGTTGCGTGGTGTGAGGCCAGGAAGGCCCCATGAAGAAATTTCAACTCGGTCGTTTCCTGCATTTCCTGCAAACAGGAGTGTCTATGGGCCTCAAATTGGGGTCCATTAGGGTTCAAATTTCGGCCCTGTCGATTTTCTTCCAGAAAGAATTGGCTTCAGTTCCTGAAGTCCAGAAGTTTGTCAAGGGAGTACTGCATATACAACCCCCTTTTGTGCCTCCAGTGGCACTGTGGGATCTCAACGTAGTTCTGGGATTCCTAAAATCACATTGGTTTAAACCGCTCAAATCTGTGGATTTGAAATATCTCACAGGGAAAGTGACCATGCTGTTGGCCCTGGCCTCGGCCAGGCGAGTGTCAGAATTGGCGGCGTTTGTCTCAAAAAAGCCCATATCTGATTGTCCATTCGGACAGGGCAGAGCTGCGGACTCATCCCCAGTTTCTCCCTAAGGTGGTGTCAGTGTTTCACCCGAACCAGCTTATTGTGGTACCTGCGGCTACTAGGGACTTGGAGGACTCCAAGTTGCTAGATGTTGTCAGGGCCCTGAAAATATAGTTTCCAGGACGGCTGGAGTCAGGAAAACTGACTTGCTGTTATCCTGTATGCACCCAACAAACTGGGTGCTCTTGCTTCTAAGCAGACGATTGCTAGTTGGATGTGTAGTACAATTCAGCTTGCACATTCTGTGGCAGGCCTGCCACAGCCAAAATATGTAAATGCCCATTCCACAAGGAAGGTGGGCTCATCTTGGGCGGCTGCCCGAGGGGTCTCGGCTTTACAACTTTGCCGAGCTGATACTTGGTCAGGGGCACACCCTGACTGAGGAGGACCTGGAGTTCTCTCATTCGGTGCTGCAGAGTCATCCGCACTCTCCCGCCCGTTTGGGAGCTTTGGTATAATCCCCATGGTCCTGACGGAGTCCCCAGCATCCACTTAGGACGTCAGAGAAAATAAGAATTTACTTACCGATAATTCTATTTCTCGTAGTCCGTAGTGGATGCTGGGCGCCCATCCCAAGTGCGGATTGTCTGCAATACTTGTACATAGTTATTGTTACAAAAATCGGGTTATTATTGTTGTGAGCCATCTTTTCAGAGGCTCCGCTGTTATCATGCTGTTAACTGGGTTCAGATCACAGGTTGTACAGTGTGATTGGTGTGGCTGGTATGAGTCTTACCCGGGATTCAAAATCCTTCCTTATTATGTACGCTCGTCCGGGCACAGTATCCTAACTGAGGCTTGGAGGAGGGTCATAGGGGGAGGAGCCAGTGCACACCACCTGATCCTAAAGCTTTTACTTTTGTGCCCTGTCTCCTGCGGAGCCGCTAATCCCCATGGTCCTGACGGAGTCCCCAGCATCCACTACGGACTACGAGAAATAGAATTATCGGTAAGTAAATTCTTATTTTTACTATCAGTGTTCTTAGTGCTAGGAGTGTGCATCTGCATCTCTCTTCCTCCAGCAGTGTATTTTAGCTTAGCAGAAGTGTGAACGAAGCGATCGCAGAGCGGCTACAAAATAATTTTGTGCAGTTTCAGAGTAGCTTCAAGCCTACTCAGTGCTTACGAAACAAACACAAACACGCCCTGCGTTCGCCCAGCCACGCCTGCGTTTTTCCGAACACTCCTTGAAAACGGTCAGTTGACACCCAGAAACGCCCTTTTCCTGTCAATCACTCTGTGGCTGCCTGTGCGACTGAAATGCATCGCTAGACCCTGTGTAAAACTACATCGTTCATTGTAATAGTACGCCACGCATGCACATTGCGCCGCATGCGCAGAAGTGCCAATTTTTTTGCCTCATCGCTGCACAGCGAACGAATGCAGCTAGCGATCAACTCGGAATAACCACCTTGGATGGAGTCTGTGCAGCAGATTAGACCTGAAGTGAAAGTTAGGAAGCGCTCCCTGTCAGTTGGAACCTGAAGCTGATGGAGATTGACAGCTGTATGGGTAACGCTGGATGTTGCGGTCATCTTTGCTGATGGAAATGATACAGTACAGAGTTAGGTGCGCCAAGTGGACAAGTTCTTATAGTATAAAAGGGGATGATGTTGTTGTAATGACACTCAGACTAATGGTTTTAGCTAACAAAGTGTTTTTTTATTTTAATACTTAATCCAAAAAGGGGGGGGGGGGGGGGTTTTGGGAAATGGATGTTGGAGGGAGAGGGGAAAGATATATATGTTGTATATATCAGATGATGGAAAGACTTCTGCTATCCGCACTAACAAAAATATACGTCAACTTTGTGTGTATGTAGCAAATAAAATAGAGGTGGTTTTGTCCTGTTTCTATCAAAACATTTATGTATATAGCCCAGATAAAGTGGAGTAGTTGTTCAAAGCAACCAATCACTTCTGTCATTTCATAGATAGTGCTAGATAATTGACAGAAGCAGGGGCGTTTTAAGAGAGGAGGAGGTTCGTGTGCAGTCTCCTCCATCTGGGCCCCCTTCTCTCTGCCGGCAGCGATGTAGAGTCTGAGCACTACAGGACTAGTGCTAACGGCGACACAACATTTTTCCGTCAACTTTTCTACTGTGTATGCACAAAAAGCTGGGAAAATGGCCACCGCGCCATTTTCCCGGTGATTTCTGCAGCACTGCTGTCATCGGCACGGGACTCCAAAGGTGTAAGTATTCAAGAAATGGGTTCGGCGTGTGCGGTGTGTGCCCTGCACACTGCACCCATTATAAATACGGCAGTGATCAGTAGCTGTTTGTCACTTTGTTCAACTTCTCCACTTTAGTTCTCTCCAACCATGTAAAATGACAGGAGCTGATTGGTTAGTACTTTACGTCTCTCCAAGATTTGATAAATACCCCTCCCAGGCTTTATACATCTTCCCCCGTGTCATTCTCGTGGGACTGTATATACCTAATGCATTAGTCTGTCCAGTGCTGCTATATTAATATTCATCACTGTAAAGTTCCTGGAAATACACACTGGTGTTGTGTAAGTAATAATCCATAGAATGCATGGGAAGTTTCCGCCTTAAGACAAAAATGAACTGTGATTTGAATATTACTTTTTTTTTTTTTTTTTTTTTTTTATATAATAAATATAATATTTTAAACATTTTGACTGCAGGAGGAAAAAATTCGAGTCACCATTCTCATACGGAGCACAGAGTATCGGAAAATACTCAACTTGGACAAGGTACTTCTTTGTTCTAAATTATTTTTAAAAACCTGTTCAATATTAGAAAGGTAATGCTCATTTTTACATTGGGGGTCATTCTGAGTTGATCGTAGCTGTGCTAAATTTAGCACAGCTACGATCATCTTCCCTGACATTCAGGGGGACACCCAGCACAGGGCTAGTCCGCCCCGCATTTCAGTCCGGTTCCCCCCCCCCCTCCTCCGCAGAAGTGCAAAGGCATCACACAGCGGCGATGCCTTTGCACTTCAAGAGTAGCTCCCGACCAGCGCAGCTTTAGCGTGCTGGCCGGGAGCTACTCATTGCTCTCCGGGCCGCAGCGGCTGCGTGTGACGTCACGCAGCTGTTGCGGCCCGCCCCCCGTTCGGTCCGGCCACGCCTGCATTGGCCGGACCGCACCCACGAAACGGCGGCCAAACGCTGCCGTTCCGCCCCCTTCCGCCCAGCGATCAAGCAGAGGCGATTGCATCCCTGCTACGCCCTTCGGCCATCTGCCATGTGCCGGCGCATGCACAGTAGGGACCCGTTCGCTCTGCTGCGTTAAAAAGCAGCGAGCGAACGGGTCAGAATGACCCCCATGATGCACTTAGGGTAAATGGGGACTGCATTTCACAAATTTTTATTCCAACCCATCCACCACCCAACTCGTAGAGAAGTGGGCATTCTGTGCAGTAAGAGTTTTCATCCAAGTTATTTTAGGAACTCACGTGGAGATTGTTATTTTTTGGTTATTGCAGGGGGGGGGGGGTTTAGTGTGTTTAGTGTCTGGAAGTCTGGGAACCCCACGTTTTTTCTTTTTAGTGTTTTACAGCTCAAATGTTTTGTTGTCAGATGTTTCCCTTTAAAAATGAATTATTTTGTTTAAAAATATTTAGTACCTAAAAGCATCGTTTGGCGTAACCTGATGTGACATTGATAATATAAAAATAAAATAAAAATAAATAAAACCTACAACCAAACCTGCAACCCAGACAGCATATAATTTCTGGCTATTTATTTTTTTCCTTACTCCGTCCTCTGAGTCCCAGTTTGTTGGGAGTCCCCAAGGACTGGGCTTGCTTCCATGTAACCGTGTTGCTTTTTTTCCTCTGCCATTACTTATGCCTGGCACGTAGCTGACGTCTCGGAGACAAGTGTCAGGGAGGGGTACAGAGTTTGTGCCTTGTTTTTTCAACGCATTCCACTTATATATGGAAAACACTGTTAACGGTATCTGTCCATCTGGGGCGGGAAGGCTCTGAATATAGTCCTCATTCCATAAAGCCATATTTAACCACAAAAGCTTCCTGTAGCATGGGAAATAAAGCTGTGGCGACAAAACTCCAAGGAAATATGTGCGGAAAAACATAAGAACAATATTACATAAAGTATTACTGTATTGAAGGGGTTTATTTTTAATTCTTTTTTATAAACTAAACGTTTGATTCAAATGTATTCCAGCTGGTCCTTGCTCTGAAGAATGTTCCGCTGTTTCAAGTGAATGTTGTAGATTACAAGTACAGGTATGTACAGTATATGGTACGAGGACACGTGCAGACAACTGTCCTGCTTATCAATTTACTAAAATGAGTGGTACTGTCACTATATGTACTAGGAAAGGAATATACTGGGTTACCTCAGCGTCCGCCCACTGCTCTGCTCCGCCCACTCTCCATCTGCTGCTCCGCCCTTTGTTCTGCCCTGCCCCCTTCTCTGCCTTTTCATCTGTCCCGCTCCAGTTCCATTCCACCCTGCCCTTCCATACTTGGCGTGTTTTTGACGGCAACGGTCATCATCCTCCTCTTCTCCTGCTAGGCTAGGGAGTTTTACCTCACCTTGTAGTTGGCACAGATCACTTATGACGTTGTAATATGTTTACTTGTCTTCCATGCACACTTTCCACCCGAAAACACATTTTTAGGCACAATGTTATAGAAAAGTCTAGTAAAAAAATAAAATAAAAACGTCAATATTCCCTCTTTCATGACCATAGTGTCATACACCTTTTGTGTGTGAATGCAGCAACTTATACTGAAACTATGGAGGTTCCAACATGGGAACTGGGCTCACTTATGCCCACATGTAAAAATGAGCATTTGTTTTGCTGATTTCCTTCATATGGGGTGGATTTTCTGGCCAGGTTGGAATTATTATTATTTTTTTTAATGTAGCCTTATTGTGCGAGTGGCTGTGGTATATCCTGTCGACATCATGGTTTGTAATGTCAACATTTTGATATGTGCATGATGTCAACTTTAATGTTGATATTCATGACAGCACTCGTGTAATTAGTAGTAGTTATGAAATGTTGACACTGTGCTTTTTTATCTATTTCTATCTCTATTCCTAATGGTAACCCTAACGCTAACCCTTATGGAACCATTTCCGATATTGACATGCTGTCATTGTCGACATTTTGCAGGTGTCTACATTAAAAATGTTGACATCATCAGTGTTAACGTTCTTCTGTCGATATTGTGAATGTCTGCATTTTGACTGCACACAGTGTGAGAAATATAACAGCAGGTGTGTAGCGTGACTGCTAAGACACACCTATTGCGCTGTGCTTTCAGTAGAAAAAAGCAAAGCATGACAGAGCTCGCGGGGATGTCTGTTATTGCACAGCGGTACTCATTTTACAAGGACAGTAGTGCCATCTAATATTGCAATGTATATTTTATATTGTTCACATTGATCACAACATTTCTTTGTACAATATTTGCAGTTCAGGGATTAGCACAAAAAGATGTTTGGGGCTACGAGCAAGCAATGTAAAGCTGACCATGGGAGAAGCAGCTGGTACTAAGATCTATGCCTGCAGTACTGATTGTTTGCCCCTGCGACTTGTTGATCATCATAGTGTAGCAGACGCTTTCAGGAAACTGCAGGCGCTTAAATTGAAAGGGAAAATTGTTGGGGAAAAGGGGTATACGTGGTATGATCACAGTCTCACCTGTGCCACATGGCATTATAGAATCTCTGCCACAATCATGTTCCTCTGCAGAGCAGTCACTTTAAGTCGGGTTGTGTTGCATAATTTGGGCAGAGTCAAGTGCCGCAGAAACATGATTGGAACACCAACTTTCAGAGCGCCGAGTGTCAAGTGTCTGTTTTTTCCTTTATTACTCCTCTCCCTGATGTCACATTAAGATCATACAAACCTCAGTTTCTCTCTAGGTCACTAAGCTTTATAATAGTGAAGAAAAAGCAATCTAAATTCATCCAGTAGTTTTTGTATGATGTCAGAACAAACAGATAGACAGACAAAAAATTCTGAAAAAATGTTTTTCATCTCCATAGTTCATAAACAGTCCCTAGAAGTATATTTCTAAAAATAAATTGCTATGTACAGACACAACATTTACCATTTTATTATATATATGAATGACTGTTTTGCTAGAATTGCTTTAGCTCCAGCAAATTGCAGACTATTACATGATAGCCACAAGTCTGGGAAAACCTGACTTGTTACATATATGTCTCCCTCTTCTTGAGTCCTAATGATAGTCTCTGTCACTGCCACGTTTCTGTCCTGTATTCTTCTTTAGAACCCTCGGATTCCTTGAACAACTGAGGATCACGCACAACTCTGACATATTTATCGGGATGCATGGGGCCGGCCTGACGCACTCACTCTTCTTACCAGACTGGGCGGTGGTCTTTGAGCTGTAAGTCCTGTTTTCTCATTTTATATTTTCCTATTATCTGCTATTGAATCATAGCCCTAAGTCAGGGGCGGATTTGGTGGAAAACCAGCCCGGGAAATTTATGGAAGCAGCCCTAATGGGGGTGTGGTCTGATGGGGGGGGGGTGCAGTTTCCCTCCTCATAGGGTCTGATTATTCGCCGTTGCGGCCTTCCTGGCATCTTTTGCTGCAGTTGTGTCTGAGACCAGGGGCGGATTGTGAACTAACAGTGGGCGTGTAAAATATTGTAGAAGTGGCCCAACATGGGCAGCACAAGAGGAGTATACTGTGTAGCCATGGCAGCAACACTGGACGGCAGAGTTGCTGTACTGCAGAGATGGAATAACAGAATGAATGGGGACAATGCGGTGTACTGAGTGTGGTGGGCTGCCTGTCCTGTGTGGGGTGGGGTCACATGACAACAAACAAAACAGGCCCCACAGACACATCGGCCTACCAGGAATCTTCCTGGTGAGTCCTATGGCTAATCTTCCCCTGGTCCTAGTTCACTTAGCACCTGATTGACTTTTTGAGGCGCTTAGAAACTAAGTTGAAGTGCATTTTATACAGGCGTGATGTCATGTGAAGCTAGCGAATCGACTGGCTGCCTCAGCCTTGCGAGGGCGACACAAAACTTATTTCTCCTTAATTTGCAGGCATGAACTAGACACCATGTAGTCTGACTCTTATTAAATGCAAACATTTATGTACTGGTGGTGATTTCTATGTAAGGAGTTATTGTCCGTCAGCGATCAGAGTTGTCCATACAGTCTCTTATCTGGAAACATGATGTCTCAGAATGGAATTTTCAATAAATATTTATAGACTCTGAAAATAAAAAGCAAAGTTTGGTTCCCACGAGTCCTCTGAGCAAGGTCAGCGCAGCATTCGTGCAGTCCATATCTACATGCGGATTATCAGGATCTGTACATGCTAGCAGCCATTAATCACAGCGACGATGTTACATGCCCATTAATATACTTGTAATTTTGACTTTGTGTATAAATAATGTGTCCCTATCAATCTTGTTCAGTCGACACTTCAGGCCACAAGGGTCATGTAAAAAATATATCCAGAATAGTTCTGGCAGATGTGGTTTGCACATGCCATGTGACACTGAAGATATTTGTAAGACAAGGAAAAGAATCCTGTTCACCATGGGTTCCATTTAAGACCTGTATAATGCATGGGTGTCATGTGACTTGTACCATTGTGTACGTTTCTATCCGTGGAATATATTGGGATAATGGTGGGAAAAGCACGTTTGCTTGTGTTTTTACGATCTAGCTAGACACAAGCAAGTTAGTGCCTCCATTTTGGATGAGGCATATACTTGTAGCCTATGATGCATGCATGAATTACAATTTCTGTAATTCTGGAAACTACTGAGGAGAAAAGGGAACTAGGAGTCACTATTTCAGGTGACTTAAAGGCAGGAAAGCAATGTAACAAAGCAATGAGGAAGGCTAGTCAGATGCTTGGCAGCATAGGGAGAGGAATCAGCAGCAGAAAGAAAGAAGTATAATGCCACTGTATAGGTCATTGGTACGGCCTCATCTAGAATACTGTGTTCAGTTCTGGAGGCCATATCTTCAAAAGGATATTAATACATTAGAGACTGTACAAAGAAGGGCAACTAAAATGGTGCATGGCCTACACCACAAAACATACCCAGAAAGACTAAGAAATCTCAATATGTATAGTACGGAGCAGAGAAGGGAAAGGGGGGACATGATAGAAACTTTCAAATATATCAAGTCCAGAAGGGGAACATTCTCCAAATGAAGAGAAACAATAGAACACAAGGACATGCACTGAGGCTGGAGGGGGGGGGGGGGGTTCGGGAGAAATTAGAGGAAAAATGAAAAAGAAAGGGTAGTGGACAAGTGAAACAGCCTCATATCAGAGGTGGTAGATGCTAAGACAGTGGAGCAATTTAAACATGCATGGGATAGACATAAGGATATCCCTGCAAAGAAATAAGGATCAAATAAGGTTTGAGATACAAACATGGTAAAAAAAAAAAAGGGGCAGACTAGATGGGCCAAGTGGTTCTTATCTGCCGTCAAATTCTATGTTTCTAAATTGTATACTTTTTCCTTTACTCTACTGATCACCTGTATTTTATATTCAGTTGTGTTGCTGATTGAGTGTGAGTGGGAGTCCCTACAGTCCGCAAGTAACCATAAATATGCCATTACTTTCAATTGGAGCATGCTGCCATTTTATAGAGGAATCCCATTAATCCACACAGATAACCCATATATACATACTCGCATACACACATTCACCCGTTGAATGTATGAGCCTCGTTTCACGTGCAGCTGCATCTCTTATTTCTTTGTGCTGCAGATAAATGTTTAGCTACTCTGATGGCATCCGGATGATAGCCTGGCAATGTTTTGGTTGACAGTCAATGGGGTCGATAACATATGGGCGACATGCATTATGCTGACAATGCTTAAGGTCGTCAGACAGTCAACAGGTTCAAAAGGTCGACACAAATAGTGTTTTGATTTTTTTTTTCATTTGTTTCCCCAACATTTGCTTGATTTACTATCCATGTGGACATCTGCTGAAAATAGTAACCTGTGGTGAGAGCAGCGAGCCACCTTGGCCGAAGTGTGGCGAGCTAAGCGAGCCTGCGAGGGTATACGTTTCTACTGATGGTGGTTACAGAACATGAAATATACAAGACGTGCCCCCCAAAAAGTGCGTTGACCACTTGTATGTTGATCATTGTTGTGTCGACCATTGGCATGATGACTTTTTGACCCTGTCGACCTTTCATCTGTCGACCTTTTTATACATGTCGACCATTTAGTGTCAACCTATTGACTGTCAACCATAACATTGTTGATCTAGCAATCTACGCCCTCTCTGATTGGTTGCATGTTGGCCTTGCCCCTCCCATTTCATTCTTGACTATACATGAACAGTTAAGTTCATCTATAGTTTGGTGACAGCTGTCATTAGTATTGGGACATACACCAGCCCCATGCTCACATCCAGCTGAAACAGGCGTCTCGTCTGCATCTGCATTCTACAATCGAGTAAGGAGGTCTGCTTGCCCGCTAATGCCACTCACACAAGACAGAAAAATTCCATACAATCGCATGGTCATCGTCCAGCTACCGCCCCAAAATTCCCATTTCACAGAAATAGTGGTCCATCCGCAGGGATCTCTGTCTGTGAGCAGTTACCCGGATCTGACGCATGCGCAGAAGCCGATATCTTTCTTTGGCGCATGTGTGGCGTGCTGAAATCCACAAGAGACATACGCATTGCAACTTATGTGCGATCCAGAATCAGCCTTTGTTTCTGCATAGTCTTTGTTAAATATAATGCCTCATTAAGATTGCCTGTAACATGACTGAATCTCTGTAGGTACAATTGTGAAGATGAGCGGTGTTACTTAGATTTGGCAAAGCTTAGAGGAGTTCACTATGTCACCTGGGAGAAACCGGATAAAGTCTTCCCTCAGGACAAGGTAGGTGGCATACGGATGTGACCAGCTAGCTGGCAAAGTAGTGTTTTGGAAAATGTTTCTTTAGTAAGTTAAAAAAAAGAAATACAACTTTCCTCTGTACATGTATGAAGGTCGCGTTCTCCTATACCACCATCTGAAATTACCTTTGTCTGCTCCCTCAGACCTTGAGATGGCCCCACGTTTCCTGACAGCCTTCCCTAACAGGTCACTCGTACAATATCCTGTAACAGTCCAATATGTTTCTGGTGTCTAGTGCTTACCCCATTCAGGACATTGCTGATTTTTGGTACATGAAGGGGCTAATTCAACAAGGTACGCAAAACTGCAAAAATTGTGAAAATACGTAAAATCTGAGAGAAAAAATAAAATTTCTGAGACAAAAAATACAACTTCTGAGACATAGCAAAAACTGCGTATGCACTACGAAAACTAGGCGTGTAGGGGGCGTACTAAAGGGCTGGACTCTCAAAAACTACGAGCAGGGGCGTGTTGTGGGCTTATTCAGATTTTAGATAGGTGGAGCATATGCATTTTTTGCAACTGAACGCACATTTATGGGCCCTCATTCCGAGTTGATCGGTCGCAATGCGAATGTAGCAGAGTTACACACGCTAAGCCGCCGCCTACTGGGAGTGTATCTTAGCTTCTTAAAAGTGCGACCGAAGTAATCGCAATATTGCGATCACAAACCTCGTAGCAGTTTTGGAGTAGCTTCAGACTTACTCTGCCTGTGCGATCAGTTCAGTGCTTGTCGTTCCTGGTTGACGTCACAAACACACCCAGCGTTCGCCCAGGCACTCCCACCGTTTCTCCGGCCACTCCTGCGTTTTTTCCGGAAACGGTAGCGTTTTCAGCCACACGCCCCTGAAACGCCGTGTTTCCGCCCAGTAACACCCATTTCCTGTCAATCACATTACGATCGCCGGAGCGATGAAAAAGCCGTGAGTAAAATTACTTTCTACATAGCAAAGTTACTTGGCGCAGTCGCAGTGCGAACATTGCGCATGCGTACTAAGCGGATTTTCATTGCGATGCGATGAAAAATACCGAGCGAACAACTCGGAATGAGGGCCATGGTGTGCAGTTTCTGAGTGACTACAGGTCAACCTTAAAATCTGCACAAGCTGACCTCAGTTGTAAAATGTTGGATGTATATTGCAATCATTGCTTCATTACCTCCAGCTGAAGCAGCTCACACTGCCGACCACAATTCACTTTATTCAGCTGCATTGAAACTTAACAACATGTGAGGGGGCATTAAACTATTTAACACATGTATTACTCTAAAATATATGTTAGTAGTAACCTAATAATTCTTTAAATTAATAACAATGCAGGTTTGTCAGGAACTCACTTGTTTTCCAACAAACATGTACAATAACATTTACAAGCAAGTTTTTTTTGTTTTTTTGTTTTTTGTTTGGTAAATGGCTTTTGGTTTAAAAGCTGAGTTTTTATTATGATTTAAAGCAACAAACAATTATTATCTTCAAAAATCATACCCACGTAAGGATTTTTGTTTTGTTTCCCCCTTGACAAAGAAACATATGTTCAATAACATCACCACAATAATTGTGATTTTGTGAACATTTTAATTATGCACCACTTTTTTTTTTTCACATTAAACAATAACATAAGGAATGTTAATAATAACAAAGAAACATTAATATGTCATGTATGTAAACTTTCAACATAAAAAAAAACATTATTTTTTTTCCTTTATCCGCCTGCGTATGTGGATTCACCAGCGGAAGTAGCTCGTCTTGTTGTTTGACACACCCTGTCAGTAGGCATGGTTGGCTCAATGTTATGTGTGGCTGATGCTAAATTGTGACATCAGAAACCTTTACGCAAAAAATGCAATGAAGTGTAAGTTTTTTCGCAAAAAATGCGGATTTTTAAATGTAATCGCAAAAGTTGCAAATTTGACAGTCCACTTTTTTTGTAACATTAAATTCGTTTTGCAGATTTTCCATTTGGGTGTGCTTTTGCAATTTTGCGATTGGTCGCAGTTTTTGCTAATTTGTACTTTTTACGATCCTTACTGAATTAGCTCCGAAATCCTTTATTGTGTTTGTTCCTTTTCCAGATTCAGGCTCTTGATGCCACTCAATGAATGGGTGTTGGAGCCTGCCATTTATTTTTCATAATAGGTTGTAGTTGATCTCTACGTGGTCCCCATCTGATGATTTGTGCTTCTTCAGGGCACCGATGTCAGCACATTTAAACTGTACATATTATTATGCTGTAGTCCTGATCAGTCAGGAGTAACGCCATAGCGGCCTGTTCTGCAGATCAGCCCTGTCCTGTGAAGGGGTGTGCTATGTTATGTCGGCAATCTGAGCATTGACAGTCAGAATGTCAACACTAGAATGTCAGTGTGTTCTGAATATCGACATTCAGAATGTTGACATAGATGCGTCGCACATGACAAGTCAAAATACACAATATCAACATGGCCGTCGGGTCGACATTGTGCCTGCTGACATGCCGACGCAGCATTATTTCACTATTTAAACATTAACTCTAAATCTAGCACTAAAATGTATTGTTGACATTCTGATGTCGACGTTCTGAATTTCATCCTCATGACTCCATACTCCTACAAAGAACTGACTTGATCAGGGTTCTCAACAAAAAGAGAGAGATGAAATTCTTTCCAAAGCCCATTACAATTAATGTATAAGTTGGGGAGATTTGTTTGTACAAAAAAATATATTTATTTTAAAACATAGATTAATATATTGTCTATAGCAGTGGTTCCCAAGCTGTGTGACATGGCACCCTGGGGTGCTCGGGACACGTGCAGGGGAGCCCTGGGTTGGATGTTCAGGACCAATTCAAATTATTTACGGTCAATATAATAGGCAAAACCAGTGCTTTTGGCTTCAATTCATAAAACACGTGGACAAACAGAAGTGAATCCTGTCCCTTCCCACATAACTCAACCTAAGGACGACTTATAAACACAATTCACTTAATTTGATATTTTTTCTGAATTTATCAACCTGAAACTTTTGGCCTAGAGGTGCCGTAAAATTCTGATACTCTAGGGCGCAGTGACTCAAAAAAAGTTCAGGAACCACTGGACTATAGCAGGCTGACCACTATATTATCATACAGTTATAATAAAAAAACAACACTTCATAAAAGGTAGGTATTCATAATATAATGCAACTCATTTGATAAAACATATTGAAAATTATTTATGTGTTATGTAAAAAAAACACTGCATTGTGTTCTTCCATTCATAGCTCCGCCATTGATTTGTCACACATTGATGGCTGTGGTTGGAGCCAAAGGAAATTAATTGGTCATTAGTTCAACCTGTCAATAATTCCCCCTTGTGTGCCTGCAGAAAATAAGATCAATAGATCCTGGGGGCTTTAGATGAAAGTTGATTCTGTGCAGAGAATGACTTAATTAACTTGTCTCTCAGTAGAGAGAAAGAAAATGTGCCGGTGAATTACAATGCTTGTTATTATTCTGTCTAATTAAGGGGCACCACCCGACTTTGGGAGAACACCCTAAATTCACCAATTACGCCTTTGATGTGGAAGAGTTCATGCGGCTGGTCACCTCCGCGGCAGAGTACGTGTCTCGTCATCCTAAATGGCCCTTTCGGAGACGCCGAGATGAACTTTAAGATCACTGTAGAGACTTCTTCTGTAGAGTTTTATGAAACAGTAACTTATTTATTTATTTTATATTTTTTATTTTTTAAAGTCATCACTGTTGGAATATGAGGTGTTGGTGGTATTTCTGTTTACCTATCATGCCCTGTTTCCATACGTCTCACTCTCGCCGGTTGGCCACATGAATTACTTTTTAGATGTCTTGTTCACAACTAAAGAGCCCGTATTGGAAAACCGGTCACTATAAGCATACAGCAGAACATTCCAGCACTGACAGAAATATAAGCTAATAATAATAATAATTTTATTTATATAGCGCTCTTTCTCCAACAGGACTCAAGGCGCTTTACAGACATCAAAAACAATGCACATAATACAGAGGATTTGAGTAATACAGCAATAGATCAGCCACACAGACATAAAAGAAAACCTTAAGCACACAGAAAGTATAATGAAGGATTGGTGTAGGCATTTTGGGTACTATCTTCCAAGGGTTGTGTATTCCACCCTCACAAGGTACCAGGTGCGGCAGCCATCTTGGGCGCACAGCGTAGGATTACCCAGGATGGAATAGTCCACCCCTAGAAGAGATGACACAAAATGGGGGTGATTTCAGAGTCCTACAGTTCAGAGTAGGGTTCCATCAAAACCATCAGGCCTATGTATTTTTCATCCCATCCACAAGTGCACCATATGGGGCAGCCATGTTGGGCGCACTTTGAAGGTTACACTGTAGGAGGTGAGCCATACAAGGGCCAAGTGCATATATGGGAAAACTGACACTTGTGTAGTAGCATGATGTACCCTGCAGGTAGGGCGCAATGGCAGGGTGTGATATCAGTGGAGGTAACCATTACAGGAAAAGCACACAGTTGGGTGGGAGAAAGGAAAAACAAACAAAAAAAGGGGGGGTGGATATAAAATAGCAGGTAGCCAGTGGCAGAAGGAATATTGGGATAACATTATTTTGATAAGATCATAGTACGGGTGGGTATGAGAATGTGGGGGGCACACTCAGGAGCAATGGGGATGTCCCTGCTGAGCACCAGTCACCTGTGTGCATTACAGGACCGATACTGGTTTTGCATTGCTATTTATTACTGCGTTTTGCTTAAAGATGGTAATTAAGGTCTGTAAACTATTTAACACTGCTAGAAACGAGACTGTAGAATAATGCCTACAACTGTCATCATTTGCAGCCGGACAATAGGATTTTTCCAGCAACCACACTACATAATATCGCTGGTCTCTAATATGAGGTATGGTAAGATGGTACTCTCCCCCATAATTCATTATTTTTTCCTGATGTAGTGAGCACTAATTAAAAATATTTTGTAATATCGTGTTCTGTGCGGCTACAAACCGTTACCACTGTCAGTAAATCCAGGATCTCGCACAGGCGCATTGTGATTTTTGTTAGGTAATAGGCATTCCAGAATAGAGCCACAGGATCTCCTTGTTATGATGTGTATGTACTGTATATGTGTGTGTGTGTGTGTGTATATATATATACACGCACACACACACAGATGTGTCCTCTCACATCTATCCTCCCTGCACGTTAAACAGACCTTCTGGTCACCCCATGCCATGGCGTCATTTGGTAGCGCCGAGCACCTTTTACATGCATTTTTTCCATTGAAATGCGTCTTATTCGCAAAATGATGTGAATAGAATGCACAAGCAGCTTATGCTGATTAAAATGATACACAGCATGCCTATATTCTGTGTGCGGCCGCAGCATTATCTGCATATGAAATGGTACGTTACAGTGTTTTCCATCGTGCCATTTCATAAGCAGTTACAGCTGCAGAGACACAGAGAATATAGGCATGCCGCTTATCATTTTAATCAGCAGAATCTGACTTGCGAATAAGCCCCTTTTTTAGGAAAATGCCAGCTGCACCATTTTTCCAGAGACCTGCACATGCACAGTAGACTTTGGGGCAGTGCTAGTGTCCTCTAGTGACCCTAGAGGGGAAGAGGTCCAGACGGAGTCTGCACATGGGCCTCCTCTGTAGAAGCATCCCTGCTGTCGGCTTACTCACGCCAGGCATTTCCTGCTGCATGGTATATTGAGGCAAGATGTATGAGGACACATATCCATCTATCTATCTAATATGTAGGTCCTGAGGAGTACTGATTGGTATTAACTGTCAACACTTTTTATACTTCACTGAATTGGGTAGTGTATATATATTTCTCTAACGTCCTAGTGGATGCTGGGGACTCCGTAAGGACCATGGGGAATAGCGGGCTCCGCAGGAGACTGGGCACTCTAAAGAAAGATTTAGTACTATCTGGTGTGCACTGGCTCCTCCCTCTATGCCCCTCCTCCAGACCTCAGTTAGAATCTGTGCCCGGCCAGAGCTGGGTGCTCCTAGTGGGCTCTCCTGAGCTTGCTAGAAAAGAAAGTATTTTGTTAGGTTTTTTATTTTCAGAGAGCTTCTGCTGGCAACAGACTCTCTGCTACGAGGGACTGAGGGGAGAGAAGCAAACCTACTCACGGCAGCTAGGTAGCGCTTCTTAGGCTACTGGACACCATTAGCTCCAGAGAGATCGAACACAGGTACCTAACCTTGATCGTCCGTTCCCGGAGCCGCGCCGCCGTCCCCCTCGCAGAGCCAGAAGAACAGAAGCAGCAGAAGCATGAAGACATCGAAATCGGCGGCTGAAGACTCCTGTCTTCACTTAAGGTAGCGCACAGCACTGCAGCTGTGCGCCATTGCTCCCACAGCACACCGCACACTCCGGTCACTGTAGGGTGCAGGGCGCAGGGGGGAGCGCCCTGGGCAGCAATTAAGTACCTTTTTGGCAAAAAGAGACATATATACAGTCAGGCACTGTATATATGTACGAGCCCCCGCCATTATTTTTACACAGAAACGGGACAGAAGCCCGCCGCTGAGGGGGCGGGGCCTTCTTCCTCAGCACTCACCAGCGCCATTTTCTCTCCACAGATCCGCTGAGAGAAGCTCCCCAGGCTCTCCCCTGCAATAGAAGAGGGTAAAAAAGAGAGGGGGGGCATATAAATTTGGTGCAAAAACAATATATACAGCAGCTACTGGGTTAACACTAAGTTACTGTGTGATTCCTGGGTCATATAGCGCTGGGGTGTGTGCTGGCATACTCTCTCTCTGTCTCTCCAAAGGGCCTTGTGGGGGAACTGTCTTCAAATAGAGCATCCCCTGTGTGTGTGGTGTGTCGGTACGCGTGTGTCGACATGTCTGAGGTAAAAGGCTCCCCTAAGGAGGAGATAGGGCAAATATGTGTGTGAGAGGGTGTCTCCGTCAACAACGCCGACACCTGTTTGGATATGTGTAAGTGCTGAGGTGAATTTATTGCACAAAAGATTAGAGAACAGACAGGAAATCTACCCATGTCTGTCCCTATGTCACAGAGACCTTCAGAGCCTCACAATGCTCACTATCCAAAATAATAAACACTGATATCGACACGGAGTTTGGCTCCAGTGTCGACTACGATAATGCAAAGTTACAGCCAAAATGGCTGAAAGGTATTCAATATATGATTATTGTAATAAAAGAGGATTTGCATATCACTGATGACTCATTTGTCCCTGACACAAGGGTACACATGTTAAGGGGAAGAAAGCTGAGGTAAATTTCCCTCCTCTCATGAGAAAAAAGAGCGGGAAACTCCAGACAAGAGACTGCAGCTTCCCACAAAAAATTCTCAAGCAGTATCCTTTCCCCACTAGGGCCAGGATGTGATGGGAATCTTCCCCTAGGGTGTCCCGTTTGCCCAGTAGGTAGCACTAGCTATTCTCAGGGATCCTGCAGATAGCGTGCACATTCTAGTATACTACTCAGACCGGCGATTGTATCGGCATGGGTTTATAGCGCTGTGGCAGCGTGGACAGGTACCTTATCAGCAGAGATTGAGACCCTAGTATGCATATAGATATATATATATATGTATATATATAAATATATATATATATATTAAAGATGCTGCCTTAAGTGATATATATATATATATATACCTATTAAACATGCCCAAAGAGACATGAGTATACTGGATCCTAGAGTCAAAGCACGACATTATCAAATGCAGCCTTTCGAATAAAGAAACAAGAAAGTCAGAGGTGCGTCCTTTCTTGCCAGAGGTGGGGGCAGAGGAAAGAAGCTGCACAACACAGCTAGTTCCCAGGAACGGAAGTCCTCCCCGGCCTCTACAAAAATCCACCGCATGTCGCTGGGGCTCCACAGGCGTAGCTAGGCCCGGTGGGGACACGCCTTAGTAAGTTCAGCCACAAGTGGGTTCACTCCCTGTTAGATCCCTGGGCAATAGATATTGGGTCTCAGGGATACAAGCTGGACTTTGAGAAGATGCCCCCTCACCGACGGCCCTGCCGGCTTCTCCCCACGAGAGGGAAACAGTGTTAACTGCAATTCATAAATTGTATCTTCAACAGGTGATGGTCAAGGTTCCCCTCCTTCAACAAGGAGGGGGTTATTATTCGACCATGTTGTAGTCCCGAAACCAGACGGTTCGGTCGGACCCATATTGAATTTAAAATCCCTGAACATATACCTGAAAGGGTTCAAGTTCAAGTTGGAATCGCTAAGAGCGGTGATTGCAAGCCTGAAAGGGGGAGATTTTATGGTGACTCGGGACATAAAGGATGCATTCCTTCATGTCCCCATTTATCCACCTCATCAGGCGTACCTCAGAATTGCGGTACGGGATGGTCATTACCAATTTCAAACGTTGCCTTTTGGTCTCTCCACGGCCTTGAGAATATTCACCAAGGTAATGGCGGAAATGATGGTGCTCCTGCGGAAGCAAGGTGTCACTATTATCACGTACTTGGACGATCTCCTCATAAAAGCGAGATCAAGAGAGCAGTTGCTGAACAGCGTATCGCTTTATCCGGAAGCGAAACGGCAATACGGCTGGATTCTATATATTGCAAAGTCGCAGTTGGTTCTTACAGCTCATCTGCCTCTCCTAGGCATGATCCTAGACACAGAGCAGAAAAGGTTTATCTCCCGATAGAGAGAGCTCAGGAGCTCGTGACACTGGTCAGGAATCTATTAAAACTAAAACAGGTGTCAGTGCATCACTGCACTCGAGTCCTGGGAAGGAGGGTGGCATCATACGAGGCCATTCCCTTCGGCAGGTTCCATACCTTCCAATGAGACTTACTGGACAAGTGGTCCGGATCACATCTTCGGATGCATCGGTTAATCACCCTATCCCCCAGAGCAAGGGTGTCTCTCCTGTGGTGACTGCAGAGTGCTCACCTTCTCGAAGGTCGCAGATTCGGCATTCAGGACTGGGTCCTGGTGACCACGGATGCAAGCCTCCGAGGGTGGGGGGCAGTTACACAGGGAAGAAATTTCCAAGGGCTGTGGTCAAGGCAGGAGACTTGCCTTCACATCAATATCCTGGAACTAAGGGCCATATACAACGCCCTAAGTCAAGCGGAGACCCTGCTTCGCGACCAACCGGTTCTGATCCAGTCAGACAATATCACCGCAGTGGCTCATGTAAACCGCCAAGGCGGCACAAGGAGCAGGGTGGCGATGGTAGAAGCCACCAGAATTCTTCGCTGGGCGGAGAATCACGTAAGCACACTGTCAGCAGTGTTCATTCCGGGAGTGGACAACTGGGAAGCAGACTTCCTCAGCAGGCACGACCTCCACCCGGGAGAGTGGGGACTTCACCAAGAAGTCTGCACGCAGATTGCAAATCGACGGGAACTGCCACAGGTGGACATGATGGCGTCCCGCCTCGACAAAAAGCTAAAATGGTATTGCGCCAGGTCAAGGGACCCTCAGGCGATAGCTGTGGACGCACTAGTAACACCGTGGGTGTTCCAGTCGGTTTGTGTGTTTCCTCCTCTTCCTCTCATACCAAAGGTGCTGAGAATTGTAAGAAAAAGAGGAGTGAGAACAATACTCATTGTTCCGGATTGGCCATGAAGGACTTGGTACCCGGAAAACGGCAATAAATGCTCACAGAGGACCCATGGCCTCTGCCTCTCAGACAGGACCTGTTGCAACAAGGGCCCTGTCTATTCCAAGACTTACCGCGGCTGCGTTTGACGGCATGGCGGTTGAACACCGGATCCTAGCAGAAAAAGGCATTCCGGATGAGGTTATTCCTACGCTGATAAAGGCTAGGAAGGACATGACGGCTAAACATTATCACCGTATATGGCGAAAATATGTTGCTTGGTGTGAGGCCAGGAATGCCCCAACAGAGGAATTTCAGCTGGGCCGTTTCCTTCACTTCCTACAGTCGGGAGTGACTTTGGGCCTAAAATTAGGGTCCATACAGGTCCAGATTTCGGCCTTATCCATTTTCTTTCAAAGAGAACTGGCTTCACTGCCTGAGGTTCAGACGTTTGTTAAGGGAGTGCTGCATATTCAGCGCCCTTTTGTGCCACCAGTGGCACTTTGGGATCTTAACGTGGTGTTGGGTTTCTTGAAATCCCACTGGTTTGAGCCATTTAAGACTGTGGAGCTAAAGTATCTCACGTGGAAAGTGGTCATGCTGTTGGCCTTAGCTTCGGCTAGGCGTGTGTCAGAATTGGCGGCTTTGTCATGTAAAAGCCCCTATCTGGTTTTCCAGATGGACAGGGCAGAATTGCGGACTCGTCCGCAATTTCTGCAAAACGTGGTGTTATCTTTTCATTTGAACCACCCTATTGTGGTGCCTACGGCTACTTGTGACGTGGAAGATTCCAAGTTGCTTGACGTAGTCCGGGCTTTGAAGAATTATGTAACCAGAACGGCTAGGGTCAGGAAGACTGACTCGCTGTTTATCCTGTATGCATCCAACTAAGTGGGTGCTCCTGCTTCAAAGCAAACTATTGCTCGCTGGATCTGTAACACGATTCAGCAGGCTCATTCTGCGGCTGGATTGCCGCATCCAAAATCAGTGAAAGCCCATTCCACAAGGAAGGTGGGCTCTTCTTGGGCGGCTGCCCGAGGGGTCTCGGCATTACAGCTTTGCCAAGCTGCTACTAGGTCGGGTTCAAACACATTTGCAAAATTCTACAAGTTTGATACCCTGGCTGAGGAGGACCTTGTGTTTGCCCATTCGGTGCTGCAGAGTCATCCGCACTCTCCCGCCCGTTTGGGAGCTTTGGTATAATCCCCATGGTCCTTACGGAGTCCCCAGCATCCACTAGGACGTTAGAGAAAATAAGATTTTACTCACCGGTAAATCTATTTCTCGTAGTCCGTAGTGGATGCTGGGCGCCCGTCCCAAGTGCGGACTTCTTCTGCAATACTTGTATATAGTTATTGCTTAACTAAGGGTTATTTTATGGTTGCATCAGGTTTATCTGATGCTCTGTTTATGGTTATGTAGCATCGGTTGAGTGATGCTCAGTTGTTGTTCATACTGTTAACTGGGTAAGTTTATCACAAGTTGTACAGTGTGATTGGTGTGGCTGGTATGAGTCTTACCCTGGATTCTAAAATCCTTTCCTTGTAATGTCAGCTCTTCCGGGCACAGTTTCCTTAACTGAGGTCTGGAGGAGGGGCATAGAGGGAGGAGCCAGTGCACACCAGAAAGTACTAAATCTTTCTTTAGAGTGCCCAGTCTTCTGCGGAGCCCGCTATTCCCCATGGTCCTTACGGAGTCCCCAGCATCCACTACGGACTATGAGAAATAGATTTACCGGTGAGTAAAATCTTATTATTTATATATCTATATATATCTATATATATATATATATATATATATATATATGAGTAACAGATGATTTATTGACGTACACCGGATTCAATGATCTATACTAAAATGTATTAAATTATATCACACAGAAAATGATAGCCATACAGTAAAATGTTTTCACATAAGTTTGCATAGACAGTATGTCATTTTCAAGAAATTTAACCTGTTAACCACGCATTTCTGGTGGAATTCGATAAGGTATAAAACACTCCAATAAGGACTAACAAATCACTCAACACGTTTCGTCAATCAAGACTTCTTCGGGGTCTCTTAAACAAAGAAATGTATATACATAAGATAACAATATACGGCTAGTTGAAACCCACAATCAAATTTGTTGGACAGTACAGCTGGTTGGATCTACTTGTTAACCATCTAGTATCCAACTGGTATTTGGAACACATTCACAGACGCATATCTTATTGCTGACATTTATAAAAAAAAATAATGATTGCTAAGAATGGTCAACTGTATCACCCTTTATTTACTTACTTTTAGATCAATTGGTAGGTGAAAAATCTTCCAAACTTGCAATCCATCATTGAGTTCACTATTATGGTGCTTGAGTATCAATGTATACAGGCTTGTAATTAAAGCCTAATCCACTAAATTAGTGTTAGAATTAAATTATTTTTATACTGTAAGTACAATATAAGTTATAACTCCTTTTCAGGGATATGGTACTTACTATTCCACTTTTATTGGTGTCCCAAAACTTTTACCAGTACAAAACCTTCCCTCCAGCAGTGTGGTAATTGACAGACATGGTGTAATCAAATAAACACGTTAACAATATATATAAAAACTAGGTGATTCATCGCGCCCTACGGGCGCTCTTCACACCGTCGCGAGGGGCTACGCCCCCTTAACTCCTGAACGCCTTTCTGGCGTTCAATATTTGTATTATATGGAGTATTACAATTGCACGACGAAAGGGCGTCCGATGGTGAAGGGGGCGTAGCCCCTTGCGATAAGGAGGGGGCGGGGCTGCAGATGGGGGAGGGGTCCGGATGCGTTGTGGTTGGGGGAGGGGCAGGTGCAGCAGTCGCAGATGGGGGAGGGATTCCGGAGGCGCTGCGGGTGGGGAAGGAGGGGGCGCAGGGGTAGGGGGTCCGGAGGCGCCGCAGGTGGGGGAGGGGTGGGTGTAGGGGTGCCGTGGATGGGGGAGGGGGTCTGGGCGTGCTGTGGGTTGGGGAAGGGCCGGATGGGGGGGATGCCACGGGTGGGGGGAAGGTCGGGTGTGGGAGTATAAGGGGGTATATATAATGGGGTGGGGTACACTGTGGGGGGTATATATAATGGGGATGGGTACATTGTGGGGGAGTACATATAATGGGGATGGGTACACTGTAGGGGAGTATATATAATGGGGATGGGTATATATAATGGGGATGGGTACACGTTGGGGGGTATATATAATGGGGATGGGTACACGTTGGGAGGTATATATAATGGGGATGGGTACACTGTGGGGGGGTGTATATAATGGGTATGGGGTATGTATAATGGGGTCGGAGTATCGAGAGATTCTTCCCGCCGCGGGTCCCTCAGCTTCCCTGGCCAGCTCGCCTCTCTCCATCCCGCTGGCCGGAGCTTCTCCTCAGCCCCGCAGGCAGGTGGCGCCGGAGCTGTCACTGGGTCAGGCCAGGGACCGGCATGAGGCCTACACCGCCGCCCAGCCTAGAGTCTGAGGATGCAGCCGGTTTGGAGCGGGAAACACACGGAGCAGAGGCCGTCTGGGCTGGGAGAGGAGTCAGAGGGGAGAGCGGCATCCAGCAGCCAGGGCACAGGGACCACAGAGCTGCCTTCACCTGGGGTATATACAGGGGGCGTCCAGTCCTACACAGGTGGTATATGTGTGTGTGTGGAGGGAGAGCATAGGGCAAGTAGGTATGTGTATGTGGGTGCATAGGGCAGGTAGGTATGTGTATGTGGGTGCAAAGGGCAGGCGTATATGAGTGGGGGGTGTATAGGGCAGGCATAGGTAGGTATGAGTGTACAGCAGATATATGTGTGTATGGAGGGGGTACATATGGTAGGCAGATATGTGTGTGGGGGGAGTAGATGTGTGTACAGCAGGTATATATGTGTGATTGTGTGTGGGGGGGGTGTAGATGTGTATTGAGGGAGTACATAGATCAGGTATATACACAGACAGTGGGCCGGGGAGGGGAGGAGGTGCTGCAGCTGCTGTGTACTGCGGGTCACTTGCGTGTCTCTGTGGCTCCCTCCTTCGGCGCAGGCTCCCCGCGGATCTGTCCTCTGCTGCCGCCGCCTCAGACTGATCGGCCGAGTCTTCTGCTGCTGCGGCCCGTTACCCGTCCTCCTCCAGCCAAGCACACAGTGGCCAGTTGACTGCCGCCACGCCACGCCGACCGGTGATTGGCTAACAGGTCTGATGGTTCATGCAGCCACAATCTGCTGTGCTTCTCTGGCACAGCTAATATCATAAGTCCCTGACACTAATGAGACTCTGGCCTACTCGCTGTCTGCTATTCGGCATCAGTGCCCATAGCAGCGGATTAATGGGAGTTTTAACTTCCTATGTTCCAGTGATAACTTGCAGCTGGACTTGTGCAACCCTGAAAACCTGGAGTTCCAAATGTCCACTGCCTCTGCTGACTGCACAGGTTTTACTTTAGCATCCCTTGGAGGGAGCAGATCCCACTAGAATGTGGGTAATTCAGGTGAGAGATATGCTGAGCACTCTATAGGTATGGGGGTTGTATGCTGGACAATATGGGTATGGCTGCAGGGAGGGGGTGTATGTTGGACACTGTGGGTATGTGAGGGTGTATGCTGGGCACTGTGTTTGTTTGGAGGTGTATTCTGGGCACTCTATAATTATGGGGGGTGTATGCTAGGCATTGCATGGGTATGGGGGATATAGCGTGGCAATTTCTTTTGCCAGCTATAATCTCCTTGAAACTCGTATTAAAAAGTAGGCAAGTATGCTGTAGAATTTTTATTTGTAGTGCGCTTATTCACACTGTATAAAATGAGCCTAGTGGGAAGAAGGCAACATTCCAGTCAGGATTTCCACCCACCCAACAGAAACACCCAAGGGACACAACTGCTTGATCATTTATTTAAAAAAAAACAACAACAAATTGAGTCAAGGGTGAGGGCCTAAGTTGGACAATGTACAGTGAGGCTCAGGTTTGGTGTGCATGGAGTGTTTATCTCTGGGGTGCTATAGATATCTGTATATTTGCATGTATTTGTCACATTCCTAGACAAGAGTAAGTGGTGCACAAGACATAGTGATCAGGAGAGTACCCATTCTAAACTCATTTTTGCCGGTTTACTTGAGAACAACTAGCAACATAAAATGCCCACAGGCTTCTTAATAATAATCTCTATTTTACACACACAATTGTCACAGAAAATCCAGCTACATTTTTCGGTTCTTGGGAGTTCAGACGACTAGTCCAAGGTCACAAGGATCCGACACTGGGGTTCAAACACGGGATCCTCAGCATGTCGCCCAGTGTGAATAGTATATGGCATTACGGATGGAGTAATGGTCAACATTGCTGCCTCACATCACTAAAGATGTGCTTTTAATTCTTGGTCATGGCATATTTGTGTGGGGTTTGTATGTTCTCCTTGTGTTTTCATGGGTTTCCTCAGGGTGCTATGGTTTCATCCCACATTTTAAAAATATACTGGTAGGTTAACTGACGTTTGGCAAAAAATTAACACACGTGTGTGTGTGTGTGTGCGCGCGCGTGTGTGTGTATGTACATGTGATAGGGAACATACAGAAGATGGGGTCGGGACTGAAAGCAGTGCAGAATATGCAAACTATTATTGATGTTAATGACATTTAGATGTTGAAACCATCTTCTTAGTCAACTGCCCCTGATACCCACAAACCTGCACTTTCTATCTTTATCCACGAGATCTGTAATGGAATTCCATGTTCAAATTGCTTGTCTGTCACCCTGTAAACAGATTCCAGAACACTGTGGCTGTGGTCATTTGACACAATTTGTAGAAAGTCTTGAATATCTCTGGCCTTGTGGTTAGATTTCACAGCAGACTCTTATCAGCTGTGACAGATTGTGTTCAGTGTGCTGTATGTTTCACTTTCACAGTTTTTAAGCCAGTTTCTCAGTAAAAGTTTGGTGGAAAAGAGGTATAAAAGACCCCATTCCAAATCAATGTTTTTCAGACCATGTCTTTGTGGGGTAGATGTAGCAAGTCTTGGAAAGAAATGAAGTGGAGAAGTTGCCCAAAGCAACCATTCAGTCACGATCCTGACTTCCAATCCTCATGTTCTTAGTATTTACCATGGGACCAGGTTATCCGATTGTGCTTGTTTGAGAACAGATGCACGGACATCGTCATCTTGGAGCATGTCAGCTGACTGCATTCCTCCAGTTAGTGCTTCTCACCTCAGCTGACACCAGCAACCAATCAAACATCTGCAATTCCTATGTAATGCCTCCCTGGGAATTAGTCCAATACCAGAGCAACAAGTTTCATTCTTTCAAGCTCCTGCTTGCAGCAAGCTAATCTGCTACTCCTGGCTCCAGAGTGTAGTATTATGGTTTACTAGTTACCTCAGAATCCTGCATTGCTAACTTCATGTTTGTAAAGCCTGCTTCCATGGACTACAGAGTTCCTCTCAGCTTTATCTCCTTCATCTAGCTTCAGCATATTCTGGCTTTAGTAATTATTTTATGACTTCTGTAATCTGTTGCGAATACAAAATTTCCTGTCTGCAGCACCTACAGTTCAACAAGTGCCTGAGTATCTGATTGCTAAGCCTTCTTCCAGAATAAATATCTACCTGAAAGTCCATCTGTGGTTCCAGCCTGCAGGTTCCTGATTACACAGTGTTTATCACAGACCTACTAGCAAGTGCTGGTGCAGTGCATTCCCTAATCTGCTGCAGAGATCCTAAAACCTGGTGTGTTGTTGACCCCTTAATCCCCTGCTAGCAAACATGATTCAGTGAGTACATTACCTTTACTTCCAGCTATAGTATCAGCACCCAGCAACACAAACTGCATCTAACAGTATCCCGTGATCACTCAGGTTATTTCCAGACTCAACTACTGTATATCCATTCAGTGTAAAGTCTAACACAGTTCTCACTATGTGCTGTATACCTGAGCTTCACAGTGCTACACTCTGTATCAAGTACATACCAGTACAGTTATCATCTAAGCCAGTGATTCCCAACCGCGGTCCTCAAGTACCCCCAACAGTTCATATTTTCCAGGTCTCCTCCAGTAGCTGATCTTGCCACGGGCAAGCAGGACTTTTGCCCGGGGCGCCGCCTTCCGGAGACCGCCGGCGCCATCCGGAGGCCGCCGCACCATGGCAAGATCTGCTGTGGTGCCCCCCACTGCCCGCTGTGATGGGAAACTAGACGCTACGCGTCTAGTTTCCCTTCGTGGGCTGCCCGCTGTGAAGGGTAACTAGACGCTACGCATCTAGTTTCCCTTCCTGGAGAGGACCTTAACGGTAATGATGTGCGGTGCGCGTTGACGTCATTGCGCACCGCACAGCAAAGGTCCTCTCCATGAAGGGAAGCACATCCTACTACAGTACAGGGGGCGTAACTGACCACACCCCCTGTATAAAGCCACGCCCCCTAATGCCGCCCGGTGCGCAAGAAGCCCCGGAACCGGTCCTGGTCTCCTCACAGGATTGCAAGTGAAATAATTTGCTCCACCTGTGGGTCTTTTAAAATGTGTCAGTGAGTAATGATTACACTTGTTCAACTGCTAGGTGACCTTGAAAACATGAACTATTGGGGGTACTTGAGGACCAAGGTTGGGAACCACTCATCTAAGCTGCATTGGCAGTTCCAGTTTGATTCAGTCTGGTCCAGTATCTCCGGTTCCAGGTCGGGCCAGTGTGTTCTCAAGTTGCAGTTCAACCCAGTTTCAGCCCGATCCCAGTCAACTGAAAGCAGTACTCTTTCTCAAGTCATACCTGTGTATGTGCCTCTGTGTTCCAGTATTTTATTATGGTTCCTACCAAGACTCCAGCTTTTCCATTAGTGTCTCTGTTTGCAAGCAGTCAGTCTACAGCAATCACCATTTGTTACACAGTGCATATCCTGAGATACACACATCCCAAGTCTCCAGTCCATGAATAGAAACCATATCATGCCATCCAGCTTCCAGTCATAATCCTCAGACCCCATTCCAGCCAGAGACTCAAATCCAGGTGCACAAACAAATCTAAAATCTGACAATAAGATCCTTTACCTAATATAGTCTTAGAAATGACCGTAAAAAGCTTATTGGTTGCTTTGGGCATCTTCACCTCTCTCCAAGGTGTGCTACATCTCCCCCTTATCCGTTATAGGGAGGTGATGGATGACCCATATTTGTGCAGACAGCACATGCAAAATGATGCCCGGTGCAGTAACCCATGCCATTCCGAATGGTGTTCTTGACTATCATGACACAACAAGTTCATGGATTCCAATCAGTCTTCTGCGGGAGATGCACCTGCCCAGGGAAATGGAGTCTAACTTCACAGTGTTTACCAGTAACCGCGGAAGGCAGGATAAGCTTCGCTGCTGGAACTCCACAGGTCACAGGCTTCTGGATTAGCATGCAGGGACCAAAGAGGGAAACTGGTGAGGCTGAGAATATGTAGAGGTAAATTCTCTAGAGATATCTGGATACTGCAGAGGGAGCAAGGTGCGATATGCCATAGTAACACTGCAGTATACTTGCCGACTTTTTAACACTTCTCTCCAGGAGAAGGCCGGAGAGGAAAGCAGATGGGGACTTTGGGGCGGGGCTGGCTGTCAAGTCATTAGGTCCTGCCCCCACAATGGTAAATATCATGAATCGCAGGACCGTGAGTAAGGAGCAGGGCTAAAATTACAGTGATTTGCATACTTTTAGGTCCAAGCCTCCATTTTGAACCAAGATTCCCTGCATTATCTGGCTATCCTGTCCGCTTCCCTAGGAAGCAGACGGGATGCTAGAGGCATACCCACTCTTCCAGGGGTGCAGAGGACTACCTGAAAAATTGGGAGTCTCCCGCAATTTCTTGGGGAGTAGGTAAGTATGCACTGGAGTGGAAGCTGCTCAATTAATTTAGTAATACTCCGGCCTCAGATGATTGAAAGGGAGGGGTTATTCTAAGCAAAAAAATAGGATTTTAATTACCTACCGGTAAATCCTTTTCTCGTAGTCCTTAAGGTATACTGGGAATCCATTTAGTACCATGGGGTATAGACGGGTCCACTAGGAGCCTTGGGTACTTTTAGAATTTGATAGTGTGCGCTGGCTCCTCCCTCTATGCCCCTCCTACAAGACTCCGTCTAGGAAACTGTGCCCGAGGAGACGGACATACTTTGAGAGGATAAAGAAAGTGGTGAGATTACGAACCAGCACACAGAACAATAAGAAAGCCGTGCTAACCAAACTTTAAACATGAACAGCAACAGCTGAACAAACCAAAATACTTAACCAAGTAACAGTGAAGAACGAACGAAGCACCGGGCGGGCGCCCAGTATCCCCTACGGACTATGAGAAAAGGATTTACCGGTAGGTAATTAAAATCCTATTTTCTCTTACGTTCTTGAGCATACAGGGAATCCATTTAGTACCATGGGGAGTACCAAAGGTGGGAGAGTGCTGAGGTTCCTGCAGAACTGATTGCCCAAACTGAAGGTCCTCAGAGGCCAAAGTATCGAACTTGTAAAACTTTGCAAATGTGTTCGAACCTGCTCAGCAGAGCTGTAAAGCCGAGACACCCCGGGCAGCCGCCCAAGAAGAACCCACCGACCTAATAGAGTGGGCCTGTACAGATTGTGGAACCGGCAATCCTGCCGTGTAATAAGCATGCTGAATAGTGAGCCTGATCCAGCGTGCAATAGACTGCTTTGAAGCGGGACACCCAATTTTATTGGGATCATAGAGAACAACAGCAAGTCAGATTTCCTGTGACGATCTGTCCTCTTTACGTACACCTTCAAGACCCTCACAACATCCAAAGACTTTGAAGTAGCAGAGGTGTCCGGAACCACCAGGGCCGGCTCTACCATTAGGCAGCTGCCTAGGGGCGCTGGCTCCTGGAGGGCGCCACTAAATTCATCTAGCAAAAAAATGAAGGATGACTCTGTGTGCGGCCTCCTCCTTACACTGCGCTGGCTGCTGCTGCTGGTCTATAATCAGGTGCAGCCGTCGCTATCAGGCTGTACCACAGAGTGCCTCAGCGCTTCCTCCGTGCTAACAAGTGTAACATCATCTCATATGAAGGTACATAGGAGGCGGATGTAACTATGGCTCCCCAAGGGGCGCCCCCACGGCCGCTCCTCATAGTTCTGATGCTGCACCTGACTACATGTCTGCACCTGCAGCGTCGCTGTAATGCTGCTGCCTGCCTGTAAGAGGACCCATACCAGTTATGAGCAGGGCCGGTGCAAGGGTTTTCAGCACCCTAGGCAAATACTCAACCCAGCCCCCCACCCCCTTACCCGCCAAAATATCGAGCCCCTTAGATGAAAAAGTGCAGACATGGCATATTAGAAGTTCCACAGCCTGATAGGGTTAGGCACTGGAGGGGAGTTTGGGGATAGGCTGTGGGAGAGTAGGTTAGGGTTACGCTACAAGGAGGGTAGGATAGGGTTACGCTGCAGGGAGGGGAGGTTAGGGTTACGCTGTGGGAGGGGAGTTTAGGGTTACGCTGCAGGAGGGGAGGTTAGGGTTAGGCTGCAGGAGGGGAGGTTAGGGTTACGCTGTGGGTAGGTGAGGTTAGGGTTACGCTGCGGGAAGGGGTGGTTAGGGTTAGGTTGCGAGAGGGAAGGTTAGGGTTATGCTGTGGGGAGGGGAGGTTGGGGATAGGCTGTGGGAGGGGAGGTTAAGATTAGGCTGCAGGAGTGGAGGAGAGGTTTAGGCAGGGCCGGCTCTTTCATTAGGCGGCTGCCTAGGGGTGCCGGCCCTTGGAGGGTGCCACTGAATTCATCAAGCAATAAATTGAAGGATGTCTCTGTACGAGAGATCCTCTTTTTACACTGCACTGGCTGCAGGTCCTGACAGGCATAATGCCTCAGCGCTTCCTCCGTGCCGGCACGTGTATCATCAAGTCATGTGAAGGCACATAAGAGGCAGATGTAACTATGGCTCCCGAGGGGCACCTCCACTGTCGCTCCTCATAGCCCTGATGCACCTCCTCTATGCCCCTGGATCCCGGTTCTCCAGCAGCAAGTTGAACCTGACTACATGTCTGCACCCAGCAGCGTCGCTGTAATGCTGCTGCCTATAAGAGGAACCCTGCAATGATGAGGGAAAACAACATAAGGTAAGTAACCCATGGGGGTTTCTGGGGGACCACAAAGGGTGTGTATGGGGGGTTTACACAGCACATTAGAGAAAACACAGGAACATAAAAATATATGTAGGTGCGTATATATGTATTATTATTTTAAGGTATGTTTTCCTACCTATAAAATATAATTTACTTTTTAAATCTCCCTAATACTGGTATATATTAGTTCCTTCCCTTTGTATCTTCCCTATTATGCAGAAATTTCCATCCAGGATCATCAGGATTCCTAAAAGGAATCAGTAAGAAAGCTCCTATCAGGAGCCAGTATAAGAGATTTTTTATTATTCTTATATCCAAGGTATGCCTTGATAGTCCTATTAAAAAACTCCCGTAGTAGTTGTAAAACACACCTATCAACGTGTTTTTCAGTCACAATTTTAGGTTGTGATTCTTCACACATAAATCCATTAATGGCAAGCAAACCTATTTTTTATATTCGGTAGGTACTTCCCTTTTCCTGTAAATTCTCATACCACATGTACATTCTTTGCTTCTCAAATTTTGGACATCAGTCCTTTTAAATTAAATCTTTTCATTTTTATTCATCCCCAAATAAGTTACCCCTGGTGAAGTCGATAAGATGAAACGCGTTGGATTTGTCAGTCAGGAGTTTTCAGCTTAGTTTGTGAAGATACTCCCTTTCGAGCTCGCACCTTGATAAAGGTGAGGGAGTATCTAGAGTTAAGACAGCAAACACACTGGTTGTCCTTCACTGGCATTATTATTATTTTTAAATTGTATCTCTGTAAACATTACATGATGGATTTTATGTAAAAACTGCATCTGTCTAAATGTATGTTATTAAAACAATTTTTTACTAATTGGCCCTGGGTCTCTTGTTTGGGTGACTATCTTGGTGAGGGGTGTCCGTTACAGGTTCCCAGACACAAATCTTCTCCAGTACTCAATTCTGACCTACGGAAACAACACTGGAAGAATATTTGTAGATACACTTTTATTTAGCGCACATGGGAAATTGTTTTTAATATGTTTGTATACATATACAATTAAATATCCCCACCAGATGTATATCACTCAGCATAAAAGTGAAACTGGCCTCAGTGTCCTATTCGATTCCTAACATGCCACCTAACATTTATACATATTACATTATATATTTTCATTTTAAAAGTCCTTGAGTGTCACCCCTTTTCTCTGTCTGTATATAATGATACCTCCGGGAGGTGGGGTGGAGTTGGGTTTGCAGATTAGGGGGCACTAGGCTGAGACTTTGCCTAGGGTGCAGAGAGTCCTTGCACCGGCCCTGGGATTAGGCTGGTGGTACCTATAGTTATTTGTCACACACAGTCACACACTCACTGGGGAGGTCTATGGACACCTTACACATACCCTCCAACATTTTACACATAAAAATCGGTACAAATTAGGAAAGGGGCATGGCCACGGGTAAAGGGGCGTGGCCACGTCCCTTTTCCTATACTTTCAATGGAAGTTTGTAGAGCTAAAAATCGGTACAGACCATAAAAAAAAGGTACTGTTGGAGGGTATGCTTACACAGGGAAGCATAAAGTTGCTGGGTGCATTCCGCACCTCACAGTTTTATCACACAGCCACAGAGCAGACTTGCCTATTCTACCGGAATGGCCGGGAGGCTCCCAAAAATCGGGTGACCCTCCCGGCCCCCCGGAAGAGCAGGCACGTCTCCCGATTACAGGGGTCCCCCCCTGCCCGGCCGCCCACTTAGCGAGTAAAGTGGGCGGTCCGGGCAGGCGATGACTCGATTCTTGTTGAATCGCGTCATCATAGCCACGCCCCAGCTGTATAATGGCAGTAATAGCGGCATTACACAGCGGGGGGGGCTTACGCGGCACGATCCTGTGGTCACGCCCCCGGCCCACCTCTGCCACGCCCCCGGCCCGCCCCCTCTGCACTCACATCGCAGCCCGCCCCCATGCCGAGCCGACCTGGCTGCTCTCTCCCGGAGAGAGCAGCCAATAAGTCGGTAAGTATGCCACAGGGTGAGGAGCCACTGCCGGGCGTACGGACTGGGGAGAGCTCTGAAACGTGGGCCTCTGTCAAGACAGGGAGAGATAGGAGCTGGACACAGGGGAAGCCTTCTAGTGGAACAGGCAGCGTCTCTCTCCCTCCCCCTCTGCTCTCCCGTCTCCCCGCTCACTCACTCGGTCTATTTCTGCAGCACCTCTGCTACAAGCACCGCTCAGGCAGAGAGCAGCATGCGGATTCACAGGATAATCACCCCTCATCGCCACCGCCGCCAGTCAGGACGCGCTGGGGAAGGTCAGCCGGTGTTGGGGGAAGCCTCTTCTGCCCTGAGTGAAGGTGCCGACCCGGTCATGTGGTCGGGGGGGGGGGGGGGGGGAGCGAGCGACGCAGCAGGGGAAGTAGGGAACAGCTCCTGCGGGTCAGTAGAGAGCAGGTGCCTCACATTTTTTTTGTGCATGCAGTGCCGCCCTTCATGTGCCGACGCCCGTAGGCAGCTGCCTAATGGAAGCGCCGGCCCTGTGTAGAGTACCATTGTGGCATTGGGATAAATGTTTTATTGACTAAGGGCCTAATTCAGCATGCTGTTTGACTGACAGGAAACCGGTGTTTCTAGGTGGAAACCTGTCGTTTTCTGGGGGTTTTGAGGGAGGTTCTCTGACATCAGCGCAGACCACTTCCAGCCCGTCTCAGTTGCATATTACTGGCAGCCTCAGACCTACTCACATTGCTCAGACGGCAAAAAAATCTTCTCCCATACGCAAGGTTCTGGACGTCTCTACCTAGCACAATCCATCTATGGGGGAATCCTATTTGGACAGCAACAGCAGCAGCGTCCTCTGTGAATCAGGATCGCCATACCATTCCTTGCCTTTGCCGCACCGGCTAAACATCATTTGGGTCATTCAATTGGAACACAGTTTGGAGAGTGGCTTAAATCTGGAAAAATTTGTCCTATCTCTCAACATGGCAATGTGTGAGTAAAAACTAATCTACCTTGGATATCCTCTAATAGAAGTGCACTAATTGGTGGACTAAATCCAGATACTTGTAATACTTACCTGCGTGTGATCAATAGATTACATTTTTTTCATATGCGTAAGAAATTACCTCTTTTATATATTTGCTTAATAAAGTGTTTCTAAATTATGATGTATGTATTATAGCGCTGTTTTTTCCATCTTGTTCATTTACCTTTGATCAGGGAGACTATCTCCCATAACAGTAGCTAGGAGTAGCGGTTAGTGGTTGCACCAGATATTTATATACTTGTTATATAAACCTTTCCAAAATAGCATTTGAGACTTTTTCTTTTTCTTACAAGATATTAGTTAGCTAATAGACAAAACCATGTGCACTGCAGGAGGGGGGGCAGATGTAACATGTGCAGAGAGAGTTATATTTGGGTGGGTTATATTCAGTGGTGCAAGTAGAAAAAATGTCTTATGGGTACTGTGTGCACATGGGCCAAAAAAATGGGTGTGGCCAAATGCCACATGGGGTGTGGCCAATGAAAATGGGGGCGTGATACACATATGGGGGGAGGGGCAGATACACATATGACCCCAATAGTGCCAGATACACGTTGCCCCACAGTGCCAGATATACATTGCCCCACAGTGCCAGATACACATTGCCTCACTGTGCCAGATACACAAATGCCCCCAGAGTGCCAGATACACATTGGCCCACAGTGCCAGATACACAAATGCCCCCACTGTGTCAGATATACATTGCCCCCAGTGCCAGATACAGAAATGCACCCACAGTGCCAGATATGCCCCCAGTGCCAGGTACAGAAATGCCCCCAGTGCCAGATACACATGTCCCCCCAGTGCCAGATATGCCCTCAGTGTCAGATATGCCCCCAGTGCCAGATACACATGTCCCCCCATTGCTAGATATGCCCCCAGTGCCAGGTATACATGCCCCCCCCCCCCCCAGTGCCAGATACACATGTCCCCCTATTGCCAGATATCCCCCCGGTGCCAGATATGCCCCCAGTGCCAGGTATACATGCCACCAGTGCTAGGTATACATGAAGCTCCCCCCCCCCGTCCCCTGCTGCTCACCGCTGCTGCTGTCGCTGCTGTCCTGTGTGTGTGAGTGGAGGAGAGCGCAGCCTGCGCCTCTCCTTCCCCTCAGTGTCCGGCGGGTGGCTCAGTTCAATTCAGCGCAGATCCATGAGCCAATCAATGCTTGCGGTCCGGCAGCCTTGGCTGCCGGTCCGCAAGCTCTGATTGGCTCACGGGCGGCGCTGAATTAAACGAAGACACTGAGGGGCAGGAGAGGCGCAGGCTGCGCTCTCCTCCCCTCACATCAGCAGGAGAGCGGCGGTGAGCAGCAGAGGGAGGGAGGAACGGGGAGCGGCGGCCCGTCGGTGTGGGTACGGCGTACCCACGGGTAAATTGTTAAGGGTACGCCGTACCCACCTCTACCCGCACACTTGCACCGCTGGTTATATTGTTTCTGTGCAGGGTAAATACTGGCTGCTTTATTTTTACACTGCAATTTAGATTTCACTTTGAACACACCCCACCCAAATGTAACTCTCTCTGCACATGTTATATCTGCCCCCCCTCCAGTGCACATGGGCCCTCATTCCGAGTTGTTCGCTCGGTATTTTTCATCGCATCGCAGTGAAAATCCGCTTAGTACGCATGCGCAATGTTCGCACTGCGACTGCGCCAAGTAACTTTACTATGATGAAAGTATTTTTACTCACGGCTTTTTCTTCGCTCCGGCGAACGTAATGTGATTGACAGGAAATGGGTGTTACTGGGCGGAAACACGGCGTTTCAGGGGCGTGTGGCTGAAAACGCTACCGTTTCCGGAAAAAACGCAGGAGTGGCCGGAGAAACGGTGGGAGTGCCTGGGCGAACGCTGGGTGTGTTTGTGACGTCAACCAGGAACGACAAGCACTGAACTGATCGCACAGGCAGAGTAAGTCTGGAGCTACTCTGAAACTGCTAAGTAGTTAGTAATCGCATTATTGCGAATACATCGGTCGCAATTTTAAGAAGCTAAGATTCACTCCCAGTAGGCGGCGGCTTAGCGTGTGTAACTCTGCTAAATTCGCCTTGCGACCGATCAACTCGGAATGAGGGCCATGGTTTTGCCCATTAACTAACAAATTTGCTGCTGCGATCAGGTCTGAATTAGGCCCATATACCTTGATTATTCGGCCCAGTTGGGATTTTTTTGTTTGATATGCCTGTCATTAGTAATACCCTAACCCAGTAGTTTCCAAACTTTTTTGAATCATGGCACCCTAGAATATCAAAATTATTTTCACGGCACCCTTAGACAAAAGTTTCTTATGGAGAAATTTATAAAGAAATATTAAATTTAGTAAACTGCCTGATTCAGATCTGATTGCAGCAGCAAAATTGTTCTCTCATGGGCAAAACCATGGTGGTCATTCCGAGTTGATCGCAGCCAGCAACTTTTTGCTGCTGCTGCGATCAACTAGTCCACGCCTATGGGGGAGTGTATTTTAGCTTAACAGGGCTGCGATCGCTTGTGCAGCCCTGCTAAGCTAAAAAAAAATTCAAGCAGAACAAGACTAGCCCTGGACATACTTACCCTGTGCGACGATCTCAGCGATGCTGGGGCTGGCTGGCTTTGACGTCAGACATCCGCCCTCCATTCTCCTGGACACGCCTGCGTTTTCTTCACCACTCTCCGAAAACGGCAGGCAACGGTCCGGTGACGCCCAGGAACGACTTCTTTCTGTCAATCTTCTTGCGGTCGTCTCTGCGACCGCTTTCTTTGTTGTGCGCGACCCCTGTCGCCGGGCAACAACGCGCGTGCACAGTGCGGCCGCCGCGCATGCGCATTCCGGACCCGTTCGCACCGCAGCGACAAACCGATGCGTGCGAACGGGTCAGAATGACCCCCCATGTGCACTGCAGGTGGGGCAGATATAACATGTGCAGAGAGAGTTAGATTTGGGTTGGGTGTGTTCTAACTAGAGATGTGCACCGGAAATTTTTTTCGGGTTTTGTGTTTTGGTTTTGGATTCGGTTCCGCGGCCGTGTTTTTGATTCGGACGCGTTTTTGCAAAACCTCCCTTAAAAATTTTAGTCGGATTCGGGTGTGTTTTGGATTCGGGTGTTTTTTTTTCAAAAACCCCTCAAAAACTGCTTCAATCATAGAATTTGGGGGTAATTTTTATCCTATAGTATTATTAACCTCAATAACCATAATTTCCACTCATTTCCAGTCTCTTCTGAACACCTCACAATATTATTTTTAGTCCTAACATTTGCTCCAAGGTCGCTGGATGACTAAGCTAAGCAACCCAAGTGGGTGGCACAAACACCTGGCCCATCTAGGAGTGGCACTGTAGTGTCAGACAGGATGGCACTTAAAAAAAATTGGCCCCAAACATCACATGATGCAAAGATAAATAAAAAAAAAAGAGGTGCAAGATGGAATTGTCCTTGGGCCCTCCCACCCACCCTTATGTTGTATAAACAGGACATGCACACTTTAACAAACCCACCATTTCAGCGACAGGGTCTGCCACACGACTGTGGCTGAAATGACTGGTTGGTTTGAGCCCCCACCAAAAAAAGAAGCAATCAATTTCTCCTTGCTCAAACTGGCTCTACAGAGGCAAGATGTCGACATCATCATCCTCCGATTCCTCACCCCTTTCACTGTGTACATCCCCCCTCCTCACAGAGTATTAATTAGTCTCCACTGGAATCCACCATCTTAGGTCCCTGTGTACTTTCTGGAGGCAATTGCTGGTAAATGTCTCCACGGAGGAATTGATAATTCATTTTGATGAACATCATCTTCTCCACATATTGTGGAAGTAACCTTGTACGCCGATCGCTGACAAGGTGAGCGGCTGCACTAAACACTCTTTCGGAGTACACACTGGAGGGGGGGCAACTTAGGTAAAATAAAGCCAGTCTGTGCAAGGGCCTCCAAATTGCTTCTTTTTCCTGCTAGTATACGTACGGACTGTCTGACGTGCCTACTCGGATACTGTCACTCATATAATCCTCCACCATTCTTTCAATGGTGACAGAATCATATGCAGTGACAGTAGACGACATGTCAGTAATCATTGGCAGGTCCTTCAGTCCGGACCAGATGTCCGTTTTTGCTCCTGACTGCCCTGCATCACTGCCAGTGGGTGGTTTTGGAAATCTGATCCTTTTCCTGGCAGCTCCAGTGGCAGTAGAAAATGAAGGAGGAGCTATTGGCGGGTCACGTTCCGTTTGACTTGACAACTGTCTCACCAGCAGGTCTTTGAACATCTGCAGACTTGTGTCTGCCGGAAAGAGAGATACAACGTAGGCTTTAAACCTAGGATCGAGCACGGTGGCCAAAATGTAGTGCTCTGATTTCAACAGATTGACCACCCGTGAATTCTAGTTAAGCGAATGAAGGGCTCCATCCACAAGTCCCACATGCCTAGTGGAATCGCTCCGTTTTAGCTCCTCCTTCAATCTCTCTAGCTGCTTCTGCAAAAGCCTGATGAGGGGAATGACCTGACTCAGGCTGGCAGTGTGTCTGAACTGACTTCACGTGTGGCAAGTTCTAAGGGTTGCAGAACCTTGCACAACGTTGAAATCATTCTCCACTGTGCTTGATTCAGGTGCATTCCCCCTCCTTTACCTATATCGTAGGCAGATGTATAGGCTTGAATGGCCTTTTGCTGCTCCTCCATCCTCTGAAGCATATAGAGGGTTGAATTCCACCTCGTTACCACCTATTGCTTCAGCTGATGGTGGGGCATGTTCAGGAGTGTTTGCTGGTGCTCCAGTCTTCGGCACACGGTGGCTGAAAGCCGAAAGTGGCCGCAATTCTTCGGGCCACCGAATGCATCTCTTGCACGCCCCTGTCGTTTTAAAAGAAATCTGCACCACCAAATTAATTGTATGTGCAAAACATGGGACGTGCTGGAATTTGCCCACATGTAATGCACGCACAATATTGGTGGCGTTGTCCGATGTCACAAATCCCCAGGAGAGTCCAATTGGGGTAAGCCAATCTGCGATGATGTTCCTCAGTTTCCATAAGAGGTTGTCGGCTGTGTGCCTCTTATGGAAAGCGGTGATACAAAGCGTAGCCTGCCTAGGAACGAGTTGGTGTTTGCGAGATGCTGCTACTGGTGCCGCTGCTGCTGTTGTTGCTGCGGGAGGCAATACATCTACCCAGTGGGCTGTCACAGTCATATAGTTCTTAGTCTTCCCTGCTCCACTTGTCCACATGTCCGTGGTTAAGTGGACATTGGGTACAACTGCATTTTTTAGGACACTGGTGACTCTCTTTTTCTGACGTTTGTGGACGTTCTCGGTATCGCCTGCCTAGAGAAGTGGAACCTAGATGGCATTTGGTACCGGGGACACACTACCTCAAGAAATTCTCTAAGTCCCTCTGAACTAACGGCGGATACCGGACGCACGTCTAACACCAACACAGCTGCCAAGGCCTGAGTTATCCGCTTTGCAACAGGATGACTGCTGTGATATTTCATCTTCCTCACAAAGGACTGTTGGACAGTCAATTGCTTACTGGAAGTAGTACAAGTGGTCTTACGACTTCCCCTCTGGGATGATGATCGACTCCCAGCAGCAACAACAGCAGAGCCAGGAGCAGTAGGCGTTACACTCAAGGATCCATCGGAGCAGCAAAAGGCCATTCAAGCCTATACATCTGCCTAGCCAGGAGACCTCAAAGGAGACCCAGGACTTCGCCAGGGCCTCAAGCGTCTCAATCAGAGGGGAGATATTGGCAGTGAAAACATCGGGAGTATAGGTTGGGATGTTAATACCAAGGTATTTAATCATATGGTTCTGCCAATTATATGGGTAGGATGATTGGAGGGCCGGTAAGGAGTGGGAAAGGTTGATGGGTAATGCGTCCGTCTTAGTGATGTTAAGCTTATAGTAAGAAGCCTGGCTATATGCATCTAACGTAGAGTGTAAGAGAGGGAGGGTGTTGACGGGATCAGAGATAAAAAGAAGAACATCATCTGCGAAGAGGCTTAATTTGTGTCGGGAAGATCCAAATTGCAATGCTGGAAAATGGGGATTATTTCGGATTGAGATAGCTAGAGGTTCAATTGATAAGACAAATATTAGGGGAGAAAGGGGACATCCTTGTCTGGTACCATTGGTGATTGGAAAGGAGTCGGAAAGGAATCCATTGCTGAGCACCCGGGCCGTGGGGGAGCTATATAGCGCCAAAACAGAGGACAAGATACGATCTCTAAAGCCAAAACGCAGAAGAACCTCACGCATATACGTCCAGTTCAGTCTATCGAAGGCCTTCTCAGCGTCCAAGGACAACAAGAGAAGGCCCTGGCCATTTGAGAGAGAGTCAATCAAGTTAAAGACTCTGCGCGTATTATCTGACGCTTGTCTCCCAGGCACAAAACCAGTTTGGTCCGGGTGCACCAGCAGTTGCTGTTTTTAAAGAGGGGAGGGTTAGCAGAGGTAAAATGGGTTTCTTGTAATGCGATTACATCAGCTTTTTGTTGTTGGAAAAAAGAGAGTGTCAATCTGCGTTTGTTAGGTGAGTTCAGTCCCTTAACATTAAGAGAGAGAAGATTCAACATTGGAAATACATGTCAGAGATGAAAGGGAGAAATCTATACAAAGCCTTGTAGAAGGGAGCTTGAAAAAAATCAGAGTACCACAGTAAATGGAGAGCAGAGATGAGTCTGGAGCTCGGAAGGGAGAGGGACAAGTGTCAAAACTGACTACTGCAGGGGAGGGAGAACAAAAATGTGGGAACTTGCAGTAGTATGGAAAAAGTTGGGAGCGGGCTGACGGAGCAGGCACCGCCACTTCATCAGAACAACTTGAAAAAATTCAAACATGTATATTAAATCATGTGGAAAAACATGGTTAAGAGTGTAGGGGGCGAGAGCACGAGGCTATCTAGAGGTATTACTAAGACATAACAGTGCCCCTTAGCAATAAAACAAAACTAGATAACAGCTAGTAACATTACAGAATAAGAATCAATGAAAAACAAAAAAGAAAGAAAAAAGAGTGAACCTGTAACACATAAACCTAGGCAGAATAGACAAATGGAATGAGCAGCAACACCATAGGGCTTCCCATCTCAGTGAAGGGGTCCAAAGCCTCAGAGGGCCAAAGAACGATTGGAAGGACCCAACATAACAATTACATAGCTCAGGTATTAGACCAATCGTGGCTAACAGCAGAAGCACGAGGCGGAGCAGCCGACTTCTGAACAGTAATGTCCCAGTCCGACAGCAGTTTAACTCCCGCATCTAGGGAGGATACGATGTAGGTAGAATCTTCGTAGGTAATGATCAATTTAACAGGGAATCCCCAGCGGTACACGATATCTTGTGATCTAAGGGCGAGAGTAATGGGTGCAAAGGCACGCCTCTTTGCAATGGTGGCAGCAGAGAAGTCCTGGAAAATTTGAAGACCCCCTAAGGTATCTGAATTTTTGGATTCTCTAGCGGCTCTCATGATACGTTCCTTAACGGGGAAGTAAAGGACACGGAGGAGGGTATCTTTGGGAAGGTCAGAGGAAACGGTGCGTGGTCTGGGAAGGCGATGAATGCGGTCTATCAGGAGCTCTGCAGAGTCCGCAGCGGGAAGGAGTTTTTTAAATAAAGCTGTGGCATAGGGTTCTAGTTCAGAGTTGGTGACCGAGTCCGGTATGCCCCTGATCTTGATGTTATTTCATCGCGATCTATCCTCTATATCCGCTAGCTTTGATTTAAACTGGTCCAGCTCCCGTTGCTGGAGATCGTGAGAAGAGATTAGCTCGTTATGGGATGTGACAAGTTCTTCATCCTTGCGTTCCAGGTGGTCAGTTCTGTTCCCTATTGCTGCCAGCTCAGTCTTAACCTCACGAACAGCAGAGGTCAAGTATTTAGAGAGTTCCGACTTGAAAGCAGCTAGGATTTGGCAGAGGGATTTCACTGTCAAGGGCACATCAGATTCACAGTCAACTCCTGGAACCGAGAGATTGGAGAGCAGGAGATTCGACTTTCCAGGGTCCGGCATGGCAGGCGGAGAGAGGGAGCTTTGTAAGGGGAAAATTTGGAGGGGTTTCTGGGGGGGGGGGGGGCACCTGATCCTTGTTCTTTTTTGGAGGCATTCCTCGGCGTTGGGGGAGGTAACCTGATGGTGAGAAGATGCGTATCAATAGAACTGGGACCGAACAGAAGATATCTGTGAAACCGGAGCACTCAGTCACATTGGCAGGTAATACATGTTAATTAAGTAAACAGAAGTGGCGGTGGAGGGAGTGTGCCACACTCACATTATGGAGTTTTCCCCTTCAGGGGTCGACAAGGTCGCAGGGTGTGTAGCTTGAAACTGTGGTCAGAGACGTAGGTGAGAGATTTTCGCTTTAGGAGCCGGTATGGCCGTAGGGTACTTAGCTTGAAAGTGCGTCCAGAGACGGTGGAGAGTCAAATCAGCATACAAAGCAACACTGCAACAGGGGTGAAGGCATCCATCGTGGGGGCAGGAGACTAAGAACGGCCAGCACTCTCCGGCGTCCGGGCCTCCGTCAATGCTTGGGCGGTGCAGCCCGTAACAGCGGCCGCCAACCCTCTCCAAACTCCCCGGGGGGTGGTAGTAAATATACAGGCTGCGGCAGGGACAGAAGGGTCACGAGTAGCGAGTCAGGGTAACGGGCATTCGGAGCACAATGGTGGAGGGGGAATTCAGCGGGCACACACCACTGTCAGATCACCCCATCAACTATGCCTCTCCTGCTGGTAGGTGCTGCAGCTAGGGGCCACGGTGCTGGAGCTAAGAGAGTCCGCAGGTCAGCTAAGTCTCAAACCAGGCACGCAGCTGCGGAGGGCCACAGGAGGGTGAGCACTCAAGTGCACTGGCGGGGTGAGAGGCAGGCAAATGAAAATAGTGAGGTGCGAGAGCCGCAGAGCAGGGTCTGGTGCAAGGGAAGGCCAGTTACTCACAGTTCGGGTGCACCAAGATGGCCGCCACCGGGAGCACAGGCAGGGGATTCCACAGGGTAACAGCAGCTGTAGGAGGCAGAGAAGGCGCTTACCCTCTCCAGATGGTGCCCAAGGGTCAGATGCAGGCAGGAGGATGTATGTGAGGGAGTTCAGGGGACGGGGGAGGCAGCCACGAGTCCCGTTTCGGATGCGTTCCGGTCTCGGAGCTCGTTTTCGGGGAAGCTCCAAACTCGAGGCCCCGGCTTCAGAGCTGGAAGTAGGCCTCAGATGAAATTCGTCTGAAAGGGCCACCCGACGGTAACACTAAGCTCGGCTCTCTGCCCACAGCCGTGGGTAGAGCTGACAGAGGTGAAATGACCACGGTGAGCAGGCATAAAGTGTGGTTTTAATCCTATAGTGGCTGGAGCTCTGATACTACACTTCCACACAGAGCAGTGTCCAGGCCACGCCCCCTTGTTCTCCATTTTTTAATGTGTGGAATTATATGCCAGTAATATATCAATAGTAATGGCCTACTGTACTGTACTACTATATACTGGTGGTCACCACAATGCTGCACTGTACTACTGTATACTGGTCACAACAATGCAGCAGATATTGAGAACTGATCAGAATACTAGAAGTGACACAGAGCAGCAATAAACACCAATGGCCTACTGTACTGTACTACTATATACTGGTGGTCACCACAATGCTGCACTGTACTACTATATACTGGTCACAACAATGCATCTCAGATATGGATACTAGAAGTGACACAGAGCTGCAAGATTCAGCAATGGCCTACTGTACTGTACTACTATATTAATATACTAGTGGTCACCACAATGCTGCACTATACTGCTATATACTGGTCACAACAGTGCAGCACAGATATGGATACTAGAAGTAACACAGAGCTGCAAGATACAGCAATGGCCTACTATGCTGTACTACTATATACTGGTGGTCACCACAATGCTGCACTGTACTACTATATACTGGTCACAACAATGCAGCAGATACTGAGCACTGATCAGGATACTAGAAGTGACACAGAGCAGCAAGAAACAGCAATGGCCTACTGTACTGTACTACTATATACTGGTGGTCACCCCAATGCTGCACTGTACTACTATATACTGGTCACAACAATGCAGCACAGATATGGATACTAGAAGTGACACAGAGCTGCAAGATACAGCAATGGCCTACTGTACTGTACTACTATATAAATATACTGGTGGTCACCACAATGCTGCACTGTACTACTATATACTGGTCACAACAATGCAGCACAGATATGGATACTAGAAGTGACACAGAGCTGCAAGATACAGCAATGGCCTACTGTACTGTACTACTACATACTGGTGGTCACCACAATGCAGCACTGTACTACTATATACTGGTCAAAACAATGCAGCAGATATTGAGCACTGATCAGGATACTAGAACTGAGTCTGACACGGAGCTGCAAGATACAGCAATGGCCTACTGTACTGTACTACTATAATATACTGGTGGTCACCATAATGCAGCACACTGAGCACAGATATTGAGCTTTTCAGGCAGAGAACATAGCCATGTCCTCTCCGCTCAATCTACAATGCACGAGTGAAAATGGCAGCGACGCGCGGTTCTTTATATGGAATACAAATCTCGCGAGAATCCGACAGCAGGATAATGACGTTTCGGCCTCGTTTGGGTTAATTGAGCAAGGCGGGAAGATCCGAGGCTGCCTCGGACCCGTGTAAAACACGTGAAGTTCGGGGGGGTTCGGATCTTGACGAACCGAACCTGCTCATCTCTAGTTCTAACTTAAATATAAATTGTAATGTAAAAATAAAGCAGCCAGTATTTACCTTGCACAGAAAGAATATAACCCACCCATATCTAAATCTCTCTGCACATGTTATATTTACCACCCCTGCAGTGTACATGGTTTTGCCCATTAGAGAACAATTTTGCTGCTGCGATCAGGTCTGAATTAGGCCCTGTGTTTATATGTCGTCCTTAGGTTCAGTTGGGTGGTGAGGGACAAGATTTGCTTCTGTTTGCCCACATATTTTATAATTGACAGCCAACAGCACTGGTTTTTCCTATTACATTGACCCCTCCCCCCACCCACCCCATCCCCCACATATTTAAAATATATCAAAAAAGGGCATGGCCTTGTGGGGAAGGGGTGTGGTCACACAATAGTACTTCCAATTCAAATTATACCACACAGTATCATATTACACTGCACAGTGGTGTCTCTTATTCACGTTATGCCACACAGTGGTACCCCTATAGGAAACACTGTCTATAGAAGGCATATGGGGAATGCAAATAGAAAATAGAAATGTAGACCAGTGCTAATAAATATATTTTTTATTTTTATAGGTGGAATGCAGTCAAACCGCATTCAGGGGTGCGACTGCAATATCTCTGTTCTCAGCGCCCCATCGATTGGCTGTAAACACCTCTGCCTGATTGACAGGCAGAGGCATTCATGGGGAGGGCGGTGGCGGTGATGGACCATTGCGGGGACGGTGTGGGAAAAACGGGGTTGGGCCGCCTGCATTTTTGGGGCGGCTGAGTGACATCACACGCAGCCATCCCTTTGTGAAAAATGGCGGCGAACCACTGGCATACGCAGCCTAGCTGCAGCTGCAGGGGGTCTTCCACAGTTGATGCGACCACAATTAAATTGCGGTCGCTGAGCAGGCCATTCAGCATGCTGGACGGCCTTGCCCTGTGATGGATGAGCATCCCCCAGCATGCAATAGAAAGGGAATCTGCAATCCTTACCGAATAACCCCCACTGCCATTAGTACATCTGATCCTGCCCATAGGCACACACATGTACAATTACATACTTACTGTCACACACAAAACACATACAGTACATATGATATACATACAGTACAGTCACACATGCAGTATATACAAATAGTTACACACATGCACACATATACAGTCACATACATACATACATAGTTACACACTTATTCACATACATAGTCACACACTAATACACACATAACTACAGTAGATACTTATACACACACAAACATACATACATACACATATAGGGGGTCATTCCGAGTTGTTCGCTCGTTATTTTTTTTAGCTACAGAGTATTTAGTCGCAAACTGCGCATGCGCAATGTACGCAGCGCGCCTGCGCCAAGTAAATTAGCACAAAAGTTTGGTATTTTACTCACGGCGTAACTAAGCTTTTTCATCGTTGAAGTGATCGTAGTGTGATTGACAGGAAGTGGGTGTTTCTGGGCGGAAACTGGCCGTTTTCTGGGAGTGTGCGGAAAAACGCAGGAGTTTCAGGGAAAAATGCGGGAGTGGCTAAAGAAACGGGGGAGTGGCTGGGCGAACGCTAAGTGTGTTTGTGACGTCAAACCAGGAACGAAAAGGACTGAGCTGGTCACAATGGCAGAGTAAGTCTGGAGCTACTCAGAAACTGCGGGGTAATTGTTACGAGAAAATTAGCAAATCTTTCGTTCGCAATTCTGCTATACTAAGATACACTCCCAGAGGGCGGCGGCTTAGCGTGTGCAATGCTGCTAAAAGCAGCTGGCGAGCGAACAACTCGGAATCACCCCCATAGTCACATACATAAATGCAGTCACTGACACACATACAAACATACTATATAGTGTTTACCCCCCTCACTTCACAGACAGGGTACACTCAATTAATGTACTTTAGCAGCTCCTTGTCCTCTCCCCCTCTCCTCCATGCTGCTGGGTTGCCTTGCACTGACTGAGTCCCGTGTAGCTCCGCTCCTTTGCTTCCACTCCGTCCACTTCCCGAAGGTCAATGCTGTGCAGTGCAGTCCTGTGTCACCCCTCCCCTCCCTTAATCCGGATTGTACCTTGTGACTGTCTGTTACTGCCAGCGTCCAGCGGAACAGCACTACACTAGTGATCAATCAGACTCAGGCAACAAGGGATGCTGGGAGCTGTAGTTTATGTCGAGTCTGATTACAAGTGAGGTGTGGTGCGCTGCTGCCTGACACTGGCGCCGGCACTAACAGACAGTCACCAAGTCTGACAGTACTAATGGATTCTACCACCTGGCCTTGGATGGCACTGCCAGGCGGCGCCCCCTCCTTGTCTGGCACCCCTGGCGAGTGCCATCCTGGCCATTGGTTAGATATGCCCCTGTGCGGAGGATAAGGATGTGTCCCCTCATCCTGGGAAGGGGGGGTTCCCAGTATGGTTCCCTTTATTGTTTCCAGTGATGAGCATCTCCTACAGTCCCTCAACCACCAAGGTCACCTTACCCCTCCCTGTGACCACCCCCCTCTCACCCCTTCCTTTTACCCCACACACTCCATGTGCCCACCTCACCTGTACCTATGCCCCTCTAAACTCACCATTCCCTGTGCCCACCTCACCCCTTCTTGTGACCACCTCCACCCTATGACCCCCTCATCCCACCCTGTGCCCAACTTACCCCTCCTTGTGACCACCTCCACCCTATACCCCCCTCATCCTACCCTGTGCCCACCTCACCCCTCCTTGTGACCACCTCCACCCTGTGACCCCCCTCACCCCTCCTTGTGACCACCTCCACCCTATGACCCCCCTCATCCTACCCTGTGCCCACCTCACTCCTCCTTGTTACCACCTCCACCCTATGACCCCCTCATCCTTTTCTGTGCCCACCTCACCCCTTCTTATGACCACATCCACCCTATGACCCCCCCTCATCCTACCCTGTGCTCCCTCACCCTTCCCTGTGCCCACCTCACCCCTCTTTCAATTCACCATCCCGTGACCTCCCTCAACTCACCTCCCCCCCCCTGTGACCCCCCCCTTCACCCTTCCCTGTGCCTCCTTCACAGCAGTCTCTTGTGTATTATTTCCCCCCCCCCCCTCCCAGACATCCAGGGTTTATTGTGACTGCTCACGCTGGATATACCAGCATGCTGTAGAAAGATTGCGATGTGTATGCATCAAGGCATGCACACGCATTGCAGCCAGCTCTTATTTGAGTGATTGGGCGGTGGGAGCATGTATACGCACGCAACTGCCGGCTCCCATTCAAGTGTGTGCATAGTGGGAGCGTATGCCCCGCTATGCCACGAGTTGTGAGCTGCAATGCGTACCCACAACAGGAAAGAACCAACAGGGCACATTATGAACTCAGTTTTATTTTCCTTTCTTGCTTTGGGAGCTTGCACTCACATTCAGCCCTCTGTGAGTACAGATCATTTCAGTGACACTTGGACCATATTCTTTAACATCTACGTTTAGCACTTCATTTGTGTATTGCTGCCACAGGAGCTTACGATCTTTTGCAAAAAGCAGCAGTTTTCTTTCTGTATTTTTGTACCTTAAGCATCTGAATGAGTGCATTGGTCCCGAATACCAGTATATGAGGTCCTTCTATTTTGTTTTCCATTGTGGGGCTTATGTGTGTGTGTTTGTTTTTTCTGCGGGGTCCTATGTGTATCTGCTTTTTCCTATCCTATATGTGTTTTTTTTTTTTTTTTTTTTAAATGCATAGCTTATGGGTTTTATTATATTCCTGTGGCAGCCAATGTGTTTATTCATGCTTAGTCTATGTGTTTTGTTTTTTCCTGTGTGGGGGTCCATGTGTTTTTTTATTCATCAAGCTTAAGGGCCGAATTCAAATGTCCCCCCCTCACGGCCGTGATCGCGCCCGCAGGCAGTATTCTAATGTTACTATTGACGGGTGTGACAAGTTCATTTAAGTTCGCTACCCCGGGGGTTGCGACCTGAAATGCGCGTAAAGAACAGCGTTTGGGCTCCTACACGGGTCTTTTCACGATTGCGCCTATTACTTAATTCGGGTTTAGGTGCTTTGCGCGCCTACACCCGACTGTAATGGGCACAATACACTGGAGACAGCTCGGGAGGGTGGAGGAGGATGGAGGGACAGTATGCACATGTGGGAGACCATTAATCTTAATGGAGTATTTCCATGTACCTCTCATGAGGTGACAGTATTTACAAAAACCAGTCCTAAATAGACAGTGTCTTTGTCATAAGACATGTATCTATCTTGACGGCAAGTTATTTATATAGCGCACTAGGGGCAAATGCAGGATCTAACGAGGGGGGTTTCCGTGGGTGGGTGTGTATGTGTATGCGCATGTATGTGTAATAAATAAATATATATATATATATATAGTACATACCAAAAGCCCGGCACTCTGTGGGGGTTCTGCTTTGGTGCCCTCCTAGGGGTAAAGTGACCCCGATATAAAACAGAGGGTACTGGCGGCATTCAGAGACTTGCACAATGTAGGTGCATAATGAATGATAATAAATGCACTTGGCTTTTTTCAACTACATTGTGCAAGTCTCTGAGTGCCGCCAGTACCCTCTGTTTTAAATATATATATATATATATATATATATATATATAAAGTGCAAATAGGACCGGCACTCCCCCCGATTAATTCAACTTACTCAGGTGCCATCTGGATAAATTGAAATACTTCTGGATTTGTAGCACAAGCAGCGGCACTCAGAGATTCAATGCAGGCACGTAAGTGCAGGGCCGGATTAAGGGCCACATGGGCCTGGAGCTGAAAATGTTCAAGGGCCTATTGTGAGGTGTGAAGAAGCTGTGTTCAGTGTGGGTGGGGCCAGAGCCGCATGGGTGTGTACACCTCCTACACTATCAGCCACACTGCTTCCATAACTACATAATACAAAAATTGCATTCATTTCTGAGAAAACTAGAAAAACTATTCTGATTATTGTTGGCAATAATAAAGCAGAACCTATACATATACTAAGCCCAGGTCAGGCTGGAGGCTGCATTGTCATCAGTATGATTATGACATCACATTGACATGAGTATCACTATGACATCACAGGCTACAGCCTGTGGCCCCTCACTTTCAGATTAGTGGCGGAGAGAGAGAGATTGTCTGAAAATGCTCAGCGTTTTTTCGCTATTTAGCTTCAGTTGCCTATTTGACATATTATCTGAGGGTAAGGAACAATTTATATAAAATGATTTTATCTTAGTATAGCATTATAAATCAATCTATTTAGCATTATGGGCCTATTTATCATGTTTAAAGAGCTAATTACCATCAAAATCAGCTCTTTCTATCATATGTAGTACTATTTGTGTTATGCTTACTTAATTATTAAAGTGGTAAACTTTATTTATTTTCATGTTATACATACTGTTAATGATACATACTGTTAATTATCGCCTTAACTCAGTTTGGAAGTCAATTTGAGATTTTTTTTGGTCTCAGAATTTGACTTGAGACTGTATTTGATTAATGGGGCAGAGAGGACAATCCCCAAAAAATGGGACTATCCCGCCAGAATCTGGACAGTTGGGAGGTATTGATAAAGTACCATTCAACCAGCTACTAACTGTTAATTATTAAACACAACCTGCAAATAATTCTTAAATCTAAAATAAATTCTCCTAATGCTTCTCCTGCTTTGGGCGTCCTTTGTTATTCCCATATACTGAGGATTAGGAATCCGGGCATACACTAAACTAGGCCCTAGAATCCATACATCTAATATCAGTAATAACGCCTCCTTTCTATCTCATACCCCCCTGAAGTACAGAAGATATTTTTGGATGGAATAGGCAGCAATGGAATAAGCTGCCAGAAAAGTCCAATTTTAAATTTAGGACATAAATGTGAGAAAAAGTCTGATTATTGTTGCCAATAATAAAGCACAGCCTATACCTATACTAAGCCCAGGTCAGGCTGAAGGCTGCATTGTCATCAGTATGATTATGACATCACATTGACATGAGTATCATGACATCACAGGCTACAGCCTGTGGCCCCCTCACTTTCAGATGTGGGGCATATGTGTATCTGGCACTGTGGGGCATATGTGTATCTGGCACTGTGGGGCATATGTGAATCTGGCACTGTGGGAGCATATTTGTATCTAGCACTGTGAGAGCATATCTGGCACTGTCGGAGCATATCTGGCACTGTGGGGGCATATCTGGCACTGGGAGCATATGTGTATCTGGCACTGTGGGGACGTATCTGGCACTACTGGGGTCATATGTGTATCTGGCCCCCATAAGTTTATCACGCCCCCATTTTCATTGGCCACGCCCCATGTGGCATGTAGCCACACCCATTTTGTGTTGGCACGTGCGCACACAGTACCGCTGAGGATTTTTTTCTACTTGCACCACTGGTATTGGACGTCGCTGGGTGGTGTAATGTGAGTAACTGACAATGTTGGGCGGTGTAATGTGCGGAACGGATGTCGTTGAGCTTTGTAATGAGTAGAGGACAGCGCTGGATGGTGTAATGTAAGTAACGGATGCCACTGGGCAGTGTAATGTGAGTAACGGATGCTGCTGGGCAGTGTAATGTGAGTAACGGATGCCACTGGGCAGTGTAATGTGAGTAACAGATGCTGCTGAGTGGTGTAATGTGACGCCACTGTGCACTGTAATATGAGTAATGGACGTCGCTGGGCGTTGTAATGTGAGTAACGGATGCTGCTGGGCAGTGTAATGTGAGTAACGGATGCTGCTGGGCAGTGTAATGCGAGTAACGGATGCTGCTGGGCAGTGTACTGTGAGTAACGAATGCTGCTGGGCAGTGAAATGTGAGTAACGGATGCTGCTGGGCGATGTAATGTGAGTAACGGATGCTGCTGGGCAGTGTAATGTGAGTAACGGATGCCACTGGGCAGTGTAATGTGAGTAACGGATGCTGCTGGGCGGTGTAATGTGCGGAACGGATGTCGTTGAGCATTGTAATGAGTAGTGGACAGCGCTGGGTGGTGTAATGTAAGTAACGGATGCCACTGGGCGGTGTAATGTGAGTAACGGATGCTGCTGGGCGGTGTAATGTGAGTAACGGATGCTGCTGGGCAGTGTAATGTGAGTATCGGATGCTGCTGGGCGGTGTAATGTGAGTAACGGATGCTGCTGGGCGGTGTAATGTGTGTAACGGATGCTGCTGGGCAGTGTAATGTGAGTAACGGATGCTGCTGGGCGGTGTAATGTGAGTAACGGATGCTGCTGGGCAGTGTAATGTGAGTAACGGATGCCGCTGGGCGGTGTAATGTGAGTAACGGATGCTGCTGGACGGTGTAATGTGAGTAACGGATGCTGCTGGGTGGTGTAATGTGATGACGCTGTACGCTGTAATGTGAATAACAGACGGTGCTGTGCGGTGTAATGTGAATTGGAACTATTCTGTCACCACAACCCCATATTTTTTGCCACGCACCTTTGGTGCACCCTGTCAATATTTTGGTTATGTGGTTACCCTGAGGCTGCAACATATGCGTTACCGGATAGGATATCCTATTCATTACAGCATAGTGAATTACAGGTCATCGGTGCAGACGAATGCTGGCTATACACTAGGTGCGAATACACAATATTGACGCGTGGATCGACCCATTGCATGTTTTGGGTGCGATTGCGATGCGATGAGCGTCCCCTTGGGTCACACGTCGCATCAACTGATCATGTGTGCTGCACATATGATCAGTCGATCCGTGTGGTGGGTCAATTGTGGATCGTACGATCGTACAAATGCTATTGTACGCTATGGAGCTGGCGGGGGAGGTCATCGGACAACGCGCATCTAATGCGAGTCGTACTAATGTATGGCAAGCAGAGGAGTATTTTAGTATAAACTTAATGGTATTCTTCTAGTTTATTTAAAGCAAATCACAAATGAGTACACAATTTGAATTTCCTGCGTAGGATCTTAGATTTTATAATAGATTTTATAACAGGTATAATAGGTACACTTACAGGTGCAGGCCTGGAGGCACATGAAAAAAAAAGTTTAAATTCTAAGGCACAGTAACGGTGCTGCCCCCAGGGCCCTTTCGTGATGGCACTGCTCGCAACCCATATTTATGGCCCTTTGTACTGATCCCGCCTACTTTAGTGTTGGCCCCACCTACCATTGATTTGGTGTCGCCCACATGGGGCCACTTCTAGAAATTTTTCCAGGGTCACTTTTAGCATACCTCCCAACTGTCCCGATTTTTGCGGGACAGTCCTGTTTTTTGGGGACTGTCCCGATGTCCCACCCGCGGGCCGCAGTGTCCCGCGGTGGGGGGCAGTTGGGAAGGCTCTGTCTTTCGCTGCCCTGCTTAGCAGAGCAGCGGTGAATAGACGCTGTGCGCATGCGCACAGCGTCTATTCACTGGAGTCAGCGCGTGTGTCCCTCTTTAAAATAGTGAAAAGTTGGGAGGTATGCTTATAGTTCCTAATCCGCCCCTGTATCTATCTATCTATCTATCTATCTATCTATCTATCTATCTATCTATCTATCTATCTATCTATCTCTCTATTTATCATTATCAGTCTATTACACACATCACACCTTACAGTGCTTGAGCACGAAGCTGTTCTGAAAAAGTATTTGCATATCAATGTATCCAGACGGTGTCATCACAATTGTTCTGTCACACTTATTTATTTGGCAAATATTACTCTGCAACGCGAGATGATAAAAAAATACAATTTTGTTTTCATTTCTCCCGGTTATGAAATCTGATTACATCAGATAGCTCAGCTTTACTTTAATGTGTCTAAAGATAGAAAATATTCTCAACGGCTATAAATACACAAATTGTTTCTGGCAGGCAATCAAAATGTTTCCACTGCATATAAATGTGATGTGCGCAGATCTGACCTCCGCATGAAATGCGCTCATATACCTGGTCAACTTCGGGAACTTTCATTGTGACTAATGCCATTAAGACGCCAATTTTCAGTGGCTGGTCTGGTTAAGGGAACTGTGAAAGGGAAAAGGAGGTGTGCTTTACATACAAAACATGTTATGTATCTAGTCCTATGGCGCTGTGTGTGTGTGTGTGTGTGTGTGTGTGTGTGTGTGTGTGTGTGTGTGTGTGTGTGTGTTTTTTCCATGAATTTCAGCACACACACATATATAGATAAAATGAGAGAATAGTGCTCAAGAGGGACTATAAAGTTATAGCTGATTTATGCTATAAATTATGCACTTTATATATACTGTATTTTATCCTGTTCAATATACAGAAATACAATAAAGAATTTATGATAGTAACGTATAAGGACTAAAGGGGGTTGCTGAAAAAAATGGGCTGTTCCCGGATGGTTTTAAAAGATAATTGCACCTTGAAATTATTTTTAAACCCCCTTCCAACAAATAGAAATGTAGGTGGACCAATATGCCTGCAAGTCTGGGAGGAATGCACGCTTACCCAGGCACCAATGTTTCCTTGTTCCCCACCGACAACCATGGATAAACTTGTGCAGCGTGCATTTTGCAGGCCAGTATAGGGTTTGAGAAGCTTGTACTGCTTATACTAGGTATAGGGTTAAAATACAGAATAATGGACATTTTGAGACAGGGTTAACAAATGATTCTAGCAAGCTTTCTAGATGTTTCCCCACTTGGCTTAAGACATATTAGTGGGTATTGAAGCTCCTCTCTTGGTGGCCCACTATACTGGAGGAAGTATTCTTGCAATGGCTGCATGGCTGAAATAGACTGCCCTAAATGTAAATTATTTAATTTTTCTGCCACCGTTGTCCTCCCTGCCTTCTTTACCATCCTCCTCACAGATATTCCAGACCCTAAAGCTCCATACACACTGGGCGACAATACAGGATGATATAAACGATAACTATCTTTTTTATAAGATCTATCGTTCATATCGTCCAGTACCGAACATGCAGCTCAATATAAACTATATCGTTGAGCTGCATGTTCGGGGAGTGTGGGGGATGGCGGGGATGTGTGTATACACTGACGATCTCCCCTAATTAGCAATCAGCGATATAGCGCTGATTGCTAACTAGGGGAGGTCGCTCAGTGTGTACCCGGCTTAACTCTTCAGGCAAATCGCGCATGTACACAATAAATGCACTTTGTTAGGGATTTTTGTTTGCATTGACAAACACACACAGGCACGCGCCCGTACTTAGGGGGTGTGGCCTCGTAGGAAATGCCGCGATTGCGAGCGACGCCCCACTATTTCCCCAATGTGGGGGCATGACCAGCGCTCTGTGAGCTGCTGGCCATGACCCCCTGTCCCTCTCTCAAGGTAGGGATGGCCTCTGGTGTGGTAATTGACCATCAATGGCTACCAACTATGTAATGGGTGACCATCGATGGTTTCTACAACCGTCATCCCATTTCTTTCACTGACTGATGCGTGGGCCAATCAGAACACGGGGACCGGGTTTCGCGAGGGGGGTGGGCTATGAACCGTGTCCTATCACCTTTTAAAAAAAAAACATTTGATTATGCCATCCCTACTGTATTTCAGGGTGAATAGACGCTGTGAGAGAGGGTCTCCCAACTGCAACCCCCCACCACCACCACCACCATCGCGGGACACTGCGACCCACGGGTGGGACAGCGGGACAGTCCCAGAAAAATAGGACTGTCCCGCCAAAATCAGGACATATGGGAGGTATGCATCAGCATAAACGCCTGTCACTGCTGCAATTAATTTCTGCTACCCTAATGTCTGGAACTAAATGGCCTTTCCACAAAGCTAGGCCACATTGCAGTAGTATACTGAGCTATATTCCAGTACGAACTTGGGGCACCACGTATCCTATTGCAGTTGCTGAGACCTTATCTTTGCTATAATCGACAGAACTGCCAATTTCATTTTCCAATACACTGAGACTGAAATTTTAGTAAATACAGAAGAAGCCATCAAGGTGGCCAGCCTATGGTAATATAGTATTTCAGCCCAACTGCTGACTTTGGCTGGACATCACCCAATGATGGAATAACCATAAGCGTTCACCCAGGGGTCCACACACATGAGGGCATTCCTACACATAGCCACATCACCAGCATATGGGGCACATGTAAACTAAGGTCTGTGTGTAGCATAATAACATAACAGCTGTGAAGATACCGGGTTCCAAATCACTCAGGCACGATGGTAGATGAAAAACCAACAGTGGTTTATTGAACAGAATGGGTTATAAACAGCTCAGCGCACTACTGTAATCCAATTCCACATGACAATTCCCACCACAAACTCCTGACAGAACATTACTTCTTAGTCTTGAAGCAGAGAATCTCCCTCAGCAACACAGAGTCCCAGATAAATACAATATAATGTGTTTCACAGCAGATCCCTGGCAGAACATTACTACTTAGCCTGGGGTCAAAGAATCTTTCTCTTACGTACTATAGGATACTGGGGTTCCATTTAGTACCATGGGGTATAGACGGGCGCACTAGGAGCCATGGGAACTTTAAGAATTTGATAGTGTGGGCTGGCTCCTCCCTCTATGCCCCTCCTACCAGACTCAGTTTAGAAAATGTGCCCCGAGGATCCGGTCACGCTTAAGGAAGCTCCTGGAGAGTTTTCTACATTTATTTTATATGTTTATTTTCAGGCAGGGCTGGTTGGCACCAGCCTGCCTGCTTCATGGTACTTAGGGGGGAACGACCCAACCTCTTATAGGGTTAATGGTCCCGTTCCCTGCTGAGAGGACACTGAGCTCCTGAGGGAACTATTCGCAAGCCCCACCACGGTGAGCGTACATTCCCCAGCACGCCGCCACCCCTAACAGAGCCAGAAGAATGAAGAGTGGTGAGTACTAAGCCGGCGTCCCGGTTAGCGGGGTGCCGGCCATTATGGCGGCATGAGGGTACGGAGACGCATGGCTTCTAACCAGGGTGGAATGCGTCTCCATACACAGTACACAGCTGCGTCTCAGTATACTGTACACAATACCCACACCGGAAAAAACAGCCTTAAAACGGTTTTCTCTCCATTTTAAGCAACAGATTACCTCAGCCAGTCTAAAAAATTGGGAAGACCGCGTGCCATTGAGGGGGCGGGGCCTTCACTTTGAGAGGATCCAGCAGCTCAGCAGAGCCATTTTGACTCTGCAGTGGACACAGACGCTGACTGACAGATGCACAGCTCCTCCAGTGTGACTCCAGATTACCTCAGCGGTACCAGGGGGTCATAGCAGGGGGGGAGCGATTATTAGTGTACTAAGTCCTCTATCAGGGTACTTAGTCTGCGACCCGGCTAAGCTTGGCATTATCGATACGTGTGCGGTGGGGGCTGGCTCCAAATAACTCTATGAGCGGGATGTACTAAGCGGAAAATGCTGTAAACCCCCTGTTTACCGCATTTTCCTGATGTACTAACCCACGTCCGGCAGGTCAGCGCCGCGGCGGGGTTCGCCAGCTTTAGCTGGCGATAGTCCATAGAAGCCCATGGGCTTCTCTCTGCGGCGCTGCCCTGCGGCCGCGGATGGGGGCGGCCTGCATGCCCTGCGGCCGCCCCCATCACCCCGCGCATGTGCAGACTGACTCCTGGGGCCGAATCCCGGAAGTCAGGCTGCCGCTGTGCATCGCGGAGGACAGCTCTTATCGGAAGAGCTGTCCTCCGCAATGCTGATCACATATGTTAGTACATATGCGATCAGCATCGTGGCGCAGGGCGGCGATTGGCGGCGATGTACATTAGTACATCCCGCCCTGTGTCTCCCTGATGGGCTCTTTGTGGGTTAATTGTGCTTAACCTTTTCCTGTGTGTGTGTGTGCTGTCACTTTTACATTATGTCAGGCAAAGAGTGTGTTTCTTGTACAGTGGAGTGTTCCTCTTCACTAGGGGGCTCACTACTGGGTACTCAGGGCAGTGCACCTTACCAGAATAGCGGGGCTTAACCGGAATGGGTTCATTCTATTAAAGGAATGATCTCCAATATTTCTACTAAATTATCCCGCAATGAGAAAGAGATGCAATACTTAAGACAGACTGTGGATGAGTTTATGAATAGAGACTCAGTCCCCAAACCAGCGTCTCAATTCCCTCCCATTTGTCCGCAAAAATGATCTCTGGCCCATATCCTGCAGTCTGACTCTGACGGGTCAGACATGGAGGAGGGTGAGGTGGATTTGGAGGGGGTGGATGCTACTCTGTCACAGGGAATAGAGGCTCTTATAGAGGCTATCAGAGATGTTCTGCAAATTCCTGATAAGGTGTCAGAGGAGTATGAGGAATCTTATTTTAATGTAAAAAAGAAGTCCTCAGTCACTTTTCCTGTGTCAAAGGAATTTAATACCCTGTTTGAAGAACCGTGGGTTAATCCTGATAAGAAATTTAAAATCCCTAAAAGGTTGCTCTCATCTTTTACTTTTCCTCTGGAGGATAGGAAAAAATGGGAAAATCCACCGATAGTGGACGCATCAGTCTCTAGACTGTCACGAAAAATTGTATTGCCTGTCCCTGGTGCAGCCTCCCTAAAAGACACGTCTGATCGTAAATTGAGACTACACTCAAATCATTGTACTCAGCTGCTGGGGTGGCCCAGAGACCCACTACTGCATGTGCGTGGATCACAAAAGCCATTGCTAAATGGTGAGGAAACCTAATTGAGGGGTTAGATTCCTTGTCTAGGGGGGAGGTTGTTTTACTCCTGCAGCATATACAGGACTCTGCGAACTTTATGGTGGAAGCCATAAAAGAGATAGGCTTGCTTAATGCACGCACCACCGCTATGGCAGTGTCAGCACGCAGCGGCTTGTGGCTACGCCAATGGACTGCTGATGCGGACTCCAGGAATGGTGTCGAAGGCCTACCATTTAAAGGAGAGGCCTTGTTTGGAGATAAACTAGACAAATGGATATCCAAAGCTACTGCGGGTAAGTCTACGTATCTTCCTTCCGCAGCTCCCCCAGCCAGGAAAGCTTATTTAGCTTCAAATTTATAGTCCTTTTTGACAGCCAAGTTTAAGGGCAAATCAAGATGTGCTTCTACGGACTCCAGAGGCGCAAGAGGTAATCCACGCAAACCAGCAACTGCAGTTGTTCAGGATCAGAGCTCAGGCTCTGCTTCCTCAAAGTCTTCAGTATGACGGTGGACCGCGATGCCTGGAAGGCTGTCAGGTGGGAGCCCGACTAAAATTCTGCAGTCACATCTGGTCAAGTTCGTGCCGGGATCCCTGGGTCATAGATCTTATTTCCCAGGGCTACAGGCTGGAGTTTCAGGAGCTACAACCTCGCAGATTCTTCAAATCAGGCTTACCAGTTTCACAAGAGGCAAGTATAACTTTACAGCATGCCATCCAAAAACTGGTACAGACTCGAGTCATTGTTCCAGTTCCACCTCATCTGCAAAACAAGGGGTACTATTCCAACTTGTTTGTTGTACCAAAACCGGACGGTTTGGTACGGCCGATTCTGAACCTCAAGTCCTTAACCCGTTCTTAAGAGTGTTCAAGTTCAAGATGGAGTCTCTGAGAGCAGTGATCTCAGGTCTGGAGGAAGGGGAATTCCTAGTGTCTCTGGATATCAAGGATGCGTACCTTCACATTCCGATCTGGCAGCCTCATCAGGCTTATCTACGGTTTGCACTGCTGGACTGTCACTACCAGTTCCAGGCCCTGCCATTTGGTCTCTCCACGGCACCGAGGGTGTTCACCAAAGTGATGGCAGAGATGATGTTTCTACTCCGCAAATGGGGAGTGAATATAATTCCGTACCTGGATGATCTTCTGATAAAGGCGCCGTCCAGGGAGAGGTTGCTGGACAGCATTGGTCTTTCAACGAAACTTCTCCTGGATTACGGGTGAATTCTGAACCTTACGAAATCTCACCTAGAGCCAACATGGAGGCTTCCATTCCTGGGAATGATACTGGACACGAAGTTGCAGAGAGTGTTCCTTCTGTTGGAAAAGGCATTGGTAATCCAGTCGATGGTTCGGGATGTCCTGAAGCCAACCCGGATATCGGTGCATCTATGCTTTCGCCTTCTGGGGAAAATGGTGGCCTCTTACGAGGCGCTTCGATACGGAAGGTTTCACGCAAGGCCCTTCCAGCTCGATCTGTTGGAAAAATGGTCCGGATCGCATCTTCACATGGACCAAAACCCAAAAGCCAGGATCTCCCTTATGTGGTGGCTACAGACTTCTCATCAAGGGTTGGAGGTTCGGAATTCAGAACTGAATTCTGTTAACCACGGACACAAGCCTCAGAGGTTGGGGGGCGGTCACCCAGGGGGTGCAGTTTCAAGGAAGATGGTCAAGTCAGGAAGTCATCCTTCCAATCAACTTTCTGGAACTCAGGGCCATATGCAACACCCTTTTGCAGGCCTCATATCTTCTTCTAGATCGTGCCATTCAGGTCCAGTCGGACAATGTGACGGCAGTGACGTACATAAACCGACAGGGCGGAACGAAAAGCAGAGCAGCAATGTCAGAGGTCTCAAGAATTCTCCTCTGGGCAGAAAAAAAAGCGGTGGCGTTGTCAGCGGTCTTCATTCTGGGAGTAGACAACTGGGAAGCAGAATTCCTCAGCTGACACGACCTGCATCCGGGGGAGTAGGGCCTTCACCCGGAAGTGTTCAGGTGCTTGACACGTCGATGGGGACACCCACAGATCAACATGATTGCCTCTCGTCTCAACAAGAAGCTCAAGTGGTATTGTTCCAGGTTGAGAGACCCACAGGCAGTGACGGTAGACGCTCTGACGACTCCATGGGTCTATCAGATGGAGTATGTGTTTTCTCCACTTCCTCTGATCCCCAGAATTCTAAAAAGAATAAAAAGGGAAAAGGTTCAAGCAATACTCATTGCTCCGGACTGGCCAAGAAGAGCCTGGTACACGGACCTTCTGGAGATGCTCCTCGAAGATCCGTGGCCTCTACCTCTTTGCGAGGATCTTCTTCAACAGGGCCCGTTTATCTATCAGGACTTACCACAGCTACGTTTGACAGCATGGAAGTTGAATGGCTGATTCTAGCCAGAAGAGGGATCCCTAACAAGGTTATCCCGACTATGATCCAAGCCAGGAAGGGGGTAACATCTAAACATTACCACTGTATTTGGAAAAAAATACGTCTTTTGGTGTGAGAGCAGAAATTATTCTGCGGTGGAATTTTATCTGGGATGTTTCCTCCTTTTTCTGCAGGCAGGTGTGGATGTGGGCCTACGTCTGGGCTCCTTTCAAAAACAATTGGCTTCTCTCCGAGGTCCAGACGTTCTTGAAAGGTGTTCTGCACATCCAACCTCCCTTTGTGCCTCCCACGGCACCTTGGGATCTCAATTTGGTGCTGCAGTTCCTCCAACCGGACTGGTTTGAACCGTTACAGGAGCAGGACGTAAAATATCTTACGTGGAATACCGTCACACTGTTGGCCTTGGCTACAGCAAGACGTATGTCGGAGCTGGGAGCTTTGTCTCACAAAAGCCCCTATTTAATTTTCCATGGGGACAGAGCTGAACTCAGAACTCGTCAGCAATTTCTTCCTAAAGTGGTGTCCGTGTTTCACATCAACCAACCTATTGTGGTTCCGGTTGTCACTGACACCTCTGCTACTTCAAAGTCTTTAGCTGTTGTGAGGGTTTTGAAGGTGTATGTAAAGCGAACAGCTCGTCACAGAAAATCGGACTCGGGTGTTCTGCTTCAAAGCAGTCCATTGCACGCCGGATAAAGCTCACTATCCAGCATGCTTATTCCACAGCAGGTATGCCGGTTCCAAAATCTGTACAGGCCCACTCTACTAGGTCGGTGGATTCTTCCTGGGCGGCTGCCTGGGGTGTCTCGGCTTTACAGCTCTGCCAAGCGGCTACTTGGTCTTGTTCAAACATGTTTGCTAAGTTCTACAAGTTTGATACTTTGGCCTCTGAGGACTTCAATCAGTTCTGCAGGAACCTCAGCACTCTCCCACCTGGTTTGGGAGCTTTGGTACATCTCCATGGTACTAAATAGAACCCCAGTATCCTCTAGGATGTAAGAGAAAATAGGATTTTGATTACCTACCGGTAAATCCTTTTCTCGTAGTCCGTAGAGGATACTGGGCACCCGCCCGGTGCTTTGTTCTTCCTGCACTGTTACTTGGTTAAGTATTGTTGGTTCAACTGTTGCTGTTCCTGTTTAAAGTTGGGTTAGCATAGCTGTCCTCTGGTTTGTGTGTCCTTTATATCCTTCTCTCAAAGTATGTCTGTCTCCTCGGGCACAGTTCCTAGACTGAGTCTGGTAGGAGGGGCATAGAGGGAGGAGCCAGCCCACACTATCAAATTCTTAAAGTGCCCATGGCTCCTCTTGGACCCATCTAAACCCCATGTTACTAAATAGAACCCCAGTATCTTCTACGGACTACGAGAAAAGGATTTACCGGTAGTTAATTAAAATCCTATTTATCTTCAGCTCTCTGGGTAGCTCTACTTATACCTCCAGAAGCTTCATATTGCAGGGGTGTGTGTGACCTCTGTGTTTTAGGATCTTACAGCACTGGAATACAATACATATTCTAATCAAGGTGATTACATCAGCCAGAGAGCCACCCTGTCTGGTCAGCTCACTTTTGGACAATAGGGAGTAAACAAAAAGGGACAATGGTACCTTATATGACTCACCCTTTGAGTGTCCACGGTGGTGTATGAAAACAATAGGAAACTAGGTCTAACATAAATACATTATCTAAAGGGTAACAGATAACATAACACAATTGCATATATGAACAATATTAAGGTTGATTTAAACACAGTGGGGTAAATTTACTAACATTCGTAATTTTCCGTTTGAGGTCAAAGTTCAATCACGAATGACATCGAAAGTGTAAATATGCAACTTTTTGAATTTATTACGACTAATTTACTGAGCTGCCGTATTCTGCATTTTCGGTTTTTCCGATGTCGATGTCATTCGTTTTTTTAGCCAGTGTTTTACGTGAGTGACTTGTAAAACACTGCCGACTTTAATACAATGATTCTCGGCCGGATCTGAGAGATCCGTGCTGGGCTTCATTGTGCACCTTGAAAAAAAAAAATGTTTAAACTTAAAAAAAAAATTGCGTGGGTTCCCCCCTCCTAAGCAAAACCAGCCTCGGGCTCTTTGAGCCGGTCCTGGTTGCAAAAATATGGGCAAAAAATTGACAGGGGTTCCCCCATATTTAAACAACCAGCACCGGGCTCTGCGCCTGGTCCTGGTTCCAAAAATACGGGGGACAAAAAGCGTAGGGGTCCCCCGTATTTTTTAAACCAGCACCGGGCTCCACTAGCTGGACAGATAATGCCACAGCCGGGGGTCACTTTTATACAGCGCCCTGCGGCCGTGGCATTAAATACCCAACTAGTCACCCCTGGCCGGGGTACCCTGGAGGAGTGGGAACCCCTTCAATCAAGGGGTCCCCCCCCTCCAGCCACCCAAGGGCCAGGGGTGAAGCCCGAGGCTGTCCCCCCCATCCATGGGCTGCGGATGGGAGGCTGATAGCCTTTGTTGAAAGTGTTGAATATTGTTTTTAGTAGCAGTACTACAAGTCCCAGCAAGCCTCCCCCGCAAGCTGGTACTTGGAGAACCACAAGTACCAGCATGCGGCGGAAAACCGGGCCCGCTGGTACCTGTAGTACTACTACTAAAAAAATACCCCAATAAAAACATAAGACACACACCTTGAAAGTATAACTTTAATACATACATCCACACCACCATATACACATACTTACCTTATGTTCACACGAGGGTCGGTCCTCTTCTCCATGTAGAATCCATGGTGTATCTGTTGAAAAAAATTATACTCACAAAATCCAGGGTAGAAGGCTCTTCTGCTTGTAATCCATTTGTAATCCACGTACTTGTCAAAATAAAAAAACGGACACCCGACCTCGAACTGAAAGGAGCCCCATGTTTTCACATGGGACCCCTTTCCCCGAATGCCAGAAACCCCCTCTGACTTATGTCTAAGTGGGTTTCTTCAGCCAATCAGGGAGCGCCACGTTGTGGCACCCTCCTGATCGGCTGTGTGCTCCTGTACAGTCTGACAGGCGGCACACGGCAGTGTTACAATGTAGCGCCTATGCGCTCCATTGTAACCAATGGTGGGAACTTTGTGGTCAGCGGTTGACCGAAAGTAACCTCACCGCTGACCACAAAGTTCCCACCATTGGTTATAATGGAGCGCATAGGCGCTACATTGTAACACTGCCGTGTGCCGCCTGTCAGACAGTACAGGAGCACACAGCCGATCAGGAGGATGCCACAACGTGGCGCTCCCTGATTGGCTGAAGTAACCCACTTAGACATAAGTCAGAGGGGGTTTCTGGCATTCGGGGAAAGGGGTCCCATGTGAAAACATGGGGCCCCTTTCAGTTCGAGGTCGGGTGTCCGTTTTTTTATTTTGACAAGTACGTGGATTACAAATGGATTACAAGCAGAAGAGCCTTCTACCCTGGATTTTGTGAGTATAATTTTTTTCAACAGGTACACCATGGATTCTACATGGAGAAGAGGACCGACCCTCGTGTGAACATAAGGTAAGTATGTGTATATGGTGGTGTGGATGTATGTATTAAAGTTATACTTTCAAGGTGTGTGTCTTATGTTTTTATTTGGGTATTTTTTTAGTAGTAGTACTACAGGTACCAGCGGGCCCGGTTTTCCGCCGCATGCTGGTACTTGTGGTTCTCCAAGTACCAGCTTGCGGGGGAGGCTTGCTGGGACTTGTAGTACTGCTACTAAAAACAATATTCAACACTTTCAACAAAGGCTATCAGCCTCCCATCCGCAGCCCATGGATGGGGGGGACAGCCTCGGGCTTCACCCCTGGCCCTTGGGTGGCTGGAGGGGGGGGACCCCTTGATTGAAGGGGTTCCCACTCCTCCAGGGTACCCCGGCCAGGGGTGACTAGTTGGGTATTTAATGCCACGGCCGCAGGGCGCTGTATAAAAGTGACCCCCGGCTGTGGCATTATCTGTCCAGCTAGTGGAGCCCGGTGCTGGTTTAAAAAATACGGGGGACCCCTACGCTTTTTGTCCCCCGTATTTTTGGAACCAGGACCAGGCGCAGAGCCCGGTGCTGGTTGTTTAAATATGGGGGAACCCCTGTCAATTTTTTGCCCATATTTTTGCAACCAGGACCGGCTCAAAGAGCCCGAGGCTGGTTTTGCTTAGGAGGGGGGACCCCACGCAATTTTTTGTTTCTAAAAATGAACACTTTCCCATCCCCTTCCCACTGATAAACATGCACGGATCTCATGGATCCCTGCATGCCTATCCAAACACGGGATAAAAAAGCAGGTCTGTTTTTTTTAGCACTTTTTTACGAATTGTGGCCCTCATTCCGAGTTGATCGCTCGCAAGGCGATTTTAGCAGAGTTACACACGCTAAGCCGCCGCCTACTGGGAGTGAATCTTAGCTTCTTAAAATTGCGACCGATGTATTCGCAATATTGCGATTACTAACTACTTAGCAGTTTCAGAGTAGCTTCAGACTTACTCTGCCTGTGCGATCAGTTCAGTGCTTGTCGTTCCTGGTTTGACGTCACAAACACACCCAGCGTTCGCCCAGACACTCCCCCGTTTCCCCGGCCACTCCTGCGTTTTTTCCGGAAACGGTAGCGTTTTTCCCCGCACGCCCATAAAACGGCCTGTTTCCGCCCAGTAACACCCATTTCCTGTCAATCACATTACGATCGCCGGAGCGATGAAAAAGCCGTGAGTAAAAATACTATCTCCATTGTAAAATTACTTGGCGCAGTCGCAGTGCGAATATTGCGCATGCGTACTAAGCGGAATTTCACTGCGATGCGATGAAAAATACCGAGCGATCAACTCGGAATGAGGGCCTGTATTTCTGCACGGCAGTGTTTGGCTATTGTCGGCAGTGTTTGTGATTTGCACTTTTTAGTAAATTCCCGATTTCTACCAAATTGCAGGCGTATTTGACCGATGGTGTATTGATTCGTGATTTTTTCCTAGGACTTCCAAAATATTACGAATGCCCTCATCACTGCCATGATTTTTGCTTAGTAAATTACCGAGATGACACTTTGAAGAAAAAAGGGCATCTCGGTCAAAATCGGGACCTTAGTAAATATACCCCAGTATTGGGTGAGCAGCATGGACATGTTATGGAGAATGAACAAACAGACGAATTGGATGTATATGGATATGGGTATAAAAAGTACGTATTTGACACAGGAAATGAAGCATAGCTACATTAATTGTCACAGACCTCATTTCCTCACAACGGCATATTATACTTTTGCTAATAGGGGCTCCTGCAAGTTAGTTGCCCTGGGATCCCCATATACCTTGATCTGGTCCTGAATGTGACTACAAACCTGCTGAGACAGATTTTTCAATCAGGTTGCATGTTGGGTAAATAACGTGATGCCCATCGGTTCCTGCCAGCGAATGATAGCACGCACTGCCCAACGCGGTAATTCTCTGACAATACTGTAGAATCATTTAATCTTCCATGGACATCATTTATAGGCCCCTTATTTAAAATTACCAAATCAGCCATTATATTTGTCACATATGAAACTTTATTTAATTTACAGTAGTACACAGCGGAGCAGCGTCTTTGCTTACAGCAGACCATTCGCCCCTCCGTTCTGTGCCATCCATTCTGTCCCTCCTGCTGTGTTATATTCTGCAAGAGAAGTTTTTCTTTCAGTTGTATACATCAAAGTCATCGTCATTGCAAGCGATTATCCACTTCAATAATAATATGGAGCACTTAGCCAAAAGGGACTGAAAGTGCTGTACAAGTATAAAATGAGGACAAATTAAACCCAAGCAGAAAACAAATCTGTACAGCATGTTCATAATAGGAACAAGTGTTCTGCTGGAGCACTGTATACCTTGTGGTGCCTTAAAGGGGCAATACACCTGATTTAAGAGTAACGCAAAAGATGCAAATGTACTCCTATATCACAGCAACTAATCAGACATTGGCTTTCATTATCTAATGAGCAATGGACAAATAATAGCCAATTGCTGATTGATTACAATAATTTGTGTGCAGATTTTGTTAGAAATCAGTGCACTCTCCACTGTGCATACATGCAGGGCACTAGGACCCAGGGAGGTCAGTCTTCCAATCTGGGCTATTGCAGCACATGTGCTGCACAAAGGATCTGCTGCACAAAGGAACCTTTGTAATATCATGATCCTGTCTTCGGGTAATGTGTCAGTTGTTACAAGACACAGCACATGGATTTGTCTGACAAGACATCTGCATCTGTCTGGAAGGAAAACCATATTGTAATGGGAGGAGCTTGGTGAGTCGTTCATAACTAATTGGGAGGTAGGCGCAATTGTGTGTATATGAATTTAGTTAACTGTGCACTAACCTACATTATAATTCTCATGACAAATTAGATTTCATTTCCACATGTCCTTAAAGGAATGCAGCCAGTTTGTTAATATTATTAATGTTAATAAAATATACTACACCTTCCTCTAAAGCAGGCATTCCCAACCACGGTCCTCAAGGCACACATAGTGCTGAAACACACTACCCGACTTTTGCCGGCCGGGAAAAAGCCGGACGGCTTTTTCCCGTGCCGGCATTGTAGTTAACAGTGTGAGGGCTAGGGTCCCTTCACACTGCACGGCCCCGGCCCGGCTGCCGGGTTGCAGCCGGGTCTCACCACTGGAAGGTCCGGCGGCCGGGCGGCCGCCGGGCCGTCTTTGGAGCCAGTAAACCATGTGTGTGAAGGGGAGCTTTCACACACAACGGTTTTTTCTGAAGCCGTGTCTGATGCTGCGCATGCGCACAGCATCACACACGGCTCAAAGCCGTCCTGTGTGACAGACACTGCCGGTTTCTCCCGGATGGCAAAAAGCCGGACAAAGTTTGTCCGGCTTTTTGCCATCCGGGAAAAACCGGAGTGTGTGTTACAGCCCTAAGGGCTGTAACACACACTCCGGTTTTTCCCGGATGGTGAGACTCTGCCGGTTTCTCCCGGATGGCAAAAAGCCGGACAAAGTTTGTCCGGCTTTTTGCCATCCGGGAGAAACCGGCCAGTGTGTTACAGCCCTGAAGGGACCCTACCCCTCACACTGTTAACTACAATGCCAGCACGGGAAAAAGCCGTCCGGCTTTTTCCCGGCCGGCAAAAGCCGGTTAGTGTGTTTTAGCCCTATGGGCTGTAACACACACTCCGGTTTTTCCCGGATGGCAAAAAGCCGGACAAAGTTTGTCCGGCTTTTTGCCATCCGGGAGAAACCGGCAGTGTCTGTCACACAGGACGGCTTTGAGCCGTGTGTGATGCTGTGCGCATGCGCAGCATCAGACACGGCTTCAGAAAAAACCATTGTGTGTGAAAGCTCCCCTTCACACACATGGTTTACTGGCTCCAAGGACGGCCCGGCAGCCGCCCGGCCGCCGGACCTTCCAGTGGTGAGACCCGGCTGCAACCCGGCAGCCGGGCCGGGGCCGTGCAGTGTGAAGGGACCCTACCCCTCACACTGTTAACTACAATGCCGGCACGGGAAAAAGCCGTCCGGCTTTTTCCCGGCCGGCAACAACCGTGTAGTGTGTTTTAGCCCTAACAGTGCAGGTTTTAGTGATATCCAGGCTTCAGCACAGGTGACTTAATTAGTAGTTCAGTTATTTTGATTTAACCATCTGTGCTGCAGCCTGGATATCACTAAAACCTGCACTGGTGTGCCTTGAGGACCGTGGTTGGGAATGCCTGCTCTAAAGTATGGGAAGCCAAGCCTCAATCTATAGTATACTGTCTATGGGATCCCATTTTACCATACTGCTCATACTTGTTGGAAATTATGGGGCTAATCCAGACTGGATCGCTGACTCTCTAGTGCTTTATCCCATTGAAAGCTAAGAAATCTTTTTCCAGAAACTGGAGCTATCTGAAGCTCTTCCTCCGAAAAATGGTGAATATTAAGCCCACTCCACTATCCACCTCTCCCCTGTATATTAAACCCTGCCCTACCACCCTGGAAGTCATGTACCGGGGCCCCTTTATTCAGCCCAATGTCCCTTCTACAGTTTAATGTTCTCCCTTCCACCATCTGTGCAGTAAAGGAGTAATTAGCAGAAATTACTGCTCCAGTTCCTACACGGTGAGCGGAAGATAGAACACCCCCTACTGCCCACGGGACATCAAAGCTGCCGCTGATAGCAGCCCCCACCCATACCGCTGGAGAATGGGTATGGGCCCCAGTGCATTGCTTTGCCCAGGGGCCTACACTGCTGTTAAGACGGCCCTGCAGAGCCTCACAGCAACCCCTCATTTACATCACTGTGGGGGTATGCCCACTACTCTCCAAGATGCTGGGCAGCCCCCAGGCTCTCCTCTGCACTGTGAATAGCGCGTCATAGCGTCCCACAGGTGGGACAGCAGGACAGTCACAAACTAAGTGACGGACAGTTATGAGGTGTGGGTGAGTACAATTTATAGAAAGCTGAGATCTGACTGGTTGATATGGGTTACAATACAACATACTTAACACATTGTAAATAAAATAAGCACCCCAGCCCTTATCTGGTACTAATATACTTGATTCATGTTGAAATCCATTGTGTGTCACGGAAAATGCTTCCCAGGTCTTTAGAGTTCTTCTACATAAGTGATAACATTTCCCTGCAGACAAAGGATCTATTTACTAAGCCTTGGACGGAGATAAAGTGGTTGGAGATAAAGTATCAGCCAATCATCTCCTAACTGCCATGTTACAGGCTGGGTTTGAAAAATGACAGTTAGGAGCTGATTGGCTGGTACTTTATCTCTATCCACTTTATCAGCATCCAAGGCTTAGTAAATAGACCTCTATGTTTACTATTGGGAATCAAATATAGATACTGTAGCTTAAAGGGGGGTACTCACGGAGCGATATTCTAAGCAATCTGACTAGATTGCTTAGAATATCGGCAGGATCGCTCCGTGTGTAGCCCCCTCCGCGATAGCGATGCGCGGCCCCGCACATCGCTATCGCCGCTGCTAGATTGGCCTGCATGCAGGCCAATCTAGCGGGTCGCTCACTTCACCCGCTGGGTGAAGTGAGCGGCCCCCCCGTCTCCCCCCGCACGCTCAGCACAGATCGCGCTGTGCTGAGCGGCAGGAGAGATGTGTGCTGAGCGGTTCGCTCAGCACGCATCTCTCCTTGATCGGCCCGTGAGTACTGGGCTTTAGGAATTTCAGTTTTTCCAGTGCTATGTTCTGCACCTATATATATTTATATTTATCTTTAAACCCTTGAACATTTGCAAGGCCAGCGTTGTCATGTTTGTACTCAATGCTGGTGTTCACGCAACTGAGCGATTATTGGTAGACTGCGTATGTGCCGCGATCCCGCTGTGCATGTGCCAGGGTACCTTTGCGATGCCACTCGCAGTCAGGATTTAAACATAGAGTGATTGACAGGGAGGGATCATTTGGGGGAGGTAATGGGAAGTGGCATTAAAAATGCAAGCGTGTCACAGACGTTTTTGGGGAGGGGGGTATCTGCCTTCAGCTGCTACCATCTACACAGAGAAACATGGCGGCAGCATCACTACTGCTGCGGCCAGTTGTGTGATCATAGACTTACTCAGGGAATCAATGATGGTCATTCCGAGTTGATCGCTAGCTGCATTCGTTCGCTGTGCAGCGATGAGGCAAAGAAACTGCACTTCTGCGCATGCGTATGCGGCGCAATGCGCACGCGCGATGTACTATTACAACGAACGATGTAGTTTCACACACAGTCTAGCGAAGCTTTTCAGTCGCATTGCTGGCCGCAGAGTGATTGACAGGAAGTGGGTGTTTCTGGGTGTCAACTGACTGTTTTCAGGGAGTGTTCAGAAAAACTCAGGTGTGCCAGGAAAAACGCAGGTGTGGCTGGGCGAACGCAGGGCGTGTTTGTGACGTCAAAACAGGAACTGAACATTCTGAAGTGATCGCAATCGCTGAGTAGGTATTGAGCTACTCTAAAACTGCACAAAAAAAAATTGTCGCCACTCTGCGATCCTTTCGTTCGCACTTCTGCTAAGCTAAAATACACTCCCAGTGGGAGGCGGCATAGCGTTTGCATGGCTGCTAAAAACAGCTAGCAAGCGAACAACTCGGAATGACCACCAATGTTCCTCCTTATTGTGAAGATGCTGTGTATTTGTGCAGTTGCTAAGGACTGTGCAATAGTTCCACTGGGCGTCTATATTGCTTTCTGGTTCGTCAGCTTCAAGCGATGATTAGCGAATCCGTAGCCTGAAAAATTGCAATTGCGTAGGCTTTTACGTACAAACATAACTTAGGCCCTAATGGGGATATCTACTAAGCAGTGATAAAACTGGAGAAGTGAGCCAGTGGAGAAGTTGCCCATGGCAACCAATCAGCTGCTCTGTATTTGTTTATAGTATGCAAATTCTAAATGTTACGTCAATGCTGATTAGTTGCCATGGGCAACTTCTCCACTGGCTCACTTCTCCACATGTATCACTGCTTAGTACGTTAGTCACAGACTTTCACCAAGCACAGCACAATTCATTTTGAAAAATTGCAGCAGCCACTCACGTGTTGAGCGGTGGCACAATTTTATGTTGGGCCCATAAAAAAATATGATATCTCTCCTACAACCACATTTAAAAAATGAATAGCTTCCTCTAACATCTGAAATGCAGTGTATATTTCTATAGTAGACGCATAACCCATCCTGAGTCATTTTATTTGTTTACGGGGTACGTATTAAAGCAGAGATCCATAAAAGAAAATGATAATTTCGGCTAAGAATGCTGACTACAGCCTTCGTCCATATAAGATATTTGGGTTAAATGAATTAAGATGGTTTGATAAATGTCGATCCAATTGTTTTTTTAATGCCTCCTCTATGAACCGATAAAAAACAATTATTATAATGAGAAATGCAGATAGCCCAGTATTGTTTGCACAGCTCCTGAAAATGCTTAATAACTGCAATCTTATTTGCTATGGTTTCAGTTGTCTAGTTCAGCTAATAAGACTTTTAGGCAAAATGCAATTAATAGCTATAGAGCAGTAGGCAGTGACTCGCCGGTGTGTGCCGCACGTAGCCAGTCTGTGGCTTCATGTTGTTAAGAATGCTGACTACATGTGTCTGCGCTGATTACTTTCTGCACTTTGCATCTTCCAATTATGCTTCCAAATTTAGTAGGGACTTCTGGAACCTGTAGGACAAATACATTTCGGCTATCAAATTACATTTGAAGGTCAGAACTTAAAAAAGTTTCTAAACCCCGTCGGCTAGAAAGTGTTTGGTGGCAGAAGTGGGATGGGGGGAAGGGGTGGGGCAGGGAGGTGTTGTGAAAAATGACAATTATTGACACTGCTATTGAGATGCTAAACAAAAACTAATTATAAGTCATCTGGCATAGGATCCTTTTTTGTCCATGCATAGGTTGTTCATGCAGTTGAACACTAGGTGGTGGTAGAAGCCTTCAAATGACTTAGTGCAGGTGACATTTACTACATAGTTCAGATGTTTTCCACGCTTTAGGTGTTGTAATTGTCAGTGGTTAAGTTGTAATGTCATGCATTTAAATACCACAATGCGAAAGGTTATTTGTGCTGCAGACATTTTAATGCAGCGTTTTGTGTGAGTGTCCAAATAGAAATGAAACTCATATGAATGTTTTTTATTTTATTTATCTTCTTTAATTCTTTGCTACATGTGTCTCAACCTCAACTCCTTGGAGACTGCAATGCAGATCTATCACCTTTTTCTGTAAAATGTTCTTTTCTCAGTTTACAAGTCTTTCTCTTCCCGGTTCCAGAGTGTATCTGTCTGTTCTAAATTTTCTCTCCCTGCATCTTGCGGTGAGATGCAGGGACGCCTTCAAGATCGCGTAGCCAACCAGCACAGAAGAAACCGTATTCATATTGAGGTGCAACTGCGCCTCCGCACATGTGGCCACCCCTCATAGTACTGGGGTATGAGAGATCTCCCAACAGCCCTGAAGCTAATAACTGTGTGTGATATGCTTCTAGTATATAACGTATGTCCCTTTTATCCTGTAACCTGTCCATGGTCATCTTTTAAAATGTTATTTAAATCATTGTTATGTAGTTCATACAGGGGCGGTTCTAGCCCTTGTAGCGCCCCAGGTGGAAAATAGGGGCGTGGCTTCATACAGGGGCATGGCCAGTTACGCCCCCTGTAGAGTTGTGCCCCCATTTGTGCCACCAGTAGCGCCATTTGTGACCCCAGCAGCGCCATTTGTGCCCCCAGTAGCGCCGCTTAAAAAAATAAAAAATAAGAATTTACTTACCGATAATTCTATTTCTCGGAGTCCGTAGTGGATGCTGGGGTTCCTGAAAGGACCATGGGGAATAGCGGCTCCGCAGGAGACAGGGCACAAAAAGTAAAGCTTTAGGATCAGGTGGTGTGCACTGGCTCCTCCCCCTATGACCCTCCTCCAAGCCAGTTAGGTACTGTGCCCGGACGAGCGTACACAATAAGGGAGGAATTTTGAATCCCGGGTAAGACTCATACCAGCCACACCAATCACACCGTACAACTTGTGATCTAAACCCAGTTAACAGTATGATAACAGCGGAGCCTCTGAAAAGATGGCTCACAACAATAATAACCCGATTTTTGTAACTATGTACAAGTATTGCAGATAATCCGCACTTGGGATGGGCGCCCAGCATCCACTACGGACTCCGAGAAATAGAATTATCGGTAAGTAAATTCTTATTTTCTCTATCGTCCTAGTGGATGCTGGGGTTCCTGAAAGGACCATGGGGATTATACCAAAGCTCCCAAACGGGCGGGAGAGTGCGGATGACTCTGCAGCACCGAATGAGAGAACTCCAGGTCCTCTTTTGCCAGGATATCAAATTTGTAGAATTTTACAAACGTGTTCTCCCCTGACCACGTAGCTGCTCGGCAGAGTTGTAATGCCGAGACCTCTCGGGCAGCCGCCCAAGATGAGCCCACCTTCCTTGTGGAATGGGCCTTAACCGATTTAGACTGTGGCAGGCCTGCCTCAGAATGTGCAAGTTGAATTGTGTTACAAATCCAACGAGCAATCGACTGCTTAGAAGCAGGCGCACCCAACTTGTTGGGTGCATACAGTATAAACAGCGAGTCAGATTTTCTGACTCCAGCTGTCCTGGAATATATTTTCAGGGCCCTGACAACTTCTAGCAACTTGGAGTCCTCCAAGTCCCTAGTAGGTGCAAGGCACCACAATAAGCTGGTTCAGGTGAAACACTGACACCACCTTAGGGAGAGAACTGGGGACGAGTCCGCAGCTCTGCCCTGTCCGAATGGACAAACAGATATGGGCTTTTTTGAGAAAAAAACACCAATTTGACACTCGCCTGGTCCAGGCCAGGGCCAAGAGCATGGTCACTTTTTATGTGAGATGCTGCAAATCCACATATTTGACTGGTTTTAAACCAATGTGATTTGAGAAATCCCAGAACTACGTTGAGATCCCACAGTGCCACTGGAGGCACAAAAAAGGGGTTTGTATATGCAATACTCCCTTGACAAACTTCTGGACTTCAGGAACTGAAGCCAATTCTTTCTGGAAGAAAATTTACAGGGCCGAATTTGAACCTTAATGGACCCCAATTTGAGGCCCATAGACACTCCTGTTTGCAGGAAATGCAGGAAACGACCGAGTTGAAATTTCTTTGTGGGGCCTTCCTGGCCTCACACCACGCAACAAATTTTCGCCACACGTGGTGATAATGTTGTGCGGTCACCTCCTTTCTGGCTTTGACCAGGGTAGGAATGACCTCTTCCGGAATGCCTTTTTTCCCTTAGGATCCGGCTTTCCATCGCCATGCCGACAAACGCAGCTGCGGTAAGTCTTGGAACAGACATGGTACTTGCTGAAGCAAGTCCCTTCTTAGCGGCAGAGGCCATAAGACCTCTGTAAGCATCTCTTGAAGTTCCGGGTACCAAGTCCTTCTTGGCCAATCCGGAGCCATGAGTATAGTTCTTACTCCTCTACGTCTTATAATTCTCAGCACCTTAGGTATGAGAAGCAGAGGAGGGAACACATACACCGACTGGTACACCCACGGTGTTACCAGAACGTCCACATCTATTGCCTGAGGGTCCCTTGACCTGGCGCAATACCTGTCCCGTTTTTTGTTCAGACGGGACGCCATCATGTCCACCTTTGGTATTTCCCAACGGTTTACAATCATGTGGAAAAAACTTCTCAATGAAGTTTCCACTCTCCCGGGTGGAGGTCGTGCTGAGGAAGTCTGCTTCCCAGTTTCCATTCCCGGGATGAAAAACTGCTGACAGTGTTATCACATGATTTTCCGCCCAGCGAAAAGTCCTTGCAGTTTCTGCCATTGCCCTCCTGCTTCTTGTGTCGCCCTGTCTGTTTACGTGGGCGACTGCCGTGATGTTTTTCCCACTGGATCAATACCGGCTGACCTTGAAGCAGAGGTCTTGCTAAGCTTAGAGCATTATAAATTTACCCTTAGCTCCAGTATATTTATGTGGAGAAAAGTCTCCATACTTGATCACACTCCCTGGAAATTTTTCCCTTGTGTGACTGCTCCCCAGCCTCTCAGGCTGGGCTCCGTGGTTACCAGCATCCAATCCTGAATGCCGAATCTGCGGCCCTCTAGAAGATGAGCACTCTATAACCACCACAGGAGAGACACCCTTGTCCTTGGATATTGGGTTATCCGCTGATGCATCTGAAGATGCGATCCGGACCATTTGTCCAGCAGATCCCACTGAAAAGTTCTTACGTGAAATCTGCCGAATGGAATTGCTTCGTAGGAAGCCACCATTTTTACCAGGACCCTTGTGCAATGATGCACTGTTTTTAGGAGGTTCCTGACTTGCTCGGATAACTCCCTGGCTTTCTCTTCCGGGAGAAACACCTTTTTCTGGACTGTGTCCAGAATCATCCCTAGGCACAGCAGACGTGTCGTCGGGATCAGCTGCGATTTTGGAATATTTAGAATCCACCCGTGCTGATTGTAGCAGTATCCGAGATAGTGCTACTCCGACCTCCAACTGTTCCCTGGACTATGCCCCTATCAGGAGATCGTCCAAGTAAGGGATAATTAAGACGCCTTTTCTTCGAAGAAGAATCATCAATTCGGCCATTACCTTGGTAAAGACCCCGGGGTGCCGTGGACAATCCAAACGGCAGCGTCTGAAACTGATAGTGACAGTTCTGCACCACGAACCTGAGGTACCCTTAGTGAGAAGGGCAAATTTGGGACATAGAGGTAAGCATCCCTGATGTCCCGGGACACTATATAGTCCCCTTCTTCCTGGTTCGTTATCACTGCTCTGAGTGACTTCATCTTAATTTGAACCTTTGTAAGTGTTCAAAAAAAAATTTTTTTTTTTTTTTTAGAATAAGTCTCACCTAGCCTTCTGGCTTCAGTACCACAATATAGTGTGGAATAATACCCCTTTTCTGTAGTAGGAGGGGTAATTTAATTGTCACCTGCTGGGAACACAGCTTGTGAATTTTTTCCCATACTACCTCCTTGTCGGAGGGAGACTTGGTAAAGCAGACTTCAGGAGCCTGCGAAGGGGAAACGTCTCGACATTCCCATCTGTACCCCCGGGATACTACATGTAGGATCCAGGGGTCCTGTACGGTCTCAGCGCCATGCTGAGAACTTGTCAGACGCGGTGGAACGCTTCTGTTCCTGGGAATAGGCTGCCTGTTGCAGTCTTCTTCCCTTTCCTCTATCCCTGGGCAGATATGATCTTATAGGGACGAGAGGACTGAGGCTGAAAAGACGGTGTCTTTTTCTGCAGAGATGTGACTTAGGGTAAAAAACGGTGGATTTTCCAGCAGTTGCCGTGACCACCAGGTCCGATGGACCGACCCCAAACAAGTCCTCTTCCTTTATACGGCCATACTGTGCCGTTTGGAATCTGCATCACCTGACCACTGTCGTGTCCATAACATCTTCTGGCAGTTATGGACATCGCGTTTATTCATGATGCCAGAGTGCAAATATCCCTCTGTGCATCTCGCATATATAGAAATGCTCTATAGTCAATAAAATACTGTCCCTGTCAAGGGTATCAATATTTTTAGTCAGGGAATCCGACCAAGCCACCCTAGCTCTGCACATCCAGGCTGAGGCGATCGCTGGCCGCAGTATAACACCAGTATGTGTGTATATACTTTTTATTATATTTTCCAGCCTTGTCAGCTGGTCCTTGAGGACGGCCCTATCTATAGACGGTACCGCCACTTGTTTTGATAAGCGTGTGAGCGCCTTATCCACCTTAAGGGGTGTTTCCCAACGCGCCCTAACTTCTGGCGGGAAAGGGTATACCGCCCATAATTTTCTATCGGGGGGAACCCACGCATCATCACACACTTTATTTAATTTATCTGATTCAGGAAAAACTATGGTAGTTTTTTCACATCCCACATAATACCCTCTTTTGTGGTACTTGTAGTATCAGAAATACGTAACACCTCCTTCATTGCCTTTAACGTGTGGCCCTAATAAGGAATACGTTTGTTTATTCACCGTCGACACTGGATTCAGTGTCCCTGTCTGTGTCGACCGACTAAAGTAAACGGGCGTTTTTAAAAACCCTTGACGGTGTTTTTGAGACGTCTGGACCGTACTAATTGTTTGTCGGCCGTCTCATGTCGTCAACCGACCTTGCAGCGTGTTGACATTATCACGTAATTTCCTAAATAAGCCATCCATTCCGGTGTCGACTCCCTAGAGAGTGACATCACCATTACAGGCAATTGCTCCGCCTCCTCACCAACATCGTCCTCCTACCTGTCGACACACACGTACCGACACACAGCACACACACAGGGAATGCTCTGATAGAGGACAGGACCCACTAGCCCTTTGGAGAGACAGAGGGAGAGTTTGCCAGCACACACCAAAAACGCTATAATTATATAGGGACAACCTTATATAAGTGTTTTCCCTTATAGCATCTTAATATATATATAAGCATATCGCCAAATTAGTGCCCCCCCTCTCTGTTTTAACCCTGTTTCTGTAGTGCAGTGCAGGGGAGAGCCTGGGAGCCTTCCCTCCAGCCTTTCTGTGAGGGAAAATGGCGCTGTGTGCTGAGGAGATAGGCCCCGCCCCTTTTTCGGGCGGCCTCGTCTCCCGCTCTTAACGGATTCTGGCAGGGGTTAAATATCTCCATATAGCCTCCGGAGGCTATATGTGAGGTATTTTTAGCCAAAATAGGTATTCATTTGCCTCCCAGGGCGCCCCCCTCCCAGCGCCCTGCACCCTCAGTGACTGCCGTGTGAAGTGTGCTGAGAGGAAAATGGCGCACAGCTGCAGTGCTGTGCGCTACCTTTAGAAGACTGAGGAGTCTTCTGCCGCCGATTCTGGACCTCTTCTTACTTCAGCATCTGCAAGGGGGCCGGCGGCAAGGCTCCGGTGACCATCCAGGCTGTACCTGTGATCGTCCCTCTGGAGCTGATGTCCAGTAGCCAAGAAGCCAATCCATCCTGCACGCAGGTGAGTTCACTTCTTCTCCCCTAAGTCCCTCGTTGCAGTGATCCTGTTGCCAGCAGGACTCACTGTAAAATAAAAAACCTAAGCTAAACTTTCCTAAGCAGCTCTTTAGGAGAGCCACCTAGATTGCACCCTTCTCGGCCGGGCACAAAATCTAACTGGCTTGGAGGAGGGTCATAGGGGGAGGAGCCAGTGCACACCACCTGATCCTAAAGCTTTACTTTTTGTGCCCTGTCTCCTGCGGAGCCGCTATTCCCCATGGTCCTTTCAGGAACCCCAGCATCCACTAGGACGATAGAGAAAAAAGGATACTTACAATCCCCGCTCCTGAGTCCCGGCCGTTGCAGACCTCCGCCGCCGCTCCTCTCCACGGATCTATGGGAGAGACGTCATGACGTCTCTCCCATAGCACAGCATAGACACTAGAGGTCAATCATGAGCCCTAGCGTCTGTGCCAGTCCCACAATGCTGTGCGGTGCGCGATGATGTCATCGCGCACTGCACAGCAAAGGTCCTCTCCACAAAGGGAAACTAGACGGATAGCGTCTAGTTCCCTTCACTGCGGGGGGGACCAGCGGGGGACACAGCGGCAGCGGGGGGCACAGTGGCGGATCTTGCCATGGTGCGGCGCCCTCCGGAAGGCGGCACCCCGGGCAAAAGTCCTGCTTGCCCGTGGCATGATCCGCTACTGAGTTCATACATCATTTTACTAGACCAGACCATCCGTAATATTTTCTACAAGGGACCTGTCCCGCACTCCACTCTGTCCCATGGCACCCCATACCCCCTCTCTGTTCTCTCCTGTCCCACCTAGTGGCGGAACTTCGGAGTAGCGGGCCCAGGTGCAAAAATATACTTTGGGTCCTTTTCCTCTAACCCCCCCCCCAAGTTCACAATATGCCACATTCCGGTGGGTGACAGGGAGAGGCAGAGGATGACAGGGAGAAGCAGTGGGTGACAGAGAGAGACAAGGCACAGGGTGACAGGGAGAGACAACAGTGTGGAAGGAGACCGTCAACTGCCGAGCAGATTCATGGGACCAGTGGGTGCCGATCATGGCTAGATGAACACGAAGACAATGCACTAACGGACAGCGGAGGAAAAGGTCCTGGTTAGGGTAAGATACGGACAGGTAACCTGTACCATTATGAAACTCCAGCATACCAGCTCTTTCCATATTACCCTAAAAGGGCTGTAAATATTTATTTAACAAACCCTTTCTTTTCACAGGTGCCACTGATATTATTTTTTAAAAATATTATTTTCTCTAGTTCTTTTTTACTTTTTCATTAGCGCCCATATCAATTGCTACACATCTGAATTTAATAATTGGGCTGCTGATAGAAACACAGTACAAACTGCTTACTAGGTATTATCGATGCCCCTCTCTTTTGCATAGGTTCTTTCCTTCTGTGTCCCCCCTGTATTGGAGGTGCGGAAAAGATCGAGGCACCCTTATCCACATATGGTGGGACTGCCCTTTGATTGCTGTTTATTGGAACAAGGTTATTCAAATTTCCTCTGAAATCCTGGGGTTCCAGGCTCCTAGTGAGCCTGACTTCTGGCTACTCTCCCATACTACAATCTCACTAGCAAAGTATAAACACTCCCTTCTTAAACATCTTAATAACGCAGCGAGAGCTATAGTACCAGTTCAATGGCGGTCTCCAGACCCTCCCGGGACTTGGGAATGGTTCCAGAGGATAGAATTTTATAGAACCATGGAAGACATTTTTCATTCGGTACTGGAAAAACACTGATTATGTCGCTACATGGTCCTCTTGGTTGTTTTTTAAATCTACCTCCACCTATAAAGACCAGATACCACTAGACTCTTCATAATACTGATTACCTAAATAAGCCATTACACTGACTAAATGACACACTTGCTATTAGATGCGATTGGTTCGCTCACTCATTCCCCCTCCCCAGAGCCGGCGGAACCCGCTCAACAAAGGGATGCAGTGCAGGGAGGCGCATGCCTGGAGAGGCGCACTCACTGCTCTGCATCCCTTTGATATGCGCAGTTGCTGCCGGCTGCTCCTATCACAGTAAATGCATACCGGCTCTTCAAGTCCCCACTCCAGCCAGGCCGCTGATGTAATTTCCTCCCGTCCTGTGCCAGCGCAGTGGCGCTAGCAATGGGAGGTGCGTGGGCGGGACTGAGACAAAGGACGGCTCTGGGAGCAGAGAGCTGCAGTTACTACTGACTGCAGTACTGCCAGGAGCCACTAGATGCCCCCATATCCATGGAGCCATCTCATCACCTACCAGGACTGAGGAACAATAGAGAGACTGCCCGGGGGGTTGTGTCTATCAGAGGAACTAAGTGAGTATTTTTTATGTTTGATTATCTATCTATCATCTATCTATGTGTCTGTCTGTCTATCTATCTATCTATCTATCTATCTATCTATCTATCTATCTATCTATCTATCTGTCTATCTGTCTGTCTGTCTGTCTGTTTTTTTTTTCACTCTGTCTCTCTTTGTTGAAGGGGTCTCTGCCTGCTATAATGTGTAAAATCCTGCCGTAATGTGTAAAATGGGGACACCTGCCTGCCATAATGTGTAAAATGGGGACTCTTGCCTGCCGTAATGCGTAAAATGGGGACACCTGCCTGCCATAATGCGTAAAATGGGGACTCTTGCCTGCCGTAATGCGTAAAATGGGGACACCTGCCTGCCGTAATGTATAAAATGGGGACACCTGCCTGCCGTAATGTGTAAAATGGGGACACCTGTCTGCCGTAATGTGTAAAATGGGGACTCTTGCCTGCCGTAACGCGTAAAATGGGGATACCTGCCTGCTATAATGTGTAAAATCCTTCCGTAATGTGTAAAATGGGGACAACTGCCTGCCATAATGCATAAAATGGGGACTCTTGCCTGCCGTAATGCGTAAAATGGGGACACCTGCCTGCGGCTGCCGCAATGTATAAAATGGGGACACCTGCCTGCTGTAATGTGTAAAATGGGGACACCTGTCTGCCGTAATGTGTAAAGTGGGGACTCTTGCCTGCCATAATGTGTAAAATGGGGACACCTGTCTGCCGTAATGTCTAAAATGGGGACACCTGTCTTCCGTAATGTGTAAATTGGGGACTCTTGCCTGCCGTAATGCGTAAAATGGGGACTCTTGCCTGCCGTAATGCGTAAAATGGGGACACCTGTCTGCCGTAATGTGTAAAATGGGGACATCTGCCTGCCGTAATGCATAAAATGGGGACACTTGCCTGCCGTACTGTGTAAAATGGGCACACCTGCCTGCCGTACTGTGTAAAATGGGCACACCTGCCTGCACTAATGTATAAAATGGGGACACCTGCCTGCACTAATGTGTAAAATGGGGACACCTGCCTGCCGTAATGCGTAAAATGGGGACACCTGCCTGCCGTAATGTATAAAATGGGGACACCTGCTTGCCATAATGTGTAAAATGGGGACACCTGCTTGCCATAATGTGTAAAATGGAGACTCTTGCCTGCCGTAATGTGTAAAATGGGGACTCTTGCCTGGCGTAATGTGTAAAGTGGGGACTCTTGCCTGCCGTAATGTGTAAAATGGGGACTCTTGCCTGCCGTAAAGTGTAAAATGACAGTCGGAGTACCGACATCAGTGAATCGAGTTCCATCTGTGCGCTATGCGCGGTGTAAATGTGAACAAGATTGTGCTACTGTATGGAGTAATTTGAATTGGTGCTATTGTGTGACCACGCCCCACCTGTTTTTTTTGCGGCGTGAGACTTCGTACTGCATTGTCCCTTTATTAAGTATGGGAGAGAGGGCGCAAATTTATAGTTTGCAGGAGGGCGCCGAACACCCTTGCACCGGCCCTGCCCCTCCCCCTCCTTTTTTTTTTTTTTACTCTACTCTCTCCCACCCACTACCCTTTGTCTTGTCTTGTTTTTGTTTATGTAAGTTGCGGTTTCATTGTATTTTGTTGTACTTATTTCTCTATTGCGTATGCAAACTGAATATTTTAATGATGATCTTTTGATCTATAGTGAAAAAATTTTTATTTCCTTGAGAGATCAATTACATACAATTTTTCTTTTTCTTTCTGTATGGATGATATTATACCGATGTACTATGATACGTTGTTCTGTCGGACTCTGTGTTAATACAATATCGACATGTTTGTATTATCTATAATATTTTTGAAAATCCAAAATAAAGAATATATAATAATTGGGCTGCTCACCAATAGCGCAGAGCAAATAATAAAACTCACCAGGGAGAGACAACAGGTAACATGAAGAGCCAGTGGGTGACAGGGAGAGGGTGACAGGATTACAATCACACAGTCCTGCACACAGGGAGCTTGATAGTGCATCCACTGGTTTAAGCAGCAACCCACATGTCGTCACACAGAAAAAAAATGTGCCCCCCCATCTTGCCCCCTTATTTAAAAGCAAGTCCTGTACAAAGTCTGGTGCTGGGTGGAGAACAGGGGCACGTACCTTGGTGGAGGTGGGTGTTAAAAGAAGAGTCTGTGCTACTGCACATCTTCCTGTGCTCAAGAGAGGTCTCATGCCCTATCCCAAGATGGCCTCCAGCATCACTATTGAGAATGTGCAGGGAGCAGAGGCGTAACTAGGGTTTTTGGAGCCCAGGACAAGATTACGAATGGCGGCAGCAGGGAGTAGGGACGGAGGCAGCAGGGAGTAGGGACGGAGGCAGCATGGTGTAGGGACGGAGGCAGCAGGGAGTAGGGACAGAAGCAGCATGGAGTAGGGACAGAAGCAGCAGGGAGTAGGGACGGAGGCAGCAGGGAGTAGGGACGGAGGCAGCATGGTGTAGGGACGGAGGCAGCAGGGAGTAGGGGCGGAAGCAGCATGGAGTAGGGACAGAAGCAGCAGGGAGTAGGGACGGAGGCAGCATGGAGTAGGGACGGGACGGAGGCAGCAGGGAGTAGGGACGGAGGCAGCAGGGAGTAGGGACGGAGGCAGCATGGAGTAGGGACGGAGGCAGCATGGAGTAGGGACGGAGGCAGCATGGAGTAGGGAAGGAGGCAGCAGGGAGTAGGGACAGAGGCAGCAGGGAGTAGGGACGGAGGCAGCAGGGAGTAGGGACAGAGGCAGCAGGGAGTAGGGAAGGAGGCAGCAGGGAGTAGGGACAGAGGCAGCAGGGAGTAGGGACGGAGGCAGCATGGAGTAGGGAAGGAGGCAGCAGGGAGTAGGGACGGAGGCAGCAGGGAGTAGGGACGGAGGCAGCAGGGAGTAGGGACGGAGGCAGCAGGGAGTAGGGACAGAGGCAGTATGAAGTAGGGACAGAAGCAGCCTGGAACCCCCCATTGGGAAGCACCACCGTACCAGCACCCTCCATGGACCAGGCTCCCACCGCATACCTGTAAGAAGAGCTCCGGCAGCCGCCTGGGTGGGGAGGGAGAAGAGGAGAATCAACGGGGAGAGCGGCAGCATCCAGCCTGGGGGACAGAGACCGAACTGCTCCGAGGTCAGTAGCGGAGTCGGGCGGGCGGGTGTCCAGTGGGCTGCCAGGGAGCAGCGGCTGTCTCACGCTACTTGCAGCCGTTATTCGTGGGGGGACGGGGGGTGCATGCGGAGCAGAGGATGAGGGGAGGGCGGGAGATCATACTCCTCATGGTCTCCGCCCCTTCCAAGTTCCTCCCTCTGTTGTTGGCAGCAGCACAATGACGGCGGCGGTGGGCAGCGGGCGAGATACCGAAGGGGGGCCGAGCAGGTACGATGCCCTGGCCAGCGGCGCCCCCATTCTGCTGGACCTCCCACGTGCCCTGCTCGACCCCCCTTAGTTACGCCTCTGGCAGGGAGCACCTAAGAGTGTGTACACACGATGAGATATTTTCTTTCGATTTTGACTGTATAATCAAAATTGCAAGAAAAGTTAGTGCAGATCGCAAGGTGAAAGTCACCTTGCGATCCCGATGCGCGGTCCCGCCAAGTCGGCATCGCAAGAAAAGATAGACTGTGCAGGCAAGTCAATCCTTGCTAGATCGGTGTACTATCTAGTTCATCTCACATGTCAATGACATCTCACATAAGCCAAAATCTCACATAAGCCAAAATCGTAAGCACACATAGGCCCTCATTCCGAGTTGTTCGCTCGCAAGCTGCTTTTAGCAGCTTTGCACACGCTAAGCCGCCGCCTACTGGGAGTGAATCTTAGCTTATCAAAATTGCGAACGAAAGATTAGCAAAATTGCGAATAGAAATTTCTTAGCAGTTTCTGAGTAGCTCCAGACTTTCTCGGCAACTGCGATCAGTTCAGTCAGTTTCGTTCCTGGTTTGACGTCACAAACACTCCCAGCGTTCGGCCAGACACTCCTCCATTTCTCCAGACACTCCCGCGTTTTTCCCAGAAACGGTAGCGTTTTTTCGCACACACCCATAAAACGGTCAGTTTCCGCCCAGAAACACCCACTTCCTGTCAATCACATTACGATCACCAGAACGAAGAAAAAACCTCGTAATGCCGTGAGTAAAATACCTAACTGCATAGCAAATTTACTTGGCGCAGTCGCACTGTGGACATTGCGCATGCGCATTAGCGACTAATCGCTCCGTTGCTAGAAAAATATAACGAGCGAACAACTCGGAATGACCCCCATAGTCCATATCTCAAGAAAAGTTAGTCAAAATCTGTGCTATCTGGGCTCCGGGGAGTTCAAGGGAAATCGCAAGTGAAAATCGGGCATAGCAAGGATCTCACCGTGTGTACACACCCTTATTTTTCATTTTCTTTACTGTATAAGACTGTGTAGTTACATGGTGGAAGACAGAAGTCTCCTACTTAACTCCTATGATAGACATGGTTAACACATGCCATAAACCTGTTCCAGCATCCTGCACAGCTACCCGCTTGCAGTATACACTCACCAGCTGGTGAGCTGTATGAAACCTCATTCTGCTCCAGCTCCGCTCCATCACCAGTATTCATGTAACAGTGGCTATTGCTGTACCTGCTATCACTAAGCCAACACCATTTGTTAAGTAACTGGGCTGTTCATACAGTAGTTTCAGTCATCCAGTGGTGTGTGCCCATATAACTCTGCAATATCAACACCTGCACACAGATTGCAAACTGATGCGGCTGCACAAAAGCCTTCCTCCCTGAGGTAAAGGGGCAGATTTCCCAGGTAGTGGGGTCCACCCTGCTCCCATTGCTGAGTCAGACTTTGCTCAAAATAGTGATGTGCACCGGACATTTTTCGGGTTTTGTGTTTTGGATTCGGTTCCGCGGCCGTGTTTTGGATTCGGACGCATTTTGGCAAAACCTCCCTTAAAATTTTTTGTCGGATTCGGGTGTGTTTTGGATTCGGGTGTTTTTTTTTCAAAAAACCCTCAAAAACAGCTTAAATCATAGAATTTAGGGGTCATTTTGATCCCATAGTATTATTAACCTCAATAACCATAATTTCCACTCATTTCCAGTCTATTCTGAACACCTCACACCTCACAATATTATTTTTAGTCCTAAAATTTGCACCGAGGTCGCTGGATGGCTAAGCTAAGCGACCCAAGTGGCCGACACAAACACCTGGCCCATCTAGGAGTGCCACTGCAGTGTCAGACAGGATGGCAGATTTAAAAAATAGTCCCCAAATAGCACATGATGCAAAGAAAAAAAGAGGTGCACCAAGGTCGCTGGATGGCTAAGCTAAGCGACACAAGTGGCCGACACAAACACCGGGCCCATCTAGGAGTGGCACTGCAGTGTCAGACAGGATGGCAGATTTAAAAATAGTCCCCAAACAGCACATGATGCAAAGAAAAAAAGAGGTGCAATGAGGTAGCTGTGTGACTAAGCTAAGCGACACAAGTGGCCGACACAAACACCTAGCCCATCTAGGAGTGGCACTGCAGTTTTCTAGCGAGAGGATGAGTGCTTCCATCCTCATGTGAATCTGAACCACTAGCCATGAACATAGGCCAGGGCCTCAGCCATTCTTTGCCACTCTGTGTCGTAAATGGCATACTGGCAAGTTTATGCTTCTCATCACACGCTTTTAATTTTGATTTTTGGGTCAGTTTACTGAACTTTTGTAGTATACTTGACGACAAAGAGGTAGAGCAGTGGACTACTGTACCGTACTGCTATATATATATACTGTTGGTCACAGCAACATTCTGCACTGTCCCCTCCTACTATATACTGCGCACAACTAAAATGCAGCACAGGTATGGATGTATAGTATACTTGACGACACAGAGGTACAGCAGTGGACTACTGTACCGTACTGCTATATATATACTGGTGGTCACAGCAACATTCTGCACTGTCCCCTCCTACTATATACTGCGCACAACTAAAATGCAGCACAGGTATGAATGCATAGTATACTTGATGACACAGAGGTAGAGCAGTGGACTACTGTACCGTACTGCAATATATATACTGGTGGTCAGCAAAATTCTGCACTGTCCTCCTACTATATACTGCGCACAACTAAAATGCAGCACAGGTATGGATGCATAGTATACTTGACGACCCGGAGGTAGAGCAGTGGACTACTGTACTGTACTGCTATATATATATATATATATACTGGTGGTCACAGCAACATTCTGCACTGTCCCCTCCTACTATATACTGCGCATAACTAAAATGCAGCACAGGTATGGATGGATAGTATACTTGACGACACAGAGATAGAGCAGTGGACTACTGTACCGTACTGCTATATATATACTGGTGGTCAGCAAAATTCTGCACTGTCCTCCTACTATACTACAATGCAGCACAGATATGGAGCGTTTTTCACGCAGAGAACGTAGATATTTTCAGCACACTGAGCACAGATATTTGCAGCACACTGAGCACATATTTGCAAGCACACTGAACACAGATATTTGCAGCACCTGAACACAGAAACTGAGAGAACGCTGCACATCCTCTCGCTATCATCTCCAATGCACGAGTGAAAATGGCGGCGACGCGTGGCTCCTTATATAGAATACGAATCTCGCGAGAATCCGACAGCGGGATGATGACGTTCGGGCGCTCTCGGGTTAACCGAGCAAGGTGGGAGGATCCGAGGCTGCCTCGGAACCGTGTAAAATAGGTGAAGTTCGGGGGGGGGGGGGGGGTTGGATCCCGAGGAACCGAACCCGCTCATCACTAGTTAGTGTATGCGTATGTTGTTTTTTTCCATACGTTTGCTAACAACATTGCTTTTGCTCTCCAGTTTCCTGTAATAAGCAGGAGGAAATGATTTTGCCACTTTACAGGTCACTGGTAAGAGCTCTTCTTGAGTAATGTGTACAGGTCTGGAGGGCAGGCTATATCACCAAAAAGACTAAAATAGAAAACACTCAGAGAAGGACAAACAAAAACAATCCATAAATTATATGAGACAACTTGTTCAGAGCTGTTTTTGTTTCATCTTTGTTTAAAAAAATTTTTTTGTAAACCCCGATTCTGCTCTTTAGCTAGGTACACACTCATACCTCCCAACATTTATAATATGGAAAGAGGGACCTTTATGCGCGGCAAAGCCACAACCGCCCGGAAAGTGGGTGTGGCCTCAGTAAAAGGGGGCGTGGCTTTGTTGCAATGCTGCAACCGCCTGCCACTCCTTCGGTTTTCGTCACTGAGGGGGCATGCCCAGCTCTCTGTGAGCTGCTGGCATGCCCCCTCTCCCTCTGTCGCCTGTGAATAGACGCTGTGCGCACAGCTTCTATTCATCGCTGCTCTGCTAAGCAGAGCAGCAGTGACAGGATCCTCCCAACTGCCCCCCTCCACTGCAAGACACTGCGGCCTATGTGTGGGACAGCGGGACAGTCCCAAAAAAACAGGTCTGTCCCGCGAAAATAGGGACAGTTGGGGAGGTATGCGCACTAGATGATTCTTTGAACGATGTGGACGATGACACATCGTTTCGACAATTGTCCAGTGTGTACACACAATATAGCACGCTCGTTAATGATGTCACCTATCGTGTGAACATGCAGGTCAATCTGACGATATCGTCAAAAACTGCATATTCGAGAATGTGGCAGGATGACGTCACTGAATGATATCGTTAGTGAGATCATTCAGTGTGTACGCATTATCTCGTTTGCTCGGGAGTTCAAGGGCAAACACTGACGATATCACTCATTTAGCATATCGACTAGTGTGTACCCAGCTTTAATCCTTTAATAAAAAAAATAAAAAAACTTGCTGTACTGTAGAGGCCCTTTAAGGGGCGTATTCATTTTTCTGTACCAGGTGGATACAAAATCACTGGAGCAATTCAACATTGCTCCAGTGCGGAGACAGCTGATCCGAACATCAGATGTCACTGTGATTGCTACAAAAGTAGCGGTGAAACTTAGCTTACTTGGCAGTGCTATCAGGGACGGTTCGAGCCCTCTCTGCGCCCCGGGCAGAAAATGGGGTGTGGCATAATACAGGGGGCGTGGTCAGTTACGCCCCCTGTACAGTAGTAGCGCCGCTTAACTGCTGAGCGGTGTGCGATGACGTCATCGCGCACCGCACAGCAAAAGGTCCTCTCCACGAAGGGAAACTAGACGCGTAGCGTCTAGTTCCCTTCACAAGGGGACACAGCCAGGGGACACAGCGGGCAGCGGAGGGCACAGCAGTAGCGGATCTTGCCATGGTGCGGCGCCCTCCGGATGGTGCCAGCGCCCTCCGGAAGGCGGCGCTCCGGGCAAAAGTCCTGCTTGCCCGTGGCAAGATCCGCTACTGAGTGCTAGTGCGCATGCATGAACTTGGGGGGAGTTGAACATCTTTGCAACTCGGAACTGGGAATCAGCGCCTTCTGAAAATGGTGAAGGTTCCCGTTGTCAAGCTCCAAAAACGTTGTATTTTCAGAGCTTAATGAATTTAGGTTCCCATTCAAAGGTACGAAGACAGCTGGTCAAATTGGGACTGAAAAGTAAGGAGATCTCCATGATGTTACGTTAAATTGCGTTACCTTTGTAATGAATAACAATTTCTGCAAAATTAGGTGGAATTGTTAATTTTTACTAACTTTTGTAGAAATTAAGGGATAATTGATAAACCACTATGTGCATTTAAAATGATGATCAGACTTGTATCCTGAGATAACTTGAGAGTTTTATTGTAGATGTTTTCAGATAATGTCATTCAGAGTTAGTTCTGAGAAAGAAATTTAGAATGCAATTTAGAAAAGTACTAATAAATGGAACACACAAAAACCATCACATTAGACATCTTGGGCCAAATGTAATAGAGTGAGAGTTTCAGAAAGTGAGAGATTTGGTAAGGTTTTTCAGGTTTTTTTTAAAGTGACAATCATTTACACTGCAAAACCAGGTTAATCTTGCTGTGTACATGATTGCCACTTTAAAAAAAATCTGCAAAACCTTACCAAATCTCTCATTTTTTGAAACTTTCAGAGTTCTATTTAAGATGGGATGTTGCCCATAGCAACCAATCAGATTCCAAGTATTATCTTCTAGAAGGTGCTAGATAAATGAGAAGTAGAATCTGATTGGTTGCTATGGGCAACATCCCATCTTAAATAGAACTCCCATCTTAGTAAATTTACCCCTCAGTCTATTACATTTGGCCCCTTATGTTATTTAAATTCATCTTTTATTCTGTTCTTATTTTTGAGTTTGTGCTACAGTATCTAACCCATACTCCTCTCTTAGGTTAACTGTGAAAAATATGTGGGTGATGAAGAAAAAGTAGTATAAATGGATATAGTAAATCATAACCAACATAAAGCCATTTCTATGCTGCCCCCTATATAGTGCTGCCCTGTGCAGTAATAATACAAGGGAAGATGTCAGCTAAAGACATGTGGACAGCACTGCAGGCAGCATACCAGGATGGAGGTCTCAAGAGAAGAATAAATGTAAGATGTGTATTGTACAACACTAAGTTATGTGAATGCAGAAACATGAGTGGCTATATTGACAAAATTACGTTTGTTTTTCAACAATTAACATCTGTTGGAATGCAATGAGATGAAGAGATCGCTACAGCAATGTTACAGAACTTGACAGCTGGTTTGACTTCCTAGTTGTGTTGAAAGCAACCACAGTAAAAATAACCATAGACACAGTCAGAGCAGAGAGAGTTACTACAGTTCCAAGAACATGTACCCTACTACCCTGTGAGTTAAATGCAAAATTCAGAAAATTCAACATCAAGTGCTACAATTGTCACAAAATCTCAAAGATGAGTCAGCCTTGATTGTCACACAGAAAAGATTGACGGTATATAATTTTGGGTACAACAAGGCATTTCAGCTAATATGAGTAATAGTTCACCATGTTAACCAAATGTGACCCTATACAAATCGATGGGATTGGCAATAAAGTACTTTACAGCTACTAAAATTGGAACAATTAAAGCTCACTTGAGAGATGTAACAAGGGCAAAAGTCTCAGAGATCAAAGATGTACTTTACATACCAGAGGTGGAGACAAACAGAGATGGACTGGGGGCCCAACTCGGCCCTGGCATGCACATGACAGGGGCGCGCACACTACGAAAGGGTACGCACGGACACTTCCAACGGGGGCATGCTGCGAGTTAGGGGGTGTGGACTCACGGCATGCCCTATTTCCATGGAGACAGGTGGGAGTGCGCGACACGGCACACGGGGGAGTGTCATGAGTCAGGGGTTGTGGACTCGCGACATGCCTCTATTTCCATGGAGAAGGACGGGAGAGCGGCCATACCAGAGAGCCAGTGGCTGCGCGCGGCCTTCCTAGCTCTCTGTGACAGGACCGGCTCACCAGCCCATTGGCCCTTCTGGCATTTGCCAGAAGTGCCAGATGGGCAGTCCGGCGCTGGGGACAAATCTTATGGCCATCAGTGTCCAAGAACTGAGAGACCACAGAGTTTGCATCACTAAAGAAAAGTGTATTGTGCGAAACAGAAAGGGGACAGTCTTAGCTTCAGGCAGAAGGTGTCAGCAATTGTACATCCTTGATGCACATCACTGTTATGTGATGATACCTTGTAAGTGGACAGGTACTTTTTGACATTCATAGATGGCTTCATGAGAATGACACATGTACGAGGGGTCTGAAGTACAGTAGCAATGAATACTGCAGACTACTACCAATTCACTTGCAGCTACATTATCTGGACTCAGAACAAAGACTACATCCAGGGAATCTTAGGAGCATTCACATGTGGAATCCTGGAGCCTGATAGGTACTAAGCCAGCAAAATTAAAAAAAAAACCAGGAAACTGGAGTGGAATCAAATCGAGGGGGATGTAGGGGAGTGGGTGCCCAGTAATATTATGCCCAGGGGTGCATTGAATCCTAAATCTGTCCATTGTAAGAGGTGTAAAAGAGGGTGAGAACAAAGTCATGGAGAGATTTGATGGATAAAGGTTCCTTTGTCCACTGAAGAAGACTCTGATGGGGAAATCTAGCTGTCTTGATAAACAAGGAATTAATAAAAATGGATTAGAGGCTCAGCAATCTGGTATTTTAAACTTCTTGATAAATTTGCAAGTATGGTATAGAAGTGCCCACTCCTAAATGCCTCCACCATATTAGTAGCCAGAATAACCCTGTTACTTATGCCATAATATTGTTCAGAACAGGAATTCTCCTGGAAAGTAAGGTGCAAGGTCCCAGTTTTTCTTTGACATTTCTTTAAAGGTTCCAACATATCTCAAAACACTTTATAGGGTTATAACAATACACTTTTAAGGTTCTCCTCAATGTATGATGACCTCTTTTCTATTCTGGTTTGAATACAAGGAAGGGCTTGTTCTTGGGCATCTGAAGTCAATGATACATTGGTGAATGTATGAGATCAGAGGACAAATATTCCTACTGCAGAATTCAATACTTCAGGGAAGCCTAGAAACAATGGCCTATCAATGAAATGGGTTCTTGAGTAAGAAAAGACATAGTTCTACACAGTCTGGGATTAACAAAGGTCACAGTGTTGGTAGGAGAAGCTCCCCAACATACAGTAGGGTAACTGGAACACATTTGACTTTGATCCTTTCATCATAAGTGGTAATTAAGGCCTGCAAGTGTAAATCTATAGTGGCCTTCTTGCAGTGACGTCACTATAAGCTTGATGAAAAATATAACTGGCATGAAATACAGTGCCTCCTTACTTGAGTTTTTTTTACCTGTATCACCAGCTTTTTAGCTATTGACTAAGAGTTGGGAAATAAGTATTTAGCAATTTCTGAAGAAGGTGGGAGGAAGTGCATCGTACTTTAAGAAAGTTTAAATGAAGGTCGACATTTTTGGTTTCCTTTTTCTTTGATGCTGGGCAGGAGTGCTGGCTAACTATTGCTGAGTTCATATAGTAGAGGGAATGTAAAAGAGTGCAAGAACCAGGAAGTGCCAGACTTTTTCCGAGTTATCACGTATTTTTAAAGGGGCAATCAGTTTCACAGCAAAACCAACCTGGTTTTGCCATGTAACTGATTGCTGCTTTAAAAATACACGAGAACTTGGACGAAGTCCCGCACCTCCTGGTTCTCGCACTCTGAGGGTCATTCCGACCCGTTCGCAAGCAGCGGTTCATCGCTGCGGTGCGAACGGGTCAGAAATGCGCATGTGCGGTGCCCGCAATGCGCACGTGCGTCATTACCCAGCGACAGCCGTCGCCGGGCAACGACCAGAAGAAAGGAGGAAGTGATCGCTAGCGCGATCGCAAGAAATGGACAGCGGAAAACGATGGCGGATGCTCACGGTTTTCCGGGCGCGGAGATCCGAATGCAGGCGTGTCCAGGCGTGACCATCACCGCTGGATCCATCGCACAGGGTAAGTAACTGCAGGGCTAGTCTTGTCCTGCACAAAACTTTTTTTTAGCATAGCAGGGCTGCACAAGCGATCGCAGCCCTGCTATGCTAAAATACACTCCCCCATAGGCGGCGTCTAATTGATTGCACGAGCAGCAAAAAGTTGCTACGTGCGATCAACTCGGAATGACCCCCTCTATTACATTACCCCCAACATTTTTGTTACTTTCTCTTACGTCCTAGAGGATGCTGGGGACTCCGTAAGGACCATGGGGTATAGACGGGCTCTGCAGGAGATAGGGCACCTAAAAAAAACTTTGACTATGGGTGTGCACTGGCTCCTCCCTCTATGCCCCTCCTCCAGACCTCAGTTAGATCTTGTGCCCAGAGGAGAAAGGGTGCACTGCAGAGAGCTCTCCAGAGTTTTCTGTGGAAAAAGAATTTTGTTATGTTTTTTATTTTCAGGGAGTCCTTTTGGCAACAGGCTCTCTGCATCGTGGGACCGAGGAGAGAGAAGCAGAGCTGGCTTGTCAAGTTGGGCTCTGTTTCTAAGGCTACTGGACACCATTAGCTCCAGAGGGAATCGGAACACAGGTCTCACCTGGGGTTCGTCCCGGAGCCGCACCGCCGTCCTCCTCACAGATGCCGAAGATAGAAGCCGGGTGAGTATGAGAAGGCAGAAGACATCATAGGCGGCAGCAGACATCAGATCTTCATGAGGTAAGGTGCGCAGCGGTAAGCTGCGCGCCATTGCTCCCATTCACACACACAGAGCAGCACTGAAGGGTGCAGGGCGCAGGGGGGGGCGCCCTGGGCAGCAATAAACCTCACATTTGGGCACTGAAAAGGTAGATTAGGCTGCTGGGCAGTAATTCTACGATCCCCCGTTATTTTCTATAAAAAAATCACCGGGACTGAAGCTCGCCGTCGGGTGGGCGGAGCTTGATCCCCAGCACTAACCAGCGCCATTTTCTCCACAGAAGCTGCATGAGGAAAACACTGGCTCCCTGGTCTCTCCCCTGCTGAACATTCAGGCTGGAAAAAAGAGGAGGGGGGCATTTTGAGCGCAGTGAGTGGGAATCTGGTCATTTTATATATATATAAAAGCGCTATCTGGTCATATTTTTCCAGTGTTATTAAGCGCTGGGTGTGTGCTGGCATACTCTCTCTCTGTCTCTCCTAAGGGCCTGGTTGGGGTTTTGTCCCCTTATAGGTTAATCCCTGTGTGTGTGTGGGGTGTCGGTACGTGGTGTCGACATGTCTGAAGCGGAAGGCTTTTCCAAGGAGGAGGTGGAGCAAATGAGTGGTGTGTCCCCGTCGGTTGTGCCGACTCCAGATTGGATGGACATGTGGCATATGTTGAATGCAAGTGTGGCATCTTTACATAAAAAGCTTGATAAGGCTGATTTAGGGGGTACATCAGGGGGTCAATCCTCAGATTGGACCGACTCACAGGGCCCGTCGGGGTCTCAAAAGCGTCCCTTAACACAAGACACTACTACCGACACGGATTCTGATTCCAGTGTCGACTATGACGAAATAAAATTGCACCCTAAGGTGACTAAAACCATTCAGTGTATGATTGTGGCAATAAGGGATGTGTTGCATATTGTGGATGAACCCTCTGTCCCCGACACAAGGGTACACATGTTTTAGGAAAAGAAACAGATTATTAACTTTCCCACATCTCATGAATTAAATGAATTCTTTGGAAAAGCTTGGGAGACTCCGGATAAGAGACCGCAGATCCCCAAAAGAATTTATATGGCATACCCTTTCCCTAAGCAGGACAGGGAGATTTGGGAATCACCCCCCACTGTGGACAAAGCCCTGACGCGCTTGTCCAAGAAGGTGGCGCTACCGTCTCCTGACACAGCAGCCCTTAAGGACCCTGCAGATCGCAGGCAAGAAACTACCCTAAAGTGTATTTATTCTCATACGGGTGCTGTGCTAAGACCGACAATTGCGTCGGCATGGGTGTGTAGCACAATTGCAGCTTGGACCGATGAGCTGACAGATCAATTTGATAATATGGATAAGGATACTATATTCCTAACTCTAGCCCATATTAAAGACGCAGTCTTATTTATGAGGGATGCTCAAAGGGACATTGGATTGCTAGCTTCTAGGGCCAATGCCATGTCTGTCTCAGCGAGAAGATCCTTATGGACTCGCCAATGGACGGGTGATGCGAATTCCAAGAAACATATGGAAGTACTACCCTACAAGGGTGATGTATTATTTGGGGATGGGCTGACGGACCTGGTTTCCACAGCCACATCAGGTAAATCAAATTTTTTACCATATATTCCCCAACAGCAAAAGAAAGTAACACCCTATCAGATGCAGTCCTTTCGGTCGCACAAGTCCAAAAGAGGTCGGGGATCCTCTTTCCTCGCCAGAGGTAAGGGCAGAGGCAAGAGAGCACGTGCTTCGGCAGTTGCCCAGGAACCAAAGTCCTCCCTGGCTGCTCCAAAACCCACAGCATGACGCTGGGGCTCCCCTGAGGGAGTCCGCACCGGTGGGGGCACGTCTTCGACTCTTCAGTCAGGCCTGGGTCAGTTCGGACCTGAATCCCTGGGTGTTGGAAATAGTTTCCCAGGGTTACAAATTGGAATTCGAGGAGGTGCCCCCGCGCCGATTTTTCAAATCGGCCCTACCAGCTTCCACATCGGAAAAGGGATGTAGTGTTAGCTGCAATTCAAACGCTGTGTATACAGCAAGTGATAATCAAGGTTCCCCTGCACCAGCAGGGAAGAGGTTTCTATTCAACCCGATTTGTGGTCCCGAAACCGGACGGTTCGGTCAGACCTATTTTGAATCTGAAATCCCTAAACCTGTACATAAGAAGATTCAAATTCAAAATGGAATCTCTCAGAGCGATAATAGCCAACATAGAGGAGGGGGAGTTTATGGTGTCTCTGGACATAAAGGATGCGTACCTTCATGTCCCCATATATGCCCCCCATCAGGAATATCTGAGATTCGCTGTACAGGATTGTCATTACCAATTTCAGATGTTGCCGTTTGGACTCTCCACGGCCCCGAGGATTTTCACCAAGATAATGGCGGAAATGATGGTGGTCCTGCGCAAGCATGGAGTCACAATTATCCCATATTTGGACGATCTCCTGATAAAAGCGAGATCAAGGGAGAAATTGCTGAACAGTGTGGCGCTCTCGCTGAGAGTGCTCCAGCAACACGGTTGGATTCTAAATCTACCGAAGTCACAGTTGATTCCGACAACTCGACTACCGTTCCTAGGTATGATACTGGATACGGAACAAATGAAGGTCTTCCTCCCAATAGAGAAAGCCCAAGACATACAGAACATGGTCAGAGACCTGCTAAAACCAAAAAGGGTGTCAGTTCACCAATGCACTCGAGTTCTGGGGAAAATGGTGGCGGCCTACGAGGCCATTCCCTTCGGCAGGTTCCATGCAAGGACTTTTCAATGGGACCTTCTGGACAAGTGGTCCGGGTCCCATCTGCACTTACATCGGAAAATAACTCTGTCCCCAGGGACCAGAGTGTCCCTCCTGTGGTGGTTGCAAAGTGCTCACCTCCTGGAGGTGTTCGGAATTCAGGTTCGGAATTCAGGATTGGATCCTGGTTACCACGGACGCGAGCCTCCGAGGATGGGGAGCGGTCACACAGGGAAAACATTTTCAGGGTCTTTGGTCAGACCAGGAGTCCTGTCTACACATCAATGTGCTGGAACTCAGGGCCATTTACAACGGCCTTCGACAAGCGGAGAGTTTTCCTCGAAACCTACCGGTTCTGATTCAATCAGACAATGTCAAGGCGGGACAAAAAGCAGAGTCGCAATGGCGGAAGCCACAAGGATCCTTCGCTGGGCGGAAAATCATGTAAGCGCTCTGTCAGCTGTCTTCATTCCGGGAGTGGACAACTGGGAAGCAGACTTCCTCAGCAGACACGATCTCCATCCAGGAGAGTGGGGACTTCATCAAGAAGTCTTTGCAGACGTAACACGTCTTTGGGGAACTCCTCAAATAGACATGATGGCGTCACGCCTCAACAAAAAACTTCAGAGGTACTGCGCCAGGTCTCGGGACCCTCAGACAATAGCAGTGGACGCTCTGGTAACACCGTGGGTGTTCAAATCGGTCTACGTGTTTCCTCCTCTTCCTCTCATCACAAAAGTGTTGAGGATCATAAGACGAAGAAGAGCACAAACGATACTCGTTGTCCCAGACTGGCCTCGAAGGGCCTGGTACTCGGATCTACAAGAGATGCTCACAGGAGATTCCTGACCTCTTCCTCTGAGGGAAGACCTGTTGCAGCAGGGGCCCTGTATATTTCAAGACTTACCGCGGTTACGTTTGACGGCATGGCGGTTGAACGCCGAATCCTAGCTAAAAAGGGGATTCCGGAAGAGGTCATCCCTACGTTAATAAAGGCTAGGAAGGAGGTGACGATAAAACATTATCACCGTATCTGGCGAAAGTATGTGTCTTGGTGTGAGACCAAGAATGCACCTACGGAAGATTTTCATCTGGGTCGTCTTCTTCACTTCCTACAGCCAGGAGTGGATATGGGCCTGAAATTAGGCTCTGTTAAGGTACAGATTTCGGCCCTCTCGATTTTCTTTCAGAAGGAATTGGCTTCTCTTCTAGAAGTCCAGACGTTTGTAAAGGGAGTGCTGCACATCAAGCCCCCTTTTGTGCCTCCAGTGGCACCATGGGACCTGAACGTGGTGTTGCAGTTCCTAAAATCACACTGGTTTGAACCGCTTAACAAGGTTGAGTTGAAATTTCTTACCTGGAAGGTGGTCATGTTGTTGGCCTTAGCATCAGCAAGGCGAGTGTCAGAATTGGCGGCTTTGTCACACAAGAGCCCCTACTTGATTTTTCATGTGGATCGAGCTGAATTGAGGACACGTCCGCAATTTTTGCCTAAAGTGGTTTCTTCGTTCCATATGAATCAACCTATTGTGGTGCCTGTGGCTACAAGTGACCTGGAGGATTCCAGATCCCTGGACGTAGTCAGGGCCTTAAAAATTTATGTAGCCAGGACGGCTAGAATTAGGAAAACAGAGGCTCTGTTTATCCTGTATGCGGCCAATAAGATTGGCGCTCCTGCTTCGAAGCAGACTATGGCTCGCTGGATCTGTAATACGATTCAGCAGGCTCACTCTACGGCTGGATTGCCAGTACCAAATTCGGTTAAGGCCCATTCCACTAGGAAGGTGGGCTCTTCTTGGGCGGCTGCCCGAGGCGTCTCGGCTTTACAACTTTGCTGAGCGGCGACTTGGTCGGGGTCAAACACTTTTGCTAAATTCTACAAGTTTGATACCCTGGCTGATGAGGACCTAGCGTTTGCTCAGTCGGTGCTGCAGAGTCATACGCACTCTCCCGCCCGATTGGATGCTTTGGTATAAACCCCATGGTCCTTACGGAGTCCCCAGCATCCTCTAGGACGTAAGAGAAAATAAGATTTTAAACCTACCGGTAAATCTATTTCTCCTAGTCCGTAGAGGATGCTGGGCGCCCGTCCCAGTGCGGAAACTCTGCAAGACTTGTATATAGTTGTTGCTTACATAAGGGTTATGTTACAGTTGACATCGGTCTTGGACCGTTACTGTAGTTTGTTCATACTGTTAACTGGTTATGTATGTTCCAGGTTACATGGTATGATTGGTGTGGGCTGGTATGAATCTTGCCCTTGGATTGCTAAATCCTGCCCTGTATTGTCCATCTCCTCTGGGCACAGTTCTCTAACTGAGGTCTGGAGGAGGGGCATAGAGGGAGGAGCCAGTGCACACCCATAGTCAAAGTTTTTTTTAGGTGCCCTATCTCCTGCGGAGCCCGTCTATACCCCATGGTCCTTACGGAGTCCCCAGCATCCTCTACGGACTAGGAGAAATAGATTTACCGGTAGGTTTAAAATCTTATTTTTTTAAGATTTTGTTGTGACAAATACTACATTTCTAGTCTACTAAGGGGATTTTTTTTTTTTTAAACTGACCCACTGGATATTCAGAACAAGCCTCACATCACAACTTAAGTAGATAGCCACGTTCAGATTGGTAGTTGTTACAGTAAATCTTTCAGTAAACTAAAGTGTCAACTTTTCAACAGTGAATTAAAACTCAATAGAATCATAAAGCAAAATGAATTACACACTAGCTGGTGTTATCTGGGGCTAACTGACACGACTTAATTGCATCACTAATTTACTTAATTAGCGCTGTAGCTTTAAAGAGCTCTGTGACAACGTGCCGCACACAAGCATGTTTGTTAAAATTCTTCAAAAGAGAAGCAACGTTTAATTATTGTGATCAGCAAATATAAAGATCAGTAAGATATTTTACGAGACGAGCAAGGCTTTTCATCAAACAAACAATAAATGAAATATAGGAGAATGCCAAAACTGAAAGACAATTTCTGGACCGTTCATCTTATTTGCAGCAAACTTGTACAATTAATCTTTTATTTTAGCAATTTGTCAGTGGTTCCTCCTTCCCAGCAAAACATGAATCGGCGTCTCACTTTTGATGGCGGCAGCTTAAAAAGGAAGGTTCACTGTTATCTTGGTTGACATCCTTGCCATGCCAAATGAACCTGCATGATGTTCGGGATTTTTTTTTTTTTTTTTTAATCACTGGTATACCCATTGGTGTATTTATAATGGGTGCAGGTTATGTAGGTACAGTGGGGCAGATGTATTAACCTGGAGACGGCATAAGGAAGTGATAAACCAGTGATATGTGCAAGGTGATAAAGGCACCAGCCAATCAGATCCTAACTGTTAATTTACATATTGGAGGTGATTGGCTGGTGTGTTTATCACCTTGCACATATCACTGGTTTATCACTTCCTTATACCTTCACCAGGTTAATACATCTGGCCCAATGTGTGCAGTGTGAGCCCCCTGGCCACATAGGTCTCTGGGTCCAGGGGGCTCACACTGCACCTAATCATACCTGTGAGTAATCTCACGCAGACAGAAATCACCGGGAAAATGGCACTGCAACCACTTTCCCGGGGATTTATGTATGCGCAGTAGAAATATCTGCATGGATCATATCGCGGGAGCCATTCAATGCCTCCAGTATTAATAATTTTCCCCATAGTGCCCCCTACTATTGCACACAATGGGGCTCATTCATGCCAGATTGCAGTGTGCGATCCAACTGCAAAAATTACAAAAAAGATGCGGGCGCCCTGCGCATGCGTCCGCATTTTCTGTCAATCAGACAGAGGCAGTCGAGGGGCGGGCGGCAACGCTGCGTTTCCTAGGCTGCGGAGACGGAGCGTTGCAGAGGTTGGCAAACGGGGGCAGTGCGGCACGAATGGGGCGTGGCACGGGCGTGAGACCGGTGGCTGCGTGATGTCACATGCAGCCACCGCTATTGGATACATGGCGGTTGGCCTCTTGCGAGCTGCGCCCGCTGGAGGTATAACAAGCAGAAATTGCGATGCAACTGCAATTTCCTCTTGTTGAAAGGGGATGGGGGGGGGGGGACGGCGGTCAGCATGCTGGTCAGCCTTGCCCAGTGATGGGCGGCCCCCAGCATGCAAACAGGATTGCAAAATTGCAATCCTTACTGAATTAGGTCCAATGTCCAAATTATTAATATTATGCCCACAGTGCCCCTAGTATTAATATTATAATATTATGACTGACATACAGCGGCATTTGGGGGGCAAAGCAGGGGTGGCGACCCCATTTTGTAGGCATGCCGAGCCTACGGTCTGTGTCACCGGATGCAGACTTCCTGTACCACGAGAGGGGTTCCGACGGCCATTCGTAGTAAGCTTCAGCTTCTGCAGACTGGCCAAGTGCTGCGACCATCACAACCACATTTTTTAGTTGTATGATATTGCACAGGCAGTTCCTTGCAGGTGTGACCACATCAGAATCAGGACCAATGTTCCCAGTTTTTATATTATGGACCACATTACTCTCCACTATGCCACACAATGCCCCAATATTATTATGCTTGCAGTGCCCCCAGTATTAATATTATGACCTACAGTGCTCCCTCTAGTATAAATATTATACCCTCCAGTATTAATACAATGCCCCACAGTGCCCTCCAGTATGCCGCACAGTGCTCCTGAGTATTTACCTGTCCTAGCGAGCCCATGATGATTTCCCAGATGGGGCTGCTTGCCACTGCTTCTGGCTGCAGGCTGCATACAGAGCGACTTCCACTTAACTGGCATGGTCAGATCTCATGCAACCGCGTCGCCCCACTGTGTCCCCCAGTGTTTGACGAGGAGATCCGTTCTGCAGATGTACATAGTCTAATATTTAAATATTGTAAAAAAAATACTTTTTAAACTATTTTAAATAAAAAATATTCATAAAACAATGTTATGAACTATTTTGAAGGGAAAATGAGTCAGTTAGGTGGTTAAGGGACTCGGGAGCTGCTCTGTATGCACTATGCATATGGAAGCGGGGACACAGCTGCCTCGTGACATCCAGGCACCTGCTCTGGGCAATTGGTAAGTCAGACCCTTTTCCATACAGGGCTCCAACATTTCTGGATCCATCAAAGCAGCAACTGAGTTAACATCAACAACAGAAAGCCAATGGGGTAAGACATTGCATCACTGTCTGTCAACTTCTGGTGGGACAATGATGATTCAGGAACCTTTTCCACTCAGTCAGTACAATGGGACTTAACAATTTTCAACCTCTGATATGTCCACCTTTGCTTTGGGTTCTGGTGGAGGAGGAAGTCAGGGGAAGATGTACCAAGCAGTAATAAGTGTGGAGAAATGGGCCAGTGGAGCAGTTGCCCATGGCAACCAATCAGCTGCTCTGTATAATTTTATACTAGTATGCAAATTAGAAATGTTACTTGCCATGGGCAACTTCTCCACTGGCTCACTTCTCCACTCTTTTCATTGCTTAGTACATCTCCCCCTCAGATTGCTACATTTCTCAGCAGGGCCTCCAAGAGTTGAGTGGGGCTTAGGTAAAGGTGGGTAGGCAGGGGGAAGGGGGGGGGGGGGGGTTGTGTGGCCAATATCCACAGGAGGTGTAGCCACGCCACCTCTGAAAAACAAATCCAATAATAAAATTACCCAGGTTCCTCCAACTAGCCTGGGCCTGGGTAATGAGTACCACCCCCCACCACCTCTCAGTGCCCATGATTCTCAGCCACTCACATAGTGCAGCATCAGCCCAATATAGACAGAGCATTGGTGACATCTTCAGAGACACATGCGCAGAGTAACTACAGAAACATCACTAGTAACATCCATTATACAGGAGGGCCGTAACTAGGGGTGTGCGAGAGGTGCTGTCACACAGGATGCATGGCCCTTAGGGTCACGCCGTGGTGACTAATGGCATGTGCTTGCAACGACACCCTGCAGTCAGTAGTGCTACTGCAGAGCCACTCTAAGCTATAAAGGGACGCAGCAGGCAGTGCTCTACTTCCCAGAGCTGGTGACCCCGCCCCAAAGGCATGATGTCATTACATAATGGGTTTAGGGGCCCTGTTACAGCACTGCCCATGTACACCATTATTGTACTGCCACTCCCAGCATGCTCCATACACTATTACTCATGGTAAGTCAATCTGTCTTTATTGTACAGGGGATATACTAGAATGTTCCTTTATTATAATGGTGTCAATAAAATGCGTTCTGCGTTGTACATCGGGTCACTAGAATGTTCTCTGTATTGGACAGAGGTCACTAGAATTATCAATATATTGTGCTAAAACACTCTTTAGGGCAGATTCAATTAGACACGAAAGCCATCTGGACCTGTTCTATCTATCTATCTATCTATCTATCTATCTATCTATCTATCTATCTATCTATCTATCTATCTATCTATCTATCGGGGTAATTACAAGTTGATCGCAGCAGGAATTTTGTTAGCAGTTGGGCAAAACCATGGGGGTAATTCTGAGTTGATCGCAGCAGAAAGTTTGTTAGCAATTGGGCAAAACCAATCCCCGCTGTATGTTGTATATATGCTCAGAATTGCAGAGCATATATACAATATACAGCGGGGATTGGAAACTCATAGCGTCTCCAGACATTATAAAGACTGCCACAATAAAGACCCCAGCAGTCTAAGATTTTTGGGCATACAAAAAGTATTTAATAATTGGAGGGGAGGTAATTTATGCCTTGAACTAAGGAAAAAAAGAAACAAAGTGGATATTAGTGATGAGCGGGTTCGGTTCCTCGGAATCCGAACCCGCCCGAACTTCAGCTTTTTTTACACGGATCCGAGCGACTCGGATCTTCCCGCCTTGCTCGGTTAACCCGAGCGCGCCCGAACGTCATCATGACGCTGTCGGATTCTCGCGAGGCTCGGATTCTATCGCGAGACTCGGATTCTATATAAGGAGCCGCGCGTCGCCGCCATTTTACACGTGCATTGAGATTGATAGTGAGAGGACGTGGCTGGCGTCCTCTCCGTTTAGAGAAGAAATAGATAGGAGAGTGAGAGTGAGACAGTGACACTTCATTTACTGGAGCTTAGGAGGAGTACTCAGACAGAGAGTGCAGAATTTTGCTGATAGTATTAGTTAGTTATACTAGTGACTGACCAGTGACCACCAGTGCAGTTTTATATTATTTAATATGATCCGTTCTCTGCCTGAAAAAACGATACACAGTGACTCAGCCACATACCATATCTGTGCTCAGCCCAGTGTGCTGCTGCATCATCTATGTATAATATCTGACTGTGCTCACACAGCTTAATTGTGGGGGAGACTGGGGAGCAGTTAGGTTATAGCAGGAGCCAGGAGTACATATTAAAATTAAACAGTGCACACTTTTTTTCTGCAGGAGTGCCACTGCCAGTGTGACTGACCAGTGACCTGACCACCAGTATATAGTATACTATATTGTATTGTGAATGTCTGCCTGTAAAAGTTAAACACACGTCGTGTGACTTGTGTGGTGTTTTTTTATTCTATAAAATAAAAAACTCATTCTGCTGACAGACAGTGTCCAGCAGGTCCGTCATTATATAATATATACCTGTCCGGCTGCAGTAGTGATATATATATATATATTTTTTATATCATTATTTATCATCCAGTCGCAGCAGACACAGTACGGTAGTTCACGGCTGTAGCTACCTCTGTGTCGGCACTCGGCAGTCCATCCATAATTGTATACCACCTACCCGTGGTTTTTTTTTTCTTTCTTCTTTATACATACTACATCTCATTATCATCCAGTCTATATTAGCAGCAGACACAGTACAGTACGGTAGTCCACGGCTGTAGCTACCTCTGTGTCGGCACTCGGCAGTCCGTCCATAATTGTATACCACCTACCCGTGGTTTTTTTTTTTTCTTCTTTATACATACTACATCTCATTATCAACCAGTCTATATTAGCAGCAGACACAGTACGGTAGTCCACGGCTGTAGCTACCTCTGTGTCGGCACTCGGCAGTCCATCCATAATTGTATACCACCTACCCGTGGTTTTTTTTTCTTTCTTTATACATACTACATCTCATTATCATCCAGTCTATATTAGCAGCAGACACAGTACAGTACGGTAGTCCACGGCTGTAGCTACCTCTGTGTCGGCACTCGGCAGTCCATCCATAATTGTATACCACCTACCCGTGGTTTTTTTTTCTTTCTTTATACATACTACATCTCATTATCATCCAGTCTATATTAGCAGCAGACACAGTACAGTACGGTAGTCCACGGCTGTAGCTACCTCTGTGTCGGCACTCGGCAGTCCATCCATAATTGTATACCACCTACCCGTGGTTTTTTTTTCTTTCTTCTTTATACATACATACTACATCTTTTTATCAACCAGTCTATATTAGCAGCAGACACAGTACGGTAGTCCACGGCTGTAGCTACCTCTGTGTCGGCACTCGGCAGTCCATCCATAATTGTATACCACCTACCCGTGTTTTTTTTTTCTTTCTTCTTTATACATACATACTACATCTCTTTATCAACCAGTCTATATTAGCAGCAGACACAGTACGGTAGTCCACGACTGTAGCTACCTCTGTGTCGGCACTCGGCAGTCCGTCCATAATTGTATACCACCTACCCGTGGTTTTTTTTTCTTTCTTCTTTATACATACATACTACATCTCTTTATCAACCAGTCTATATTAGCAGCAGACACAGTACGGTAGTCCACGGCTGTAGCTACCTCTGTGTCGGCACTCTGCAGTCCATCCATAATTGTATACCACCTACCCGTGGTTTTTTTTTTCTTTCTTCTTTATACATACTACATCTCATTATCATCCAGTCTATATTAGCAGCAGACACAGTACAGTACGGTAGTCCACGGCTGTAGCTACCTCTGTGTTGGCACTCGGCAGTCCATCCATAATTGTATACCACCTACCCGTGGTTTTTTTTTCTTTCTTCTTTATACATACATACTACATCTCTTTATCAACCAGTCTATATTAGCAGCAGACACAGTACGGTAGTCCACGGCTGTAGCTACCTCTGTGTCGGCACTCGGCAGTCCGTCCATAATTGTATACCACCTACCCGTGGTTTTTTTTCTTTCTTCTTTATACATACATACTACATCTCTTTATCAACCAGTCTATATTAGCAGCAGACACAGTACGGTAGTCCACGGCTGTAGCTACCTCTGTGTCGGCACTCGGCAGTCCATCCATAATTGTATACCACCTACCCGTGGTTTTTTTTTCTTTCTTCTTTATACATACTACATCTCATTATCATCCAGTCTATATTAGCAGCAGACACAGTACAGTACGGTAGTCCACGGCTGTAGCTACCTCTGTGTCGGCACTCGGCAGTCCATCCATAATTGTATACCACCTACCCGTGTTTTTTTTTTCTTTCTTCTTTATACATACATACTACATCTCATTATCAACCAGTCTATATTAGCAGCAGACACAGTACGGTAGTCCACGGCTGTAGCTACCTCTGTGTCGGCACTCGGCAGTCCGTCCATAATTGTATACCACCTACCCGTGGTTTTTTTTCTTTCTTCTTTATACATACATACTACATCTCATTATCATCCAGTCTATATTAGCAGCAGACACAGTACAGTACAATAGTCCACGGCTGTAGCTACCTCTGTGTCGGCACTCGGCAGTCCATCCATAATTGTATACTAGTATCCATCCATCTCCATTGTTTACCTGAGGTGCCTTTTAGTTGTGCCTATTAAAATATGGAGAACAAAAATGTTGAGGTTCCAAAATTAGGGAAAGATCAAGATCCACTTCCACCTCGTGCTGAAGCTGCTGCCACTAGTCATGGCCGAGACGATGAAATGCCAGCAACGTCGTCTGCCAAGGCCGATGCCCAATGTCATAGTACAGAGCATGTCAAATCCAAAACACCAAATATCAGTAAAAAAAGGACTCCAAAACCTAAAATAAAATTGTCGGAGGAGAAGCGTAAACTTGCCAATATGCCATTTACCACACGGAGTGGCAAGGAACGGCTGAGGCCCTGGCCTATGTTCATGGCTAGTGGTTCAGCTTCACATGAGGATGGAGGCACTCAGCCTCTCGCTAGAAAAATGAAAAGACTCAAGCTGGCAAAAGCAGTAGCACCGCAAAGAACTGTGCGTTCTTCGAAATCCCAAATCCACAAGGAGAGTCCAATTGTGTCGGTTGCGATGCCTGACCTTCCCAACACTAGACGTGAAGAGCATGCGCCTTCCACCATTTGCACGCCCCCTGCAAGTGCTGGAAGGAGCACCCGCAGTCCAGTTCCTGATAGTCAGATTGAAGATGTCAGTGTTGAAGTACACCAGGATGAGGAGGATATGGGTGTTGCTGGCGCTGGGGAGGAAATTGACCAGGAGGATTCTGATGGTGAGGTGGTTTGTTTAAGTCAGGCACCCGGGGAGACACCTGTTGTCCGTGGGAGGAATATGGCCGTTGACATGCCTGGTGAAAATACCAAAAAAATCAGCTCTTCGGTGTGGAACTATTTCAACAGAAATGCGGACAACAGGTGTCAAGCCGTGTGTTCCCTTTGTCAAGCTGTAATAAGTAGGGGTAAGGACGTTAACCACCTCGGAACATCCTCCCTTATACGTCACCTGCAGCGCATTCATAATAAGTCAGTGACAAGTTCAAAAACTTTGGGTGACAGCGGAAGCAGTCCACTGACCAGTAAATCCCTTCCTCTTGTAACCAAGCTCACGCAAACCACCCCACCAACTCCCTCAGTGTCAATTTCCTCCTTCCCCAGGAATGCCAATAGTCCTGCAGGCCATGTCACTGGCAATTCTGACGATTCCTCTCCTGCCTGGGATTCCTCCGATGCATCCTTGCGTGTAACGCCTACTGCTGCTGGCGCTGCTGTTGTTGCTGCTGGGAGTCGATGGTCATCCCAGAGGGGAAGTCGTAAGACCACTTTTACTACTTCCACCAAGCAATTGACTGTCCAACAGTCCTTTGCGAGGAAGATGAAATATCACAGCAGTCATCCTACAGCAAAGCGGATAACTGAGGCCTTGGCATCCTGGGTGGTGAGAAACGTGGTTCCGGTATCCATCATTACTGCAGAGCCAACTAGAGACTTGTTGGAGGTACTGTGTCCCCGGTACCAAATACCATCTAGGTTCCATTTCTCTAGGCAGGCGATACCGAAAATGTACACAGACCTCAGAAAAAGAGTCACCAGTGTCCTAAAAAATGCAGCTGTACCCAATGTCCACTTAACCACGGACATGTGGACAAGTGGAGCAGGGCAGGGTCAGGACTATATGACTGTGACAGCCCACTGGGTAGATGTATGGACTCCCGCCGCAAGAACAGCAGCGGCGGCACCAGTAGCAGCATCTCGCAAACGCCAACTCTTTCCTAGGCAGGCTACGCTTTGTATCACCGGTTTCCAGAATACGCACACAGCTGAAAACCTCTTACGGCAACTGAGGAAGATCATCGCGGAATGGCTTACCCCAATTGGACTCTCCTGTGGATTTGTGGCATTGGACAACGCCAGCAATATTGTGTGTGCATTAAATATGGGCAAATTCCAGCACGTCCCATGTTTTGCACATACCTTGAATTTGGTGGTGCAGAATTTTTTAAAAAACGACAGGGGCGTGCAAGAGATGCTGTCGGTGGCCAGAAGAATTGCGGGACACTTTCGGCGTACAGGCACCACGTACAGAAGACTGGAGCACCACCAAAAACTACTGAACCTGCCCTGCCATCATCTGAAGCAAGAAGTGGTAACGAGGTGGAATTCAACCCTCTATATGCTTCAGAGGTTGGAGGAGCAGCAAAAGGCCATTCAAGCCTATACAATTGAGCACGATATAGGAGGTGGAATGCACCTGTCTCAAGCGCAGTGGAGAATGATTTCAACGTTGTGCAAGGTTCTGCTGCCCTTTGAACTTGCCACACGTGAAGTCAGTTCAGACACTGCCAGCCTGAGTCAGGTCATTCCCCTCATCAGGCTTTTGCAGAAGAAGCTGGAGACATTGAAGGAGGAGCTAACACGGAGCGATTCCGCTAGGCATGTGGGACTTGTGGATGGAGCCCTTAATTCGCTTAACAAGGATTCACGGGTGGTCAATCTGTTGAAATCAGAGCACTACATTTTGGCCACCATGCTCGATCCTAGATTTAAAGCCTACCTTGGATCTCTCTTTCCGGCAGACACAAGTCTGCTGGGGTTGAAAGACCTGCTGGTGAGAAAATTGTCAAGTCAAGCGGAACGCGACCTGTCAACATCTCCTTCACATTCTCCCGCAACTGGGGGTGCGAGGAAAAGGCTCAGAATTCCGAGCCCACCCGCTGGCGGTGATGCAGGGCAGTCTGGAGCGACTGCTGATGCTGACATCTGGTCCGGACTGAAGGACCTGACAACGATTACGGACATGTCGTCTACTGTCACTGCATATGATTCTCTCAACATTGAAAGAATGGTGGAGGATTATATGAGTGACCGCATCCAAGTAGGCACGTCACACAGTCCGTACTTATACTGGCAGGAAAAAGAGGCAATTTGGAGGCCCTTGCACAAACTGGCTTTATTCTACCTAAGTTGCCCTCCCACAAGTGTGTACTCCGAAAGAGTGTTTAGTGCCGCCGCTCACCTTGTCAGCAATCGGCGTACGAGGTTACATCCAGAAAATGTGGAGAAGATGATGTTCATTAAAATGAATTATAATCAATTCCTCCGCGGAGACATTGACCAGCAGCAATTGCCTCCACAAAGTACACAGGGAGCTGAGATGGTGGATTCCAGTGGGGACGAATTGATAATCTGTGAGGAGGGGGATGTACACGGTGATATATCGGAGGATGATGATGAGGTGGACATCTTGCCTCTGTAGAGCCAGTTTGTGCAAGGAGAGATTAATTGCTTCTTTTTTGGGGGGGGTCCAAACCAACCCGTCATATCAGTCACAGTCGTGTGGCAGACCCTGTCACTGAAATGATGGGTTGGTTAAAGTGTGCATGTCCTGTTTATACAACATAAGGGTGGGTGGGAGGGCCCAAGGACAATTCCATCTTGCACCTCTTTTTTCTTTTATTTTTCTTTGCGTCATGTGCTGTTTGGGGAGGGTTTTTTGGAAGGGCCATCCTGCGTGACACTGCAGTGCCACTCCTAGATGGGCCCGGTGTTTGTGTCGGCCACTAGGGTCGCTTATCTTACTCACACAGTCAGCTACCTCATTGCGCCTCTTTTTTTCTTTGCGTCATGTGCTGTTTGGGGAGGGTTTTTTGGAAGGGACATCCTGCGTGACACTGCAGTGCCACTCCTAGATGGGCCCGGTGTTTGTGTCGGCCACTAGGGTCGCTTATCTTACTCACACAGTCAGCTACCTCATTGCGCCTCTTTTTTTCTTTGCGTCATGTGCTGTTTGGGGAGGGTTTTTTGGAAGGGACATCCTGCGTGACACTGCAGTGCCACTCCTAGATGGGCCCGGTGTTTGTGTCGGCCACTAGGGTCGCTTATCTTACTCACACAGTCAGCTACCTCATTGCGCCTCTTTTTTTCTTTGCGTCATGTGCTGTTTGGGGAGGGTTTTTTGGAAGGGCCATCCTGCGTGACACTGCAGTGCCACTCCTAGATGGGCCCGGTGTTTGTGTCGGCCACTAGGGTCGCTTATCTTACTCACACAGTCAGCTACCTCATTGCGCCTCTTTTTTTCTTTGCGTCATGTGCTGTTTGGGGAGGGTTTTTTGGAAGGGACATCCTGCGTGACACTGCAGTGCCACTCCTAGATGGGCCCGGTGTTTGTGTCGGCCACTAGGGTCGCTTATCTTACTCACACAGCGACCTCGGTGCAAATTTTAGGACTAAAAATAATATTGTGAGGTGTGAGGTATTCAGAATAGACTGAAAATGAGTGTAAATTATGGTTTTTGAGGTTAATAATACTTTGGGATCAAAATGACCCCCAAATTCTATGATTTAAGCTGTTTTTTAGGGTTTTTTGAAAAAAACACCCGAATCCAAAACACACCCGAATCCGACAAAAAAAATTCGGTGAGGTTTTGCCAAAACGCGGTCGAACCCAAAACACGGCCGCGGAACCGAACCCAAAACCAAAACACAAAACCCGAAAAATTTCCGGCGCTCATCTCTAGTGGATATACCACATGCAGACCCTCCAACCAGATGGTTTAAATGTAGAAATCGATGTAAATGCCTTTTTATAGCATTCTTATCCATTCACATTAGGGATACTATTTATTGCCATATTAATTTTTTAACTAATATATAGTACATATAAAAATACATTTATTCTTTATAACAATTATTGACAGTCAGAAACGCCATACCTATAATTTAAGCTCTAATAGAAATAGATATAATTTTATTTTTGAATCCATTGGATTTATAGACACATGGTTGCCACTTTTTTATTAACTACATCCGTTTTTAACATTTCCTGTTTTAAATAAAGAATAATAAAGTTTTTTTTATCATAAAAAGGAGAATAGGAAGTTAATCCATATCCTAGTAAAAGGGTGGATAGCCCGAAACGCGTTGGATACGGACACAGCAGGAGACTGGGAAGAACTTTGAAAAAGGTTCTTAAATAATGGCACTTCAAAAAGCCGTGAGCCGCACGGAGGAGTGTAAGCCGGAGTGATCGGAGACTGGGAGCCGCCAGCCGCAGCCGCTAATTGAGCTCCCCACAGCCGTACAGACTGTACTGCTTTCATCATAAGCCGGAACAACCAGAGAACGGGAGCCGCCAGCCGCAGCCGCTAATTACGCTCCCCGCAGCCGTACAGGCTGTACAGCTTTCATCATCAGCTGGAGCGGTCAGAGCACAGGAGCCGCTAGCTGAAGCTGTCAATTGGGCTCACCATAGCCGCACAGGCTGCCCAGATATACAACCCTCTGAACCCGGCATATAAGGTAGGGAAAAACAGGGAAAGTTATCTCATATAATTTGATGGATATTTAAACCTTTAAAAACAATCAATTCTCACCTCCTGCACTTTTTCAAAAAAGAGCTGTAACATTATCACACTAATCAAATTTCTTTTTACAGGTATGTGCGTTTAGTTATACAAGCGCTCTTTTTTAATAAACTATCTATCTATCTATCTATCTCATAACATCTATCATTCACTCTATGTGCTATCTATCTATCTATCTATCTATCTATCTATCTATCTATCTATCTATCTATCTATCTATCTATCTATCTATCTATCTGTCTATGCGTCCCCTCTCTGTGCAGTGATGGGGTTGGTCATCTTTCGGAGTTTTAAATGTCTACATGAAGTAAAAATCCTTCATTCTAAACTGATGAAGAGATGGACGAGCTGGAAATGACTGAACACCTCACACGGCTCAGAACATTTATGCATTTATTGTTTTTTTCCTTTCCTATTATTTCCCTCTGATTCTCCTTAATGCTACAATTTAGGAAGCTATGAATTTTAAAACTAGAAGATGATTTCAGCAGCCGCAGGAAACTCGTTGTAATGCGCCAATCTCTTCCCTCGCCAGCTGCACGCGGAATAGAAATTGACAGTATATATTTACAGGAAGCGCATACTAAGTGCCGAGCGGAGCTTGTCTGCACAGTGTCACTTTTACATTTTTTTGGGGTGGACATCAAAAATAGTCAAAACACTCTCAGCACATCTTATTCAAGACTAGCAATGATTTACAACAACTGTGAAACCAAACAGTCCTATGGATGAACTAGCTATGCGTTACGTTGCTTTGTGGAAAATACAGGGCATCTGTCAAAAGAGAAAAAAAAACGACGTCCGTTTATATAGTCAATTTTACGGTAAATTTTTTCTGATGTTGACAGCGAAATAGGGTCGTGTACCTTATTACCTGCGGGAAATATAACAGCGCAAAACCTCCTAACACCAAATCTTCTCTCTGAGGTTACACAGAACCATTTGTTTACGGGAATTAGGGCTGCATTCAGATTTAAACAATATATAAAATACCATCTCTAACCCCTCCAGGGAGTTATCTGTAAAAGTCAATATGCTATTATATATCAACCTCATTTCAGCAATGTATTTTTAGTAGTATTGCAGAAAAGCCTCGCGTGGCAGAGAAATATTCCAGTTAGCACGAGAACTGAATACTAAAATGTTTTTTATTTGTATGATAATGTTTTTTCCCCCACTATTTTGGTTGATATGAAGCTCAGCTTAAAACAAGAGGCTACACTCGCTTTTACAGCTTAAACATTTAAATACGTTGTTATTTGTGTAAACGAGCCCAGTAAAGAAGCAAAAAGCATTTATTGCGGAACAGAGATAAGTGGGCGGATATGTTTGAATGGAACTTCATGCAAATTGACCGGATTGATGGATTCATACCGATTCACTGATGAATGAAATTGATTCGCATCATGAGACGTTTTACCGTAAGGATAGAAATGTTTAGATGCCCATTCAATCATTTTAAGGCATTTCCATGGACTTAAATGCACATTTTCAATAGAGAGTCTATGGGGGAGATTTATCAAGCCGCGGAGAGAAATGAAGTATAGAAATTGGCCAGATCTACCGGTCAGTTATTTCATAGACTGTGCTAAATAAATGACAGAATCTGATTGATTGATTGATTGATTGATTGATTGATTGCTTTGGGCTAATTCTCCACTTTATCTCTCTTCAAGACTTCCCCCTATGAATGATTTTTTATCAAGGCCGGTGCTGCCATCAGGTAAACCTGGGTGGATACCCCTAGGCACCAATGTTTAAGGGCGCCTAAAACACCAAATGAAGTGGTGGAGTTGTCAGCCACTCTGATCCTCTATATTTGTGGTATTCCGGGAGCATGGTCTGAGCTACAGTGGTTCCACCCCCTCTTCCCTCCCCACCCTACCACGTCCCAACCACGTGGATGCTCCGGTCCTGAACATGCCACCACGCACATTCAGAGCTGGTCTGCATATTCTATATGTTCAATCATTTCAGATTTGCAGTATTGTAGAGGTGAAAATATCACAAGGCACAACCCTCAATATTTTACCAACGCCCTAATTACTTCAACTTGATTTTCTTTTTCTCTCTGTATATCTTGAGTTTGCTCCATATAACTCATGAGAGTAACAAGATGGTTTTGTCTCGTTTAAAACTCCAGTTAATTCCCCAGCTTTACATACATCGATTTCCATATTTCTGTGACTTGCACCTAGCTTGTAGAATATTTATGCTGACAGCAGCGGGAGAACATGTTGAAACTAATGGAAAAAGTTTTGAGAGCCGTCCTCGCTGAGATTCAGGTTGTTTTACATGGCTGTCCACAAGATGGGAATGTAATGAAATATGCACAGCTCCCCCCCTCCACCCCCCCTCCTTCCTGATTATTTAAACATCTTATCCTGCAGAACAAAATCTGGGGTTTTGATGATAGAGCTACATAGTCAAGAGCATAACTGTACTTTCTCTAACGTCCTAGTGGATGCTGGGGACTCCGTAAGGACCATGGGGAATAGACGGGCTCCGCAGGAGACATGGGCACTTTAAGAAAGAATTTATATTCTGGTGTGCTCTGGCTCCTCCCTCTATGTCCCTCCTCCAGACCTCAGTTTGAATCTGTGCCCGGACGAGCTGGGTGCTGTTCAGTGAGCTCTCCTGAGCTTGCTGTAAGAAAGTATTTTGTTAGGTTTTTTATTTTCAGGGAGCTCTGCTGGCAACAGACTCCCTGCATCGTGGGACAGAGGGGAGTGAAGCAGCCCTACTCTCTGAAGATAGGTCCTGCTTCTTAGGCTACTGGACACCATTAGCTCCAGAGGGATCGTACACAGGATCTCACCCTCGTCGTCCGATCCCAGAGCCACGCCGCCGTCCCCCTCGCAGAGCCGGAAGACAGAAGCCGGGTGAGCATGAGAAGCAAGAAGACTTCGAAATCGGCGGCAGAAGACTCCGGTCTTCACTGAGGTAGTGCACAGCACTGCAGCTGTGCGCCATTGCTCCCACACACACCTCACATACTCCGGTCACTGGGCAGCAATTGGGACCTCTTTGGCAAAAGTTTAGCATATATACAGTTGGGCACTGTATATATGTATGAGCCCCCGCCAAAAATTGTACATTGAAGCGGGACAGAAGCCCGCCGCTGAGGGGGCGGGGCTTCTTCCTCAGCACTCACCAGCGCCATTTTTTCTCCACAGCTCCGCTGAGAGGAAGCTCCCCAGGCTCTCCCTTGCAGATACACGGTAGAAGAGGGTAAAAAGAGAGGGGAGGGGGGCACATAATTAGGCGCAAAAATCAATATAAACAGCGGCTACTGGGTTAACATTAAGTTACTGTGTTATTCCTGGGTTATATAGCGCTGGGGTGTGTGCTGGCATACTCTCTCTCTGTCTCTCCAAAGGGCCTTGTGGGGGAACTGTCTTCAAAAAGAGCATTCCCTGTGTGTGTGGTGTGTCGGTACACTTGTGTCGACATATTTGACGAGGAAGGCTATGTGGAAACAGAGCGAGAGCAAATGAATGTGGTGTCTCCGCCGACGACGCCGACACCTGATTGGATGGATATGTGGAAGGTTTTAAATGATAATGTTAATTCCTTGCATAAAAGGTTGGAAAAAACTGAAGCCTTAGGACAGTCGGTCTCAGCCTGTGCCTGATCCTATGTCGCAGAGGCCGTCAGGGTCTCAGAAGCGCCCACTATCCCAAATTGTTGACACAGATACCGACATGGATTCTGATTCCAGTGTCGATTACGATGATGCAAAGTTACAGCCAAAATTGGCTAAATCCATCCGTTATAGGATTATAGCAATTAAGGATGTGTTGCACATCACAGAGGAAACCCCAGTCCCTGACAAGAGGGTTCATATGTATGGGGAAAAAAGGCAGGTGGTGACCTTTCCCCCTTCACACGAGCTAAATGAGTTATGTGAAAAGGCTTGGGAATCTCCAGATAAAAAACTGCAGATTTCCAAACGGATGCTTATGGCATATCCTTTCCCGCCAACGGACAGGTTACGCTGGGAATCCTCCCCTAGGGTTGACAAAGCTTTAACACGCTTATCCAAGCGGGTAGCCCTGCCGTCACAGGATACAGCTACCCTCAAAGATGCTGCGGATAGAAAGCAAGAGGGTACCCTGAAGTCCATTTATACACATTCAGGTACCTTACTGAGGCCAGCGATCGCGTCGGCCTGGGTGTGTAGTGCTGTAGCAGCATGGACGGACACCCTGTCTGAGGAACTTGATACCTTAGACAAGGATACTATATTAATGACCCTGGGGCATATAAAAGACGCTGTCCTATATATGAGAGATGCTCAAAGAGACATTAGTCTACTGGGTTCTAGAATAAATGCTATGTCGATTTCTGCCAGAAGGGTCCTGTGGACTCGGCAATGGACAGGTGATGCCGACTCAAAAAGGCACATGGAGGTTTTACCTTACAAGGGTGAGGAATTGTTTGGGGAGGGTCTCTCGGACCTGGTCTCCACAGCTACTGCTGGAAAGTTAAATTTTTTGCCATATGTTTCCTCACAACCTAAGAAAGCACCGTATTACCAAATGCAGTCCTTTCGATCACAGAGAGGCAAGAAAGTCCGAGGTGCGTCCTTTCTTGCCAGGGGCAGGGGCAGAGGAAAGAAGCTGCACAACACAGCTAGTTCCCAGGAACAGAAGTCCTCCCCGGCTTCCACTAAATCCACCGCATGACGCTGGGGCTCCACAGGCGGAGCTAGGCCCGGTGGGGGTGCGTCTCCGAAATTTCAGCCACAAGTGGGTTCACTCCCAGTTGGATCCCTGGGCAATAGATATTGTGTCTCAGGGATACAAGCTGGAATTCGAAGAGATGCCCCCTCACCAATACCTCAAATCGGCCCTGCCAGCTTCCCCCCTCGAGAGGGAAATAGTGTTAACTGCAATTCACAAATTGTATCTTCAACAGGTGGTGGTCAAGGTTCCCCTCCTTCAACAAGGAAGGGGTTATTATTCGACCATGTTTGTAGTACCGAAACCGGACGGTTCGGTCAGACCCATATTGAATTTAAAATCCCTGAACATATACCTGAAAAGGTTCAAGTTCAAGATGGAATCGCTCAGAGCGGTCATCGCAAGCCTGGAAGGGGGGGATTTTATGGTTTCTCTGGACATAAAGGATGCATACCTTCATGTCCCCATTTATCCACCTCATCAGGCGTACCTCAGATTTGTGGTACAGGATTGTCATTACCAATTTCAGACGTTGCCGTTTGGTCTCTCCACGGCACCGAGAATATTTACCAAGGTAATGGCGGAAATGATGGTACTCCTGCGGAAGCAAGGGGTCACAATTATCCTATACTTGGACGATCTCCTCATAAAAGCGAGGTCAAGAGAGCAGTTGCTGATCAGCGTAGCGCGCTCTCTGGAAGTGTTACGACAACACGGCTGGATTCTAAATATTCCAAAGTCGCAGTTGATTCCTACGACTCGTCTGCCTTTCCTGGGCATGATTCTGGACACAGACCAGAAAAGGGTTTATCTCCCGATGGAGAAGGCTCAGGAACTCATGACACTGGTCAGAAACCTATTAAAACCAAAACAGGTGTCGGTGCATCACTGCACTCGAGTCCTGGGAAAGATGGTGGCATCATACGAGGCCATTCCCTTCGGCAGGTTCCATGCAAGGACCTTTCAATGGGACTTACTGGACAAATGGTCCGGATCACATCTTCAGATGCATCGGTTAATCACCCTATCCCCCAGGGCCAGGGTGTCTCTCCTGTGGTGGCTGCAGAGGGCTCACATTCTCGAGGGCTGCAGATCCGGCATTCAGGACTGGGTCCTGGTGACCACGGATGCAAGCCTCCGAGGGTGGGGGGCAGTCACACAGGGAAGAAATTTCCAAGGTCTGTGGTCAAGTCAGGAGACTTGCCTTCACATCAACATCCTGGAACTAAGGGCCATATACAATGCCCTACGTCAAGCGGAGACCCTGCTTCGCGACCAACCGGTTCTGATTCAGTCAGACAACATCACCGCTGTGGCTCATGTAAACCGAGAAGGCGGCACAAGGAGCAGGGTGGCGATGGTGGAAGCCACCAGAATCCTTCGCTGGGCGGAAAATCACGTAAGCGCACTGTCAGCAGTGTTCATTCCGGGAGTGGACAACTGGGAAGCAGACTTCCTCAGCGGGCACGACCTCCACCCGGGAGAGTGGGGACTTCATCAAGAAGTCTTCACGCAAATTGCAAGTCGGTGGGAACTGCCACAGGTGGACATGATGGCATCCCGCCTCAACAAAAAGCTACAGAGGTATTGCGCCAGGTCAAGAGACCCTTAGGCGATAGCTGTGGACGCACTGGTGACACCGTGGGTGTACCAGTCGGTCTATGTATTTCCTCCTCTTCCTCTCATACCCAAGGTGCTGAGAATCATAAGAAAAATAGGAGTGAGAACAATACTCATTGTACCGGATTGGCCAAGAAGGACTTGGTATCCAGATCTGCAAGAAATGCTCACAGAGGACCCGTGGCCTCTGCCTCTAAGACAGGACTTGTTGCAACAGGGGCCCTGTCTGTTCCAAGACTTACCGCGGCTGCATTTGATGGCATGGCGGTTGAACGCCGGATCCTAGCAGAAAAAGGCATTCCGGATGAGGTTATTCCTACGCTGATAAAAGCTAGGAAGGACGTGACGGCTCAACATTATCACCGTATATGGCGAAAATATGTTGCTTGGTGTGAGGCCAGGAATGCCCCTACGGAGGAATTCCAGCTGGGCCGTTTCCTTCATTTCCTACAGTCGGGGGTGACTTTGGGCCTAAAATTGGGTTCCATTAAGGTCCAGATTTCGGCCCTATCCATTTTCTTTCAAAAAGAACTGGCTTCTCTACCTGAAGTTCAGACGTTTGTAAAGGGAGTGCTGCATATTCAGCCCCCTTTTGTGCCTCCAGTGGCACCTTGGGATCTTAACGTGGTGTTGAGTTTCCTGAAATCACACTGGTTTGAACCACTCAAAACGGTGGAATTGAAATATCTCACGTGGAAGGTGGTCATGCTACTAGCCTTGGCTTCGGCTAGGCGTGTGTCAGAATTGGCGGCTTTGTCACATAAAAGCCCCTATCTGATTTTCCATGCGGATAGAGCAGAATTGCGGACCCGCCCACAATTTCTGCCGAAAGTGGTTTCATCCTTTCATATAAACCAACCTATTGTGGTGCCTGTGGCTACTACTGACTTGGAGGATTCAGAGTTACTTGATGTGGTCAGGGCTTTGAAGGTTTATGTAGCCAGAACGGCTAGGGTCAGGAAAACAGAATCTTTGTTTATCCTGTATGCTTCCAACAAGCTTGGGGCGCCTGCTTCAAAGCAAACTATTGCTCGCTGGATCTGTAACACGATTCAGCAGGCTCATTCTGCGGCTGGATTGCCGCTGCCTAAATCGGTTAAGGCCCATTCCACAAGGAAGGTGGGCTCTTCTTGGGCGGCTGCCCGAGGGGTCTCGGCATTGCAGCTTTGCCGAGCGGCTACTTGGTCAGGTTCAAACACTTTTGCAAAGTTCTACAAGTTTGATACCCTAGCTTAGGAGGACCTTGTGTTTGCTCAATCGGTGCTGCAGAGTCATCCGCACTCTCCCGCCCGTTTGGGTGCTTTGGTATAATCCCCATGGTCCTTACGGAGTCCCCAGCATCCACTAGGACGTTAGAGAAAATAAGGTTTTATTACCGGTAAATCTATTTCTCGTAGTCCGTAATGGATGCTGGGCGCCCGTCGCAAGTGCGGACTTCTTCTGCAATGCTTGTATATAGTTATTGCTTAAATAAGGGTTATGTTATAGTTGCATCAGGGTTGAACTGATGCTCTGTGATTGTTCATACTGTTGATTGGGTAAGGTTATCACAAGTTATACGGTGTGATTGGTGTGGCTGGTATGTATCTTGCCCTGGATTATCAAAATCCTTTCCTTGTACTGTCAGCTCTTCCGGGCACAGTTTCTCTAACTGAGGTCTGGAGGAGGGACATAGAGGGAGGAGCCAGAGCACACCAGAATATAAATTCTTTCTTAAAGTGCCCATGTCTCCTGCGGAGTCCGTCTATTCCCCATGGGTCCTTATGGATTCCCCAGCATCCACTACGGACTACGAGAAATAGATTTACCGGTAAGTAAAATCTTATTTATCCTGCCCTGGTTGGTAATATTTATTATCCAGTGTACAGATAATAACATACATATTTGCAATCTGTCCGGCCTCAAATGAAACATTACTGGCTGTCCTTCTTTCCTTTCAAATAATCCTTTTTTGGACTTATATGTAGATATTATAGTTGCCTACTCTCCCAGAATGTCCAGGAGACTCCTGAATGTTGGGGAATCCCCCAGGTCCAGGGAGAGCAGATCACCCTCAAGCATTACCGCCACTCCCTAGTGAAATGAGAGTATTGGGACGTGATGTTGTGATTCTCAATTAATTGCTTCTTCATGACCCCACCCCCTCTATGCAGGGGGTGGGGCCTACACGGCGCATTTCACCCTGTCCACACAGTATCCACCTGCATCTCCCTTCCAGGAACTCTCCTGGAGGGGAAGAATACAAGTAGGTAGGATGTTGATCTGTATAAATAAAGTTAGATTATCCTTTACTTTATCGATTTTTCTTTATATTTCCATGGCTGTTTTGTGTGCTACAGTAATTTGAGTTTGCAAATTCTCACCCTCTCCCACTCCCAATAATGTCACATACATATACCTTTCACTAGGCCATGCCCCTAAGCTATTTATCTGTAAAAGTCTTATCATACCGAACTCTAAGAGGAAATAAGATTGGGGAAAAAATATGATTCTGTGACATCTATGTAATGTGAGCCTTGCAGGCAGAGCTACCAGCACCATCATACTATAAGTCATGCAACTCCAATATTATTATAATGTTATCCCTTATAATTTGCATTACCCAAATACAAAGCAAACATGAACATTATAGAGATAGTGCCACTTTAAGGAGGTCCACTACCACCTAAAACGCCAATGATGCATTCAACCAACTAAAGGAGATTTGTACAAATAATGGGCTGTATTCAAATGATATATCACGCCCAATCTTCTTTCTAAAGTGATCCCTGTTATCGCACATATTGCGCCCATAGTAATCAGGTTTAGGTAAAGGGTTGGGCGCCCTCGCTACCCTGGGCGTAGCGACCTAAAATTATTATACCACGCCCGTCAGCAGAAATAGAATGGTGTGGAAGAGGTGAATAGAATTGGGCCTAATTCTTCAGACCTGATCGCTAGGCTGCATTTTCGTACAGTGGGCGATCAGGTCTAAACTGCACATGCATATGCCCCGCAATGTGCAGGCGCATTGCACGGGTACAAAGCGGATCGCCGCTCAGCGATGGGTTTGTGCGAACAATCCATTCTTGTGGGCGTTCGCAAGGAGATTGACAGGAATAAGGCGTTTGTGGGTGGTAACTGAGCGTTTTCTGGGAGTGGTTGGAAAAACGCAGGCGTGTCCATGCATTTGCAGGGAGGGTTCCTGACGTCAATTCCGGTCCCGGACAGGCTGAAGTGATCGCAGCGGCTGAGTAAGTCCTGGGCTGCGCAGAGACTGCACAAGATCTGTTTGTACAGCTCTGCTACACATGCGTTCGCACACTTGCAAAGTGAAAATACACTCTCCTATGGGCGGCGACTATGCGAACACAGGACTGCAAAAAAAACTAGCGAGCGAACAGGTCTGAATTAGGCCCCATATGTCCCTCACTCACAGTCTCTGTGAGAGAGGGCACTATATCATATGGATGTGACAATTTAGGTGGGGGTTAAAAACAGAAATTTAAATGTACTTTTTATGCCATTGGTGAGAAGGTCACATGGAAATGTAATCTGTTAAGCAAAATACAGTAGAAACATGCTGAGATTGTACGGCCTGCCTTACTGCTGGTACTTATCTCATTGCTGCTATACGTGTATTATTTTATTTCTGCTTAATTCTTTCTTGCCACAGCAGAAAAAACTATCTGGATCAATATTTAAGGTAGTTGGTAGTGGTGACGGGACCAAATATGTGTGTGTGTGCAAATTGGGGGGGGGGGGGGGGGGCGTGTAGCTACACCTTCTAAAATATGAGAATAAGTATGCCACGCACTTCACAGGGAGGTGCCGAGCGCTGCTTAGCCAGGGCTGATCCAGGGGAGGGGGTGCAATCACAGTGTGATCACTGCACCGCCCACTTCATGCAGAAGGGAGAGAGAAGACTGTCTGCTACAGCCTCCCTGGACCCTCTGCTGCAGTCTCCTCTCTCTCCCTGCCCGATGTGTCGCTGCTTGTGAGGAAGAAGGGAAGCATGGCGGTAAAGAGTAGCGTACCCCTCCCCCCTCTTGGAGCTACTCATTGCTCTGGTTGACTCCAGTTTCACCAATTGCACACAAAAAAATTAACTAAGAGATTTAAGGGGAGATGTACTAAGCAGTGATAAAAGTGGAGAAGCCAGCCAGTGGAGAAGTTGCCTATGGCAACCAATCAGCTGCTCTGATTACTTTTATAGTATGCAAATTATAAATGTTATGTCAATGCTGATTGGTTGCCATGGGCAACTTCTCAACTGGCTCCCCTCTCCACTTTTATCACTGCTTAGTACATGTCCCCCTAGGAGACACAACAAACATACTATATATGATATACAGGGTTTTCCTAGCTCTGTTCTCAAGGCAACCTAACAGTCCAGATTTTAAGGATATCCATGAGAACAGATGGTTAAATTTAACTAACTGAGATACTTAAGTTATTATGTCATTTGTGCTTAAATATGGATACTGCTAAAACATGGGCTATATTTACTAAGCCATGTACGGAGATAAAGTTTGAAAAATGACAGGAGCTGGTTGGTTGGTACATTATCTCTCTCCACTTTATCTCTGTCCAAGGCTTAGTAAATAGACAAGTCTGTTAAGGTGCTTTGAGGCAGGGCCATCCTAACAGTATTGAAGGCCATGGGCCATTGATTGTCTTACTGCAGCCTGGGAGGCAGGTAGAGAGTAGTGCATGGCCGCTATGATTGGGTGTAATTCACAATCAGAGTGGACCGGCAGCAATCTCTACCTGCCTCTCAAGAAGCTCCGGAGGCACCAGACCAGGAGGCAGATGCCGTTTGGCCCAGCTCGTCCCTACTCAAAGGCCCCTAGAATCGTGGGGCTCTGGGCATCTGCTCCGTGTGTTTATACAGATGGAGCCCTCCTCATCTATCTCTTTAATAGCATTAATTGAGCCAGGGCAGTCGGACGTAATCCCTTGCTGCAATGACTTAATCCCCTGCTGTATTGTTCTCTCTGTATTGTATTGCAGCTGAGAACAATAGATGAAAGGCTTATGCTAATAAGCCTTGGTGCACCAGGCGCAGCAGAGAAGCCTATATCTGTACATTAAGATGGTTCTACTTTGAGGACTAATATATTATACAAGATATATCATGCACACAGCCAACCTTCCAGCCCATTGAATATAAATGTTAGTTTCTGCAAGGGAAAAGGGCTTCCGTTTATTAATTTGGAGTGGGAAAAATATACATACATCAATAACTTTTTATTTCTTCAGTACAGTGTTTCTGTTAATGTTATATTGAGATGGTATTGATATAGAACAAGTATATGCACTTGGTAAATAGGCTCCCATGTCCAAAAATATGGGGAACCCTTATTTATCGCCAACGGAATTATTACCGGGGGTCGGTTACCCCCTAACATATACGCAGTGATGCAAAACAACCCTTTTAGACGGTGTTTGCACCAGTAACAGAGCTTTTCACCCTTTGATAAATCAGACCAGCCTCACTAGAGAAAGGCTCAATTTATTAAAATGATGAATGTTCTGTTTATTTCAATGAGAATTTGCCATTGTTATGGAGTATCACTAATATTAATATTGAGAGTAGGTCTGTTTGTTTTTGCTGTCTCATTTCTCTCACTTTGAAAATGTGATCTCATGTTGGAAGGGGGGAAGGGAGGGGGGCTGCCGCAGACATCAGTCAATTTAAAGGATTTTTATGCTCCCGGCATTGATCAGCCTGCGTTAGCAGTGCCAAAACTTGATGGAATAATGAATTTTACACCGCGTAAACCATTCTGTCTTCATCAATTTTCCTGGATATGTCTCTTTGCCTCCTTTAGGTGGGTAATATTATATACAATGTAATGTAAACAAGGGCCCTGCCAAGTGAGGAGCGCCGTGTCTAGGGAGCGCGGTGCATTAATGTGTGTTGACAAAAGCGAAGGTCTGTTTTGTGAGAGCATATACGGAGATATCCGTGGGACGCTCCATCAACAGATCAGACGACTGATAATCTTCACTGTACTTTGTGCCAGTGACAACATGATAGAAGACAGTGCTATGTGCAAGTGTGGCTATGAGCTCCAGCTGCTGAACTACAGGTACCAGCATGCCCTCAAGATTAAACAAAAGCTTGAAATCCTCAGGTAGACTAAGCCTGGCTTTAACTTACAGAAGAAATATATTTCAAACCTTACAGATGACTGTTAACTGAACATATTGTTTCAGGTAGAAGAATTCCTTTTCAATACTCTGATATAATTTTGTTCCTGGCAGCGTGTGTTTTGCATTGTTTTGAAACAAAGATGATTTTATCTTTATACTCACAATAGTTTTTGCTCCACGTGATAGAACAATTAATACGTGTGCATACTTCCGAACATTTGACCTTATGCAGAGCCGGCCTTAGGTATAGGCAAACTAGGCAAATGCCTAGGGCATTTGGTATGCTTAGGGGCACCAGCAGCTTCTACTGATTAAAATGATATGTGGCATGCCTATATTCTGTGTGTGACTGCGGCTGTATCTGCATACGAAATGCTACGTTGCATTGTATTCCTGAAAACCACTGTATGCATTTCGTATGCAGATACAGCCGCAGTCGCACACAGAATATAGGCATGCCACATATCATTTTAATCAGCAGAAGCTGCTTGTGCGTCCTAGCCACATAGTACTGCAAATAAGATGCATTTTCAGAAACAAAAGGCTCCCGGCGTTTGCAGAGCTGCCAGCTGACTCATGTCAGGCATCTCCTGCAGAACTAGCGGCGGTGCTAGGGGGCACCAGCCAAAATCTTGCCTAGGGCATCATATTGGTTAGGGCCGGCTCTGACCTTATGGAAAAGGGGACGGGCCCTCGTCAGAAGGGGGTGGAGCTTGCCATCTGACCCCCGTTTTCGTCATTTTGGGGGGGGGGTGCCCAGTGCTCCCTGAGCAGCTGGGCAGCCCCCGCCTCACTCTGCAGCGCTGTTTAGATGCTGTGCGCATGTGCACGTCATCTGTTAAGTGATCACCGGCTGCTTTGCATAGCAGAGCAGCTGTGATCACAGGATCTCCCAACTACCCCCCCCCCCCCCCCCCCCCCACCAGTGGGACACTGCGACCCATGGGTGGGACAGCGGGACAGTGTCGGAATAGCGGGACAGTTGGGAGGTATGCGTGTGATCTTGTGCTGAAAAACGTGCAGCATAGAGAAACGTATTGTTCTGGTGCAATAACTAATTACCTGCCAATTTATCAACGATTATGTAAACAAAATAACCGACTTCAAAATGGTAGAAAACAGCACCTTACCTACAAACTGGCAGAGCCATTGTGCTGAGACAATATTCATTCCCTGTATCCCTTCATCGCTACAATTTGTAATACATGACCACTATCAAATGGCCAGTCAGGGCCGGTTCTTGCCCTTGTGGCGCCCCGGCAAAGTATAGGAGTGTGGCTTCAAATGGGGGCGTGGTCAGTTACGCCCCCATTTGTGCCCCCTGTAGCGCAGCTGAAATGAAAAAAAAAAAAAAGTATACTTACTATCCCCGCTCCTGATTCCAGACCGCTGCAGACCTCCTGCGCCGGCGCCGCTCTTCTCCTCTCCTCTCCTCGATCTATGGGAGAGACGTTATTACGTCTCTCCCATAGAACAGCATAGACACTAGAGGTCAATTATGACCCCTGGTGTCTGTGCCACTATGCTGTGCAGTGCGCGATGACGTCATCGCGCACCGCACTACAAAGGTCCTCTCCATGAAGGGAAACTAGACGCTACACGTCTGGTTCCCTTCAAAGCGGGGGGCACTGCGGGGGGCACAGTGGCTGATCTTGCCATGGTGCGGCGCCCTCCGGATGGTGCCGGCGCCCCGGGCAAAAGTCCTGCTTGCCCGTGGCAAGATCCGCTACTGTGGCCAGTGGTGGCAAGTGAGGTACCGTACTATGGGGCACACCAATGGGCAAAACCATGCTGCACTGCAGGTGGGGCAGATGTAACATGTGCAGAGAGAGATAGATTTGGGTGTGGTGTGTTCAAACTGAAATCTAATTTGCAGTGTAAAAATAAAGCAGCCAGTATTTACCCTGCACAGAAACAATATAACCCACCCAAATCTAACTCTCTCTGCACGTTACATCAGTTCCACCTGCAGTGCAACATGGATTTGCCCAACTGCTAACCTTTTTGGTTTGCTAACAATGCTGAATAACTCCCTATGTACACCTCAGTTGTGTGTGTGTGTGTGTGTGTGTGTGTGTGTGTGTGTGTGTGTGTGTGTGTGTGTGTGTATGTGTGTGTGTGTGTGGGGTAAGAACCTGTGTAATTCATGTGAGACCAGGTTTAAAGAGACAGTATGGTAAGCCTAGGTTTTAGCAAGCTACATAAGCTACTAGTGTAAAGCTCTGCACAGCTGCATAGCCTGAGATGTGAGCACCTCAGCTCATAGTTGGAAATATGTTATTTCAGGGTTTTTTTGTCTCAGTGTTCAGTACCCTTATTTTATGACTACCTCTGCATAATTCCCCCCCCCCCCCCATTTACTAGATGTAGCATACCTCCCAACTGTTCCGATTGTCGCGGGACCGTCCCGTTTTTTGGGGTCTGTCCCCGTCCCTCCCATGGGCCACAGTGTCCCGCGGTGGGGGTGGGGGCAGTTGGGAGGCTCCCTAGCACTCGCTGTCCTGCTCAGTTCAGAGCAGAGCAGCAGTGAATAGACGCTGTGCGCATGCGCACAGCGTCTATTACGGTGAGGCAGAGGTACTGGGGTCATGGTCAGCAGCTCACAAAGCGCTGGCCATGCCCCACTGTGATGAAATTTGGAGGCGTGGCTCGCGATCACGTCATCCACATGAGGCCACGCCCCTTTCCCAATAGGCCACATCCCCTTTTCGGCGATGTATCCCTCCTTCATCAAACCAAATGTTGGGAGGTATGGATGTAGTAAGCATTGGAGAGTGATAAAGCCAACTGAGATAAAGTACCGGACAATCAGCTCCTAAGTGTCACTTTACAGGCTGTGTTTCAAAAATGGCAGTTAGGAGCTGGTTTATCTCCATCCACTTTATCACTATCCGAAGCTTAGTACATCTGCCCTTATGCATGGCAGTGCAAAAGACATTGGGTTGGATGTATGAAGAGTCGTTATGGGGGAGAAGTGGCATCAGCGCACGTTATGTGCGCTGATACCGCTTCTCCCCCCATGTATTACTGTGGCGGTGCGTGCTGAAGGCGCCCATGTCTATATCGGAGCTGCTATCTAAAAGATAGGACGCCGATATGCAGGGCAATGTATGAACAGTCAGTAGCAGTGACCGTTTCAATCAGCTATTGATTTCGACACCTGCAGGTGTTATTGCCCATACACCACAGCCAGGGAGATCGCATTCTCTGGCAGTGGCGGGTGCCAGCTCCAGGCTGCATGTGAGATCTCGTGCATGAACCCTGGAGCCGATGGGTGGAGAGACACTGCGCATCAGCACTAGGCTGCTGCGCTGGGTGCTCTAGCGGAGATCACCGGAGGGGTGTAGTTTTCACTCCCCTGCTTCGGCAGACAAGGTGTTCTTACATCTTGTCAATGGGGATCATTCCGACCAGATTGCACGCTGCACTTCCTCGCAGCCGTGCGATCGGGTCAGAACTGCGCATGCGCGGTGGCTGCATTGTGCATGTGCGTCATTGGCAGCGACGCTATGAACGAAGAAAGCGATCGCAGCGGCGACCGCAAGAAGATTGACAGGAAGAAAGCTGATCCGGGCGGCAACTCACCATTTTCGGGGAGTGGTGATTCCAACGCAGGCGTGTCCAGGCGTTTGGCGGGCGGATGTCTGACGTCAATCCCGGGACCTTCGTCGCTGGATCCGTCGCACAGGGTAAGTAACTCTCTTACCCTGGTCTTCTCTTACAGGAAACTTTTTTAGCATAGCAGGGCTGCACAAGCGTTCGCAGCCCTGCTATGCAGAAATACACTCCCCCCATAGGTGGTGTCTAGTTGATCGCACGGGCAGCAAAAAGTTGCTACGTGCGATCAACTCGGAATGATCCCCAATGTTCCTTACTGCTTCATCTCTGTAATAAGGCGAAGCAGGAAGTGTTATACGTGCCGCTATAATACATCTCCCCCATAGTTTGTATTTGCGGCAAAAGTGCTAAAACAGCAAAACCCCGCAACCGACTCCAAGAGAGCGATCCCCAAAGGTGAATAAACTTTTGAATGTTCATAACATTGAACACGCAACACACTATGGACAAAGTAATGGACCACATGTCTACATGTTCTGGTTCTGTCCGCATGGTGGCTTTGACAAGGCTGTTAGTTGCTGCGCAGGCACTTTAGTGTTTATCTAATACTTTCTTTCATGGCTTTATTTTATCCCGAAATGAGATTCTCACTGTATCTGCTCAGAAATGTCATAAATAAAAACATTGCTTTCCGCCATGATACTTTTTAATCTTTCTGTCAGATATTGCTTGACATACAGAGTGATTTCAGCAGGTGTCTCTGGTACACTTTGACCTCGCACAGAACACGCACCTGTGTATTCCTGTACAGCCCCAGCCATCGCTCTCAGCACGCAGAAGACAGTAACATATTTTCATTTCATAACGTAATATCAGTATAGATAAGTAACAAACATGGTATAACAACTTATAGTATACCAAGCACACTGAATACAGGTGAAATAGAGAAAACCATGCTATGAAACCTGTATATTTTGTGCTATCCAGTCAGGACCAGGGCAGCCATCAGGGGGGGACTGTGGGGAATGGTGTCCTGGGCCCTTACAGAGAGGGGGGCCCACCCCTGGCTCCTACCACCAATAGCTGCACCAGTCTGTGAATCAACAGCAGTCTGATGCGCAAGGAGGGCTTCTTAAAACAAGCCTTATCTGCACACCTGCTCTCTGTAAACTGTTCCTGTAGGTCCGCAACACTCCACCTATGTGTAACGTCACAATGTATGACATCACATAGGGTGCAGCAGTGCGGCAGAAACGTTTTTTGTTTTTTTTTGGGGGGAGGGGTCCTGTCTATTTTGTCGGTCCCGGGCCCCACAATTTCTGATTGCAGCCCTGGTCAGGACTTTACAAATCTGTTTAATATATTGTTATTGTTTTATCTTGCATATTATGGGGTTTTTTTTGTTTTTTTGAGTCATTTAATTTTCTATTGTTATTTCCACTTCTTTTCATCTCAAAAATAGGATTTTAATTACCTGCCGGTAAATCCTTTTCTTGTAGTCCGTAGAGGATGCTGGGGTCCATTTTAGTACCATGGGGTATAGACGGTTCCGCAGGAGCCTTCGGCATTTTAAGACTTTTCAACAGTGTGAACTGGCTCCTCCCTCTATGCCCCTCCTCCAGACCTCAGTATAGGAACTGTGCCCAAGGAGACGGACATTCTTGAGAGAAGAATTAATATTAAACTTCTGGCGAGATTCACACCAGCTTACACCATCCATAAACAACATGTCGGCTAACATGGCCTTTAACATAAGTCATGCCAACCAGCATGCATAACGCAACAGCTGTTAACAACTGAACACATGAAACAATGTGCAAAAAGATAAACGTAATCAGCAGGAAAAATGAGCACTGGGCGGGCGCCCAGCATCCTCTACGGACTACAAGAAAAGGATTTACCGGCAGGTAATTAAAATCCTATTTTCTCTTACGTCCTAGAGGATGCTGGGGTCCATTTTAGTACCATGGGGATATACCAAAGCTCCCAGTACGGGCGGGAAAGTGCTAATGTACCTGCAGAACTGAAAGACCAAATTAAAGGTCGTCAGCAGCCAAGGTGTCAAACTTATAAAACTTATCAAATTTGTTTGCACCCAACCAAGTAGCAGCTCGGCAGATTTGCAAAGCCGAGATCCACCGGGCAGCCGCCCAGGACGAACCCACTTTCCTTGTAGAGTGGGCTTTTACCGAAGTCGGTAACGGCAATCCTGCCGTGGAATGAGCGTGCTGAATGGTACCCCTGATCCAGCGCGCAATAGTCTGCTTAGAAGCAGGACCTCCAATCTTGTTGGGGTCATAGAGGAAAAACAGAGATTCTGTTTTCCTTATCATAGCCGTTCTTGCAACATAAGTCCTCAGCGCTCTGACGACATCCAAGGACCTTGAGACGGCTGAGGTGTCAGAAGCTACTGGCACCACCACTGGTTGGTTGATATGAAAAGAAGGCACAACCTTCGGAAGAAAGTGCTTACGTGTTCTCAATTCAGCCCTATCTTCATGAAATATCAAATAAGGACTCTGTGACAGAGCTCCTAACTCAGACACTCGTCTGCCTGAAGCCAAGGCCAACAGCATGACCACTTTTCGAGTGAGAACTTTAACTCCACCTCTTGCAGAGGCTCAAAACAGTCCGATTTAAGTTCTCATGGCGCCGCAGGAGGCACAAAGGGAGGTTGGATGCGCAGAACCCCTTTCACGAACGTCTGGACCTCAGGAAGAGAAGTCAATTGTTTCTGAAAGAAACCTAACAAGGCCGAAATCTGAACCTTGATAGATCCTAATCTCAATCTAGCATCCACACCTGCCTGTAGAAATAGGAGAAGTTGTCCTAATTGAAACTCCACCGCAGGAGACTTCTTGGTTACACACCAAGATACATATTTTCTCCAAATACGATGGTAATGTTTGGACGTTACCCCTTTCCTGGCCAGAATAAGTGTGGGAATGACTTCATTGGGAATCCCCTTACGGGCTAGGAGCTGGCGCTCAACAGCCATGCCGTCAAACGCAACCGCGGTAAGTCCTGATAAACTAACGGCCCCTGCTGAAACAGGTCCTCGCGAAGAGGAAGAGGCCGAGGATCTTCCATTAATAACTCTTGAAGATCTGGATACCAAGCCCTCCTTGGTCAGTCCAGAGCAATGAGTATTGCTCGAACTCCTGTTCTTCTGATGATCTTGAGAACTTTTGGAGTAAGTGGAAGTGGAGGGAACAGATACACCGACCGAAACACCCACTGGGTCACCAGTGCATCTATCGCTATTGCTTGTGGGTCTCTTGACCTGGAACAATATTTCTGAAGCTTCTTGTTGCGGCGTGATGCCATCATATCCACTTGAGGAACACCCCCAACAACTTGCCACCTCCGCAAAGACTTCTTGGTGGAGGCCCCATTCTCCTGGATGGAGATCATGTCTGATGAGAAAGTCTGCATCCCAGTTGTCCACCCCCGGAATGAAAATTGCTGACAGAGCTTTTGCATGTCTTTCTGCCCAGAGGAGTATCTTTGTCACTCTGCCATTGTTGCTCTGCTTTTTGTTCCGCCTCGACGGTTTATGTAAGCTACTGCCATTACATTGTCTGACTGGATCTGTATGTGTCACTGACCTGGGTTCGGAGTGTTGAGAAATCGGGGGTTCTTCCGATGATCGGAAGGAGGAACCACAGCTGGGCCGGAGCAGGGATGGCCGGATGTAGGTTTTCCTCATGTAGAACTAGCCGCAGTAACTGGCGTATAATGCTGAAGAATTAAATGATGATTTGAGAACGATGGTGAAGCACACAGAAGAATGAAGAACTTGTGAGCGATGCTGAAGAGATGAATGAGGATTTGAGAACGATGGTGAAGCACACAGAAGAATGAAGAATTTGTGAGCGATGTTTGAAGAATGAGAAGCTTGTGAGCGATGTTGAAGAAATTAATGAGGATTTAAGATTCAGTGTAACTCTGGAAATATGGAAGGCGTTCCACTTGGAGATATCATGTAATACAGGAAACACAGGAGGTGTCCCCCTAAGAGAAACACTGTAACTCAGAGAATGTCCCACTGAGTGATACACTGTAACGCTGGTAGCACAGTGAATGTTCCACGGAGTGATACACTGTAACGCTGGTAGCACAGTGAATGTTCCACTGAGTGATACACTGTAACGCAGGTAGCACAGTGATTGTTCCACTGAGTGATACTCTGCAAACGCTGGTAGCACAAGGAATGTTCCACTGAGTGATACTCTGCAAACGCTGGTAGCACAAGGAATGTTCCACTGAGTGATACTCTGCAAAGGCTGGAAGCACAAGGAATGTTCCACTGAGAGATACTCTGCAAACGCTGGAAGCACAAGGAATGTTCCACTGAGAGATACTCTGCAAACGCTGGAAGCACAAGGAATGTTCCACTGAGAGATACTCTGCAAACGCTGGTACACAGGAGACGTTCAGTTTAGAGAACTTACTGAACGCTGCTAGCACTGGTGATCATAGAAGAGACTATATTCAGGCGCCGGAGCTCTGCACGGCGTCTTCCTTTGAACTTCCCGCTCTCTCCCAATTAGCGGAAGGGCCCGATGACATCACTCGCCCACCACGCTCCCGTGAACGCCAGGCGCAATGGCGGTGCCCACACCTCGAGAACCCGCCGGAGGCAGCGCCAGCAAGACGCAACAACCCGGTGCCCACCGGGGGCGGTGACCGCCGAGAGCGCACCCGGAGCAGTAAGCGCGGCAGCCGCAGCGCCGCGAGTGTGACAGTATGGGACGACCTTGAAGAAGGTGTGCCGTTTGATGAAGACTGTTGTACACAGCTCTCAACTCCAGAATGTTTTTGTGAAGGCGAGTTTCTTAACTTGACCCTCTTCCTTGGAAGCTTTCTCCTTGCGTGACTGCTCCCCATCCTCAGGGACTTGCATCCGTGGTCACCAGGATCCAGGCCTGAATCCCAAACCTGCGTCCCTCCAGGAGGTGAGACATTTGTAGCCACCACAGGAGCGAAATTCTAGCTTTCGCTGACAAGATTATCCTTTGATGCATGTGGAGATGCGACCCTGACCACTTGTCCAGTAGGTCCCACTGGAAGACCCTGGCATGGAAACGGCCATATTGTAGCGCCTCGTAAGCTGCTACCATTTTCCCCAACAGGCGAATGCACTGATGAATTGATACTGTTCTTGGTCTCAAACGTTGTTTGACCATGCTCTGGATGTCCTGAGCCTTTTCCACCGGTAGAGATACTCTCTGTATCTCGGTGTCCAGTATCATTCCCAAAAATGATAATCTCATTGTCGGTTCGAACTGCGATTTTGGAAAGTTGATGATCCAACCGTGCTGTTGAAGCACCTTCGGGGACAATGCTATGTTCTGGAGTAGCTTGTCCCTGGATCTCGCTTTTATGAGATCGTCCAATTATGGAATTATGTTGACTCCTTGTTTGCGAAGGAGAACCATCATCTCCGTCATCACCTTGGTGAATATTCTTGGAGCCGTGGAGAGCCCGAACGGTAATGTCTGGAATTGGTAGTGGCAATCCTGAACCGCAAACCTCAGGTATGCTTGATGTGGCGGGTAAATGGGGACATGCAAGTAAGCATCCTTGATGTCCACCGACACCAGAAACTCCTTTTCTTCCAAGCTGGAAATCACCGCTCTCAAGGATTCCATCTTGAATTTGAACCTTTTCAAATAAAGATTCAGAGATTTTAGGTTTAAAATCGGTCTGACCGAGCCATCCGGCTTCGGCACCACAAACAGGCTTGAATAAAAACCTTGGTTTCTTTGTTCGGCAGGAACCAAGGCAATTATTTTGTCTTGACATAATTTGTGTATTGCGTTCAGGACATTTGTGCCGCCCTGAGCAGAAACTGGCAAGGCTGATTTTAAAAAATCGGCTTGGGGGAAGGTCTTAAAATTCCAACCTGTAACCTTGGGATACTATCTGTAATATCCAAGGATCCAGGTCTGAGTGAAGCCAGACCTGGCTGAAATTTAATAGACGTGCCCCCACCCGATCGCACTCCCGCAGAGGAGCCCCAGCGTCATGCTGTTGCTTTTGCAGAAGTAGTTGTTGATTTCTGCTCCTGGGAGCTTGACGGTGTTGTAGATTTTCTACCTTTTCCTCTCCCTTTTCCTGTGACAAAAGGGGTACTCTTAGCCTTTTTGTACTTGTTTGGCCGAAAGGACTGCATAGTATGAGAATGATATACTTTTTTTTTTTTTTAATCCGGTGTAGCTGCCGACGGCAGAAATGCTGACTTGCCAGATGCAGTAGTTGATATCATGGCATCTAGTTTCAAAGAAGGCCTCACCATTGTAGGGGAGCGCCCAATATTTCTTTTGGATTCAGCATCAGCATTCCATTGGCGGATCCAGAGCGCCCTGCGGCTGAAATCGCCATAGTAGAGGCCCTTGAGCCCAGTAAGCCTATGTCCTTCATAGCCTCAACCAAGTAACCTGCAGAATCTTTGATATGTCCTAGAATTTGCAGCATATCATCTTTATCGACTGTGTCAATATTAACAATTAAATTGTCTGCCCACTTTTCCACTGCGTTACCTACCCACGCAGAAGCAATCGCGGGCCTGAGTAACGTATCCGTAGCAACATAGATGGACTTTAAAGTCGTCTCTAATTTGCGGTCAGCAGGTTCTTTTAATGAAGCTGACCCTGGGGCAGGTAAAATGATTTTCTTTGACAACCTAGAGACTGAGGTGTCTATTATTGGGGGTGACTCCCACTTACGCCTATCCTCTTCAGGGAAAGGGTACGCTATCCTTAGACGGAGGAAAAGTCACCACCTGTTTTTTTTTTATTATTTAAAATAATCTTTTTCCTCAGGTGGAGGTGTTGTGTCAGGAAATTTCAACACCTCTTTTACAGTGGGGATTGAAAGTTTGGGCACCCCAGGCAAAAATTCATTTTAATGTGCAAAAAGAAGCCAAGGAAAGATGGAAAAATCTCCAAAAGGCATCAAATTACAGATTAGACAGTCTTATAACATGTAAAAAAAAGTTTGATTTTATTTCCATCATTTACACTTTCAAAAGAACAGAAAACAAAAAATGGCGTCTGCAAAAGTTTGGGCACCCTATAGAGTTAATACCTTGTACTGCCCCTTTTGGCAAGTATCACAGCCTGTAAATGCTTTTTGTAGCCAGCCAAGAGTCTTTCAATTCTTGTTTGAGGTATCTTCGCCCATTCTTCCTTACAAAAGTCTTCCAGTTCTTTGAGATTCCTGGCCTATCTCTGACGCACTGCTCTTTTAAGGTCTATCCATAGATTTTCAATTATGTTGAGGTCAGGAGATTGTGAAGGCCATGGCAAAACCTTCAGTTTACGCCTCTTGATGTAATCTACCTTGGATTTTGAGGTGTGTTTTGGACCATTATCCATTTGTAGAAGCCAGCCTCTCTTTAACTTCAGCTTTAGCACAGATGGCATCAAGTTAGCGTCCAAAATTTGCTGGAATTTTATTGAATCCATTTTTCCTTCTACTCGTGAACTGTTCCCTGTGCCACTGGCTGCAATACAACCCCAAAGCATGATTGGTCCACCCTCATGCTTAACAGTTGGACAGAGGTTCTTTTCATTAAATTCTCTGCCCTTCCTTCTCCAAACGTACCTTTGCTCATTCCAGCCAAAAAGTTCTATTATAACCTTATCGGTTCACAGAACTTTATTCCAAAATGCATCAGGCATGTCTATATGTTCATTTGCAAACTTCAAACGCTGATTTTTGTGGTGAGGACGTAGAAGAGGATTTCTTCTGATGACTCTTCCATGAAGACCATATTTGTACAAGTATCTCTTTATTGTTAGGCGCGGCGGGCTTCGGCCGTGCCCTGACTGAGCAGCGGTCACGGCCGCCACGCCTCTCTCCTTCCCTGTCCCCCGCACGGCGCCTAGCAACGCCAGGATGCCGTGCGCACGATAGTCGCCGGGTCCCTGGCAACGCAGGACGCCGTGCGTGCAGGGCCGCCGGGTGCATAGCAACGGGGACGCCACAGGTGGACCGCGTTCCCCGTTGCTAAGAATAGTTAATTAGGTTGCTCGTGCAGCAGGGCAGCTGCACGGCAACTAGTAATTAGGGTCTGGGGGCTGGTCCTGCTGGCCCTCCTGTTATTGGCCAGCAGGGCCTTTTTATGTGAGCCAGCACACTGCAGCCCCGCCGGTGATAGCTTCTTGTATGCTGTTCCTGCCTTGCAGAACTCTGTTCCTGTCAGCCGTGTTTGGTGGATCTTGCTCCCTGCCCTTTGGTACTTCGGAGGTCCGAAGCCGGTCCTGGGAATCCTTCTAGTCCTTGCGAACCTGTCTGTCATCTGGGGTTCTCGCCCGGTTTCGTGAGTAGCGGCTTCTGCCGCGTGTTGCGGCCTATGCCGCTTAGTGTTTACTTTACTGTGAATTGGTGCATTTGCGGAGGTTTTCCGCTTTCACTGTCCTCCCCGGAACTCGGCGGTGCCGTGTAGGGGAGTGGACAGTGGTTTCTTTGTAGTTCTTTTCCTTTGGCGGCGTGCCGCACATACGTTTAGTTTTTAGGTAGTTTATAGCCTCTAGCGTGGTTGTTTCAGTTAGAGGTCCCCTTGTTATTACCCTGTCTCAGTTCACGCCTTGTCTCTCTTTAAGACCTGATGGGGCATCGGAGTTGGGCAGACCTAATCCGCCCTTCAAACGCGGCTGCCATGGGTCCAAGAAACCATAGTCGTTCAGGCGTGAATTGATAACACGGGTAAGACAACGGAGGTAGGGTGCTAGGGGCTATTTCCTTCCCATTTCCCAATCCCAGCATTCCGTCTTGGTGCTCAGGACTCACTACATAAGATCTCCCCTGTCCTGAGCATCAGGACCGTAACATTATCACCGGCCCACATAAAAAAAAAAAGGGGGTTTAATTTTTTCCGTTGTATTGGTGGGTCTAGAAATTCGGCCTCATGAATCCGGCAGGTTTAGGGCCAAACCCCAGTCAGCTTTTGGTTAACCAAATACAGGAATTAACTCAGATGGTTCAGGACCTTACTCTTCGGGTGAGATCGCAGAAAGATCTTTTGCGAGCCTCCCCGAGTATGGTTCCAGAACCAAAGATGCATTTACCTGACCGTTTTTCGGGTAACCGAAAGGATTTTTTTAATTTTAAGGAAGCTTGTAAGCTTTATTTTCGTTTAAGGCCCCGTTCCTCTGGTACTGAGTCTCAGCGGGTCGGGATTGTGATGTCTCTACTTCAGGGTGATCCACAGACCTGGGCGTTTGGGCTAAGAGCGGATGATGCTGCTTTGTTATCAGTAGACGCCTTTTTTAAATCCTTAGGCCTCTTATATGACGACCCAGATGGAGAAGCATCAGCTGAGAGTCACCTGCGTGCCCTTAAGCAAGGCAAAAATCCTGCAGAGGTGTATTGTACCGAATTTCGCCGTTGGTCGAACGACTGTGGCTGGAATGACCCGGCCCTGCGCAGTCAGTTTCGCCTCGGTCTGTCGGAAGTGATTAAAGACAGTCTCCTTCAGTACCCCGCTCCTGAGACTCTAGACAAACTCATGGAGCTCGCTATTAAAATTGATCGTCGTCTCCGAGAGCGGAGGGCTGAAAGAGGAACAACTTTTAGGCCTAATCCATGTGTATATACTTTTCCTGAGGACGTCGAGGAGCCCATGCAAATGGGTCTCTCCCGGCTGTCCCCAGAGGAAAGAACCAGAAGGTTAAGTTCTGGTCTTTGTTTGTATTGTGGTGGTAAGGGACATATCGCACGTAACTGCCCGAACAAGCCAGGAAACGCTCTGACCAAGTGAATTGTGAGGGGGTTCACTTGGGTCTGCAGTTAATCTCCTCTAATAATTCTCTATTAGTTCCGGTAAAGATTTCCTTTGGCAGCCTCAGTTCGTTGGTGTCGGCCTTCGTCGACAGTGGAGCTGCAGGAAATTTTATGGATTTAGCTTGGGCTAAGGCTTTAGGCGTTCCACTGATACCCTTAGATAGACGTATCACCATGCACGGCTTGGATGGGGGTCCGCTTTCCAATGGGGTTATTACTCACCGCACACCTCCAGTATTGCTGACAGTGGGGGCCCTACATTCAGAAGAAATAGAATTTTACCTTACACATTGTCCGGCAGTTCCAGTAGTTTTGGGTCACCCCTGGCTTGCCTTTCATAATCCCACCATAGATTGGCGGTCTGGGGAGATTTCCCAATGGGGTCCTTTTTGTGTTAAGGAGTGTATTTCCCATCCTGTCCGGGTTGCGGCAGTTACCCCAGAACTTATTCCTCTGGAATATCAGGATTTTGCTGATGTGTTCTCCAAGGGTAATGCGGACGTTCTGCCTCCCCATCGGTCCTATGACTGCGCTATAGATTTAGTTCCCGGGGCCACTTTACCTAAGGGGAGATTATATGCCCTCTCCGGGACAGAAACCACGGCTATGGATAATTATATCCAGGAAAGCCTGAAAAAAGGCTTCATTAGGCCTTCGAAATCTCCTTTGAGTGCAGGATTCTTTTTTGTTGAGAAAAAAGATGGGTCGCTCAGACCATGTATTGATTTTCGGGCTCTGAATAAAATTTCTGTTAAAAACACCTACCCTTTGATTTCAGTACTTTTTGATCAGTTACGCTCTGCCGTTATCTTCTCAAAAATCGATCTTAGAGGAGCTTACAATTTCATCCGAATAAGATCTGGGGATGAGTGGAAGACGGCTTTAGCACACAGTCGGGTCATTATGAATACCTGGTGATGCCCTTTGGGCTGTCAAATGCTCCTGCGGTATTTCAAGACCTCATCAATGATGTTCTTCGTGACTTTCTTGGAATGTTCGTTGTCGTTTATTTAGACGACATTTTGATTTATTCTGAGTCTATGGAACAACATATTACCCATGTGCGTCTGGTTCTTCAAAAACTACGGGAGAATCATTTATACGCAAAACTAGAGAAATATGATTTTCACATCACGGAAGTGTCCTTCTTGGGGTATATTATTTCTCCCGAGGGATTTTTCATGGAACCGAAAAAACTCCAGGCCATCCTTAATTGGGCGCAACCCACAAATTTAAAAGCAATTCAGCGCTTTTTAGGGTTTGCAAACTATTATAGGCGGTTCATTCATACCTTTTCTGATTTGGTCGCTCCTATAGTAGCATTGACTGAAAAAGGAGCGGACCCTTCCAATTGGTCGCCTGCCGCCGAGTCTGCCTTTCGGGCCTTAAAGCAGGCCTTTGTCTCGGCTCCTGTTCTCAGGCACCCTAACCCGGAGCTCCCCTTTATAGTCGAGGTAGATGCCTCAGAGGTTGGAGTGGGGGCTATCCTATCTCAGAAAGATCCGGAGTCTCAGGAATTACACCCTTGTGCCTTCATGTCCAGGAAATTCTCCTCCGCAGAATCCAACTATGACGTTGGTAATCGAGAATTGCTGGCAGTTAAATGGGCTTTCGAGGAGTGGAGGCATTGGCTGGAGGGAGCTAGGCATACTATTACAGTGTTTACTGACCATAAGAACCTGCAGTATATTGAGTCAGCTAAACGGCTTAATGCTCGGCAGGCACGTTGGGCATTGTTTTTTACTCGTTTCAGGTTTATTATCACCTTCAGGCCCGGTTCCAAAAATACTAAAGCTGATGCCCTGTCACGTTGTTTTCTTCCGGTTCACAATAACCATCCTGCTACTACCCCCATAGTTCCATCATCTGTCATCCGGGCAGGCCTCACACAGGATTTATTTACTCAGTTAGTCCAGCTTCAACAGCAGGCTCCTAAACCAACTCCTGCTGATCGTCTCTTTGTCCCTGAATTTCTGAGAGGCACTGTTTTAGCTGAGTTTCATGACAACAAAGTCTCTGGTCATCCAGGTATCACTAAGACCTTGGAGTTAGTCTCTCGCTCGGTGTGGTGGCCTAGTCTTTCTAAAGATGTAAGGGAATTTGTCCATTCCTGTAAGGTTTGTGCACGGCATAAGGTTCCTCGTTCATTACCGATCGGGCAACTCATACCTTTAGCCGTTCCTCTTAGGCCATGGTCACATATATCCATGGATTTCGTGGTGGACCTTCCTCTTTCAGCCGGATTTCGAGTCATTTGGGTGGTAGTAGATCGTTTTAGTAAGATGGCTCATTTCATTGCTCTTCCCCGATTACCCTCTGCTCAAGGATTGGCAGTCTTGTTTCTCCGTCATATGTTCAGGCTCCATGGGTTGCCCAGGGATATTGTCTCTGATCGGGGTCCGCAATTCATTGCTCGTTTCTGGAAACGTTTTTGTGCCTCATTAAATATGAAACTCTCTTTAACATCTGGGTACCATCCACAATCTAACGGACAAACCGAACGAGTTAACCAGTCATTAAAACAGTATTTACGGTTGTATTCGGCCAAACTCCAGAATGATTGGTCTGAATTTCTTCCGTTAGCCGAATTTGCCGTATTTGCTTATAATAACTCTTGTCATTCTTCCACCAAGGAGTCCCCATTCTTTTCAGTCTTTGGCTTTCATCCTAGAGCCAACTCTTTTTTTCCTCATTCTCCAGTCTCCTCGTTGACCTTAACCTCCCATCTCAGAACAATTTGGAAAAAGGTGCACCTTGCCTTGAGAAAAGCTGCCTTCCGAGAAAAGAAATTTTCTGATAGGCTCCGACGTCCTTGCACTTTTAAGGTGGGAGATAAGTTATGGTTGTCAACTCGCAACATCAAGCTCTGACAACCTTCGGCTAGATTGGGACCCAAATTTATTGGACCATTCCTTATCATTAAGAAGGTCAACCCAGTTGCTTTTCGGCTACGCTTGCCGAGATCTCTCAAAATTGGCAATACTTTTCACTGTTCTCTTTTAAAACAGTATTTTTCTTCCAGGAGATTTTCTCGGAGGACTTCCCAGGGTAGATCTCCGGTGGATGTTCAGGAGCAACAAGAGTTCTTGGTGGAGAAGGTTTTAGATTCTAAGCTTTCTCGGGGTCCACTGGAAAGGTTATGGTACTGAAGAAAGATCTTGGGTGTTGGATAAAGATTTACATGCTCCCAAGCTGAAGAGGATTTTCTTTCAGGAGTTTCCTCAGAAACCTGGCTCTAGGGGTTCTTTAACCCCTCCTCAAGGGGGGGGTACTGTTAGGCGCGGCGGTCTTCGGCCGTGCCCTGACTGAGCAGCGGTCACGGCCGCCGCGCCTCTCTCCTTCCCTGTCCCCCGCACGGCGCCTAGCAACGCCAGGACGCCGTGCGCACGATAGCCGCCGGGTCCCTGGTAACGCAGGACGCCATGCGTGCAGGGCCGCCGGGTGCATAGCAACGGGGATGCCACAGGTGGACCGCGTTCCCCGTTGCTAAGAATAGTTAATTAGGTTGCTCGTGCAGCAGGGCAGCTGCACGGCAACTAGTAATTAGGGTCTGGGGGCTGGTCCTGCTGGCCCTCCTGTTATTGGCCAGCAGGGCCTTTTTATGTGAGCCAGCACACTGCAGCCCCGCCGGTGATAGCTTCTTGTATGCTGTTCCTGCCTTGCAGAACTCTGTTCCTGTCAGCCGTGTTTGGTGGATCTTGCTCCCTGCCCTTTGGTACTTCGGAGGTCCGAAGCCGGTCCTGGGAATCCTTCTAGTCCTTGCGAACCTGTCTGTCATCTGGGGTTCTCGCCCGGTTTTGTGAGTAGCGGCTTCTGCCGCGTGTTGCGGCCTATGCCGCTTAGTGTTTACTTTACTGTGAATTGGTGCATTTGCGGAGGTTTCCGCTTTCACTGTCCTCCCCGGAACTCGGCGGTGCCGTGTAGGGGAGTGGACAGTGGTTTCTTTGTAGTTCTTTTCCTTTGGCGGCGTGCCGCACATACGTTTAGTTTTTAGGTAGTTTATAGCCCCTAGCGTGGTTGTTTCAGTTAGAGGTCCCCTTGTTATTACCCTGTCTCAGTTCACGCCTTGTCTCTCTTTAAGACCTGAGGGGGCATCGGAGTTGGGCAGACCTAATCCGCCCTTCAAACGCGGCTGCCATGGGCCCAAGAAACCATAGTCGTTCAGGCGTGAATTGATAACACGGGTAAGACAACGGAGGTAGGGTGCTAGGGGCTATTTCCTTCCCATTTCCCAATCCCAGCATTCCGATTGGTGCTCATGACTCACTACATAAGATCTCCCCTGTCCTGAGCATCAGGACCGTAACATTTATAGTGGAATAGTGTACCACAACTCCAGTGTCTGCCAGATCTTCCTGGAGGGATCGTGCAGTCAAACGTGGATTTTGACTTGCTTTTCTCACAATCCTGCGAGCTGTTCTGTCTGATATTTTTCTTGGTCTTCCAGATCTTGCTTTAACTTCCACTGTTCCTGATGACTGCCATTTCTTAATTACATTCCGAACAGAGGATATGGGCATCTGATAACGCTTTGCTATCTTCTTATAGCCTTCTCCTGCTTTGTGAGCGTCAACTATTCTCAGTTTCAGTGTTCTACACAACTGCTTAGAGGAACCCATGGTGCTGATTGTTGGAGCAAGGTCAGATGAGTCTGGGCTTTTAAAACCTTTGAGATTGACATCACCTGGTCTTTCCAGACGATGATTGAGAACAATCCATGACACTGCCAGGTCACAGCTGTCCAAAGGGGGCAGTACAAGGTATTAACTCTATAGGGTGCCCAAACTTTTGCAGACGCCATTTTTTGTTTTCTGTTCTTTTGATAGTGTAAATGATGGAAATAAAATCAAACTTTTTTTTGACATGTTATAAGAATGTCTAATCTGTAATTTGATGCCTTTTGGAGATTTTTCCTTCTTTCCGTTGCTTCTTTTTGCACATTAAAATGAATTTTTGCCTGGGGTGCCCAAACTTTCGATCCCCACTGTATAGTGACTATCATACATTGAATGCTCTTAGCCAGTTTGGGATCTACCCCCCTCAAATCTCCAGTGTCGACTTCAGTGTTGGAATCTACGTCAGTGTCCCTTTGCATAATTTGGGTCACAGACCTTTCTGGGAACAGGAGGGGTCCTGAGTGGGTAACGTGGAGGAATCAGCAAACAGAGAATCCTCCACAGACTGTCTTGCTTTGTCTGTTGTTCAGACTCAGAGAATTTACATATTACTCTGCAGCTTTCACACCCACACAGGCTCAGAACACTCTTGTGCCTCCAAAATGGTTTCCTCTGGGGAAGAACTTTCTCTAGACCTGTTACACACGTGTACAGTCACACCACTCACACACACAGGGGAGCTATTGGGGACAGATCTACCTAAAGTCTGTCAGAGAGACCCAGAGGGGATTGCCACACCACACCACGCGCCCTATATGTATTACATACAATGAATATACATATATACCAAAACAGCGCTTTTTATCCAATGTGAAGCCCGCAGACTTCAATAAATGATGTGCTCCCCTCCCCTTCTATAACACCCTGGTACTTGTATCAGCGATGTGTGAGGAGAAGCAGCCTGTAGGATCAGCGCTCCGGCGTCTCTATGAGGAGAAAATGGCGCCAAATGAGTGTTACAAGCAATTCTGAGGTGAAGCCCCGCCCCCTGTAATGGTGTGGATCAGCAACAGTAATATTTAAACTGGCGGGGGTAGTGTACATCAGAGGCTCACATGTATGTACATTTTGCCAGTGAGAGTAAGGATTTATCATGTCCCTCAGAGCGCGCCCTGCACCCTGTGCTGAGAGCATACCTCCCAACTGTCCCGATTTTCGCGGGACAGTCCCGTTTTTTGAGGACTGTCCCGCTGTCCCACCCGCGGGCCGCAGTGTCCCGCGGTGGGGGGGCGGGGGCAGTTGGGAGTCTCTGTCTCTCGCTGCCCTGCTTAGCAGAGCAGCGGTGAATAGACACTGTGTGCATGCGCACAGAGTCTATTCACTGGAGTCAGAGGGAGAGGGGGTATGCCAGCGGCTCACAGAGCACTGGGCATGCCCCCTCAGTGATGAAAACGGGGGCGTGGCCCGCGATTGCGGGTCCTCCCGCGAAGCCATGCCCCCTTTTTGTAGGTCACGCCCCTTTTTTGGGAACGCGCGCGGCTTCGCCGCGCATGTGTCCCTCTTTGAAGTAATTAAAAGTTGGGAGGTATGTGAGAGACATGTTGCTGCACAGCGTCCCGCGCTGCGCTGATAACTTTATGCCGCCATGATGACCGGAGGGCCCCTCTCTGCAGGTCTCCGGTTAATACTCGCCAGCCTTCTGACTTCTGGCTGTGTTAGGGGGTGGCGGCAGTGCTGTGGGAGTGAGCAGCAGCCAGGTAAGGGCTCAGTACCCATCAGGAGCTAATGGTGTCCTGTCAGCGGAAGCAGAGCCATTAAACAAAGTTGGTTCCTACTTCCCCCCTAAGCCCCACGAAGCAGGAAAGCTGTTGCCAGCACGTTCCCTGTAAAATAAAAAACCTAACAAAGTCTTTTTCAGTCAAACTCAGTAGAGCTTCACTGATATGCAGCCAGTCTCCCGGGCACATTTTCTAAACTGAGGTCTAGAGGAGGGTCATAGAGGGAGGAGCCAGTTCACTCTGTTGAAAAGTCTTAAAGTGCCAAAGGCTCCTGTGGAACCGTCTATACCCCATGGTACTAAAATGGACCCCAGCATCCTCTAGGACGTAAGAGAAACCAGTAATGTCATTGCAAAAGACCATGCGGGAGATTTATCAAAGCTTGGAGAGATATAAAGTGGAGAGAGATAAGGTACTAACTAGAGATGAGCGGGTTCGGTTTCTCTGAATCCGAACCCGCACGAACTTCATGTTTTTTTCACGGGTCCGAGCAGACTCGGATCCTCCCGCCTTGCTCGGTTAACCCGAGCGCGCCCGAACGTCATCATGACGCTGTCGGATTCTCGCGAGACTCGGATTCTATATAAGGAGCCGCGCGTCGCCGCCATTTTCACACGTGCATTGAGATTGATAGGGAGAGGACGTGGCTGGCGTCCTCTCCATTTAGATTAGGGTTGAGAGAGAGAGAGAGAGAGAGAGAGAGATTGACCTGAGGCTGTGATACTGTAGAAGAGAGTGCAGAGTTTAGTGACTGACGACCACAGTGACCACCAGACAGTGCAGTTGTTTGTTTTATTTAATATATCCGTTCTCTGCCTGAAAAAAACGATACACACAGTGACTCAGTCACATACCATATCTGTGTGCACTGCTCAGCCCAGTGTGCTGCATCAATGTATATATATATCTGACTGTGCTCAGCTCACACAGCTTATAATTGTGGGGGAGACTGGGGAGCACTGCAGTGCCAGTTATAGGTTATAGCAGGAGCCAGGAGTACATAATATTATATTAAAATTAAACAGTGCACACTTTTGCTGCTGGAGTGCCACTGCCAGTGTGACTAGTGACCAGTGACCTGACCACCAGTATATATAATATTAGTAGTATACTATCTCTTTATCAACCAGTCTATATTAGCAGCAGACACAGTACAGTGCGGTAGTTCACGGCTGTGGCTACCTCTGTGTCGGCACTCGGCAGCCCGTCCATAATTGTATATACCACCTAACCGTGGTTTTTTTTTCTTTCTTTATACATACATACTAGTTACGAGTATACTATCTCTTTATCAACCAGTCTATATTAGCAGCAGACACAGTACAGTGCGGTAGTTCACGGCTGTGGCTACCTCTGTGTCGGCACTCGGCAGCCCGTCCATAATTGTATATACCACCTAACCGTGGTTTTTTTTTCTTTCTTTATACATACATACTAGTTACGAGTATACTATCTCTTTATCAACCAGTCTATATTAGCAGCAGACACAGTACAGTGCGGTAGTTCACGGCTGTGGCTACCTCTGTGTCGGCACTCGGCAGCCCGTCCATAATTGTATATACCACCTAACCGTGGTTTTTTTTTCTTTCTTTATACATACATACTAGTTACGAGTATACTATCTCTTTATCAACCAGTCTATATTAGCAGCAGACACAGTACAGTGCGGTAGTTCACGGCTGTGGCTACCTCTGTGTCGGCACTCGGCAGCCCGTCCATAATTGTATATACCACCTAACCGTGGTTTTTCTTTCTTTCTTTATACATACATACTAGTTACGAGTATACTATCTCTTTATCAACCAGTCTATATATTAGCAGCAGACACAGTACAGTGCGGTAGTTCACGGCTGTGGCTACCTCTGTGTCGGCACTCGGCAGCCCGTCCATAATTGTATATACCACCTAACCGTGGTTTTTTTTTCTTTCTTTATACATACATACTAGTTACGAGTATACTATCTCTTTATCAACCAGTCTATATATTAGCAGCAGACACAGTACAGTGCGGTAGTTCACGGCTGTGGCTACCTCTGTGTCGGCACTCGGCAGCCCGTCCATAATTGTATATACCACCTAACCGTGGTTTTTTTTTCTTTCTTTATACATACATACTAGTTACGAGTATACTATCTCTTTATCAACCAGTCTATATTAGCAGCAGACACAGTACAGTGCGGTAGTTCACAGCTGTGGCTACCTCTGTGTCGGCACTCGGCAGCCCGTCCATAATTGTATATACCACCTAACCGTGGTTTTTTTTTCTTTCTTTATACATACATACTAGTTACGAGTATACTATCTCTTTATCAACCAGTCTATATATTAGCAGCAGACACAGTACAGTGCGGTAGTTCACGGCTGTGGCTACCTCTGTGTCGGCACTCGGCAGCCCGTCCATAATTGTATATACCACCTAACCGTGGTTTTTTTTTCTTTCTTTATAGTCATACTAGTTACGAGTATACTATCTCTTTATCAACCAGTCTATATTAGCAGCAGACACAGTACAGTGCGGTAGTTCACGGCTGTGGCTACCTCTGTGTCGGCACTCGGCAGCCCGTCCATAATTGTATATACCACCTAACCGTGGTTTTTTTTTCTTTCTTTATACATACATACTAGTTACGAGTATACTATCTCTTTATCAACCAGTCTATATTAGCAGCAGACACAGTACAGTGCGGTAGTTCACGGCTGTGGCTACCTCTGTGTCGGCACTCGGCAGCCCGTCCATAATTGTATATACCACCTAACCGTGGTTTTTCTTTCTTTCTTTATACATACATACTAGTTACGAGTATACTATCTCTTTATCAACCAGTCTATATATTAGCAGCAGACACAGTACAGTGCGGTAGTTCACGGCTGTGGCTACCTCTGTGTCGGCACTCGGCAGCCCGTCCATAATTGTATATACCACCTAACCGTGGTTTTTTTTTCTTTCTTTATACATACATACTAGTTACGAGTATACTATCTCTTTATCAACCAGTCTATATATTAGCAGCAGACACAGTACAGTGCGGTAGTTCACGGCTGTGGCTACCTCTGTGTCGGCACTCGGCAGCCCGTCCATAATTGTATATACCACCTAACCGTGGTTTTTTTTTCTTTCTTTATACATACATACTAGTTACGAGTATACTATCTCTTTATCAACCAGTCTATATTAGCAGCAGACACAGTACAGTGCGGTAGTTCACGGCTGTGGCTACCTCTGTGTCGGCACTCGGCAGCCCGTCCATAATTGTATATACCACCTAACCGTGGTTTTTTTTTCTTTCTTTATACATACATACTAGTTACGAGTATACTATCTCTTTATCAACCAGTCTATATATTAGCAGCAGACACAGTACAGTGCGGTAGTTCACGGCTGTGGCTACCTCTGTGTCGGCACTCGGCAGCCCGTCCATAATTGTATATACCACCTAACCGTGTTTTTTTTTTTTCTTTATACATACATACTAGTTACGAGTATACTATCTCTTTATCAACCAGTCTATATATTAGCAGCAGACACAGTACAGTGCGGTAGTTCACGGCTGTGGCTACCTCTGTGTCGGCACTCGGCAGCCCGTCCATAATTGTATATACCACCTAACCGTGGTTTTTTTTTCTTTCTTTATACATACATACTAGTTACGAGTATACTATCTCTTTATCAACCAGTCTATATTAGCAGCAGACACAGTACAGTGCGGTAGTTCACGGCTGTGGCTACCTCTGTGTCGGCACTCGGCAGCCCGTCCATAATTGTATATACCACCTAACCATGGTTTTTTTTTCTTTCTTTATACATACATACTAGTTACGAGTATACTATCTCTTTATCAACCAGTCTATATATTAGCAGCAGACACAGTACAGTGCGGTAGTTCACGGCTGTGGCTACCTCTGTGTCGGCACTCGGCAGCCCGTCCATAATTGTATATACCACCTAACCGTGGTTTTTCTTTCTTTCTTTATACATACATACTAGTTACGAGTATACTATCTCTTTATCAACCAGTCTATATTAGCAGCAGACACAGTACAGTACGGTAGTTCACGGCTGTGGCTACCTCTGTGTCTGCACTCGGCAGGCAGTCCATAATTGTATACTAGTATCCATCTCCATTGTTTACCTGAGGTGCCTTTTAGTTGTGCCTATTAAAATATGGAGAACAAAAATGTTGAGGTTCCAAAATTAGGGAAAGATCAAGATCCACTTCCACCTCGTGCTGAAGCTGCTGCCACTAGTCATGGCCGAGACGATGAAATGCCAGCAACGTCGTCTGCCAAGGCCGATGCCCAATGTCATAGTACAGAGCATGTCAAATCCAAAACACCAAATATCAGAAAAAAAAGGACTCCAAAACCTAAAATAAAATTGTCGGAGGAGAAGCGTAAACTTGCCAATATGCCATTTACGACACGGAGTGGCAAGGAACGGCTGAGGCCCTGGCCTATGTTCATGGCTAGTGGTTCAGCTTCACATGAGGATGGAAGCACTCAGCCTCTCGCTAGAAAAATGAAAAGACTCAAGCTGGCAAAAGCAGCACAGCAAAGAACTGTGCATTCTTCGAAATCCCAAATCCACAAGGAGAGTCCAATTGTGTCGGTTGCGATGCCTGACCTTCCCAACACTGGACGTGAAGAGCATGCGCCTTCCACCATTTGCACGCCCCCTGCAAGTGCTGGAAGGAGCACCCGCAGTCCAGTTCCTGATAGTCAGATTGAAGATGTCAGTGTTGAAGTACACCAGGATGAGGAGGATATGGGTGTTGCTGGCGCTGGGGAGGAAATTGACCAGGAGGATTCTGATGGTGAGGTGGTTTGTTTAAGTCAGGCACCCGGGGAGACACCTGTTGTCCGTGGGAGGAATATGGCCGTTGACATGCCAGGTGAAAATACCAAAAAAATCAGCTCTTCGGTGTGGAGGTATTTCACCAGAAATGCGGACAACAGGTGTCAAGCCGTGTGTTCCCTTTGTCAAGCTGTAATAAGTAGGGGTAAGGACGTTAACCACCTCGGAACATCCTCCCTTATACGTCACCTGCAGCGCATTCATAATAAGTCAGTGACAAGTTCAAAAACTTTGGGTGACAGCGGAAGCAGTCCACTGACCAGTAAATCCCTTCCTCTTGTAACCAAGCTCACGCAAACCACCCCACCAACTCCCTCAGTGTCAATTTCCTCCTTCCCCAGGAATGCCAATAGTCCTGCAGGCCATGTCACTGGCAATTCTGACGAGTCCTCTCCTGCCTGGGATTCCTCCGATGCATCCTTGCGTGTAACGCCTACTGCTGCTGGCGCTGCTGTTGTTGCCGCTGGGAGTCGATGGTCATCCCAGAGGGGAAGTCGTAAGCCCACTTGTACTACTTCCAGTAAGCAATTGACTGTTCAACAGTCCTTTGCGAGGAAGATGAAATATCACAGCAGTCATCCTACTGCAAAGCGGATAACTGAGGCCTTGACAACTATGTTGGTGTTAGACGTGCGTCCGGTATCCGCCGTTAGTTCACAGGGAACTAGACAATTTATTGAGGCAGTGTGCCCCCGTTACCAAATACCATCTAGGTTCCACTTCTCTAGGCAGGCGATACCGAGAATGTACACGGACGTCAGAAAAAGACTCGCCAGTGTCCTAAAAAATGCAGTTGTACCCAATGTCCACTTAACCACGGACATGTGGACAAGTGGAGCAGGGCAGGGTCAGGACTATATGACTGTGACAGCCCACTGGGTAGATGTATGGACTCCCGCCGCAAGAACAGCAGCGGCGGCACCAGTAGCAGCATCTCGCAAACGCCAACTCTTTCCTAGGCAGGCTACGCTTTGTATCACCGCTTTCCAGAATACGCACACAGCTGAAAACCTCTTACGGCAACTGAGGAAGATCATCGCGGAATGGCTTACCCCAATTGGACTCTCCTGTGGATTTGTGGCATCGGACAACGCCAGCAATATTGTGTGTGCATTAAATATTGGCAAATTCCAGCACGTCCCATGTTTTGCACATACCTTGAATTTGGTGGTGCAGAATTTTTTAAAAAACGACAGGGGCGTGCAAGAGATGCTGTCGGTGGCCAGAAGAATTGCGGGACACTTTCGGCGTACAGGCACCACGTACAGAAGACTGGAGCACCACCAAAAACTACTGAACCTGCCCTGCCATCATCTGAAGCAAGAAGTGGTAACGAGGTGGAATTCAACCCTCTATATGCTTCAGAGGTTGGAGGAGCAGCAAAAGGCCATTCAAGCCTATACAATTGAGCACGATATAGTAGGTGGAATGCACCTGTCTCAAGCGCAGTGGAGAATGATTTCAACGTTGTGCAAGGTTCTGATGCCCTTTGAACTTGCCACACGTGAAGTCAGTTCAGACACTGCCAGCCTGAGTCAGGTCATTCCCCTCATCAGGCTTTTGCAGAAGAAGCTGGAGACATTGAAGGAGGAGCTAACACGGAGCGATTCCGCTAGGCATGTGGGACTTGTGGATGGAGCCCTTAATTCGCTTAACAAGGATTCACGGGTGGTCAATCTGTTGAAATCAGAGCACTACATTTTGGCCACCGTGCTCGATCCTAGATTTAAAGCCTACCTTGGATCTCTCTTTCCGGCAGACACAAGTCTGCTGGGGTTGAAAGACCTGCTGGTGACAAAATTGTCAAGTCAAGCGGAACGCGACCTGTCAACATCTCCTCCTTCACATTCTCCCGCAACTGGGGGTGCGAGGAAAAGGCTCAGAATTCCGAGCCCACCCGCTGGCGGTGATGCAGGGCAGTCTGGAGCGACTGCTGATGCTGACATCTGGTCCGGACTGAAGGACCTGACAACGATTACGGACATGTCGTCTACTGTCACTGCATATGATTCTCTCAACATTGATAGAATGGTGGAGGATTATATGAGTGACCGCATCCAAGTAGGCACGTCACACAGTCCGTACTTATACTGGCAGGAAAAAGAGGCAATTTGGAGGCCCTTGCACAAACTGGCTTTATTCTACCTAAGTTGCCCTCCCACAAGTGTGTACTCCGAAAGAGTGTTTAGTGCCGCCGCTCACCTTGTCAGCAATCGGCGTACGAGGTTACATCCAGAAAATGTGGAGAAGATGATGTTCATTAAAATGAATTATAATCAATTCCTCCGCGGAGACATTGACCAGCAGCAATTGCCTCCACAAAGTACACAGGGAGCTGAGATGGTGGATTCCAGTGGGGACTAATTGATAATCTGTGAGGAGGGGGATGTACACGGTGATATATCGGAGGGTGATGATGAGGTGGACATCTTGCCTCTGTAGAGCCAGTTTGTGCAAGGAGAGATTAATTGCTTCTTTTTTGGGGGGGTCCAAACCAACCCGTCATATCAGTCACAGTCGTGTGGCAGACCCTGTCACTGAAATGATGGGTTGGTTAAAGTGTGCATGTCCTGTTTTGTTTATACAACATAAGGGTGGGTGGGAGGGCCCAAGGACAATTCCATCTTGCACCTCTTTTTTCTTTTCTTTTTCTTTGCATCATGTGCTGATTGGGGAGGGTTTTTTGGAAGGGACATCCTGCGTGACACTGCAGTGCCACTCCTAAATGGGCCCGGTGTTTGTGTCGGCCACTAGGGTCGCTAATCTTACTCACACAGTCAGCTACCTCATTGCGCCTCTTTTTTTCTTTGCGTCATGTGCTGTTTGGGGAGGGTTTTTTGGAAGGGACATCCTGCGTGACACTGCAGTGCCACTCCTAGATGGGCCCGGTGTTTGTGTCGGCCACTAGGGTCGCTAATCTTACTCACACAGCTACCTCATTGCGCCTCTTTTTTTCTTTGCGTCATGTGCTGTTTGGGGAGGGTTTTTTGGAAGGGACATCCTGCGTGACACTGCAGTGCCACTCCTAGATGGGCCCGGTGTTTGTGTCGGCCACTAGGGTCGCTAATCTTACTCACACAGCTACCTCATTGCGCCTCTTTTTTTCTTTGCGTCATGTGCTGTTTGGGGAGGGTTTTTTGGATGGGCCATCCTGCGTGACACTGCAGTGCCACTCCTAGATGGGCCCGGTGTTTGTGTCGGCCACTAGGGTCGCTAATCTTACTCACACAGCTACCTCATTGCGCCTCTTTTTTTCTTTGCGTCATGTGCTGTTTGGGGAGGGTTTTTTGGAAGGGACATCCTGCGTGACACTGCAGTGCCACTCCTAGATGGGCCCCGTGTTTGTGTCGGCCACTAGGGTCGCTTATCTTACTCACACAGCGACCTTGGTGCAAATTTTAGGACTAAAAATAATATTGTGAGGTGTGAGGTATTCAGAATAGACTGAAAATGAGTGTAAATTATGGTTTTTGAGGTTAATAATACTTTGGGATCAAAATGACCCCCAAATTCTATGATTTAAGCTGTTTTTTAGTGTTTTTTGAAAAAAACACCCGAATCCAAAACACACCCGAATCCGACAAAAAAAATTCGGTGAGGTTTTGCCAAAACGCGTTCGAACCCAAAACACGGCCGCGGAACCGAACCCAAAACCAAAACACAAAACCCGAAAAATTTCAGGCGCTCATCTCTAGTACTAACTGCCATGTTACAGGCTGTGTTTGAAAAATGCCAGTTTCTGATTGGTTGGTACTTTATCTCTCTCCACTTTATCTCTCCCCAAGCTTTGATAAATCTCCCCCTTTGATCCAGTTTCCAGATGGCAGCTTACACGAATCTATGAGGTCTAGATTTTTAATGCCCTTAGAGTGCAAATGATTACTGGAAGTTTTACAGAAATAGATATTTAGGATGAGTACTGCGCCCAAGGCCAAAACTAGGATTTTTGGCACCCGGGGCGAGGAAGTAATTTGGTGCCCCACATGTACACACACACACACACACACACACACACACACACACACACACACACACACACACACAAACACACTTTGGAACCGTGACAAAGACACAGTAATAAACAGTTGGCAAAGTGACAACCAGCACCGTCAGGGTGCATCCAGCACACATTCCCTAGCAAAATGGATAGGAACACAAGAAAACTAACATGCACCTCAGACACAGTATTGTGGGGGACTTTGACTGTCCAACTGCTGCAGGACTACAAAGCCCAGCATGCCAGTCAGGACCTAGGGCCAATTAAAGAGGAGGAGTACCAACTTTCTGAGGAGGGGGGACACACAATGTGGGTTATCCTGGTTGCAGAGGGGAGTCCCTAGCGCTGGCTGGTGTTATATGCCTGATATGAGCCATGCAGACACACACACACACACACACACACACACACACACACACACACACACGGTGGGGGAGTAGGGGTTTTAACTTTGACTGGCCAACTGCTGTGGGACTATAAAGCCCAGCATGCCAGTCAGGACCTGGGACCACTCTTTGAAAGGCAGCAGCTGTCCTGGCATATAGAGACCTCACCTTCGTGCAGAGACTGATTATCAGCACTGCTGCTTACTCTCGCTCTTTCCTCCTCTGGTGGAACTGCTGTGCAGGAATGGGGAGGCGTTGAGGAACAGGGTGCCAGGGGCAGACATACTTTACACAGGCACAGGAGTGTGTGAACGGCCAGTCCCGCCCCATGCATGTGTTCTAGTTGCCGGGGGTGGTTTCCCAGGAGTCCACATTCTTGGTACTGAGGAGCGGGGACCTGCAGCATGGGTTCTGTCTGGGACCCAGCAGTAGGTAGCCCCTTAGGGCCCTGTCATCCTCTGGTGGAGCTGCGTGCGGGAAGGGGGAGGGGGCAGACATCGCTACACAGGCACAGGAGTGTGTGAGATGTCATGAACCAGCGCTTGGTAAATGAAAGTTGGCAGCTGGTCATTGCCTCTGCCCCATTCATTAGCGTTCTAGTTGCTGGGGAGGGGGGAGTTTCTCAGGAGTCCACATTGGTGGTGCTGGGGAGCGGGTACCTGGCTCATCTCTGCACCCTCATATTCTGCACCCAGGGCGCATGCCCCCTTAGCCCCCCCCAAGTTACGGCCATGCTGCGCCAGTTGGTGAAGTGTATCTCTCATGGATTTGCACTGTGCATGCAGGTTTGCATGATTCTGACACACCTGCTTGCGGCTTGGATGGGTGGACTGGGGCATCCTAACATAGGACGAGTACAGCATCAGCAAGGGTGGACCTGGAAATAACAATGGCAATTGCTGGTGGTAAGGGAGAGATGGAAATAACAAACTGCTTGTGATTGGCTATTTGCGAACATTCCGCTGACTCTGATTGGTGTTTTTGTTCGGGATCCGGTAAGGATCCCGGCAGTCGGTATCCCAGGCAGTCGAAATACCGATGCCAGGATCCTGACACTACTCGGAATGCTGACACCGGCATCCCACATAGGGTCACAAGCCGGGCCGCAGAGGTGGTACAGTCGCGGTGTGGGGGTGAGATTAGGTTTTCAGCTTCGGGCTGGGGGGGTGGGGGTTAGGGTTAGGCTGCGGGGAGGGGGGGGGGAGTTAAATTTAGGCTGTAGGATGGGGGGGGGGAGTTAGGTTTAGGCACCACTGGGGAGGGTTATGCTGTGGGAAGGGGGGTTTGGTTCATGCGGGGGGGGGGGGTAGTGTCTAGTGGGCCATTGGGGGAAGGTAAGTATAATTCCCTTCCCCTGTCGGGATCCTAAGGACCTGATGCCGCAAACGGTATTCTGACCACTGGAATCCCGACGGCCGGCATATCCATCCCATTCCCAACCCTTTAGGGAGCATGTTTAGGTAATTAATAAATAGACCCCTACAGTAAATCACTATTTCACCTTGTTGGTAGAAGTGATACCACTAAGAGGTGCACTATTTGTAGTTTAAAAACAGCACATCACTAGCACACAATTGTTTAAGGTGGTTTGGTAAGGTGTGAGAAGGACTCATAAAACCAAACTGCAGATTATTAATATGTATATTTACAGTATACACTACATGGACTACCTAATATAAATCTTTTCAACTCAAGGATAGATCCTTATAATTGATTTTACTAGCAAGCTCTGCTTACCCCAGTTCGACCCCGACCGCAGTCGCACAGTCTTGATGACAGGATTAACAGTCTGTGATAAATGAATCTCTTCTGCTGAAGTTATCTTTCTGCAGAGGTAATAACAGTGACTATAGACAGACATATATAGTTTGGAATAGATTGATAGGGATTAGTGATAGAGGGCGACTTCTGCTCGGATTAGGAAAAGATTTTGTATGTGTGGATCCAGTGAATAATTCATTGGCAACTGGGCATCTTATTGGGGATCTGCAGGATGACACGGGAGAAGTCACCAGACTGACCCGTTGGCATATGGATGGATGAATGAATATGGGAATAAGTTCTACTTGATGTGAGACAGGTGGAGATTGCACTGAGTGGTCCTTGGAGCAACCGCACGCAACCACTGGGGTACATCAGCACATATACCATTTCCAGGGCCATTGAGACATCCATGGAAAAATCTGGGAGACATGGCCAAACCCCCTCAGAAAAAAAATCTATGTGAAATTCTATAGGCTACACAGTGCCATGAAACGGCGCCACATGATGCGAAGGTAGGCATTTGTCCCCCTCGACAGATTACCCATCGGACCCCTCCAACAGACCCAGACCCGGACAATTAGTACCATCCCGCCCCCCCTTACCCTGCTTCCTTCAACACCCCTGACCATGTCCATTGAGCTTTTTGTGATTACAGAAAAACCAGACCCATTAGTTTTTCAGGTCATTTTTGTATTCTAAATTCAGGACACATCAATACACATAAGAAGATGTGACTATAGAAGAAATGAGGAGATGTTGCCCATAGCAACCAATCAGATTTTAACTATCATTTTACAGAATGTACTTCATGAATGATAGAAGCTGATGGGCAACTTCTCCACTTTTCTTCTTTATAAGGTTTGCTCTTCTCCAAAGTCTCTTAAAAATAAACCCTTATATAATACACATAACTGACCTGCAGATAAAGGAGAAACAATCTATTGATGATTTCCAAGTTCTTTAGAGGTAATCAGACCAATTGTATTGCGCGTGAATAAAGCTGGGTACACACTAGAGCGATGTCGGGCCAATTTGCAGTTTCATAACGACAAATCGTCTACATCACTCAGTGTGTACGGATTATTGCACATTCCCGCAGTCGCTAGCGACGGTCGCTAGGTTTGAAGTGCTGCACATCCATCCTAGGTATATTGCTAGCGGCCTAGTTCATGCCAATGAAAGAAGGAACCGTGATCGTTCCGTCCTTCATTAACTTGTGTGTACGTGCAATCCCCGCTCAAGGGCATTCGTTCCGTTATCGGAGCAAATGCCCACCACTTCAGTGTTTACCCAGCTTTAGATTTACTTCTACGATGAGTATGCATAAACACATGAGATAGTGAGGATTCTACTTGACCACAGATTTTATATTCCAATATTGTATACCCATACTTGTCTACCTGACCCTCTCCATGAGGGAGAAAATGCTCTGTTCCTGGACTTTCCTGGTAATGTATGATTGCCATCACCTGTGGTGAGCTAGTTAATTGATAAGAAAGGAGTTTCACCACAGGTGATGGCAATCATACATTACCAGGAAAGTCCAGGAACAGAGCATTTTCTCCCTCATGGAGAGGGTCAGGTAGGCAAGTATGTGTATACCCTACTAAGAATACACAAATCCCAGCCTGACCAACCGTTCTGGATGTCCAATTGCTGCTTCTTTGTTGCTACTATCTTATCCAGTTTCTACATTATCTTTGACAGCAATTAATGCACACATTTTGCAGTACAAATGAATTGTAAAGATGTGGTGTAATATACAGTTTACATTATAAATTCGAATGACTTTCATGAAGAAAATTTGCCCAAATAAGGTAAAAAAAAATCCTTTTATTAAACCAAAAGCACAAATTGTGTAGATATAAGGGAAACACGTGCAGTTGCGGAATGTTCGTCACACCTATATAGACCTTAAAGGCCAATGCAGAAGACTAAACTCCTGATGACATGGGTTTTCTTGGTAGGATATCTTGCAGTCCATACTAGACCTCCTGGGTCATGAATTGCATGACAGGTCATGTGGTATGGAAATGCTGAATACCTGTTCTGTCTGGAATGCAATACCATGATGACGATGTGGACCCATATTTCTAAGCAGCTGTCTGCACAATTAGGGATCAGCTTTGGAATTACCCACGAGGTAGCCATTAATTAAAATGACAAAAAAAAAAAAAAATGATGGGGTAGTCATAGACTGGTGGAGGGTGGAAGAATGTTTAATTTGGTTAGACAACCCCGTAATAAGTTACACCCTATTCCGTATAGTGGGCTGACTAGCTGCTGTATATATGCCACAAGTTTGGGCACATATATCTCACAGGCACAGGAGGCAATGGACAAAAGGAGAAGCTGCACCTACCACAGGCCAGCTGCAAGTTTCAATGGTGCAAACGATGGTGGTGACTACTAAATAAGCACCACGTTACAGCGTGCACAGGTGCTATCAGAGGGCGTGTCATATCTTGCACATTTGGCATTTACATATAGTCGCAAACGGGCGACCACCAATAGACTCTGCTGCTGTGGCTCACTGTGTGTGACTCAGTATCGGGCCCCTAGTCCGATTCAACGTTAATTCTGTCCGAAGGACCTAGTAACATGCCTACATTGTATGTACAGCTGTGGCTTATCATGAATCAGAAAAATAAATTACATTTAACATTTTTATTTTATCCCTGGGCCCGGTGCACGAAGTACAGTATGCCGGTATGAAAAGGTATGTCGTACCGGCACTTCACCTCATCACTTCATGGCCGGTACAGGGACTGTCACTGTCTCAGTGCTGGTCAACAAGCAACTATGAGTGACTCTTTAATCTTAACACCAGCCATGAGCCAATAAAGGCTTGTGGACCGGCAGCCAATTAGGGATGGCTATTTGACCATGATTGGCTCGCGCCTGATGTCAAATTCATTGCGCTGTGAAGTAGGTGTGTTGTACTGTAAGGTGTGCTGTAAAGTGAGGGGAGGTGTACTGTATGGGGAGGGGTACCGTCAGGGTGCTGTGAGGGGTAAGAGGTGCTGTGCAGTGGGGGGAGAGAGGTGCTATGCTGGAGGAATGTTTAATTTGGTTAGACAACCCCGTAATAAGTTACACCCTATTCCGTATAGTGGGATGACTAGCTGCTGTATATATGCCACAAGTTTGGGCACATATATCTCACAGACGCACAACCACAGGCATAGGAGGCAATGTACAAAAGGAGAAGCTGCACCTGCCACAGCCAGCTGCAAGTTTCAATGGTGCAACCGATGGTGGTAACTAAGTAAGCAACACGTTACAGTGTGCACAGGTGCTATCAGAGGGCGTGTCAGATCTTGCATATTTGGTATTTACATAAAGTCGCAAACGGGCGACCACCAATAGACCCAGCTGGAGTGCTGTAATGGGAGAGGAGCAGAGAGGGACGACAGAAGGACTGGCCTTGGAAGAAGCCTTGAAGGAAGAAATTAGAGGAGGTGAAATTGACCAGGATGCAGCAGCAGCTGAAGCAAGATGCTGAGGACTGGAGTGGAGGAAAGGAAAAAAGCTACACAAAGCTGCCGCTGCAGCTTCAGCCACCTTCACTTACTGTATTTAACGTTTTATAGACCACTAGGGTTGTCAGGCCCTAGGCCCATGGGTGCAGTCCGGCCTAAGGCCTGTGGTGCAGGCATAGAGCCTGTGCCCCTGGTAGGTGACCCTAGGCATTAGGCCCAGGTCACTGTGTCATTATTTTGAAGTGGGGGTATGGAAATATCTGAGGGGGCTCAAGATTTGGGCCTGCCTTAGTAAATCTCCCCTTTTATTTTCATACCCCCACTTCAAACTTTCCACTTCGACCGCTGCCCGGCACTATAATTTCCTCTGACCTTAAGTAAAGAAGACATATTTGACAAACTCTTAGGTCAGGAAAATTAGCTGATTTAATTTTGGGTCAAATCTGAATAAACAATGGGGTTGGACTATAAGTTTATAGTAAGAATCTCTAATAAATGGATTTGAACATCACAGCTGTTTGGCGAAAGACATTTGCTCATTGATAGATTGCAAATTTGTCACAAACCTATCTTTTTGTAAATAGAATCCTGCATTTGCCCCATTTATAGGTAAAGTCAACGTGAATTGATCCTTGAGCTCTGTATGAGTGATGCAACATGATTGTACTGAAATTGAGTTCTTATAACACGATTACGGGTTATCTAATAGAGCAGATATTACACCTACAGTACAAGGGAGAGGTCGTTTACGGAATAACGATCACTACATGGTAAAATTTGACTTGAGTTTCAATAAATAGTTTTGTAAGGGAGATACAATAATTATAGAGCATTGACTCTTGTAGACTGGAAAAGGGTACTTAGATGAAAATACAAAATTGGAAGATGGGAAAATGGGAAATATTTGAAATTCTGTTACATGTACATCCTGTATGACAGCAAAATGTCTAGTTATAAAATGCATCCAATGAGTTATATAAGAAAATACTGGAAGTGAAAAGAGAGCATTTTAAATCGTTAAAACCAGAAGAGCCTGAAAACCCTTTATGGAAAAACAAGGAATATAGCAAAACATGCAAAAGGAAATCACATTAGCAAATACTGAAGCTGAAAAACAAATTTCTAAAGGAAACAAGTCTTATCCTAAAGTATGTCTCAAAGACATCAAGAAACATATAAGGGATAATATTGGACCACAAAATGATAAACTATAAAGAGAAAGCTCAGCTTTAAAATATGTTTTTCTTTTTCACCTGTATTCCCAAGGATGGAGGAATGTCAGGAAATAGGTAGTCTAGCAACAGCCTAAGCACATTACTAAATATTACCAGAGCACGGAGAGGAGGACCAGGTGCAAAGCCCATGGGCCCGCCTGGGAGGTCCAGACAAACCCCAAAGACCAGGTCCCTTCAATGGAACGCATGTAAAGAAGACCCATATATTCTCAAAGGGGGGTGGCTATGCCCCCACATGCTTGGCTGTGAGTCATTTCCCCAGTACCAGGGCCAAAACGTCTCATAGTGGCCACAATACTTCTTGCCTTATACAAAGGGAGGTACATTTGCTGCTACAGTAGATTAACACAGATAAAACAACTGTCTGGAAGGCATCCACCCATGTACCATAGGCAAACGCAGGGGGGTTTCCTGTTGCATGGAATTCCCCCTCCTCTTGGCAAGTGGCTTAAATTCTGACAACAATAGCAATGGTATATAATACTATTACTAGAGCTGTCGCTATATCATGCAGTTTAAGGGAGCATGCACAGCTGCTGCACATGCCCAGTGCTAGCTGCTTCTTCTACCACATTTGCTGCGTGTGTGGATCTGAGTCCTCCATCAGTGCACTGGACCAAAGAGTAGTTACCAGGAAGAAGAGACAGTAGCCTTACCATTAGGTGGGAGAATGTGTGCTTAGAAAATGCAGTACTGGTTCTGTTATGTTTGTGTATTTATTTACCATGGTATGTTTAACTGCTTCATTTTTTCCTGACCATTTATCATATTCATATGTTTTAAATATGTTTGATACAGCCTGTACTATAGACCATCTATACTGTTAAATATTAATACTGCATTCTGTACAGTATCCAGTGAATAAAAAGACCAATGTGTACATTAATGTCCAGGATCGTTACTAGTTTCTTCTACCACTATCCCAGACTTCTGCACTTGCTCCAATGTTCCACAGAGTCGGAGATTGTGGATTTCATTTGGAAACCCCTTTAGAAATCCTGCGTTTGCCACTGGTGCTAGAGGAGCTAACGGCCTAATTCAGCATCAGTTGCAGGGCAAGGCTGCCAAACTGCTAATTGCCGCCTATCGTTGCGATCGCTGCCCTTTCAACGCCCGTCGCTGTCAATCACAGTGCAGTCGCATGCTTCGGGGTTGCGACCGCACTGTGAAAGTCCCCACACGCGCTGTGCGGCCGCAGCGCATGTGCAGCAGTCTGAAAATCGCCCGTCTGCGATTTTCAGACTATTGCGTGTGAAGCTGAATCAGGGCCTAAGTTCAGGAATTGATCTCTATTACTTCTGTTTATGGATTCCCTAATAACAAACTGGTCAGCACCACAAGATTGTGAAAAAATAAATGTGGTATCACGTTTAAAAGAAAATCAACATCGAAAGCAGGAAATTATAGTCCGGCGGCTCTGACTTTGGTTGTGGAGAAAGTATTTGAAGTGAAATACAGTATATTGTTTTATAGAAAACAGTTTGATAGCATATGCCCTTATTTATCAATGAGTGATAAATTTCACTGTGAGTGATAAATTGCACCAGCCAATCTGCTCCTTTCATTTTTCAAACACATGCTCTTATTTAGCAATAAGTGATAAATTTCACTGTGAGTGATACATTTCACCAGCCAATCCGCCCCTAACTGTCATTTTTCAAACACAGTCTGTGACATGGAAGTTAGGAGCTGATTGGCTGGCGCAATTTATCACTTACAGTGACATTTATCACTCATTGAGAAATAAGGGCAACAGTCTGTAACATGGAAGTTAGGAGCTGATTGGCTGGTGCAATTTATCACTCACAGTGAAATTTATCACTCATTGATAAATAAGGGCAATAGTTTGGTGGCCATTAGCACTAGCTGTACAAGTTATTTTATACATACATACTGTAATTACTGTGTATGGAGACAAAGCAATGCATCTAATATCTCAATGCATTGCAAACATTATATAAATTGCCATTTTGAAAATATCAGTTTACAACAGCATTTCAATAATTTTTTTCTAAATAATTGACAATGCTTGCACAGAAAACCTCGTTTGCCAGTGCCCATTAGACGTATCTCAATGAAATAAAAAAACTTTAATTATTTTCTTTGCACGATTTCATTATTTTCCTTCTACACATATAACACTGACACTTTAATTGACGTGTTCACAAATTAAGATAAATGATGTAAAATTAGACAAATGTATTATTTAGTAAAATCTTCCATTAAGATAAGGTAAATTTACAAAATTATTATTTTTTTAAATATAAGACTAAAATAAGCTTCTATCAAGTATGTGGAGTTTAAACAACAGATAAATTAGTGATGCATTTTTTTTTATAACTGCCTGTATTACATTTGATGCATTTCCCAAATTACAATGCAAATCCTGGTGCATGACTAATTAATTTTGATTGGATTGATTTTGGCATCAGTCTAACCGAGCTTGCACAGATGGGCACTTTGGTAAACAATACACACTCAAGTTTAATGCGGCATTAAGTTGTGTCCTTTCAAATGTGTCATTTTGGTGACTTAAAGTGCACGAGAGGCTGATTTATAAACACAGTACCTGTACCAACCGGCGCAGCAGATGCTGCAATGATGTAATGACCTGCAGCCAATCACAAAAGTGGAATTAAAACCACATTTTAAAACAATATATTGAACTGTTGCCTGAAATTATCATTGCAATGTTTTATAAAGGCGTTCAGTATAAATCTGCAGCACTTAATGATTACAACACAAATTGGCACATTTATAGTACGTGCAGAGGCAGAACTCTGGGAGGCAACGGAGTCAGCTGCCGCCGGGCTCCTGCTTTGAAGGGGGGCACCTCTCCTCCTGTTCCGTGTGTTCAGCGACATTAACCAATTAAGTTAATTGACAGCAGCAGGTATCTCTTCCGTAGCCGACTTCCCCACTAGTCACTACACCTTACAAATCACACCCTCTTTATTATAGATACACTGGAAGCAGACACCTTACTGATGAAGCTATTTGCTCCTATAAAGGAAGCATGAGAATTCTAACTATATGAAGTTATTTCTCAGACAATTACACGTAACTTCATATACTGTAGTTAGAATTCTCCTACTTCCTATGCATGAGCAGATATCTCCATCATTAAGGTGCATGCTTCCAGTGTAATAGGTTGTGGGTTCTAATCCTGGATATGACACTTGCAAATTAATTGTCAGAGAAATAATCAGCATTGTGAGTGACTGAGCAGATCTATGTAGTGTGTGGTTTGACCCCCACATAGATCTGCCTAGTTGCAACGGGTTTTTTAGTAGCTTCATATAGTTACAATTAGAGATGAGCGGGTTCGGTTTTACTCTGATCTCAAAACGGTATCTTATTGGCTCACGGATGATATATGGGGGGGCACCAATATTTTTCTTGCCTCCGGGCAACTGGGACAAACTTACGCCACTGAGTACGTGGGTTAAGATGACTGAAGCTGCATTATAAATAATTCAAGGAGACCGCGGTTTTAAAATTTAGAACGTTGGCATGTAGACGGGATTGCGGGCAATACAGAATGAGCACACACAGTGGCGGATCCAGGGGGGGGGCACTCGGGCCCTTGCCCCCCCTGTCGTTTGTGCCTCCGTCCCCAGTCCCTCCGTCCATCGTCCGCCCCCCCCCCCCCCCCTCCCGGCGCCGCACAAGGAGATGACGGGCGCCCGCTGAGATTGTGTTACCAGCGGGCGCCCGTCTCCCTGCACAGCGGCAGCCGGAGGCAGGAGCTCAGTACTGAGCTCCTGCTTCCGGCGCTGTCACTGTGCGGCGTGCGCTATGGGAGAGACGTCAGTCATGACGTCTCTCTCATAGTGCTGAGGAGAGGACGCCAGGAGGAGGAGTACTGCAGCGGTCTGGAAGCGGGAACATGGCTTGGTAAGTATGTTCTCTTTTCTCTACCTCAGTGCAGCGGGGGCATCTACTGGGGGCAAATTAGGGGGGGACATTACTACTGGGGGCATCAACAAGGGACATTACTACTGGGTGGAGGGGCATTACTACTGGGGGCATTATTACTTGGGGAGCATCTACTGGGGGCATTACTACTGGGGGGCATCAACAAGGGGCATTACTACTGGGGGCATTATTATTGGGGGGCATCTACTGGGGGCATTACTATTGGGGGGTCATCTATTGGGGGCATTACTACTGAAGGCAGCTACTGGGGACATTTTTACTGGGGGCCATCTACTGGGGGCATTATTACGGGGGGGCATCTACTGGGGGCATTACTACTGGGGGGTCATCTATTGGGGGCAAACTCCTAGGGGGCATTACTACTGGGGGCAAACTACTGGAGGACATTATTACTGGGGGGCATCTACTGGGGGCAAACTACTGGGGGACATTATTACTGGGGGGCATCTACTGGGGGCAAACTACTGGGGGACATTATCACTGGGAGCCAACTACAAAGGGGCTAACTACTGGGGGCATACTACAGGAGGGCATTACTACTGGCGGCGTAACTACAGGGGCATTACTACTTAGGGGCTAAACTACAGGGGGGCCAAACTACTGGGGGCATAACTACAGGGGCCAAACTACTGGGGGATAACTACAGGGGCCAAACTACTGGGGGCATTACTACTGGAGGCTAAACTACAAGGGGGGCATAACTACAGGGGCTAAACTACAAGCAGGCAAACTACTGGGGGCATTACCACTGGGAGGCTAAACTAAAGGGGGGGGTAAACTACTGGGGTCATAACTGCAGGGGCATTACCACTGGGGGCATAACTGCTAGGGCGCTAAATGACTGGGGGCATTACTACAGGCAACATTACTACTGGGGGCAATACGAGCATTGCATAAGGGGCACCACTACTATGGGGTCTATATAAGGGGCACTACCAGTACAGTGGACAGTGCATTATGAGCGCTACAACTGTGGGCATTGTATAAGAAGCGCCACCTCACATGCACCGAAGCCGCACGCAAATGTACTTACCCCTTCCATGGTGCCCCCCCCCCCCCCCCTATCATTTTCTTCTGGATCCGCCCCTGAGCACACATATAGATCCAGCTGATTTCAGATGTCTCTCTTGCACCAAGGACAGGGCTAGGGCAAATGCCAGCTGATAATGATGACAGCTACTTTCACAAACAGTTGGACAGGGAGGGTGTGGGCGCAGAGATCTACGCTTATTTCTGTGCACGCAGGGCCTGAATCACTGCTGCTTACTTGAAAGATATGGTAATGCAGCAGGACTCAGGAGGCGTATGGTATAAGTAGAGGCCCCCTGCATGCACGTGTAATCAACTGGATCACTTGCGATACCATCGCCTGTCTGAGTCACATATGATATAGATCACGCAGACTAGTCACCACAGCTCCTTCCAAGAGGCCAGGAAATTCTCCATCGGTCCAGAAGCCTGGTACTATGCAACCACTGCAGTATGAGTGTTAGGACCTGAATCTGGTCAGTTATGTGGCCACATCGGTAGTCAGCTTGGATGTGACTCTGACTCAGCCTCACAGTGCGGAATGGTGCTGCGTAAACAGCGGAGCAAAAGCAAAACTTGAAAAGTGCATAGAACAGGATCTACATCATCTCACTGAAGGTACTCATTAGGCCAATGGTAGTTGCTGCCTTTTAATGGAGTGAGAGGGTTCCAGAACCTTTCATGGTAACCAGGGTCAGATTAACAATGCGACAGATGGGACTACAGCTCCAGACCTCCACATAAAAATAGACCAATCGTCATGTCAGCATAAAGTATTATAATTGTATTTCCATTTCCTCCCAAAATGATGCCATACATATGTAAGGAGACATACATATGTAAGGAGACATTTGGGAGTGTACACGACCACATAGCACTGGCCAAACTCATGCAACACTGTTCACACCTCCTCCTCTTCTTGATCATTTTCAGCCCCAGGCCCATGCGGTCCTTATTCTGACCCTGTTGGTAACTGTACAATAGGACCATCCTTTGTGGTGCAGATTCTACCAGCTGAATACTTGGTGCCGCTGGTTTATGTAACTATTCTTCTATATGCCTCATGCAAGACATTGCTTTCTTTCCCATCATCGTGATATCTTAACTTACTGTGATGAACTTTCAAACACACTTTGAAGGCATCTGTAAGAACTTGTAAGTGGTACTGGATATTCAGTTGGTAGAACCTGTGCCTCAAAGGATCTTTCCTGTTCACTCTACATAGCCTGTGTGCAAATGCCCAGTTGGTGCCCAGTGACACCCATTCAGCCACAAGTTAAGATGCTGCTTAGATGTGTATGACAAATTGCTCATAGATCTTCAAAGTTGTGTATACCTCATATGCACTGTGCGTGCAATGCAATGGTTCGGGAATTGTGTGCAACTCTGGCTTTAGCCCTATATTTGCAGATTTGGATTTTTTTGGAGTCTCTAAATAGAGCTGGCATGATGATAGTCACTTAATCTCCCCACGTACCATGTCCCACCCAGTCTCCTATATTACCATCATATCCCCCATCAATAACCCCATACTCCATAACCTTCCTTACCTATAACCATATTAAGCCACACATTAGTGTCCCCAATTCATATTATCCCAAATTGGGTGGTGTATGTTGTATAGTACATGCACAACGCACTGCACTGCTCCATCCTTAGCTCCTCTGAGGGTGGAGATAATTAGGGAGCAAAGAGAAGCCTAGGGCGTTACTGCACACCTACACATTGTGAGTCACTAAGGGCTTGCTCCATAACACTGATTTATCGGAATGCCAGATGCATCAGTAATTTTGCTGAGAAGCACAGAGATTATGTATGACAGCAGGATGTGCGTTGACACAGCCTGGACACTAGGGGGGTAATTCAGAATTGATCATAGCAGCAAATTTGTTAGCAGATGGGCAAAACCATGTGCACTAAAGAGGGGGGGGGGGCAGGTATAACATTTGCAGAGAGAGTTAGATTTGGGTGGGTTATATTGTTTCTGTGCAGGGTAAATACTGGCTGCTTTATTTTTACACTGCAATTTAGATTTCAGTTTGAACACACCCCACCCAAATCTATCTCTCTCTGCACATGTTATATTTGCCACCCCTGCAGTGCACATGGGGGGTCATTCTGATGTGAACACACGCTGCAACTTTTTACAGCCCGTACGATCAACTAGACGCCGCCTATGGGGGAGTGTATTTCTGCATAGCTAGGCTGCGATTGCTTGTGCAACCCTGCTATGCAAAAAAAGTTTTGTAGAGAACAAGACCAGGGTAAGAGTTACTTACCCTGTGCGATTAATCCAGCGTTGCAGGTTCCGGAATTGACTACAGACATCCGCCCTCCAAACGCCTGGAAACGCCTGCGTTCGCCGCACCACTCCCAGAAAACGGTCAGTTGCCACCGTCAAACGCCCTCTTCCTGTCAATCTCCTTGCGATCGGCTGTGCGAATGGATTCTTCATTAAATCCATTGCCCAGCAATGATCCACTTTGTAGCCGTACGATGTGCCTGCGCATTGCGGTGCATATGCATGCACAGTAGTAACCTGTTCGCTGCTCTGCGAAAAACGGCAGCAAGCGATCAACTCGGAATGACCCCCATGGTTTTGCCCATCTTCTAACAAGTTTGCTGCTACGATCAGGTCTGAATTAGGCCCTAGGTGCGCACGCCTATGGTAATGCTCTCTGTGTTGTATGTCAGTCACTGATGCACTCTATACTATATGGTAGTAACTGATGCTCCCTGTATTGTATGGCAGTCACTGATGCTCTCTGCTTCATATGGCATTCACTAATGCTCTATGTATTATATGGCATTTACTGATGCTATGTGTGGCTCTCTGTATTATATGGCGGTCACTGAGGCTTTCTGTATTATATGGCATTTACTGATGCTCTATGTATTATATGGCATTTACTGATGCTCTATGCATTATATGGCATTTACTGATGCTCTATGTATTATATGGCATTTACTGATGCTCTATGCATTATATGGCATTTACTGATGCTCTATGTATTATATGGCATTTACTGATGCTCTATGTATTATATGGCATTTACTGATGCTCTATGTATTATATGGCATTTACTGATGCTCTATGTATTATATGGCATTTACTGATGCTCTATGTATTATATGGCAGTTACTGATGTTCTCTGTATTAAATGGTGGTCACTGATGCTCTCTATCGGGGTGACTGATACTCTCTGTATTACATGGCAGTCACTGAGGCTCTCTGTATTATATGGCAGTCACTGATGCTTTCTATATTACATGGCAGTCACAGATGAACTGGCGCAAAATTCAAGTTCCTTTGTGGAATGGAAATGGCTATGCATTTCCTCCGAACAGCAAGAAACACTCTAAAACCGTGTTCTCTTCGCCCATACATCTAATTTAAGTAATCTCTTCCCTGTTCGTGAGGAACACCTTAATTCTGTCCAAACCCCCTCTGCTTGTGCAAACTTACACCCCCTCTTCTAAACCCACCAATCTTACTGTGTAATTCCGCCTGCATCCAAAACGGTTTTCCTTGTACTTTGCCGTGGACATTTTTCACTTCCTAAATGACCTCCTGAGAGTGTAAACAGTTAACTGGCTGATCTTTCATCGTCAAGAAGTCATGGAGAGGTCCACAAGTTTCTCATAATGGCATCGCTGGAATCAATCCAGCATAAACCACAGTCCAAATGCTTCCCCGAGGAAGACTTGACAGCGTTCATTTGATAATGTTTTTAGCTGTCTGTGGATGTGATCTGTTACATACAATGCTGTGTCTCCTATAAACTAACTCAACGCAAGGCCAGAACTGTGCACACACACAATCAGATGCGTGGCTCCGTGTCATGATTTGATTTATACCTTGCCATCGTTTCATTAATACCTTACAGTGAAGTTAACGAAAGCCCTTTTACATGCAGCTAATGACACCACTGTCAAAGCTGCTTTTTATATTAAAGTGTGCTAAAAACAAGAGCAGCTTTTATTAAAATAACGAACATTGATTCCGTTAGGATCAGTCTGGCGTACCTGCCGACCGATAGAGCAATATTTATAAAGTACTCTCATAAATCAACACACAGTGCACGACATCTGTGGAGGGCTTAATACTATAACTGCTGATATCGGCAGGCTTAGATTAATGTTAACTTAACCAGGAGAGAGTCAATATTTAAAATGTAGGCCGTGTCATTGTAAAGATCAATACATTATGATGCTGCTATAAAAAAAAACCAGAGAAAGCTAATGTTGTGTGTTCTGAAAATGTTTCTATAAGATGCACGTCTCGCTGTTCCTGGTAACTGATAAACTAATCCCAAACACAACCTTGTAGTTCCTCCAGTTTACTTTTTTATTGAAATCAATTTATTGATCAAGTTGATTGAAAATAAATAAATAATAAAATAAACATCAAATAAAAGCAGAAACATAACTAGGAATGTGTACTACTATTTTTTATTTAATTAGTGCACATGTACAGCAAACCATAGAATCCAATCATTCTGTGCAAGGTGGAAAATAATTAAATATAAATATTGACTTAGACATATTCTATGAAACAAAAGGAGACTGGACTATCAAACAAGTGAACTATAACGGTTAAAAAACACACCACCAAAACAACAACAGCTGAACACTGAGCTAGAAGAGTGCTCTTCTTTAGCCTAATACATTAATTTCTAAGACACATGTTATATGTGAAAACAAGCTATTATTTGATAGATACTGATCAAGCTGAATAGGGTTACCTGGACATGCTAGGTAGGCCCAAATTATGCAAAGAACCTCAAAATGTAATACAATACAAAATGTGTGGGTGACTGAGCCGGAAGATGGCCCTTCCCCTTCTCAAACATCACCCCTGGCGAATGCCATCCGGAATAACTGCATCACCCCTGGCAAGTGCCACCCTGGCCAACACGTAGTTATGGCCAGGACTGGATTAAGATTTGTTGGGGCGTCAGGGCAACTAATTTGGGCCCCTACCAGTAAATCTCTCAATAAAATATGCTGGCAATGTTATTAAATAGTATATACTGTAGAAATACTCTCAGCACCACAAATGTGTTAAACACACTGTAGTGCCCCAGTTCACATTATGCCACACAGAACCCCCAGGTCACATATACTACAGTGCACCCACACTGGTGATGTAGCAATGTGTGAGGACTACCCAATGTATGGGGGTCCCTAGGCGACTGCCCAGCCTGCCCTGTTGTTAATCCATCTTTGGTTATGGCTCTCTCTGCAAGTGAAGTTGCCCATGCATGTAGCCATATTGAATTTACCTGGTATTCCAGTTATGTGTGGAGGACAATGATGATAAACACTCGATCAATAGTGATCAGATAATTAGGATTAACGTTGTAAAATGCATGGATGAAGATCAACACTGGCTGCAATGGTAGTAAGAAGGGCAGTATGGAGTTCACTGCTTAGCAAAAGCAAGGCTGGGTGTCATACAGTTTTGGCCATCCACAAGAGTGGATAAGACAAGGGACATTTCTTTCATTCCACCTAAACATACAACAAAGTCTGACAATAAATGGGTATAGAAGGAGGAATGGGGGGGATGGGGGGGGGGGGGGGGCAGGGTGGTTTGCGGTGCATTTGGATAGACTGGCAGGTGCAGTAGATCTCAGCTTTGGTGTAGCTCACCCTAAGAAGAAGGGTAAAAGTGTTGACCTTTCCACATCATCTCTTGAATATCTCACCATTTCCTTTTTGCTTTATATGTTTCTAATATATTCTGTTCAGGCTTCTATACAAATAGACACTTGCTTTCAAAAGCTACTTTGAAAGGAGTTATCCTTTTAAAGACTTGGCGTAAGTATCTCAGCAACCTACGTGATGAATATTTTAATAGTTTCAAGTCTCGGGGAAAAAGCATTGGGATGATTTAATGTTATAAACAAAATGTTTTGTGGGATTTAATGTGTGAAGATGGACAGTGTTGGCTTCTAAGCCCCTGAGAGGTATACTTTGCATGATATATCCACTGATGCCTTTTACATAAAAATACTTTTCCAATAACCACAAATTCCTCCTGTAATTTGCCTTCGTGCTGCCAGCAATACATTGTACAGTGCAGTTCTGTCTTCTGCATCCTCTTTCTGTATTTTAGTCACAAGTGGAATATGTTCCTGCTATAGAAACATAACTCAATTTATCAAGACAATTATAGACAATATACCACGTTCAGAAGATTACTTGGAGAATTTGCCATAGATTATTATGGACTATTTAGCCCTCATTTTACCCATTGTAATGTTTATATTCATGTAAGCAGACACCATACTTCATGTTTATATTCACGTTAACAGAACATATTTTATCTTGAAACATATATTATAAATTCAGTGTAGAACCTCACTCTGCTGTTATGTTTGAAGTACCGATTATCTCTCTCAAGCTAGCCCACCTACACCCATTTCCAAACCATTTACCCTTAATGTGCAGTTGCTTTGTTATTCTTCATGGTTCTAGTCAAGACTTCAGGGATGCTCTATGGCAATGGGTAAGAGGCAAAGATATCTTGTATAAGCAACATTCACTGTGAGTAAGGGGTTCATATAAACAAGGCTTTTCATATTGCAGTGTTGCGTGATAATGATCCACTGAGAATCAGGTACACATAAATTCCATTCCTCGTAGACATTCTTCCAATTTCAAGATACAGTATGTCCAACATGTGGAATAGAATTTACTGCTTAGGACTAGGGTCACATGAAAGTGTGTATGAGAGCCCCAACGGCTAATGAAACACTCAAACATTCAAATAAAGTAGTATAGTAGTTATACATAGCCAATATTTCACACTTGCTAAGTAGCAATGATGACTTGTCCGGAGATGCATGGTGGAGAGCGAAGACAAAATATGCACCAAGACATCCCCATTGTGCACTGTTTCTGCCATTTTGTATTTATTTTTTTGGCAACCCTTAAAAAATTGTTTATATTAACACTAGGGGGTAAATTTACTAAGATGGGAGTTCTATTTAAGATGGGATGTTGCCCATAGCAACCAATCAGATTTTACTTCTCATTTATCTAGCACCTTCTAGAAGATAATACCTGGAATCTGATTGGTTGCTATGGGCAACATCCCATCTTAAATAGAACTCCCATCTTAGTAAATTTACCCCTAGTAGTATTTTGGACCCATCATTTGCTGGGTCACTAGTTTTTGTGCCCAATGTTGCAAGTTTTTTTCCTTTCCCCTTCTTTACCCCACCTTCCCATCTGCCCCATCCCCTGTCTTTCTCTCTCATTCATTCACCCTGTTCCTGCTTTCTCTTTCATCTCCATTTCCTCTCCTACCCCTGTTCCCCTCTCTAATCTCTCCGCCCTCCTCCCCTTTCTCCAATCTCTGTTCTCCCACTGTTTAGGGGGCTGGGATAGAAGATAAATTTGGCTTAGGGGCCATTGGCCACAGCATCAGCAATCTGAGTGACCCTAAGGTCTGAGATGCCAACATAGATGCCAACTCCAGAGAATGCGAAGTGCGAAACATGTAATATATACGCCCACAAAACTAGTTTACTTTCACTCTTCATCAGCCCCTCTGGGTCTGGCGGCTTCTATGCAAAATAACCCTCTTCCTGGTGTGATCTCTTTACACTGATCAGGGAAAGAATGAATGCTTTCATTTGCATTGACGTACTGAACTAGGACCCTCACTCCGAGTTGATCGCTCGCTAGCTATTTTTTGCAGAGCAGCGATCAGATAGTCGCCGCCTCTAGGGGAGTGTATTTTCGCTTTGCAAGTGTGCGAACGCGTGTGCAGCCGAGCGGGACGAAAAAGTTTCTTGCAATTTCTGAGTAGTTCTAGACTTACTCAGCCCTTGCGATCACTTCAGCCTGTCCGGTACTGGAATTGACGTCAGACACCCGCCCTGCAAACGCCTGGACACGCCTGCGTTTTCCCTACCACTCCCAGAAAACGGTCAGTTGTCACCCATAAACGCCCTCTTCCTGTCAATCTCCTTGCGATCGGTTTTGCGAATGGATTCGTCGCTAGAAGCATTGCACACCAACGATGCTGTTTGTACCCGTACGATGCGCGTGCGGATTGCGATGCATACGCATGCGCAGTAGTAACCTGATTGCTGCGCTGCAAAAAAAATGTCAGCGAGCGATCAACTCGGAATGAGGGCCCAAAGATGGACATATTGATCAGACAAGTTGTATATACTAGGTGACCCCATACTGTATAAAGATTCCATGACAACAACAACTGAGCGGAGTATAACTGTTAACATTCTGCCAACCCCTAGGAAAATGCATTAGGGGTCTATTTACTAAGCCTTGAATGGAGATAAAGTACCAGCCAATTAACTTTTATTTTTTAAACACAGCCTGTGACATGACAGTTAGGAGCTGATTGGCTGGCACTTTATCTCCATCCACTTTTTCTCCATCCAAGGCTTTAGTAAATAGACCCCTTAGTTATGATTTAGTTGTGTCTATAATAGAGATGAGCGGGTTCGGTTCCTCTGAATCCGAACCCGCCCGAACTTCAGGTTTTTTACACGGGTCCGAGCGACTCGGATCTTCCCGCCTTGCTCGGCTAACCCGAGCGCGCCCGAACGTCATCATCACGCTGTCGGATTCTCGCGAGGCTCGGATTCTATCGCGAGACTCGGATTCTATATAAGGAGCCGCGCGTCGCCGCCATTTTCACACGTGCATTGAGAGTCATAGGGAGAGGACGTGGCTGGCGTCCTCTCCGTTTAGAGAAGAGAGAGACACAGTATTTTGGGGAGCATTATTAGGAGGAGTACTACTATACTGTATACTACTATACTACTTGCTGAAGTGATATTTATAGATTAGATAGTGTGACTGTAAGTGTATTATCTGACTTGTGGGGGAGACACTGACAGTGGGGAGCAGTTAGAGTCTGAGAGCAGGACTCAGGAGTACATATAACGTACAGTGCACACTTTTGCTGCCAGAGTCAGTGCCACACTGCCATTGTTGTGACCACACTGACCACCAGTATAATAATATATTTTGTGATTGTCTGCTTAGGCCTCGGAGTACTAGTTGCAAGTTGCAACGTGACCTGAAGTGACCACCAGTTTAATAATCAATCACCACCAGTTTAATATATATATATATATATATATATATAATTGTATATTATATATATATATATATATATATATATATATATAATATTGTATACCACCTACCCGTGGTTTTTTTTTTTTTTCATTCTTCTTTATACATACTACTATAGTAGCTTACTGTAGCAGTCTGCGGTGCTGTGCTGACCTGACAGTGTCCAGCAGGTCCGTCATCAGTCATTACATAATAAATATATATAGTACCTGTCCGGCTGCAGTACTAGTGATATTATATTGATTTCATCTCATTATCAATAATTTATCATCCAGTCTAGACTCTATATTGGCAGCAGACACAGTACGTTAGTCCACGGCTGTAGCTACCTCTGTGTCGGCACTCGGCAGTCCATCCATAATTGTATACCACTTACCCGTGGTTTTTTTTTTTTCTTTCTTCTTTGTACATACTACTATAGTATAGTAGCTTACTGTAGCAGTCTGCGGTGCTGCTGAGCTGACAGTGTCCAGCAGGTCCGTCATCAGTCATCATTACCTAATAAATATATTATCTACCTGTCCGGCTGCAGTACTAGTGATATTATATATACATACATATATATATTGATTTCATCTCATTATCAATCATCCAGTCTATATTAGCAGCAGACACAGTACGTTAGTCCACGGCTGTAGCTACCTCTGTGTCGGCACTCGGCAGTCCATCCATAATTGTATACCACCTACCCGTGGTTTTTTTTTTTTCTTTCTTCTTTGTACATACTACTATAGTATAGTAGCTTACTGTAGCAGTCTGCGGTGCTGCTGAGCTGACAGTGTCCAGCAGGTCCGTCATCAGTCATCATTACCTAATAAATATATTATCTACCTGTCCGGCTGCAGTACTAGTGATATTATATATACATACATATATATATATTGATTTCATCTCATTATCATCCAGTCTATATTAGCAGCAGACACAGTACGGTAGTCCACGGCTGTAGCTACCTCTGTGTCGGCACTCGGCAGTCCATCCATAATTGTATACCACCTACCCGTGGTTTTTTTTTTTTCTTTCTTCTTTGTACATACTACTATAGTATAGTAGCTTACTGTAGCAGTCTGCGGTGCTGCTGAGCTGACAGTGTCCAGCAGGTCCGTCATCAGTCATCATTACCTAATAAATATATTATCTACCTGTCCGGCTGCAGTACTAGTGATATTATATATACATACATATATATATTGATTTCATCTCATTATCAATCATCCAGTCTATATTAGCAGCAGACACAGTACGTTAGTCCACGGCTGTAGCTACCTCTGTGTCGGCACTCGGCAGTCCATCCATAATTGTATACCACCTACCCGTGTTTTTTTTTTTTCTTTCTTCTTTGTACATACTACTATAGTATAGTAGCTTACTGTAGCAGTCTGCGGTGCTGCTGAGCTGACAGTGTCCAGCAGGTCTGTCATCAGTCATCATTACCTAATAAATATATTATCTACCTGTCCGGCTGCAGTACTAGTGATATTATATATACATACATATATATATATATTGATTTCATCTCATTATCATCCAGTCTATATTAGCAGCAGACACAGTACGGTAGTCCACGGCTGTAGCTACCTCTGTGTCGGCACTCGGCAGTCCATCCATAATTGTATACCACCTACCCGTGGTTTTTTTTTTTCTTTCTTCTTTGTACATACTACTATAGTATAGTAGCTTACTGTAGCAGTCTGCGGTGCTGCTGAGCTGACAGTGTCCAGCAGGTCCGTCATCAGTCATCATTACCTAATAAATATATTATCTACCTGTCCGGCTGCAGTACTAGTGATATTATATATACATACATATATATATTGATTTCATCTCATTATCAATCATCCAGTCTATATTAGCAGCAGACACAGTACGTTAGTCCACGGCTGTAGCTACCTCTGTGTCGGCACTCGGCAGTCCATCCATAATTGTATACCACCTACCCGTGGTTTTTTTCTTTTCTTTCTTCTTTGTACATACTACTATAGTATAGTAGCTTACTGTAGCAGTCTGCGGTGCTGCTGAGCTGACAGTGTCCAGCAGGTCCGTCATCAGTCATCATTACCTAATAAATATATTATCTACCTGTCCGGCTGCAGTACTAGTGATATTATATATACATACATATATATATATATTGATTTCATCTCATTATCATCCAGTCTATATTAGCAGCAGACACAGTACGGTAGTCCACGGCTGTAGCTACCTCTGTGTCGGCACTCGGCAGTCCATCCATAATTGTATACCACCTACCCGTGGTTTTTTTTTTTCTTTCTTCTTTGTACATACTACTATAGTATAGTAGCTTACTGTAGCAGTCTGCGGTGCTGCTGAGCTGACAGTGTCCAGCAGGTCTGTCATCAGTCATCATTACCTAATAAATATATTATCTACCTGTCCGGCTGCAGTACTAGTGATATTATATATACATACATATATATATTGATTTCATCTCATTATCATCCAGTCTATATTAGCAGCAGACACAGTACGGTAGTCCACGGCTGTAGCTACCTCTGTGTCGGCACTCGGCAGTCCATCCATAATTGTATACCACCTACCCGTGTTTTTTTTTTTTCTTTCTTCTTTGTACATACTACTATAGTATAGTAGCTTACTGTAGCAGTCTGCGGTGCTGCTGAGCTGACAGTGTCCAGCAGGTCCGTCATCAGTCATCATTACCTAATAAATATATTATCTACCTGTCCGGCTGCAGTACTAGTGATATTATATATACATACATATATATATTGATTTCATCTCATTATCAATCATCCAGTCTATATTAGCAGCAGACACAGTACGTTAGTCCACGGCTGTAGCTACCTCTGTGTCGGCACTCGGCAGTCCATCCATAATTGTATACCACCTACCCGTGGTTTTTTTCTTTCTTTCTTCTTTGTACATACTACTACAGTATAGTAGCTTACTGTAGCAGTCTGCGGTGCTGCTGAGCTGACAGTGTCCAGCAGGTCCGTCATCAGTCATCATTACCTAATAAATATATTATCTACCTGTCCGGCTGCAGTACTAGTGATATTATATATACATACATATATATATATTGATTTCATCTCATTATCATCCAGTCTATATTAGCAGCAGACACAGTACGGTAGTCCACGGCTGTAGCTACCTCTGTGTCGGCACTCGGCAGTCCATCCATAATTGTATACCACCTACCCGTGGTTTTTTTTTTCTTTCTTCTTTGTACATACTACTATAGTATAGTAGCTTACTGTAGCAGTCTGCGGTGCTGCTGAGCTGACAGTGTCCAGCAGGTCCGTCATCAGTCATCATTACCTAATAAATATATTATCTACCTGTCCGGCTGCAGTACTAGTGATATTATATATACATACATATATATATTGATTTCATCTCATTATCATCCAGTCTATATTAGCAGCAGACACAGTACGTTAGTCCACGGCTGTAGCTACCTCTGTGTCGGCACTCGGCAGTCCATCCATAATTGTATACCACCTACCCGTGTTTTTTTTTTTTCTTTCTTCTTTGTACATACTACTATAGTATAGTAGCTTACTGTAGCAGTCTGCGGTGCTGCTGAGCTGACAGTGTCCAGCAGGTCCGTCATCAGTCATCATTACCTAATAAATATATTATCTACCTGTCCGGCTGCAGTACTAGTGATATTATATATACATACATATATATATATTGATTTCATCTCATTATCATCCAGTCTATATTAGCAGCAGACACAGTACGGTAGTCCACGGCTGTAGCTACCTCTGTGTCGGCACTCGGCAGTCCATCCATAATTGTATACCACCTACCCGTGGTTTTTTTCTTTCTTTCTTCTTTGTACATACTACTATAGTATAGTAGCTTACTGTAGCAGGCTGCGGTGCTGCTGAGCTGACAGTGTCCAGCAGGTCCGTCATCAGTCATCATTACCTAATAAATATATTATCTACCTGTCCGGCTGCAGTACTAGTGATATTATATATACATACATATATATATATTGATTTCATCTCATTATCATCCAGTCTATATTAGCAGCAGACACAGTACGGTAGTCCACGGCTGTAGCTACCTCTGTGTCGGCACTCGGCAGTCCATCCATAAGTATACTAGTATCCATCCATCTCCATTGTTTACCTGAGGTGCCTTTTAGTTGTGCCTATTAAAATATGGAGAACAAAAATGTTGAGGTTCCAAAATTAGGGAAAGATCAAGATCCACTTCCACCTCGTGCTGAAGCTGCTGCCACCAGTCATGGCCGAGACGATGAAATGCCAGCAACGTCGTCTGCCAAGGCCGATGCCCAATATCATAGTACAGAGCATGTCAAATCCAAAACACCAAATATCAGTAAAAAAAGGACTCCAAAACCTAAAATAAAATTGTCGGAGGAGAAGCGTAAACTTGCCAATATGCCATTTACCACACGGAGTGGCAAGGAACGGCTGAGGCCCTGGCCTATGTTCATGGCTAGTGGTTCAGCTTCACATGAGGATGGAAGCACTCAGCCTCTCGCTAGAAAACTGAAAAGACTCAAGCTGGCAAAAGCACCGCAAAGAACTGTGCGTTCTTCGAAATCCCAAATCCACAAGGAGAGTCCAATTGTGTCGGTTGCGATGCCTGACCTTCCCAACACTGGACGTGAAGAGCATGCGCCTTCCACCATTTGCACGCCCCCTGCAAGTGCTGGAAGGAGCACCCGCAGTCCAGTTCCTGATAGTCAGATTGAAGATGTCAGTGTTGAAGTACACCAGGATGAGGAGGATATGGGTGTTGCTGGCGCTGGGGAGGAAATTGACCAGGAGGATTCTGATGGTGAGGTGGTTTGTTTAAGTCAGGCACCCGGGGAGACACCTGTTGTCCGTGGGAGGAATATGGCCGTTGATATGCCTGGTGAAAATACCAAAAAAATCAGCTCTTCAGTGTGGAGGTATTTCAACAGAAAAGCGGACAACAGGTGTCAAGCCGTGTGTTGCCTTTGTCAAGCTGTAATAAGTAGGGGTAAGGACGTTAACCACCTCGGAACATCCTCCCTTATACGTCACCTGCAGCGCATTCATAATAAGTCAGTGACAAGTTCAAAAACTTTGGGTGACAGCGGAAGCAGTCCACTGACCAGTAAATCCCTTCCTCTTGTAACCAAGCTCACGCAAACCACCCCACCAACTCCCTCAGTGTCAATTTCCTCCTTCCCCAGGAATGCCAATAGTCCTGCAGGCCATGTCACTGGCAATTCTGACGATTCCTCTCCTGCCTGGTATTCCTCCGATGCATCCTTGCGTGTAACGCCTACTGCTGCTGGCGCTGCTGTTGTTGCTGCTGGGAGTCGATGGTCATCCCAGAGGGGAAGTCGGAAGACCACTTGTACTACTTCCAGTAAGCAATTGACTGTCCAACAGTCCATTGCGAGGAAGATGAAATATCACAGCAGTCATCCTGCTGCAAAGCGGATAACTGAGGCCTTGACAACTATGTTGGTGTTAGACGTGCGTCCGGTATCCGCCGTTAGTTCACAGGGAACTACACAATTTCTTGAGGTAGTGTGCCCCCGTTACCAAATACCATCTAGGTTCCACTTCTCTAGGCAGGCGATACCGAAAATGTACACAGACCTCAGAAAAAGACTCACCAGTGTCCTAAAAAATGCAGCTGTACCCAATGTCCACTTAACCACGGACATGTGGACAAGTGGAGCAGGGCAGGGTCAGGACTATATGACTGTGACAGCCCACTGGGTAGATGTATGGACTCCCGCCGCAAGAACAGCAGCGGCGGCACCAGTAGCAGCATCTCGCAAACGCCAACTCTTTCCTAGGCAGGCTACGCTTTGTATCACCGCTTTCCAGAATACGCACACAGCTGAAAACCTCTTACGGCAACTGAGGAAGATCATCGCGGAATGGCTTACCCCAATTGGACTCTCCTGTGGATTTGTGGCATCGGACAACGCCAGCAATATTGTGTGTGCATTAAATATGGGCAAATTCCAGCACGTCCCATGTTTTGCACATACCTTGAATTTGGTGGTGCAGAATTTTTTAAAAAACGACAGGGGCGTGCAAGAGATGCTGTCGGTGGCCAGAAGAATTGCGGGACACTTTCGGCGTACAGGCACCACGTACAGAAGACTGGAGCACCACCAAAAACGCCTGAACCTGCCCTGCCATCATCTGAAGCAAGAAGTGGTAATGAGGTGGAATTCAACCCTCTATATGCTTCAGAGGTTGGAGGAGCAGCAAAAGGCCATTCAAGCCTATACAATTGAGCACGATATAGGAGGTGGAATGCACCTGTCTCAAGCGCAGTGGAGAATGATTTCAACGTTGTGCAAGGTTCTGATGCCCTTTGAACTTGCCACACGTGAAGTCAGTTCAGACACTGCCAGCCTGAGTCAGGTAATTCCCCTCATCAGGCTTTTGCAGAAGAAGCTGGAGACATTGAAGGAGGAGCTAACACGGAGCGATTCCGCTAGGCATGTGGGACTTGTGGATGGAGCCCTTAATTCGCTTAACAAGGATTCACGGGTGGTCAATCTGTTGAAATCAGAGCACTACATTTTGGCCACCGTGCTCGATCCTAGATTTAAAGCCTACCTTGGATCTCTCTTTCCGGCAGACACAAGTCTGCTGGGGTTGAAAGACCTGCTGGTGAGAAAATTGTCAAGTCAAGCGGAACGCGACCTGTCAACATCTCCTCCTTCACATTCTCCCGCAACTGGGGGTGCGAGGAAAAGGCTCAGAATTCCGAGCCCACCCGCTGGCGGTGATGCAGGGCAGTCTGGAGCGACTGCTGATGCTGACATCTGGTCCGGACTGAAGGACCTGACAACGATTACGGACATGTCGTCTACTGTCACTGCATATGATTCTCTCACCATTGAAAGAATGGTGGAGGATTATATGAGTGACCGCATCCAAGTAGGCACGTCACACAGTCCGTACTTATACTGGCAGGAAAAAGAGGCAATTTGGAGGCCCTTGCACAAACTGGCTTTATTCTACCTAAGTTGCCCTCCCACAAGTGTGTACTCCGAAAGAGTGTTTAGTGCCGCCGCTCACCTTGTCAGCAATCGGCGTACGAGGTTACATCCAGAAAATGTGGAGAAGATGATGTTCATTAAAATGAATTATAATCAATTCCTCCGTGGAGACATTGACCAGCAGCAATTGCCTCCACAAAGTACACAGGGAGCTGAGATGGTGGATTCCAGTGGGGACGAATTGATAATCTGTGAGGAGGGGGATGTATACGGTGATATATCGGAGGATGATGATGAGGTGGACATCTTGCCTCTGTAGAGCCAGTTTGTGCAAGGAGAGATTAATTGCTTCTTTTTTGGTGGGGGTCCAAACCAACCCGTCATTTCAGTCACAGTCGTGTGGCAGACCCTGTCACTGAAATGATGGGTTGGTTAAAGTGTGCATGTCCTGTTTATACAACATAAGGGTGGGTGGGAGGGCCCAAGGACAATTCCATCTTGCACCTCTTTTTTCTTTAATTTTTCTTTGCGTCATGTGCTGTTTCTGGAATGTTTTTTGGAAGGGCCATCCTGCGTGACACTGCAGTGCCACTCCTAGATGGGCCCGGTGTTTGTGTCGGCCACTAGGGTCGCTTATCTTACTCACACAGCTACCTCATTGCGCCTCTTTTTTTCTTTGCGTCATGTGCTGTTTGGGGAGGGTTTTTTGGAAGGGCCATCCTGCGTGACACTGCAGTGCCACTCCTAGATGGGCCCGGTGTTTGTGTCGGCCACTAGGGTCGCTTATCTTACACAGCTACCTCATTGCGCCTCTTTTTTTCTTTGCGTCATGTGCTGTTTGGGGAGGGTTTTTTGGAAGGGCCATCCTGCGTGACACTGCAGTGCCACTCCTAGATGGGCCCGGTGTTTGTGTCGGCCACTAGGGTCGCTTATCTTACTCACACAGCTACCTCATTGCGCCTCTTTTTTTCTTTGCGTCATGTGCTGTTTGGGGAGGGTTTTTTGGAAGGGCCATCCTGCGTGACACTGCAGTGCCACTCCTAGATGGGCACGGTGTTTGTGTCGGCCACTAGGGTCGCTTATCTTACTCACACAGCTACCTCATTGCGCCTCTTTTTTTCTTTGCGTCATGTGCTGTTTGGGGAGGGTTTTTTGGAAGGGCCATCCTGCGTGACACTGCAGTGCCACTCCTAGATGGGCCCGGTGTTTGTGTCGGCCACTAGGGTCGCTTATCTTACTCACACAGCTACCTCATTGCGCCTCTTTTTTTCTTTGCGTCATGTGCTGTTTGGGGAGGGTTTTTTGGAAGGGCCATCCTGTGTGACACTGCAGTGCCACTCCTAGATGGGCCCGGTGTTTGTGTCGGCCACTAGGGTCGCTTATCTTACTCACACAGCTACCTCATTGCGCCTCTTTTTTTCTTTGCGTCATGTGCTGTTTGGGGAGGGTTTTTTGGAAGGGCCATCCTGCGTGACACTGCAGTGCCACTCCTAGATGGGCACGGTGTTTGTGTCGGCCACTAGGGTCGCTTATCTTACTCACACAGCTACCTCATTGCGCCTCTTTTTTTCTTTGCGTCATGTGCTGTTTGGGGAGGGTTTTTTGGAAGGGCCATCCTGCGTGACACTGCAGTGCCACTCCTAGATGGGCCCGGTGTTTGTGTCGGCCACTAGGGTCGCTTATCTTACTCACACAGCTACCTCATTGCGCCTCTTTTTTTCTTTGCGTCATGTGCTGTTTGGGGAGGGTTTTTTGGAAGGGCCATCCTGCGTGACACTGCAGTGCCACTCCTAGATGGGCCCGGTGTTTGTGTCGGCCACTAGGGTCGCTTATCTTACTCACACAGCTACCTCATTGCGCCTCTTTTTATCTTTGCGTCATGTGCTGTTTGGGGAGGGTTTTTTGGAAGGGCCATCCTGCGTGACACTGCAGTGCCACTCCTAGATGGGCACGGTGTTTGTGTCGGCCACTAGGGTCGCTTAGCTTAGTCATCCAGCGACCTAGGTGCAAATTTTAGGACTAAAAATAATATTGTGAGGTGTGAGGTATTCAGAATAGACTGAAAATGAGTGGAAATTATGGTTTTTGAGGTTAATAATACTTTGGGATCAAAATGACGCCAAAATTCTATGATTTAAGCTGTTTTTTAAAAAAAACACCCGAATCCAAAACACACCCGAATCCGACAAAAAAAATTCGGTGAGGTTTTGCCAAAACGCGGTCGAACCCAAAACACGGCCGCGGAACCGAACCCAAAACCAAAACACAAAACCCGAAAAATTTCAAGTGCACATCTCTAGTCTATAACTGTCATCACTGGTCACAAAAGCTAGCATTTGTTGTCAATATTCCCCATCCTGTTAAATGCGCCTCAGTTAAGATGCAATAGGCATCTTAAGTGAGCGGTTGTTTCCCAATTCCAGTATCACTAAAGCATAAATTACTTATTGGTGTGCAAGCAAACAGGACTGCATTTAGCCTTAATCTCAGTATTACTGAGTCAGTAATTAGTTAAAACAATACTATGAAAGAGACACCTATCTGTTTTAAAATATTAGTAGCCATTTTAAACAAGTGTGAGAAGCCATAACAAACATTTCTGTCAGGAAGTAGCTCAGGGCCAAAGGTCAAACCTCGGAGGTCATACAGGGTCCTAGGGCCACCTGTTGTCCATCACTGCACTAGATGGATAAGTACTAGTACATAGCTGTTTGTTTTTAGGGTTTATTGCATGGGGATGCATCATTGAGCATCCCGGCGGTCATGAGACTGATGCCGGAATCCCAACACCACTCAGGAGACCGGACCTGGAACATCGACAACCGACATCTTGAAGGTGAGTATTGGGGTGGGGGTTAGGGTTAGGGCCGGGGGTAGGGTTAGGCACTAGGGGAGTGGCTAGCTAGAGCTGCCGCCTCCTGGGGGTTGGCTGTAGCCGACACCCCCCGAAGGGTTAGTCATACCCACCACCCCCAGAGGGTTAGGGTAGGGTAGTGGCAAGCCTAAAAATACTTAACCCACCCACATCGTCAGGATGTTGGAATCCCGACTGCCGGTATAAAATACCAAACCCATTGCATGTATCATTTTAAATATTTTTATGGGAATCTTTTAGATCTCAAATACCTCAACAGCATAACTGAGCGATGGTATGAAGATCACATTTATCTCCAACAGAAAATGACGCTTCCAAGCTATTAGGTGAGACATACAAGACAGCCTCATTAGAATTTGCATTGCAGCACTGTTTATTATTATCCAGCCAGAGACAAATCTTTCAGAAGATTAGAGTCTGGTTCATGTTCCACTGCAAGGGGTTCTTCAAATCCATGTATTATTCTGCATGCACGGTAAATACTGGTTGCTTTTGCATGTAGCCTACAAATGCTGAATAGCTTTATTTATGTATTGCAAATTAGAGTTTGGACATGCACCCAGGGCCGGTGCAAGGGTGTTCGGTGCCCTCCTGCAAACTATAAATTTGCGCCCTCTCTCCCATACTTAATAAAGGGACAATGCAGTACGAAGTCTCACGACGCAAAAAAACAGGTGGGGCGTGGTCACACAATAGCACCAATTCAAATTACTCCATACAGTAGCACAATCTTGTTCACATTTACACCGCGCATAGCGCATAGATGGAACTTGATTCACTGATGTCGGTACTCCGACGTTCATTTTACACTTTACGGCAGGCAAGAGTCCCCACTGTACACATTACGCCAGGCAAGAGTCCCCATTTTACACATTATGGCAGGCAGGTGTCCCCATTTTACACATTACGGCAGGATTTTACACATTATAGCAGGCAGAGACCCCTTCAACAAAGAGAGACAGAGTGAAAAAAATAAACAGACAGATAGATAGATAGATAGATAGATAGATAGATAGATAGATAGATAGATAGACAGATAGATGATAGATAGGTAATCAAACATACAAAATACTCACTTAGTTCCTCTGATTGACACAACCTCCCGGGCAGTCTCTCTATTGTTCCTCAGTTCTGGGCTGGTAGGTGATGAGATGGCTCCATGGATATGGGGGCATCTAGTGGCTCCTGGCAGTACTGCAGTCAGTAGTAACTGCAGCTCTCTGCTCCCAGAGCCGTCCTTTGTCTCAGTCCCGCCCACGCACCTCCCATTGCTAGCGCCACTACGCTGGCACAGGACGGGAGGAAATTACATCAGCGGCCTGGCTGGAGTGGGGACTTGAAGAGCCGGTATGCATTTACCGTGATAGGAGCAACCGGCAGCAACTGCGCATATCAAAGGGATGCAGAGCAGTGAGAGCGCCTCTCCAGGCATGCGCCTCCCTGCACGGCATCCCTTTGCTGAGCGGGTTCCACCGGCTCTGCATGCACCTCTAACATCTAAAGGTCCCTATACATCAGCAATCACAAAATAAAAACAATTTGCATGTTCTGAGATTTTTTCCCCAGACTTAGGTGTCGATTTATCACTATCCGCATCCTCAGATGAGGATAGGATGTGATCATCTCATGGATGTATCAATAATCACATGCAGGGACAGAGCTTGCCCTCTGCAGCATTATCTGTGATTTTTTTCCAGAAAAAAATACCCCGATATCCTGCTGCGCGTGCACCATCGCTACCATGTCCCCCTGTCGTGCCGACTACTACCAGTGCCTTGACCCCCCGACGCCCCTTCCTGCTTACGCAGGCTGGCCGTTGGATCCATACACCTGGGTCCAGGAAGTCTGCATCTGACAACACAGACCTCGGACTCGTCACTCCTTCAAAACTGGAGTGAAACCCCCCAAACAACGCAGCATGTCAGTTATGGTGTGGCTGACAGGTGACTGCAAGCCCCCTGGGTCTTCTGCCTGCGCAGGCTGCTTACCTAATCTCCAATTTTAGGAGTCTATTTATGGTATGCAGCTAATTAATTTCCCGACTGTCGGGATCCCATTGGTCGAAATACCAACGCCAGAATCCTACCAGTGGAAACCAAGCCGGCTGTCGAAATCCCGACAGATGCCCAGTATTCCCTCTAGAGTGGTGGTCCACGCCACCACCCAAGGGGGAATAGAATAGTGTGGCGAAGCTTGCCACCGAGCCCGAAGCGTGGGGAAGCGCTGTACTCGATGTCGGCATTTCGACTGTCGGGAATCCAGCGTCGGTCTCCTGATCGCCGGGATCCCGACAGTTGGAGATTCATACTGAATCCGTTACTAAGCCTTGGAGAGAGAAAAAGGGGACGTCAATAAAGTACCAGATAATCAGTTCACAATTGTCATGTTGCAGGCTGTGATTGAAAAATGACAATTAGGAGCTGATTGGTTGGTACTTTGTCTCTCTCCAAGTTTTAGTAAACAGACCCCTTATATCTTTATAGGACTCCCTATCCAGCTTGCATTTCTTACCTCATAAAATTATGTAAATGAGGGGAAGGAGGCTGATGAGGAGACATATAAAACCTTCTAAATAAGACAAGTAGATGTGTTGCCTAAAGTAACCAATCAGATTCTAAGTACAATTTATCTAATAAAATGATAGCTAAAATCTGATTGGTTGCTTTGAGCAACACCTTTACTTTTCTACTCTTGAAGGTACATCTCCCCTGAATCAGCAATCAGCAGTATTCTAGTACACTTATACCCCTTTCACACCAGCCTATTTTCCCGGGATGATCCCGGCAACAACCCGGGTGTAGCGCTGGTGTGAAAGGGGGAGATTTATCAAATCTTGGTTAGAGATAAAGTGCCATCCAATCAGTTCCTAACTGCCATGTTTTAGGCTGTGTTTGAAAAACGACAGGAGCTGATTGGTTGGAATTTTATCTCTCCTTATCTCTCTCCAAGCATTGACAAATCTCCTCCTAGGCTTGCAGAGAGACATGAACAATTCCTTATTTGAAGTGTGAATAGCGCCACTGTTGTTTATGGGCCTAATTCAGACCTGTTCGCGCGCTAGGGTTTTTTTTTTGCAGTCCTGCGTTCGCATAGTCGCCGCTCATAGGGGAGGGTATTTTCGCTTTGCAAGTGTGCGGACGCATGTGTAGCAGAGCTGTACAAACAGATTTTTGTGCAGTCTCTAAGTTACTCAGCCGCTGCGATCACATCAGCCTGTCCGGGACCGGAATTGATGTCAGGAACCCTCCCTGCAAACGCATGGACACGCCTGCGTTTTTCCAACCACTCCCAGAAAGCGGTCAGTTGCCACCCACAAACACCTTCTTCCTGTCAATCTCCTTGCGAATGCCCGTGCGAGTGGATTCTTCGCATAAACCCATAGCTGAGCGGTTATCCGCTTTGTACCCGTGCGATGCGCCTGTGCATTGCGGTGCATACGCATGCGCAGTTTAGACCTGATTGCAGGCTGTACGAAAACGCAGCCTAGCGATCAGGTCTGAATTTAGGCCCTATGTGCGGATGTCATCTGTAATTTTAGCATTAGTAAAAAAGAATTGCCATAAGCGCGCACACCTTCTACAGTTCAGGGGAACAAAGAATATTACCTGTGTGACACGTTTCCTATGAAAGGATAGAAAAAGAACAGAACAAGGGAGTACAAGGAATCATACAGGTAGGGTGCACTTGATAATGATGGTATTCAGAAAAAGGTCACATTGAAAGCATTCTGCAATTATCACTTCTCCCTCGGAATGTTTTTCATCCAGGGCTCCCGCTGAGAGCTGAGAGCTGCGACCAGCCTGGAAACCCCTCTCTCTGCTACTCATATTCCCCATAATCTAATTTAGCATCAGAAAAAAATAAGTTTCTGTCAACAAAAGACCTTTATTTTTTATAATGATTCATCATATTTCATTCTGACAATAATGGATACTGTGTCGTTTAATTGGAGTAAATGCCTCGTTAGTGAAAGCCTTTTGACAAATCGTAGGCTGTTCCTTAAGGTTTGATGTGTGGAAAAAAAACATTTCATTTGCAGCCAATGCGAAAAGGAAGCAGGGAAATAGGTTAAGGTTTAAAAGGATCTTGTATAAGCCATATCCTAAGGTGCATTCAGTGGACGGTATTATGAAATACATGAATTCAATGCGGCTCAATGAGGCTCGTGTAGACGTCACCGCAAACAAGGGCTTGTGTTTCCTTTCCCTGCACCTTGCACTTTCTTTAACAGCACGCCCTTGCCAAAAGTCTTCCGCATTCATAGCTATAAGACGAATTTTGCGGTGTTGGCCTATTCTGTTAAGGGGGTGAGATGAAGGTTGGAAGGAAAGTGTAAGCCTTGTAGAAATGTTTCCATGCAAAATGCATCCCATACTGACTGCAGGACAGACGCATGTAAGCATGTGCGCCTGTTTGGAAGTGGATGGCTTATGAGTGTTTAGCCCTTGGGGCAAAATGCAGCAGCTGATCATGATGGTGATTTGTGGGAACTTCTGATTGGCTGAATGCATCTGAATCCCATTTATGTTAATATTATAGTAATGTTGGTGCTTTGATCTGTTTGCATTATTGCAGTGATATTATCAATCGTTCCACAGACATAAAGCAGATTCTGATTTTATTGACGAAGGTGACAGTAGAGGATAATGATGTAAACGTAATATAAAAACTATAAGTTTGACTTTCTCTGTTGTTTTAACTTACTCTGAATGAGACTTTATACTTTAACTTAGGGGCGTCAGAACATTTATAGGCTGGGGGGGCAAGAAAGATCCTCATTTTGGTGCCCCTAGGGGCGGAGCCACAAGGGAGGGGGAGGCAGTACTACGAGGATGAAAAGGAGGCAGCACCACGGTGCGTAGGAGATATCTCTGGGCAACCATCCCACTTCAACCCCTGCATCCACACATCCCCCCCCTCCCCTGCCGCTGTCACTACAATTCCCCTTAAGGGAGCAGGAAAGAGAGTGATGGGAGTGAGAAACAAAGAGGGTGTCAGGGAGAGAGAGAGGAGAGAATGAGAGAGAGTGTTATGCACACCAGTGCCTGCAGGAATGTACTGGTGTTTGAACTGTTATGCACACCAGTGCCTGCAGGAATGTACTGGTGTCTGAACAGAGAGGGATGCAAAACAAATGAACTCACAGACAGACTGGGAAATATGACATAACGTACACAGAAGGTGATAGGGTAACAAAACCAACACAGAGTGAACAGAGAAGCCCAGAGGCTAAGAAACTGGGTGTCTCCCTAGTATTAGAAATGCTCAGATGGAAAAAGCAAGATGTTGTGTTTTAATACGTAGAGAACCCGAAATGCTGTTGCTAAGGGCAACAGCAAAACCCTAAAGGGTTACCAACGGGTGTGGCAGTAAACTCCTTGGTCAGAGATGGAATAATAGACACAAGGAGAGTCTCCACAATCCTAATTCTCACTTGCAGGGCCCAGGTACAGCTTACTGCCACTAAACTGACACATGGACACCCTGCACAGTGAGAGAGGATTAAGCAGGCAGGTCTGAAAGTACAGCCACAAACCTGCTGGGTTCACAGAATATCAAAAGAACCTCAGCAGGCTAAACGACTGACTCCAGTCTTACTGCTAGGTCTGGATTGGCAGAGTGTAGTACCAAATCCCCAGGCCTATTTGCAGTAAGCAACAACAAATACAAAGCTACACAGTACTGGCTAACTTTCAGGAACTGACTAACCAACAAAGATTCAGCAGCATCTGCTTAACCTGAGAAGAGGCCTTATAAAGCAGGTGCTGTCCACGCCCCCCTCAGATTTCACAGACTGTGAGCACAAAAACCAGCACCGGATCCCCTGCCTGTAACCACTGCACAGCAAAAGACCCGAACCGGAGTATCAGCTGCGCTCAGGTTACTCCGCTAGCACTTGTCTCCCGGTTGCCATGACGACGTGGCAGCACAGGGCAGGAGACCCTAACAGTAACCCCCCTCTGACGAGGGGTCAAAGAACCCCTACCACCGGGTTTATCGGGGAATTGCGAGAAGAAAGAGCGTATCAGTCTGGGGGCATGAAGATCACAACTGCGCACCCACGACCGCTCCTCCGGGCCATACCCCTTCCAGTGCACCAAAAATGACAGCCGACCCCGAACCATCTTGGAGTCAAGAATCCTTTCAACAACAAACTCCCTCTGGCCACGTATCAGAAGAGGGGAAGGTCTTCCTCTGGAAGAAGGATTACTAATCGCCCGTTTTAAAAGGGAACAATGAAATGTTTTATTGATACCCAAAGAACGGGGCAGATCTAACTGAAATGCCACCGGATTGATAACCCTGGTGATCTTATAAGGGCCGATGAACCGGGGGCCTAACTTATGAGATGGCTGTCTCAACTTCAAATTCTTGGTAGACAACCAGACGAAGTCTCCTAATTTGAAGCTGCAGGGTCTTTTCCGCTTATCAAAAACCCTTTTGGTCACTAATGACACAGACACAAGGGCTTTCTTCACTTTCCTCCAAATACCTCTAAGGACCGAAACGACAGAGGAACCACCAGGCGTGGAGTCCAGGGGGTCAAAAGAATTGGCCTTAGGATGATGCCCATACACACAAAGGAAGGGAGAGATCCCTGTAGCAGAGTGAGCCGCGTTGTTATAGGCAAACTCCGCCATTGACAGATGAGCAACCCAGTCAGTCTGACACTTGGAGACATAACACCTGAGGAACTGCTCCAAGGACTGGTTCACCCTTTCAGTCTGCCCATTAGACTGCGGATGGTAGCCTGACGACAAGCTGACAGAAATCTGGAGATCGGAACAAAATGCCCTCCAGAATTTGGCCACAAACTGGGATCTGCGGTCAGAGACCACATCAAGTGGCAACCCGTGGAGACGCACAACATGCAGCATAAATAATTCAGACAGGCGTCTGGCCGATGGCAGCCCAACCAGTGGAACGAAGTGCGCCATCTTCGAAAACCTGTCAACGACAACCCAGATGGCTGTCATCCCCGAGGATTTGGGCAAGTCCACAACAAAATCCATTGAAATGTGGGTCCATGGCTTAGATGGAATAGAGAGTGGATGTAATGGGCCAACAGGAACCCCTCTAGGAGTCTTATTTCGGGCACAGATGTCACATGCCCGAACCCACTGATCCACATCCTTAGCCACCGAGGGCCACCACACCGCCCTAGATAGCAACTCCCGAGTTCTGGCAATACCCGGGTGACCTGCCGACTTCTTGGCATGGAATTCCAGGAACACTCGCTGTCTTAACCTAGGAGGCACAAACAAAAGACCTACCGGAAGGTCTGGAGGAGCCTGCTCCTGTGCTCTAAGGACTAATGACAAGAGGTCCTGGGTAAGGCCCACTTTAATACATGATGGGGACACAATGGGCAACGGCACCTTGGTGGTCTCCTGGATTGGAGCAAAACTCCGCGAGAGCGCATCAGCCTTGATGTTTTTTGACCCAGGGCGATATGTTATCAAAAAATTAAAGCGAGCAAAAAACAAAGCCCATCGTGCCTGCCTGGCATTGAGACGCTTCGCTGACTCTAAATATGCCAAATTCTTATGGTCGGTGAGAATTGAGACCACAAACTTAGCCCCCTCAAGCCAGTGTCTCCACTCCTCGAGTGCATCCTTAATAGCCAACAATTCCCGGTTACCCACGTCATAATTCATCTCGGCAGGCGAAAATTTACGGGAAAAGTAAGCACAGGGATGAAGGCGATTATCAGACACTCCCATCTGAGAGAGCACTGCCCCAATACCCATCTCAGAGGCATCCACCTCCACCACAAAAGGACGCTCTGGATCTGGGTGTCGCAGCACCTTGGCCGAGACAAATGCCCTTTTGAGACGGGCAAAAGCCGATTTGGCCTCACGAGACCAGTGAGCAACATCCGCCCCTTTCTTAGTGAGTGCCACCAAGGGCGCCACTATAGACGAAAATCCAGCGATAAATCGTCTATAAAAATTTGCAAAGCCCAGGAAACGCTGAAGCGCCTTCAAACTAGTGGGCTGCACCCAATCCAGGACTGCCTGTACCTTGGAACCCTCCATTTGGAAACCTTCTGGGGAGATAATATATCCTAGAAATGCGATTTGCTGAACTTCAAATTCGCACTTCTCCAGCTTCGCCCCAAGCCGGTGGTCTCTGAGTTTCTGGAGGACTAAGCGTACATGCTTCCGATGTTCCTCCAGGGAATGGGAGAAGATTAGGATGTCATCTAAGTATACAACTAAGAATCTATCCAAATATTCCCTGAGCACATCGTTCATGAAATCCTGGAAGACTGCCGGGGCATTACAGAGCCCAAAAGGCATCACCAAATATTCATAATGCCCTGAGTGGGTATTAAAGGCAGTCTTCCATTCATCCCCCTCTCTTATTCGGATTAGATTGTACGCACCGCGTAGGTCAATCTTAGAAAAAATGGTGGCAGTACGAAGCTGGTCAAACAAGACCGAAATGAGAGGCAGTGGGTATGAGTTTTTAATCGTGATACGGTTCAATTCCCTGAAGTCGATGCAGGGTCGCAATGAACCGTCCTTTTTACCCACGAAGAAGAACCCCGACCCAACTGGAGACTGTGAAGGTCTGATAAATCCTTTAGCCAAGTTCTCCTGAATGTACTCTGCCATAGCCTGAGTCTCAGGACGTGACAGGGAGTACAACCTGCTCTTGGGAAGCTTAGCATTCGGCAACAAATCAATGGCACAGTCATAGGGGCGATGGGGAGGTAGTACCTCTGCAACTTTTTTGGAGAACACGTCCGCAAAATCTGCATAACACCCTGGCAATCCTGGCAAACTTAGCTGCGAGAGCCTGACTGGAAGGCTCAAGCAACTCCTGAAACAATCAGTACCCCAACTAAGAATCTCCCCAGAGACCCAGTCAAATTGAGGATTGTGGGCCCTTAACCAGGGTAACCCCAACACCAATGGGGCAAAAGTACAGACAGTCACATAAAAGGACAATTTTTCAGAGTGTGTGGCTCCAATAAACAAAGAAATCTGGCTAGTGCAAGAGGTAATTTTACCCTGGGATAATGGTTCCCCGTTTAACCCACAAATCTCAATTTCCGACGCCAAGGGTACTAAGGAAACAGAGTGTTTCAGGGCGAATTGGCGGTCCATAAAAACCCCGTCGGCCCCACTGTCCACAAAGGCCCCAGTCTTGACAGTTTGACCGAGGATCTTCAAGGTCACCGGAATGATAAAAGTCTTCTTGGGAAATTCTGACTTCTGGCCTGACAGGATATTTCCCATCACCCTCAGGCCCTGAAGTTTTCCGGCTTTTCTGGGCATGATACTACCACATGACCCTTATTCCCACAGTACAAACACAACCCCTGCTGTCTCCTCCGCGTCTTCTCACGCGAGGAGAGGCGGGTAGCCCCAATCTGCATAGGCTCCTCGGAAAATTCCTCAGAGTCTGAGGTTCCCTTGGGAAAGAAGGAAACCTCGGTCTCCCTTTCAAGCCTACGCTCTCTCAGCCGTCTATCCACCCGGATGGATAACTGCATGAGCTGATCCAAGCTATCAGGCAAGGGATATTGTACCAGTTGGTCTTTTATCTGGTTAGAAAGACCTCTTCGGTACTGGTGTCTCAGGGCTGGGTCATTCCACTGGGTATCATGGGCCAACCTCCGAAACTCCGTACAGTAAACCTCAACTGGCCTTCGCCCTTGCTTAAGGATCGAAATCTGAGCCTCGGCTGAGGCCGTCTTGTCAGGGTCATCATACAACATGCCCAGTGCCGTAAAAAAAGCATCAACACTTTTAAGCGACGGACAGTCAGGCTGCAACCCATATGCCCAGACCTGTGGGTCTCCTTGTAGCAAGGAAATCACTATGCCCACCCGCTGAATCTCTGACCCAGAAGACTGAGGCCTAAGCTGGAAATATAACTTGCAGCTCTCCTTGAAACAAAAGAACTGCGAGCGATCTCCAGAAAAACGATCCGGAAGATTTTCTTTCGGCTCCTTAACCCCTGAAGGTGCTGCTGCTGCGGGAGCTCCGCCAGCGGCCTGGGAGGTGTGCATTTTAATGGACAAATCATTAAATTGACGAGTCAGGACCTGCACCTGATCGACCACCTGTTGCAACGTATTTTGAGGGGTATGCTCCATATTCCCACAAAATTTCAACAGGAGTATTGGGCTGCTGAATATGTTATGCACACCAGTGCCTGCAGGAATGTACTGGTGTTTGAACTGTTATGCACACCAGTGCCTGCAGGAATGTACTGGTGTCTGAACAGAGAGGGATGCAAAACAAATGAACTCACAGACAGACTGGGAAATATGACATAACGTACACAGAAGGTGATAGGGTAACAAAACCAACACAGAGTGAACAGAGAAGCCCAGAGGCTAAGAAACTGGGTGTCTCCCTAGTATTAGAAATGCTCAGATGGAAAAAGCAAGATGTTGTGTTTTAATACGTAGAGAACCCGAAATGCTGTTGCTAAGGGCAACAGCAAAACCCTAAAGGGTTACCAACGGGTGTGGCAGTAAACTCCTTGGTCAGAGATGGAATAATAGACACAAGGAGAGTCTCCACAATCCTAATTCTCACTTGCAGGGCCCAGGTACAGCTTACTGCCACTAAACTGACACATGGACACCCTGCACAGTGAGAGAGGATTAAGCAGGCAGGTCTGAAAGTACAGCCACAAACCTGCTGGGTTCACAGAATATCAAAAGAACCTCAGCAGGCTAAACGACTGACTCCAGTCTTACTGCTAGGTTTGGATTGGCAGAGTGTAGTACCAAATCCCCAGGCCTATTTGCAGTAAGCAACAACAAATACAAAGCTACACAGTACTGGCTAACTTTCAGGAACTGACTAACCAACAAAGATTCAGCAGCATCTGCTTAACCTGAGAAGAGGCCTTATAAAGCAGGTGCTGTCCTCGCCCCCCTCAGACCTCACAGACTGTGAGCACAAAAACCAGCACCGGATCCCCTGCCTGTAACCACTGCACAGCAAAAGACCCGAACCGGAGTATCAGCTGCGCTCAGGTTACTCTGCTAGCACTTGTCTCCCGGTTGCCATGACGACGTGGCAGCACAGGGCAGGAGACCCTAACAGAGAGAAGGTATCAGGGAGAAAGAGAGGAGCGAGAGAAATGGTTTCAGGGTAAGATAGAAAAGAGAGAGTGAAAGAAAGGAAGAGAGAGACAGGGGTGGGTCAGGGGGAGATAGAGATAGAGTGTTGAAGCAAGAGAGGGAGGGTGTCGGAGCAAGAGAGAGAGAATTTCATGTCAAAAGAGGGAATGATAGAGGGGAGAGCGAGGGTTTCAGGGAGAAAGAGAAAGGGATGAGAGGGGGCATCAGGGAGAGAGCAAAAGAGAGAGGGGGTATCAGAAGGAGGGAGAGAGAAAGACAGACAGGGGAGCAAGAGAGAATGTCAGGAAAAGAAAGACCAGTGGTGCAAGTAGAATTTTTTTTTAGTGGTACTGTGTGCGCATGCCAAAAAATGTGTGTGGCCAATGAAAATGGGGGCATGATACACATATGGGGGGCCAGATACACATGACCCCAAAAGTGCAGTGCCAGATACACATATGCCCCTATGGTGCCAGATATGCCCCCACAGTGCCAGATACACATATGCCCACACAGTGCCAGATACACATATGACCCCAGTGCTACATATGCCCCCACAGTGCCAGAAATGCCCCCACAGTGCCAAATACAAATATGCCCCCACAGTGCCAGATACACATATGCCCCCACAGTGCCAGAAACATATATGCCCCCATAGTGCTAGATATGCCCCCATAGTGCCAGTTACACATATGCCCCACAGTGCTAGATAAGCCCCCACAGTGCCAGGTACACATATGCCCCCACAGTGCCAACTATGCCCCCACAGTGCCAGCTATGCCCGCACAGCTATGTCCCCAGGTGCCAGGTACGCATATGCCCCCATGGTGCTAGATATGCCCCCACAGTGCCAGATATGCCCCACAGAGCCAGATTTGCCCCCAGGTACACACACACTCCTCTCTCCTGCTAACTGCTGTTGCTGTGTGTGTGAGGGGAGGAGAGCACAGTGTGCGCCTCTCCTGCCCCTCAGTGCTCAGTCAGTCTGGTCTCCAGCGGCGACATGTATCTCCAGTCAGGCGCTAGTACGTGAGCCAAACAAAGCTAGCGGTCTGGCAGCCAATCAGTAGCCGCAGCTGCCCGTCCGCAAGCTCTGATTGGGTAACGAACCAGAGCCTGAGTGGAGATACATGCCGCCGCCACAGACCGGACTGACTGAGCACTGAGGGGCAGGAGAGGCGCTCGCTGTGCTCTCCTCCCCTCATACACAGCAGGGTCTGCAAGCATTGCGGTCGGGCCAGCGGTGCTGTGTACAGGCTGTCAATTTCTTACTGGTATGCATTACCGCCCTGTACCACCATACTTGCAGCACTGAGAAAGATGGCGATGAAGAGAGAGAGGGAGCGGGTGTAAGGGTGTGTACACACGGTGAGATCCTTGCTATGCCCGTTTTTCACTTGCAATTTCCCTTGAACTCCCCGGAGCCCAGCGCCACCGGTTTTGACTAACTTTTCTTGAGATATGGACTATGTGTGCTTACGATTTTGGCTTATGTGAGATTTTGGCTTATGTGAGATGTCATTGACATGTGAGATGAACTAGATAGTACACCGATCTAGCAAGGATTGACTTGCCTGCACAGTTTATCTTTTCTTGCAATGCCGGCCTGGCGGGACCGCGCATCGGGATCGAATCGGGATCGCAAGGTGACTTTCACCTTGCGATCTGCACTATCTTTTCTTGTGATTTCGACTATATAGTCAAATTGAAAGAAAATATCTCACCGTGTGTACACACCCTAAGGGTGAGAGGAAGAGAGATTGTCAGGGAGAGAGAGTGAGGAGCAAGAGGAAGACTGTTAGGTAGAGAGAGGAGGACAGAGAGAAAGAGAGATTGGGAGAGACACTACTGTACCTGACACAGCACTGCTACAGGTCTCTCACGTGGCTTTTCGGCATTAGGCCATGCCCCATAAACACCCAAGATTCGCGGCACTGCTCTGGTGACGGGAGCTGTACCCGGTAAGGTGGGGGGGTAGCTTGCAGCCCCATTCTGTGCATATGGACTGGGAGCAGGAGGGGCTGTACAGCCACATATTGTTGCTGCTGATCTCATTTTGACGCCTCTGCTTTAACTTATTAATTACATTGTCTAGATATATATATTTTATATGAATTGTATACTGTATTATTAGCATTTAAACATACCACTGTACAGCCACATCTACTGGCGTCACCCTTTACTACTGCTTTCTCCTGGAATAAAGCAAGCGCCTATACTACTGCGTTCTCCAGGAATAAAGCAAGTGCCTATACTACTGCACTCACCAGGAATAAAGCAAGTGCCTATACTACTGCTCTCTCCAGGAATAAAGCAAGTGCCTATACTACTGCACTCACCAGGAATAAAGCAAGTGCCTATACTACTGCTCTCTCCAGGAATAAAGCAAGTGCCTATACTACTGCACTCACCAGGAATAAAGCAAGTGCCTATACTACTGATCTCTCCAGGAATAAAGCAAGTGCCTATACTACTGCACTCACCAGGAATAAAGCAAGTGCCTATACTACTGCACTCACCAGGAATAAAGCAAGTGCCTATACTACTGCTCTCTCCAGGAATAAAGCAAGTGCCTATACTACTGCTCTCTCCAGGAATAAAGCAAGTGCCTATACTACTGCTCTCTCCGGGAACAAAGCAAGTGCCTATGCTACTGCTCTCTCCGGGAATAAAGCAAGCGCCTATACTACTGCTCTCTCCAGGAATAAAGCAAGCGCCTATACTACTGCTTTCTCCAGGAAAAAAGCAAGTACCTATACTACTGCTCTCTCCAGGAATAAAGCAAACACCTATACTACTGCTCTCTCAAGGAATAAAGCAAGCGCCTATACTACTGCTCTCTCCAGGAATAAAGCAAGCGCCTATACTACTGCTTTCTCCAGGAATAAAGCAAGTACCTATACTTCTGCTCTCTCCAGGAATAAAGCAAGTACCTATACTACTGCTCTCTCCAGGAATAAAGCAAGCGCCTATACTACTGCTCTCTCCAGGAATAAAGCAAGCGCCTATACAACCGCTCTCTCCAGGAATAAAGCAACCGCCTATGCTACAGCTCTCTCTGGGAATAAAGCATGTGTCTATATTCAAGGGCGTAGCTACCATAGGTGCAGGCAGTGCAGCTGCTATGGGCCCCAGAGCTGAGAGGGGCCCATTTTCCCTGTCAAGTTGCATGTGATATAGGATCCCTTACAAACTTTTGACTTGGGACCTACAATATATCTAGTTATGCCCCTGTGCCTGCTCATTGTAATGTGTTATAACATGAACTGGAGAGCATTATAATGTTGGAACACAAAAGAGAATAACTCTGCGCTTTAGAGACACCTTAAAATTATGTTACGTGTGGTCTGTCATGTCGGATAAATAACTCAGTGAGACTTTGTATATTGATATTTTTTATCTAAGATTGTCAACATGTAACATTTATTATACAAATCTGAGTAATTTAGTAGCTTTTATGTATAAAATCTAATTAGTAGTAGATAGGCAGTTAAAAAGACTTGAAATTCAGCACTAAAAATTACACTTTGTATAACAGTATAATTAGATGTTTATAAACACATGATAACAGGGTGTGAACCGTTACTCTCCCAGAATAACGGTATAATTAAACATTTAATAACAAAGAATAAAACGTTACTCTCCTAGTAGCTATTAGTATATAGTATTACACTGGCGTCCCAGTGTGTTATAGGAATAAATGTCCCGCATATAGTTCACAGTAATTAGAGTCTTATTAAGACAGCAATGGCTTAGGTATAATTACCCCCGTGTTGGTTCCTGACGGTTCCGTTTGGTAATGTTACACGTGGTAAACTTATTGCTGGATAGTACTGTGCAAAACAGCCCCGCTGGGAGATATATGTGTCCCCACTCTCCCGTCAATGCTGCCCGCTGTTACACTCTGCGGCTACTTGATTTTGAAAGGGTGTGTAGTCCTCACGGCGGAGGTCAGACCAGACTCACCCGATACACAGCAGCAGGTCCCCGTTATGGTTGATGCTTATGCTGTTTGATGGGGTCTTGTGCGATCACCCGTAGTGCTGCTCAGCAATCTAGACCTCCGTGGCAGAAGGCGTGGGATTCAGCCGAAGAAAGCCGGGTGCATTTACAGCGGTGTGCGGGAGCTGTTTGAGATGGCGGTGAATAGCAGTCGGAGAGTACTTTCAAAGAAGTGGGCGTCAACGCGTTTCGTCTCCTAGCAACCGGAGACTTCCTCAAGACGGATCACTCCTTGCTGCCAATGGCAGACTTTATACCTTTGTGATTATTTAAATCCAACCTGGTGTGTTTAATTGATTGTTTTAAGTCACACAGCTTTGTTCATTTGGCTACAACACACACACATGATTCGTATTATTTAAAAATCACTAAAGGTTCTTTAGAAGACGTACTGAGTTAACAAATAGAAAACTTGCATATAAACAATTAATTATCTAATGATCGAAAAAAGACGTTGTTTGACCAGTTCTTTCATGTTAAATAATACAATAATATAGTAGAGATATCGGGTATCTGTTTGACTTTTTAGGATTCTAATAAAGACAAAAAAAAAAATAAAAAAAAAAATTAAAGCTATAGATTATATTATACAGCTTGATCCTAAATACCACATCAAAATAATAATTTGCTTATCATTTATAATAAATCATTCTAATCACTTCATTCTTATTTAATTAATTATAAACTCTTGATAGTTTTATAATAATTTTCTATTAAGATGGCATCTCATATTTTGAATCTTAGCAAAAATCGCTATAATGACAAACATATGAAGCTCTAGATTCTTATCTGAAGCTATTGAAGACCAATGAACAGATGATTATATACTTGAAATTTGAGAAACATTTTTTTATTATTATTATTCAGAATAATTATTAATCTTACAAATCAGATTTAAATCCCATCTGTACATAAAAAAAAGAGGGGAAAGAGAAGAAAAAAAGTATTTTTTTGTATAGAAAAGAAGAAAAAAGAAAGAAAAGAGAAAAGAAAAGAAGAAATTGAGATATATAAATGAATATACATGGAAAGCTCTCCAAGTCTCTGAGGTGAACTGGCTTGTGAAAACACAACCCAATTGATATACTATTTCTAGATCTTTCTTTAAAGTATTTAAACTGTACAGAAGAACAACTTTTCAATCAAGGCAGGTGTAATCCAGAGCTTCATTTAGACCTTTTGGGTATAAAGTGTCCATTTTAAAAATCCATGAGGATTCTCCTATACATAATTTCCTAAATCTATCTCCTCCCCTCTTAGTACTTGAAAACTGCTCTATACCCACAATGGTCAAAGATGATGGATCTCCATTGTGGATCCTAGAAAAATGTCGAGAGACACTATGAGTTTGTAACTTCTTAATAATGTTTAATCTATGTTCTCTGAATCTAGATTTTATCGATCTTGTGGTCCTACCTATGTATTGCAGAGAACATGAACACTCCAACAAATAAACACAATATTCTGAATCGCAGTTAATGAACTGCTTGATTTGGAAGGATTTCTTGTTTGTTGTAGAGATAATGGTCAAGGATCTATTCTTCATATGTTTACATGTCAGACATATCTGTTTGTTACAGCGGTAATTGCCTACTGGCTTATTAGGTAGCCAAGTAGGTTTAGTAGTATGGTCCAGAGGTTTAAGGTAGCTTGGTGCTATCATTTCTTTCAAATTAGTATTTCTTCTGAAGACCACCACCGGTCTATCAGGAAAACATTTATTCAGAATCGGATCTTGTTTTATTAGAGCAAAATTATCTTGAACAATTTTTTTAATGGCTTTTGATTTTTTATTATATTTAGAAATAAATTTAACTGAATCTAGAAAACATGTATTACCATCTGTATTTTTTGTTTTATCACACTTATGAGCTGAATTTTCATTATTATTTTTATTTTTATTTTTATTTAACTTACCAGTATCTTTTTCTACAAGAGATTCTGCAAAAAGTTGAGATTCTTCTAATAAATGGGATGGGTATCCTCTTGTATGAAATTGTTTCAACAAATCACCGACTTGTGTTAAAAAGGCTGAATCAATAGTACAATTACGTCTTAGTCGGATAATTTGGTTTTTTGGTATATTATTGACCCACGGTCTATAATGCCCACTTGTATAATGAAGAAAGTTTCCAGTACCTATTGGTTTGGTATAATTTGTTGAAACAATTTTCTGATTATGAATTGAAAGCGTGATATCAAGAAAATTAATAACTGCTGGATCAAAATTATATGTGAATTTTAAATTATAAGTGTTGGAGTTCAAAAAATCAACAAATTCGTGTGCTTGGTGTTCACCCCCTTTCCAAATAATAAATAAATCATCGATATAGCGGCCATAGAGGACCAGGTTCTCTCTATACGGGCCGCTCCAGATGTATTCTTCTTCGAAGCGGCCCATATAGAGGTTTGCAAAACTAGGTGCAAACCTGGTCCCCATGGCCGTCCCCAAACGTTGTAAATAATATTGATCTTCAAACAAAAAATAATTGTGTGTGAGTATAAAAAGAATGGCCTCCAACACAAAATCACGTCGTCCTTGTTTCATATTTGTGTCTCCGTCAAGATAATGTTTGACAGAGGCAATTCCTTTGTCATGAGGTATGTTAGTATATAAAGACTGGACATCTAGGGTAAGGAAACCCCAGTCAGTAGTCCAGTCTTTACCAACAGTCTGTTGTAATACTTGTTGAGTGTCTTTGATATAAGATTTTAAAGTGACGACGTGATTCTGTAAGTGGAAGTCCACAAAGTGAGATAAATTAGACGTGAGTGAATCTATTCCCGAAATAATAGGTCTCCCAGGTGGTTGTGACAAAGCTTTATGGATTTTAGGTAAGTGATAAAAAATTGGAGTGATAGGGTGTGAGGGTAACAAAAAATAATATTCATCATCTGATATCACGTCTTTTTGTTTGGCGTTTAAATATCCGGTTGTGGATATTTGGGACTCCTGTCTCAAATTATCCGTTTTTTTCCTATTCAGCATTATAATGTTACCTAATATGAACTGGGGCACTGTAATGTGACATAATATGAACTGGGGACACTATGACATAAAGTGAAATGGGGGTACTGTGTCGCATATTGCGTACTGGGACAGCCCTACAGTGTAACATAATGTGAACTAGGGCACTTTTATGGTTCAAAAATAAACTAGGCACTAGTATGGTTTATAAAATAAACTAGGGCACTATTATGGAGCATAAAATTAATTATTGCCGCAGTGAGGTGTCTCTCTAGAATCATTGGGACAGTGGGCCCTTTAAAATGTTGCTGTGGGGTCCATAAAGTTCTGGCTACGCCCCTGCCTATACTACTGCTCTCTCTGGGAATAAAGCAATTGCCTATACTACTGCTCACTCCAGGAATAAAGCAAGTGCCTATACTACTGCTCTCTCCGGGAATAAAGCAAGTGCTTGTACTACTGATCTCTACAGGAATAAAGCAAGCGCCTATACTACTGCTCTCTCCAGGAATAAAGCAAGCGCCTATACTACTGCTCTCTCCGGGAATAAAGTAGTGATGTGCACCGGACATTTTTCGGGTTTTGTGTTTTGGTTTTGGATTCGGTTCCGCGGCCGTGTTTTGGATTCGGACGCGTTTTGGGAAAACCTCACCGAACATTTTTTGTCGGATTCGGGTGTGTTTTGGATTCGGGTGTTTTTTACAAAAAACCCTAAAAAACAGCTTAAATCATAGAATTTGGGGGTCATTTTGATCCCATAGTTTTATTAACCTCAATAACCATAATTTCCACTCATTTCCAGTCTATTCTGAACACCTCACACCTCACAATATTATTTTTAGTTCTAAAATTTGCACCGAGGTCGCTGGATGGCTAAGCTAAGCGACACAAGTGGCCGACACAAACACCTGGCCCATCTAGGAGTGGCACTGCAGTGTCAGGCAGGATGGCACTTCAAAAAAATAGTCCCCAAACAGCACATAATGCAAAGAAAAAAAGAGGCGCACCAAGGTCGCTGTGTGACTAAGCTAAGCGACACAAGTGGCCGACACAAACACCTGGCCCATCTAGGAGTGGCACTGCAGTGTCAGGCAGGATGGCACTTCAAAACAATTGTCCCCAAACAGCACATGATGCAAAGAAAAAAAGAGGCGCACCAAGGTCGCTGTGTGACTAAGCTAAGCGACACAAGTGGCCGACACAAACACCGGGCCCATCTAGGAGTGGCACTGCAGTGTCAGGCAGGATGGCACTTCAAAAAAATTGTCCCCAAACAGCACATGATGCAAAGAAAAATTAAAGAAAAAAGAGGTGCAAGATGGAATTGTCCTTGGGCCCTCCCACCCACCCTTATGTTGTATAAACAGGACATGCACACTTTAACGAACCCATCATTTCAGCGACAGGGTCTGCCACACGACTGTGACTGAAATGACTGGTTGGTTTGGGCCCCCACCAAAAAAAGAAGCAATCAATCTCTCCTTGCACAAACTGGCTCTACAGAGGCAAGATGTCCACCTCATCATCATCCTCCGATTCCTCACCTCTTTCCCTGTGTACATCCCCCTCCTCACAGATTATTAATTCGTCCCCACTGGAATCCACCATCTCAGGTCCCTGTGTACTTTTTGGAGGCAATTGATGCTGGTGAATGTCTCCACGGAGGAATTGATTATAATTAATTTTGATGAACATCATCTTCTCCACATTTTCTGGAAGTAACCTCGTACTCCGATTGCTGACAAGGTGAGCGGCTGCACTAAACACTCTTTCGGAGTACACACTGGAGGGGGGACAACTTAGGTAGAATAAAGCCAGTTTGTGCAAGGGCCTCCAAATTGCCTCTTTTTCCTGCCAGTATACGTACGGACTGTCTGACGTGCCTACTTGGATGCGGTCACTCATATAATCCTCCACCATTCTTTCAATGGTGAGAGAATCATATGAAGTGACAGTAGACGACATGTCAGTAATCGTTGGCAGGTCCTTCAGTCCGGACCAGATGTCAGCACTCGCTCCAGACTGCCCTGCATCACCGCCAGCGGGTGGGCTCGGAATTCTTATCCTTTTCCTCGCACCCCCAGTTGCGGGAGAATGTGAAGGAGGAGATGTTGACGGGTCACGTTCCGCTTGACTTGACAATTTTCTCACCAGCAGGTCTTTGAACCTCTGCAGACTTGTGTCTGCCGGAAAGAGAGATCCAACGTAGGTTTTAAATCTAGGATCGAGCACGGTGGCCAAAATGTAGTGCTCTGATTTCAACAGATTGACCACCCGTGAATCCTGGTTAAGCGAATTAAGGGCTCCATCCACAAGTCCCACATGCCTAGCGGAATCGCTCTGTTTTAGCTCCTCCTTCAATGTCTCCAGCTTCTTCTGCAAAAGCCTGATGAGGGGAATGACCTGACTCAGGCTGGCAGTGTCTGAACTGACTTCACGTGTGGCAAGTTCAAAGGGTTGCAGAACCTTGCACAACGTTGAAATCATTCTCCACTGCGCTTGAGTCAGGTGCATTCCCCCTCCTTTGCCTATATCGTGGGCAGATGTATAGGCTTGAATGGCCTTTTGCTGCTCCTCCATCCTCTGAAGCATATAGAGGGTTGAATTCCACCTCGTTACCACCTCTTGCTTCAGATGATGGCAGGGCAGGTTCAGGAATGTTTGGTGGTGCTCCAGTCTTCTGTACGCGGTGGCTGAATGCCGAAAGTGGCCCGCAATTCTTCGGGCCACCGACAGCATCTCTTGCACACCCCTGTCGTTTTTTAAATAATTCTGCACCACCAAATTCAATGTATGTGCAAAACATGGGACGTGCTGGAATTTGCCCAGATGTAATGCACGCACAATATTGCTGGCGTTGTCCAATGTCACAAATCCCCAGGAGAGTCCAATTGGGGTAAGCCATTCTGCGATGATCTTCCTCAGTTCCATAAGAGGTTGTCAGCTGTGTGCCTCTTCTGGAAAGCGGTGATACAAAGCGTAGCCTGCCTAGGAACGAGTTGGCATTTGCGAGATGCTGCTACTGGTGCCGCCGCTGCTGTTGTTGCTGCGGGGGGCAATACATCTACCCAGTGGGCTGTCACAGTCATATAGTCCTTAGTCTGCCCTGCTCCACTTGTCCACATGTCCGTGGTTAAGTGGACAGTGGGTACAACTGCATTTTTTAGGACACTGAGGACACTTTTTCTGACGTCTGTGTACATTCTCCATATCGCCTGCCTAGAGAAGTGGAACTTAGATGGGATTTTGTACCAGTGACCCACTACCTCAAGCAATTCTCTAAGTCCCTGTGAACTAACGGTGGATACCGGACGCACGTCTAACACCAACATAGTTGTCAAGGCCTGAGTTATCTGCTTTGCAACAGGACGACTGCTGTGATATTTCATCTTCATCACAAAGGACTGTTGGACAGTCAATTGCTTACTGGAAGTAGTACAAGTGGTCTTCCGACTTCCCCTCTGGGATGACGATCGACTCCCAGCAGCAACAACAGCAGCGCCAGAAGCAACAGCAGCAGTAGGCGTTCCACTCAAGGATCCATCGGAGGAATCCCAGTTAGGAGAGGACTCGTCAGACTTGCCAGTGACATGGCCTGCAGGACTATTGGCGTTCCTGTCTGTGGAGGAAATTGACATTGAGAGAGTTGGTGGTGTGGTTTGCAGGAGCTTGGGTACAAGAGGAAGAAGGGATTTAGTTGTCAGTGGACTGCATCCGCTGCCACCCAAAGTTTTTGAACTTGTCAATGACTTCTGATGAATGCGCTCCAGGTGACGTATAAGGGAGGATGTTCCTAGGTGGTTAACGTCCTTACCCCTACTTATTATAGCTTGACAAAGGCAACACACAGCTTGACACCTGTTGTCCGCATTTCTGTTGAAATAATTCCACACCAAAGAGGTGATTATTTTTGTATTTTGACCAGGCATGTCAATGGCCTTATTCATCCCACGGACAACAGGTGTCTCCCCGGGTGCCTGACTTAAACAAACCACCTCACCATCAGAATCCTCCTCGTCAATTTCCTCCTCAGCGCCAGCAATACCCATATCCTCATACTGGTGTACTTCAACAGTGACATCTTCAATTTGAATATCAGGAACTGGACTGTGGGTGCTCCTTCCAGCACTTGCAGGGGGCGTGCAAATGGTGGAAGGAGCCACCTCTTCCCGTCCAGTGTTGGGAAGGTCAGGCATCGCAACCGACACAATTGGACTCTCCTTAGGGATTTGTGACTTCGAAGAATGCACAGTTCTTTGCTGTGCTTTTGCCAGTTTAACTCTTTTCATTTTTCTAGCGGGAGGATGAGTGCTTCCATCGTCATGTGAAGCTGAACCACTAGTCATGAGGAACATAGGAGAGGGCCTTAGCTGTTCCTTGCCACTCCGTGTCGTAAATGGCATATTGGCAAGTTTACGCTTCTCCTCAGACGATTTAAATTTAAATTGCGTCATTTTACTGAACTTTTGCTTTTTGGATTTTACATGCTCTCTACTATGACATTGGGCATCGGCCTTGGCAGACGACGTTGATGGCATTTCATCATCTCTGCCATGACTAGTGGCAGCAGCTTCAGCACTAGGTGGAAGTGGATCTTGATCTTTCCCTATTTTACCCTCCAAATTTTTGTTCTCCATTTTTTAATGTGTGGAATTATTTGGCAGTAATATATATGGAATTAGACGGCAGTAATGTCTGGAATTAGATACCACTAGATAGATACCAGATACCACTGTGACTGGAATGATGATGACCTATGCACAGTGACAGGACACTACCACAGCACCCTACAGCAGCAAGATGCAGCAAAAGACACTGGCCCTCATTCCGAGTTGATCGCTAGCTGTTTTCGGTCGCAGCGCGGCAATTAGGTGAAAAAGCGGCACTTCTGCGCATGTGTACGGGCCACAGTACGCACACGCGAAGTACTTTCACACAAAACTATGCAGTTTTACACAAGGGCGAGCAACGCTTTTCTGTCTCTGTGTTGATCGGTGAGTGATTGACAGGACGTGGGTGTTTCTGGGTGGTAACTGACCGTTTTCAGGGAGTGTGCTAAAAAACGCAGGCGTGTTAGGTAAAAATGCAGGCATGTCTGGGGAGACGGGGGAGTGGCTGGCCGAACGCAGGGCATGCTTGTGACGTCAAAGCAGGAACTAAACTGACTGAGGTGATCGCAAGGAAGTATTAGGTCTGGAGCTGCTCAGAAACTGCATGAAAATTTTTACGAGCAGTTCTGCTAACCTTTCGTTCGCACTTCTGCTAAGCTAAGATACACTCCCAGAGGGCGGCGGCCTAGCGTGTGCACTGCTGCTAAAAGTAGCTAGCGAGCGATCAACTCGGAATGAGGGCCACTGTACTAGTATTACTAATGTAGTATTACTGAGCACCACAAGACAATTAGCAGTAATACTGAGCACTGCTGATACTGAGCACTACTGATACTGAGCTCTGCTGATACTGAGCACTGCTGATACTGAGCACTGATGATACTGAGCACTGATGATACTACAGAGAACTGACACTGAGCAGCACGATTAGCACAAGACACTGTACTAGTATTACTAATGTAGTATTACTGAGCACCACAAGACAATGATCAGTGATACTTAGCACTGCTGATACTAGGCACTGATGATTTTGAGCACTGATGATACTGAGCACTGCTGATACTGAGCACTGATGATACTGAGCACTGATGATACTATGGAGAACTGACACTGAGCAGCACGATTAGCACAAGACACTGTACTAGTATTACTAATGTAGTATTACTGAGCATCACAAGACAATGAGCAGTGATACTGAGCACTGCTGATACTGAGCACTGCTGATACTGAGCACTGATGATACTGAGCACTGATGATACTATGGAGAATTGACACTGAGCAGCACGATTAGCACAAGACACTGTACTAGTATTACTAATGTAGTATTACTGAGCACCACAAGACAATGAGCAGTGATACTGAGCACTGCTGATACTGGGCACTGATGACACTGAGCACTGATGATACTGAGCACTGATGATACTGAGCACTGATGATACTATGGAGAACTGACACTGAGCAGCACGATTAGCACAAGACACTGTGCTAGTATTGCTAATGTAGTATTACTGAGCACCACGAGACAATGAGCAGTGATACTGAGCACTGATGATTCTGAGCACTGATGATACTGCTGATAGTGAGCACTGCTGATACTGAGCACTGATGATACTGAGCACTGATGATACTGAGCATTGATGATACTGAGCACTGATGATTCTGAGCACTGATGATACTGAGCACTGATTATACTACGGAGAACTGACACTGTGCAGCACGATGCAGCACAAGACACTACTAGTATTAATGAGCAGCACAAAAGCACTCTGGAATTGTCACCCCCCAGATACCACTGTGACTGGAATGATGATGACCAATGCAGTCACAGGACACTACTACCAGAGCACCCTACAGCAGCAAGATGCAGCACAAGAGAGACACTGTACTAGTATTACTGAGCAGCAATAAGCACTGATACTGAGCACTGATACTGAGATTTGCCACTGAGAGAACGTAGCCACGTCCTCTCCGTACCCTCTACAATGCACGAGTGAAAATGGCGGCAACGCACGGCTCTTTATATGGAATCCGAATCTCGCAAGAATCCGACAGCAGGATGATGACGTTTTGCCTCGTTCGGGTTTTCCGAGTCAGGCGGGAACAACCGAGCCTGGCTCGGACCCGTGTTTGACACGTGAAGTTTGGTAGGGTTCGGTTCTCAGAGAACCGAATCCGCTCATCTCTAATAATAATAGACATATATAGTAGTGCCCACATTACAATAGAAATATATAGTAATGCCCCATAATAATAAAAATATATAGTAATATCTCCATAATAATAGAAATATACAGTAATGCCCCATAATAATACACAGTGTCCCACATTACAATAGAAATATATGGTAATGACCCCATAATAATAGACATATATAGTAGTGTCCCACATTACCATAGGAATATATAGTAATACCCCCATAATAATAGACATATATAATAGTGTCCGACATTACAATAGAACTATATAGTAATTCCTTCATAATAATAGAAATATATAGTAATGCCCCCATAATTGTAGAAATATATAGTAATGCCCCTATAATAATAGAAATGTATAGTAATGCCCCATAATAATAGACATAGTGTCCCACATTACAACAGAAATATACAGTAATGCCCCCATAATAATAAACATATACAGTAGTGTCCCACATTACAATATGAAGATATAGTAATGCCCCCATAATAATAGACATATATAGTAGTGTCCCATAATAATAGACACAGTGTCCCACATTACAATAGAAATATATAGTAATGCCCCATAAAAATAGACATATATAGTAGTGCCTACATTACAATAGAAATATATAGTAATGCCCCCATAATAATAGAGATATATAGTAGTGTCCATATTACAATAAAAATATATAGTAATGCCCACATAATAAAAGAAATATATAGTAATGCCCCATAATAATAGACATAGTGTCCCACATTACAATAGAAACATATAGTAATGCCCTATAATAATAGAAGCATATAGTAAGGCCCCATAATAATAGAAATATATAGTAATGTCCCATAATAATAGACATAGTGTCCCACATTACAATAGAAATATATAGTAATGCCCCCATAATAATAGACACAGTGTCCCACATTACAGTAGAAATATATAGTAATGACCCATAATAATAGACATATATAGCAGTGCCTACATTACAATAGAAATATATAGTATTGCCCCCATAATAACAGAGATATATAGTAGTGTCCACATTAAAATAGAAATATATAGTAATGCCCCATAATAATAAACATAGTGTACCACATTACAATAGAAACATATAGTAATGCCCATAATAATAGAAGCATATAGTAATGCCCCATAAGAATATAAATATATAGTAATGCCTCATAATAATAGACATAGTGTCCCACATTACGATAGAAATATATAGTAATGCCCCCATAATAATAGACACAGTGTCCCACATTAAAATAGACACATATAGTAATGCCCCATAATAATAGAAACATATAGTAATGCCCCATAATAATAGAAATATATAGTAATGCCCCATAATAATAGACCAGTGTCCCACATTACATAAGAAATATATAGTAATGTCCCATAATAATAGAAATATATAGTAATGCCGCATAATAATAGACATAGTGTCCCACATTACAATAGAAACATATAGTAATGCCCCATAATAACAGAAACATATAGTAATGCCCCATAATAATAGAATTATATAGTAATGCCCCACAATAATAGAAATATATAGTAATGCCCCAAAATAATATACATAGTGTCCCACATTACAATATAAACATATAGTAATGCCCCATAATAATATAAACATATAGTAATGCCCCATAATAATAGAAATATATACACTGCTCAAAAAAATAAAGGGAACACTTAAACAACACATCCTAGATCTGAATGAATGAAATATTCTTATTAAATACTTTGTTCTTTACATAGTTGAATGTGCTGACAACAAAATCACACAAAAATTATCAATGGAAATCAAATTTATTAACCCATGGAGGTCTGGATTTGGAGTCACACTCAAAATGAAAGTGGAAAAACACACTACAGGCTGATCCAACTTTGATGTAATGTCCTTAAAACAAGTCAAAATGAGACTCAGTAGTGTGTGTGGCCTCCACGTGCTTGTATGACCTCCCTACGCCTGGGCATGCTCCTGATGAGGTGGCAGATGTTCTCCTGAGGGATCTCCTCCCAGACTTGGACTAAAGCATCCGCCAACTCCTGGACAGTCTGTTGGATGGAGCGAGACATGATGTCCCAGATGTGCTCAATTTGATTCAGGTCTGGGGAACGGGCGTGCCAGTCCATGGCATCAATGCCTTCGTCTTGCAGGAACTGCTGACACACTCCAGCCACATGAGGTCTAGCATAGTCTTGCATTAGGAGGAACCCAGGGCCAACCGCACCAGCATATGGTCTCACAAGGGGTCTGAGGATCTCATCTCGGTACCTAATGGCAGTCAGGCTACCTCTGGCGAGCACATGGAGGGCTGTGCGGCCCCCCAAAGAAATGCCACCCCACACCATTACTGACCCACTGCCAAATGCTGGAGGATGTTGCAGTCAGCAGAACATTCTCCTTGGCGTCTCCAGACTCTGTCACGTCTGTCACATGTGCTCAGTGAGAACCTGCTTTCATCTGTGAAGAGCACAGGGCGCCAGTGGCGAATTTGCCAATCTTGGTGTTCTCTGGCAAATGCCAAACGTCCTGCATGGTGTTGGGCTGTAAGCACAACCCCCACCTGTGGACGTCGGGCCCTCATACCACCCTCATGGAGTCTGTTTCTGATCGTTTGAGTAGACACGTGCACATTTGTGGCTTGGGGCTCTGGCAGTGCTCCTCCTTTTTCCTCCTTGCACAAAGGCGGAGGTAGCGGTCCTGCTGCTGGGTTGTTGCCCTCCTACAGCCTCCTCCACGTCTCCTGATGTACTGGCCTGTCTCCTGGTAGCGCCTTCATGCTCTGGACACTACGCTGACAGACACAGCAAACCTTATTGCCACAGCTCACATTGATGTGCCATCCTGGATGAGCTGCACTACCTGAGCCACTTGTGTGGGTTGTAGACTCCGTTTCATGCTACCACTAGAGTGAAAGCACTGCCAGCTTTCAAAAGTGACCAAAACATCAGCCAGAAAACATAGGAGCTGAGAAGTGGTCTGTGGTCACCACCTGCAGAAAAACTCCTTTATTGGGGGTGTCTTGCTAATTGCCTATAATTTCCACCTGTTGTCTATTCCATTTGCACAACAGCATGTGAAATTGATTGTCAATCAGTGTTGCTTCCTAAGTGGACAGTTTGATTTCAAAGAAGTGTGATTGACTTGGAGTTACATTGTGTTGTTTAAGTGTTCTCTTTATTTTTTTGAACAGTGTAGTAATGCCCCCATAATAATAGAAATATATAGTAATGCCCCATAATAATAGACATAGTGTCCCACATTACAATAGAAACATATATTAATGCCCCATAATAACAGAAACATGCAGTAATGCCCGATAATAATAGAAATATATAGTAATGCCCCAAAATAATAGACATAGGCCCTCATTCCGAGTTGATCGCTCGCAAGGCGAATTTAGCAGAGTTGCTCACGCTAAGCCTACGCCTACTGGGAGTGTATCTTAGCTTCTTAAAATTGCGACCGATGTATTCGCAATATTGCGATTACAAACTACTTAGCAGTTTCAGAGTAGCTTCAGACTTACTCGGCATCTGCGTTCAGTTCAGTGCTTGTCGTTCCTGGTTTGACGTCATAAACACACCCAGTGTTCGCCCAGACACTCCCCCGTTTCTCCGGCCACTCCTGCGTTTTTTCCGGAAACGGTAGCGTTTTTATCCACACGCCCCGAAAACGCTGTGTTTCCGCCCAGTAACACCCATTTCCTGTCAATCACACTACGTTCGCCAGAGCGAAGAAAAAGCCGTGAGTAAAAATACTATCTTCATTGTAAAATTACTTGGCGCAGTCGCAGTGCGAATATTGCGCATGCGTACTAAGCGGAATTTCACTGCGATGCGAAGAAAATTACCGAGCGATCAACTCGGAATGAGGGCCTTAGTGTTCCACATTACAATAGAAACATATAGTAATGCCCTATAATAACAGAAACATATAGTAATGCCCCATAGCAATAGAAATATATAGTAATGCCCACATAATAAAATAAATATATAGTAATGCCCCATAATAATAGATATAGTGTCCCACATTACAATAGAAACATATATAAATGCACCATAATAACAGAAACATACAGTAATGCCCCATAATAATGTAAATATATAGTAATGTCCCAAAATAATAGACATAGTGTCCCACATTACAATAGAAACATATAGTAATGCCCCATATTAACAGAAACATATAGTAATGCCCCATAGTAATATAAATATATAGTAATGCCCCATAATAATAGACATAGTGTCCCACATTAATTTAGAAATATATAGTAATGCCCCATAATAACAGAAACATATAGTAATGCCCCATAATAATAGAAATATATAGTAATGCCCCATAATAATAGACATAGTGTCCCACATTACAATAGAAATATATAGTAATGCCCCTATAATAACAGAAACATATAGTAATGCCCCATAATAATATACATAGTGTCCCAAATTACAATAGAAATATATAGTAATGTCCCCCATAATAATAGAAATATATAGTAATGCCCCATAATAACAGACATAGTGTCCCACATTACAATAGAAATATATAGTAATGCCCCATAATAACTGATACATATGGTAATGCCCCATAATAATAGCAATATTTAGTTATGCCCCATAATAAAAGAAATATATAGTAATGCCCCATAATAATAGACAGTGTCCCACATTACAATAGAAACATATAGTAATGCCCCATATTAACAGAAACATATAGTAATGCCCCATAATAGACATAGTGTCCCACATTACAATAGAAATATATAGTAATGCCCCATAATAACTGATACATATGGTAATGCCCCATAATAATAGCAATATTTAGTTATGCCCCATAATAAAAGAAATATATAGTAATGCCCCATAATAATAGACAGTGTCCCACATTACAATAGAAACATATAGTAATGCCCCATATTAACAGAAACATATAGTAATGCCCCATAATAATAGACATAGTGTCCCACATTACAATAGAAATATATAGTAATGTCCCCCATAATGGAAATATATAGTAATGCCCCATAATAATAGACATAGTGTCCCACATTACAATAGAAACATATAGTAATGTCTCATAATAACAGAAACATATAGTCAGGGCCGGTGCTAGGGTGTTCAGCGCCCCCCCCCCCCCCTTGCAAACTATAAATTTGCTCCCTACCATACTTTACAAAGGGACAGCGCACGTCGAAAAAGGGATGTGGTCTCACAAGGAAGGGGCATGGCCACACAATTGTACTCTCATTTAAAATGCCCCCAGTAGTGGCGTTGCTTACACATAACACCGCAGTTGTAGGGGTGGTATTTGATATGCCGGCTGTTGGGATCCCGGCGTTCAGTATACCGACGCCAGAATCCCGACAGCTGGCATACCGACAACTTTTCTCCCTCTTGGGGGGTCCACGACCCCCCTGGAGGGAGAATAAATAATGCGGCACGTGCAGCGCGCCACAGTGCCTGCAGCATGGCGAGCACAGCGAGCCCGCAAGGGCCTCTTATGCACTCACCCCGCTGCCGGTATGCCGGCAGTTGGGATCCCGGCGCCGGTTTGCCTGTCACCGGGGTCCCACCAACCGCCGGCATAACATACTACTCCCAGTTGTAGCACATATTACACATAATGCCACAGTAGTAGCACTGCTTACACATAATGACCTCAGTAGTAGCGCCGCTTACACATAACAACCCCAGTAGTAGCGCAGCTTACACATAATGACCCCAGTAGCAGCGTTTCTTACACATAACGCCCCAGTAGTAGCGCAGCTTAACATAACACCCCAGTAGTAGCGCAGCTTGCATGTAACGCTCCATTAGTAGCGCAGCTTACATGTAACGCCCCAGTAGTAACGCCCCAGTGGTAGAGTAGCTTACACGTAACACCCCAGTAGTAGCGCAGCTTACACGTAATGCCTCAGTAGTAGCGCAGCTTACATGTAACGCCGAGGTAGTAACGCCCCAGTAGTAGCGCAGCTTACATGTAACGCCCCAGTAGTAGTGTAGCTTACATGTAATGCCCCAGTAGTAGCGCAGCTTACATGTAACGCCCCAGTAATAATGTCCCAGTAGTAGCGCAGCTTACATGTAACGCCCCAGTAGTAGCGCAGCTTACACGTAATGCCTCAGTAGTAGCGCAGCTTACATGTAACGCCCCAGTAGTAACGCCCCAGTAGTAGCGCAGCTTACACGCAATGCCCCAGTGGTAACGCCCCAGTAGTAGCGCAGCTTACATATAACGCCCACAGAAGTGCAGTTTATTCACACCCCCCCTCCCCCACATACATACACAAATACACATACTTACATATACACACACACACACACACACACACACACACACACACACACACAGACTTTCTTACCTACTTTCCCTGGCTGTGGCTGGCAGGATCTGGAGCAGCATGTCCTCCTCTGTGGCACCGCAGTCTGATGGTCCTGTGTAGCTTCGCCCCCTTCACCCATTTAGCTCCGCCCCTCCACCCGTGTAGCTCTGCCCCCTCCATCCGATCAGTCACAGGAGGGGAGGGGGAGAGGAGGCTTTCAGCTGCTGGTGCCGCTGCCTGTCATGCAGTGACAGGCACAGCATCCGGCAGCAGCAGGGGGCCTAGGCGCAGCAGCTGGGATGCAGAGCAGGTAGAGCACCTCTCCTGCCTGGTGCCTACCTGCACTGCATCCCTTTGCATGGGCAGGCTTGGACTGGCCCACAGGGGTACAGGGGAAACCAACGGTGGGCCCCTCTGCCTGGGGGACCCACCTCCTGTTCTATGGATCAGGTTCCAGACTGTGTACTTGAATTATACATCATACATATGTTACCTTATACTGGACTATGGTGTATTTTCTACAGTGCATTGTTGTTATTAATCTGTTATTAATCTGGTACATTATCATGCATGCAGCAGCTGAATTTACTGTATATATTTATGAAGGGGCCCAGATGTTGCACTCTAATGGTTAGTCAAACCAATGATGTGACAGGCCACACCCCCTCTGTGGACTGGCCACACCCCTAAACATGGACCCCTACCACTGTATTCCCCCGGTGGGCCCTACATGCCCCAGGGTGACACTGGCGCCGGGCCTGCATATAGTAATGCCCTAGTGTCCCACATTACAATAGAAACATATAGTAATGCCCCCATAATAATAGACATATATAGTAGTGTCCCACATTACAATAGAAAAATATAGTAATACCCCCATAATAATAGAAACATATAGTAATGCCCCATAATAATAGACATAGTGTCCCACATTACAATAGAAACATACAGTATAGTAATGTCCCATAATAACAAAAACATATAGTAATGCCCCATAATAATAGACATAGTGTCCCACATTACAATAGAAACATATAGTAATGCCCCCATACAAACAGAAACATATAGTAATGCCCCATAATAATAGACATAGGGCAATACAGGTTGAGTATCCCATATCCAAATAATCCGAAATACGGAATATTCCGAAATACAGAATTTTTTGAGTGAGACTGAGATAAAAATATTGTATTAAAAATATTGTATTAAATAACCTTCAGGCTGTGTGTATAAGGTGTATATGAAACATAAATGAATTGTGTGAATGTACACACACTTTGTTTAATGCACAAAGATATAAAAAATATTGGCAAAAATGAAATCAGGCTGTGTGTATAAGGTGTATATGAATCATAAGTGCATTCTGTGCTTAGACGTAGGTCCCATCACCATGATATCTCATTATGGTATGTAATTATTCCAAAATACGGAAAAATCCGATATCCAAAATACTTCTGGTCCCAAGCATTTTGGATAAGAGATACTCAACCTGTATTTACTAATATTCGTGTTTGAGTCGGTTTGTGTAGTGTTTAAACTCGTTTTGTATCGGGTGCATTTTCATGCAACTTTTTGAAACTATATACGCAAAGTTACGAAGCAGTTGACTTTATGGTTTTCGTGTTTTCCGATGTCGATGCCAGTCGTTTTTTTTCGACCATTCTCGGCCGTCATTGTCATTTGCGTACGTCTTTTGGTTGTTTTTACCGGTATTTTTTCTAAGTTAAACGCGGCAGGGTTTTTTTAAGACCCCGGCCGCATTTTCACTTTTAGTTTCGTTTTTCATCCCCGTTCGTGATTGGTTGTGTTTCAGATGTAGGAGTGTCTGTGCGCAACCATATAAATACGCACCAAACCGTCCGCACCTCGTGGGTTCAGTTAGTGGTGAGGAGGAGGGAGGTTGTGCTGTGGAGGTAGGTGAATTTGTGGTTTGGTGAGGAGTGTTGGTAGCGATTTCTGAGTGTGGTATTGTGTTTGAAAGTCATCTTGTCATTCTTGTAGTCTTGTTTTTTGTGGTTTTGTCTCATTTTTTGTCCAAGTTATTTTTCTTTATAGTCCATTGTCAGTGTTTGTGTGTGTGTGAGTTGTGTAGTGGTAGTGGAGGAGTGTGTTGTTTGTCTATTTTTTTTTCTGTGTTAAGTGTTTAGACACACAATTATGTGTGACTCAGAGGTGGGTGAGGTGGAGGGTGTGAGTGAGGGGGAGGAGGTCGGTCAGGTGGAGGAGGTGGGTGAGGTTGCTGCAGCAGCCTCAAGTGACAGTGATAGTGACAGTCAGACAGCTCCGCAGCCACGCACCACTACTAAGACTGGGCGGAATGTAAAGTTTAGTTTTGCTGAAAATGTTGCATTGGTGCGTGAGCTGATGAAGTATCAGCGGCAGCTATTTGGGCCTGAGTCCGCCAAGGTGCCAACACGGAGGAAGACGGTGTTGTGGGCGAAAGTTGTTGCTGCTGTCAATAGTGAGGGGGTGGTCAAGCGGACGGAGGACACGTGCCGCAAACGGTACTATGACATAAAGCGACGTGTCAAGTCCAAAATGGCCAAGGAGGCGAAGTCGGCTCGAAAAAACGGTGGTGGCCAGCCCTATATTGCAAGATATCTGGAGTATGAGGAGCCCATGCGGAGTGTAATACCTCCTGAAGTAGTCTCTGCAACCCATGTCCGGGATTCAGATAGGCCCAGGAAGAATGGTGAGCATGTGTATTTGCATTAACATTCTATGACCTTTTTTTTTTTTTTAAATGTGTGTCATGTCACGTTGCATATTACTCCCATCTTCAAGTGTGTGTCAGCAAATACATTGTTTTGGGTAATGTTTTATACAAAAGCCAATGTAACATCTTACTTTATTGTATGTCATGTGTTTTTTCCCAGTATATTTTGCATGTGTAGTTTGGACTTGGTGTGTCATTGAATTGTCCTGCAATAATGTTTTCCTTTTGGACATTTTTTGTTTTTTAATTTGGACTATGTTTTATATTTAGGTTATCCATGTGCAATGTTTCAAAAACAGTGGTTGTCATGTTAGAGGCTGGAGTAGTGGAATGTGGTTTGGAAACCACTTACATGTGTAATGTCATTATTACAGAATGTAATATTTTTTATAAAAAAAAAACACTATTTGTTTGTTCAGTTTGAGTTTGTATTTGTACCGTGACACAACACTGCAGTGTAATTTTTTTTTTTTTTTTGGCTCATATAGTGGTAATGTGTGTTTGGAGTGCCACATCACAGAGCAATTTATATATTGCATCTGTAATATTTTTCCTTTCATTACAAAATGAAGATGTGTGTGTGTTTGTGGTTGTTAATGTATGTATTTTTACTTGTGGCCTATGTCAGTGTCCTATACATGTTTTCCTGTGTTGAACTTTCCATAGTGCATATGTCTATTGGACAATGTTTATTGTTTTATGTATTGGTTTTTTTGTTTCCGGTCCTTATGTTTTTCATAAAAATAAAGCAAGCATTTCTTAAAGAATACATGTTTATATGCATAATGGGTGGATGTATCAACAATAGCATGAATATATGAGTGTTTTTTTTTTTTTACAGTGTTTGAAAAAAGCAGTACTACTCGTCCTCCAGTAACTCCCAGCACATCTGATGATGATGACGCTGCGGAAGCAGGTAAAGTGTCCATTGTAGTATAGGGTATGTTTGTAAAGGAATTGCAATAACAAAATTTAACTTTCATTAATAGGTCCATCAAGAGAAGTCTGGAGCAGCAGAAGTGGGACTTCTGTAAGACATCACCACAAAAAACCTGTGGCAGCAAAGAAAGCAAGGTCTGATGTCCAGGGCCAACCACAGCAGGCTACCCCGCCACGAAGATTATCGACAGTATGTTCGGTCCCCCCACTCCAAATTTTGGACACACCTGCAAGACGTCATCCACACTCCCCTCATCTTGATTGTGAGTATCAAACTGAAATAAATGTAAACAATTTTAGATCGTAATCAAACTTTTTCTTAACCACATTAAGTCAAAACACATCAAAAACTTATATACTTACCGAAGTAAGTAAAACATGAAATGGAATCCAAGCAAAATGGCCTTGTCCACATCCAGTAAAGATATGTATGTCCACTTGAGCCATACAGTAGCACATTGTGTGTAAGATGCTGCAACAGAAACTCATGTTTAATGTTTGCAAATAGTAAGGTTGTTTATCAAATTTTCACATGTGTGTTTGAGCTCACATTGCCAAATACATACAAAAACAGTACCATGTTTGTTTTAGAAAAGCTATAAGGTAACACATTATGGATTACAATGTGTTTTTATGGTGGAGTATGTCTGATCTACAATAAAACTAAAGTGTTTGCTTTCACAATTAAGTAACCAGACACATTTGCCACAAACAGGCATATGTATGTATTTAAGTTATGAGTGATGATGTTGCTAGGAAGAATATCTGAAAGCAACAGTGAATGACATGTGTTCCATGTGTAGTGATTTGTTTTCATTTATCAAACATATGGATAGCTAACGGCAAATTTTTCGACATTTCAGCTTCTAGTCCTGATAACAGCATACCTCTGCAACAACAGCAGCACAGTGACATGGAGGAGACAATCATCTTAGAAATGCAGCCATTAAGCCAAGGAATCAGCCCCCCAGCACCTGTGAGTACACCACCACAGCAAAGCACACCACAACCACAACACAGCCCAACAACACCAGTAACACAAGGCCCTGATCAGGTGTTTTGGACCATTTGGGCTAGACAGCAGGCCACTAATGAAGATTGCCTGCGTAGCCAGACACAAATGTTTGCAAGCCTACCATGTCACCTCAGAAGAATAACCAGAAATATGAGTAGACAAAATGAACAAACAACCAGAATTGGCAATACCATGGAACTCATGCGTACAGACATTACACAGGTCATGGGCAACTTACAGCGCATAATGGAAGAACAGCACAGACTAATGGAAGAACAGCACAGACAACAGCAAAGTTATATGAACATTTTTCAAAACAATCAAAAGATTCATGAAAGTTTATTCCGAATTGTAGACAATCAAAATGCTGCTACACGTGAACTCAATGCCACCCTCACTAACCTGAATGAAACACTCAGATCCATGCACCAACAGCAAACAAGCAGCAGTTCTGGTACGACTACTCCAAATATCACACCAGTCTCATCACCACGAAGACGCTCCACCAGAGCACAACAACATGACAGTGCTAAAAGCAAAGGGCAGGACAAGCAGGCACCCAAAAAAAATTAACACAAAACAAACAAATGTTACATTTCTGAGAAGTAATTCAAAATAGTTAGTAAGTGTATGTTTGGCAAAATATATATAACACTTAGCTCCTTGACAATTTATACAACATCATTAATTATAAGTGGTACAAACAACAGCATAAAATTTGTACGCACATTTATCCTTTACCATCTTTTCTTTTCTTTTGGAGGAGGGAAATGTTGTTGGAGCTGCACATACATGTTAGCAGGAAGTAACCAGACCACTTGATTTTTTTCTAATCATTACTCTTTCTAGATTCCAATCATTCTCCTATCCTGCACATACAATCATTGCCAGGCAGCCACATACATGTTAGCAGGAAGTAACCAGACCACTTGATTTTTTTCTAATTATTACTCTTTCTAGATTCCAATCATTCTCCTATCCTGCACACACAATCATTGCCAGGCAGCCACATACATGTTAGCAGGAAGTAACCAGACCACTTGATTTTTTTCTAATCATTACTCTTTCTAGATTCCAATCATTCTCATATCCTGCAGCCAATCCACATTACAATGTGATTGTTAACTATTTTACCTTTCTTCTCTATACAACATTACAAGAATAACACAATTGAGTTGCGTAAAAAGCTTTTAATATGTTGTCATTGAATTGAGATAATTCATTGCCAAAATGAATGTCATTATTGTTGGGCCATGTTTGTGTGTGTTAAAAATGAGAAATAATGTTATTACACATGATGCAGAAACCAAAAAATAATAAATTTTTAACCAAAAAAATAATAATGTGTATAATAATGTATATATGTAGCAAACTGTGTATTTACTTACAAATCAGCAAGTTTACTGCAGCAAACATTACAAAATAAATTATTTTGGATGAGAGTAAGTTTGTGTCCCTTAAATATGATGGAGCATCACACATAGGGACACATGTATTCCTCAAGGCTAACATATTATATGTTGAGGACTGTTTATTTAGAACACAGGTTCTTAAACTCGGCCCTCAGGACCCCACACAGTGCATGTTTTGCAGGTCTCCTCACAGAATCACAAGTGACATAATTAGCTCCACCTGTGAACCTTTTAAAATGTGTATGTGAGTAATTCATACACCTGTGCTTCTACTGGGTTACCTGCAAAACATGCACTGTGTGGGGTCCTGAGGGCCGAGTTTGAGAACCTGTGCATTAGGACGTTACACACAATCATAAAGTAAAATACTAAATAAATTGCTATGTGGATTATGTGTGCTTGTAATAAATTATCAGTGCAAGTTTAAGAACACTTATCCAGACTTAATGCATGCCACTCATAATCTGTTGCTTTGATTTTTCAAATAAACACAATACACATGCGACATTAGTTTTGCATAAACCGAGGGTATGTTTGTATGTCTCAAGAAGACAGACACATTCTGAGTAATGGTTTTTACAATAAAAATGGGCCAACATCTATTTATGATTACACAACAAATGAAATTAGCAAACCAAACTAACCTTAGAAATAGCGAGTGATGAGCTCTTGCCTAACCTGCCTCCCTACATCTGTACTCCAAGTATCACCAGATGTCTCTAATTCCTCTGCTTGCTGGCTGCTTTCTTCATCTTCCTCCTCCTCAACATGTGGCAGATGTTGTTGCAAACACATGTTATGAAGAAAGTAGCAGCAGAACACAATTTAAGTCACCTTCGAGGGACTATACAACAAAAGGCCACCAGACTTATCCAGACACCGAAACCTAGATTTCAGCACACCAAAACATCTTTCTATCACATTCCGCGTGGACTTATGTGCATGATTGTAATTGTGTTCAGCGGGGGTATCAGGTCGGGACAATGGAGTTAGAAGCCAAGAGAAACAGCCATATCCTCCATCACCTAAAAGACAGATATAGTAACGTGATTCATGTTAAGATACAGCAACACATAAGTAACACACTGTGGGGCAGATGTATTAACCTGTAAAAGGCATAAGGAAGTGATAAACCAGTGATATGTGCAAGGTAATAAAGGCAGCGGACAATCTGTTCCTAAATGTTCATTTACATATTGCAGCTGATTGGCTGGTGCCTTTATCACCTTGCACATATCACTGGTTTCTCACTTCCTTATGCCTTCTACAGGTTAATACATCTGCCCCTGTATTTGGACAAAGTATACGCAGGCCTACACATATCAAATTACACACCCAGCAGCCATCCATCTGGCATTTGTCCGTCCTCAAACTTATCAAAGAGGGATGACTGACTGAGGATGAAGTCATGGCAGCCCCTAGGGTAACCAGCAACAACATTCATTATTTTGAGATTTGCATCACAAACCACCTGCACATTTGTGGAGTGTTCTTGATGGCGATTAGTATATATGTGCTGCCTGCCCCTAGGTGGTCTCAGCTGAATGTGTGTGCAATCTATGGCTCCAAGCACATTGGGCATGCCAGCCAGCTCATAGAAATCTACCCTGACGGCATGCCACTGAGACTCCTGGGTAGGGCAGCAGATTGAGGCATCGATGTGGGGCTGCAAAACAGCCAACCCCTGTGTGTATATTTGAAAGAACAATAACCATGAGATTTTACGACAGAACTGTCCACCGAGAAATTAAAAAAAAAAAAAAAAAAGAAGAGAGTAGTTAGGTATACATCACCTGTGTTAATATTCTCGAAAATGAGGGCTGTGAGATTCCTATGACATCCCCAGACACAGCCTGAAAGCTACCAGTAGCCATAAAGTGCAACACAGCCAGGAGTTTGTGCAGGCCTGAGACAGAGCGAGAGCGTGCTGTCTCAGGGTCTAGGCCCAGTTTTACAAGGTCATACAGACGGAAAATTTTGTTACAATTTAGACGGAACATCTGTATGACCATATCATCGGACAATGCGTTCAAGTTTAAACGCCCCCTAAAAAACGAGGCCTGGGCAGCCTCCGCGGAACCTGTACAACCTGCTGACCATGTTCAGTTTGTTGGCCCTGGTTCCTTACAGGCTGATGTCTGAGTCTGAGGAATCCCACAGCACACAAAATATCACTGGTCCACAGTCCTGCTGCCATTTCTGAGTGTAGGTGGATTGAATTGGGCCTAACATCCTTTTATAGGCATCCGTATTCAGGTGTGATTGATTTTTGAGTTGCAACACATGTAAACACGCCTGAAAAAAGCAGGTCTATTTTTTTGCCGCTTTTTTTAACGATTCGCAAAAAAATACGATTGCATTTGAGCACTCAGAGACTAACACCCAAATACGAATGAAAAGTGAATTCCCGTATTGTATGAAATAACCGCCGCGTTTGACCGATGGTCTATTCATTCGTATTTCTGAACTTTGCAAATCAAACCATTACGAATAGTCCAAACACTGCTGAGATTGGTGCTTAGTGAATTTCCGGATTGGGACTTAGAAAAAAATCCCACAAATCGGGCAAACTCGGATTTTTAGTAAATATAGGCCATAGTGTCCCACATTACAATAGAAACATATAGTAATGCCCCATAATAGAAATATATGGTAATGCCCCATAATAATAGAAATATATAGTAATGCCCCATAATAATAGACATAGTGTCCCACATTACAATAGACATATATAGTAATGCCACATAATAATAGAAATATATATTAATGTCCACATTATATAAAAAAATGAATCACCCCACACAGTTAAGCCATGCCCGGCAGCCCAGCCTGTGAAGAACAAAAGTCGCCCAGTGCCGATGCATCACTCGAGTGAAGGGAAACAGACGGACACTGCAGGAAAAGGCCCCAGCCCAGTCCCCAGGCTCCTCACTCCGCGTCAGTCGTGTCCGCCAGGAGGGAATGCGTGATGTGATCTCATGACATCACCGTCGCGCTCCCTGTTGCTCTGACAAAGTGGGAGGAGCCGTCATGCTGCCAAACACCATAGTCTTGTTGCCCGGCAGCGCATTATAATTGCGGTAATGGCAGTTACAGGTGCAGTGTGCAGTGGGTGGTACTGCTTACCTGCCTCCATATTCTTAAGCATACTCCGTACCCGAGTGTACCTGTATACTTGGCACCTCTGGCCTCTGGTTCTGAAAAGGGTTTCGCCACACTTCACTAGGAATGAAGGATGAGTCAGGTTAGGTGGGCATCTGTAGGGCGGTGTCCTGGTAAGTGGGCAGCAGTGCATTAGTGGGCAGGGAATTTATAGGCTAAATATGATTCTTTGCAAAAAGCAATAACTGCCCGTCCACTACCATTTCTTATTTTGTTTAACTCACTTAGATGAATTGTTGCTTTTTACTTATGCCTTCAGAGCATCAGGACAATGGGGGTCATTCTGACCCATTTGCTCGCTGCTTTTGGTCGCAGCCGAGCGAATGGGTCCCTACTGCGCATGCGCTGGCGCCATAGTGCGCCGGTGCATGCCAGACGGCCGAAGGCCGTAGCAGGGCTGCACTCGCCTCTGCCTGATTGACAGGCAGAGGCGATCGCTGGGTGGGAGGGGGTGGAACGGCGGCGTTTGGCCACCATTTCGTGGGAGCAGTTCAGCAAAAGCAGGCGTGGCCGGACTGAATGGGGGGCGGGCCGCAGCGGCTGCGTGATGTCACACGCAGCCGCTGCGGGCCGGGGAGCGATGAGCAGCTCCCGGCCAGCACGCTAAAGCTGCGCTGGCCAGGAGCTACTCTTGAAGTGCAAAGGCATCGCCGCTGTGGGATGCCTTTGCACTTCTGCAGGGGGGCCGGCACTGACATGCGGGGCGGGATAGCCCTGTGCTGGGCGTCCCCCCACATGTCAGTGTGAATGATCGTAGCTGTGCTAAATTTAGCACAGCTACGATCAACTCGGAATGACACCCAATGACAGGAGTGAATCACTACATCTTCAATCTTCAAACAATGGAGGTCATTCCGACCCAATCGCACGCTGCAGTTTTTCGCAGCGGTGCGATTGGGTCAGAACTGCACCAGCGCCGGCTGGCGGCCGTCGTTGCCTAGCGATTGCCTCTGCCTGATTGACAGGCAGAGACGGTCGCTGGGCGGGAGGGGGCGGCACGGCGGAGTTTGGCTGCCATTTTTGGGGGGGGGGGGGGGCGGTCCGGCCGACGCAGGCGTTAACAGATCATGCGGGAGGGGGCAGAGCCGCAGCGGCTGCGTGATGTCACACACAGCTGCTGCAATCCTGGCAGCGACAAGTAACTCCAGGCCAGCCGCAGGAGCTGCGCTGGCTGGGAGTTACTCAATGCCTTTGTACTTGTGCGGGGGGGGGGGGGGGGGGGCGGGCCAGACATGTGGGGCGGACTAGGGCTTGTGCTGGGCGTCCACACACATGTCTGTGTCAGTGTTCGTAGCTGTGCTAAATTTAGCACAGCTACGATCAGGGCGGAATGACCCCTAATGTACATAAATCACTAGCAGGAACAAATCTGAAATATGCAATATATGGGAAAGAGGCATAAAAAGCACTTTTCTCATAATTAAGTTTTTTGGTAAAATCCAGAAATTACTCTGTAATTAAATTGGGTAATTCAGAGTTTTCCAAACTCCGCCATTACCATCCAGGATTTAAGGATATCCAATTATCCAGGCTTCAGACCAGATGGTTAAACCAAATTGACTGAGGTACTAATTATGTCACCTGTGCTCAAGCATGGATATCCTGAAAACCTGGGGCTTAATTCAGACCTGTTTGCTTGCTAGGGTTATTTTGCAGTCCTGCATTCGCATAGTCGCCACACATAGGGGAGTGTATTTTCGCTTTGCAAGTCTGTGAACGCATGTGTAGCAGAGCTGTACGAACAGATTTTGTGCAGTCTCTGCGCAGACCAGGACTTACTCAGCCGCTGCGATCACTTCAGCCTGTCCGGTCCCGGAATTGAAGTCAGCAACCCTCCCTGCAAACGCATGGACACGCCTGCGCTTTTCCAACCACTCCCAGAAAACAGTCAGTTGCCACCCAGAAATGCCTTCTTCTTGTCAATTTCCTTGCATTCGCCCATGCGAATGGTTGTACACACAAACCCCTTCGCTGAGTGGCGATCCGCTTTGTACCCGTGCGACGCACCTGCACATTGCAGTGCATACGCATGCGCAGTTTAGACCAGATCGCAGACTGTGAGAAAACGCAGCCTAGCGTTTAGGTCTGAATTAGGCCCCTGGACAGTAATGTCGGAGTTGGGAAAACTGTGGGTTAATGTGAATGAATGATATACAAGGTTTGACACGAGAAATTAGGAAACACGAAGGTCTGTGTAGTAACATTTGTGAAGCTTAGATTTTACGCACACAGCACAGCTGCATTCATGGAGATATATTAACAATTTATTCACAGTGACTCTGAGTTACATTAATATTATTGCATTAAATGTAATAAAAAATATCAAACAGACTATGTCATTATTTTCATCACAGCGCCTAAAACTGCTTTTAATCAGTTATAATAACCCCGTTTAGGGACTCCCCACTCTCCGCGCTCCAAATACGATCCAACAGACAGAAATCTCCTAATCCTTGGTTAACACAGAAAGGAATAAAGAGAAAGCAGATGGAGGCTGATTAGTCCTCTGCTGGGAAGAGGAGGCTGCCACGGCTTCAGGAAGAGGTGGGGGATGTCATTTCTTAGAGAACGAGGCAGCAAATGAAAACAACTTCAGGGTATAGGTATAGGTTCCATTAACTGGAAGCAGAACCCTGGTATTCCCCTCCTCTGTAACATTATCCAGCAGAGCTCCTCACAGTGGGCCTGCTGGCGAGTCACATGCGACTCTTTTGAAATTCCGTACGCCGGGCGTGCATAGAATTCTAATGAGAGCATCCCACTGGCGTATCTATAAAGGGTGCAGTGTGTGCAGTGCATACGGGCCCCTGAGTCCAGAGGGGGCCCACACTGCACCCATTTCTTCTATACTTACCTTTCCGGCGTCCATCGGTGACTGTGTGTTGGCCCCCTCCTCTCCTGTAGCCGCCACCACCGCTGCTGGCGCACTGAGCGCTAGAGACTCTGGCACAGTGCCAGAGTCTACAGCGCATGCGCAGGACTCCGGAAAGATGGCACGGCGGCCATTTTTCGGAGTCCTGCGCATGCACTGTAGACTCTGGCACTGTGCCAGAGTCTCAGCGCTGACAGCGGCGGGCAGCGGCGGTGACGGCTACAAGAGATGAGGAGGCCCACACATGGAGTCTGCAAACGGGTCCCCTCCTCTCTAGAAATGCCGCTGAAGCATCCATTTATATTCTGTGATACAAAGATGTCTGAGACTGTATTGCCTCCAGCCCCCCATCCGCGAGAGCAGCTGTCATCGAAATTATTGGCACTTGCACCTACCATATGTTCAGTGGAAAAGATACAACTAAAAAAGGCGCCCCCTTGGCAAGAACACTCAGAATACGGTATAACTCTGTCAAGACTGCCATTAAAACACTTACAAGACTATGGCCCTCATTCCGAGTTGTTCGCTCGCTAGCTGCTTTTAGCAGCATTGCACACGCTAGGCCGCCGCCCTCTGGGAGTGTATCTTAGCTTAGCAGAATAGCGAACGAAAGATTAGCAGAACTGCTACTAAATAATTCTTATCAGTTTCTGAGTAGCTCCAGACCTACTCCTAGATTGTGATCACCTCGGTCCGTTTAGTTCCTGGTTTGACGTCACGAACACGCCCTGCGTTCGGCCAGCCACTCCCCCATTTCTCCAGACACTCCCGCGTTTTTCCCTGACACGCCTGCGTTTTTTAACACACTTCCGGAAAACGCTCAGTTACCACCCAGAAACGCCCCTTTCCTGTCAATCATTCACCGATCAGTAGAGCGACTGAAAAGCGCAGCAGGATCCACAGCAAATCTACTAAGTTTTTAGTTAAATAACTAAGCGCATGTGCCCTGCGTGCCTTGCGCATGCGCATTTAGCAACAAATCACAGCATAGCGAAAATCGGCAACGAGCGAACAACTCGTAATGACCAACTATATTCCTATGCAGCAGTGGATTAAGAGAGGAGGGGCCTGTGTGCAGCCTCTGTATGGACCCCCTCCTATAACCGTGGTACAGTCTACTGCACATGTCTCCAGGAACATGGCACCCACGCCATTTTCCTGGTGATTTCTGTACTGCGCATGCGCTAATCTCATTTTAACCAATGGATTTGTGTAGCACCATCACAGGACTCCAGAGAAGTAAGTGTACTAATTGGTGTGCATGGTGCTAGGTGTGAGCCCCCCTGGACCAGGGGTTAAAGTGGGGGGAACGATGTGGAACTGAGTTCCACCAGCTGTAATGGTAGTGGGAACTAGTTCCACCTCCTCCATAGCCCTACATAGTAATTCCAACAGAAAAGCCCATCCCATCACTTACGTCAATAGATGATGCAGGCAGCGCTAGTGTTACTGATGAGCTGCAGCCACTCCCCCCCCCCCTCCTTCTTCCCCAGGTCCTGGTGACTCCATGGTCCTCCTTCATCTGCAGCCCACCTCTCCTGGTGCTCACACACACTGTGTCTGCTGGACGACATTCATCCCCTCCTCAAGTCCCAGTGGCTTCCTTTTCTGGCACAGTGTATGTGGTATCATGCTGTCACCGCTGCTAAAGTGAAGAAGAGCCATGAAGAGGAGCAGGCTCTGTGCATCTTGAAGACATGATGAGAGGGGGCTGGAGGGACAAGAGTGGTGGGGAAGTTGCTGTATGGATACAGGGCATGAACTGCTTGAGTACACAGGCGGTGAGCTGCTGGAGAGACAGAGGCCGAGATGTGTATAAGGGGCACTACTGCAGGCATTATGTGTAAGGGGCACTACTATTGTGGCCATTCTGTATAAAGTGGCACTACTACTGTGGGCATTTTGGATATAAGCGGCACTTCTGTGGGCATTATGTGTAAGCAGCACCACTGTGGTCATTATGAGTAAGGTGCACTACAACTGTGGGCATAATGTGTAAGAGGCACGGCTACTTTGGGTATTGTATATAAAGGGCAGTACTGTGTGGCATAACGTGTATAAAGAGTACCATTGTGTAGCGCAATACGAATAAAGGGCACTACTGAGTGACATTACCTGAATAAGGGGCATTACTATGTGGTGTAATATGAATCAGGGGCACTGCATGTGGTGTGAATAAGATTGTGCTACTGTGCGGTGTAATTTAAATTAGGGGTACTATTGCATGACCACACTGCTTCTTTGTGAGATCAATATCCCTTTATAAAGTATGGGAAGTAGGGCACTAATTTATAGTTTGCAGCAGGGTGCCGAAACCACTAGCACTTACTCTGGCTTTACTTAATGGTGGGGGTAGGGAAGGGGGGTGTAGAGTAGGTGGCGGGGTAAATGAGATCCACCATCTCTCCAGGGCCACTTTAAGCCATGCCCTGGACCCATTATAAATATGCTATTGCTTCTTTATGAGTACACCCAGTTAGTACCCAGTAGTGTCCGTTTTACAGACAAAGGGAAACGGCTGGGATGTGCCAAATCACTTGGAAAGACGGAAAGATGCATATGCTGGATGCGGCACCTCGCTACATGAGCGGCATCCGGTCACGCATGCGCCCAATGACTGCACAGTGAGTGGCGACATTCTCTCGAAGCAGCTGCATTTATTTGTACTTTAATTATTCTTTCAGTTTCAGAAGTTGCTGGATAACCGGATGGTAAATAAAAGGTCCTATGGCCCTCATTCCGAGTTGTTCACTCATTAGTTTTTTTCGCAACGGAGCGACTAGTCGCAAACTGCGCATGCGCAATGTTCGCAGTGCGCCTGCGCCAAGTAAATTAGCACAAAAGTTAGGTATTTTACTCACGGCCTAACGAAGATTTTTCATCGTTCTGGTGATCGTAGTGTGATTGACAGGAAGTGGGTGTTTCTGGGCGGAAACTGGCCGTTTTCTGGGAGTGTGCGGAAAAACGCAGGCGTTTCAGGGAAAAACGCGGGAGTGGCTGGAGAAACGGGGGAGTGTCTGGGCGAACGCTTGGTGTGTTTGTGACGTCAAACCAGGAACGAAACTGACTGAACTGATCGCTATTTGTGAGTAAAGGCCAGTACTCACGGCCCGATGCTGGAGAGATGTGTGCTGAGCGAACCGCTCAGCACACATCTCTCCCGGCGCTCAGCACAGCGCGATCTGTGCTAAGCGTGCGGGGGGAAACGGGGGGGCCGCTCACTTCACCCAGCGGGTGAAGTGAGCGACCCGCTAGATTGGCCTGCATGCAGACCAATCTAGCACCAGCGATAGCGATGCGCGGGGCTGCGCATCGCTATCGCTGTTAGGGCTACACACGGAGCGATCTTGCTGAAAATCTAAGCAATCTAGTCAGATTGCTTAGATTATCGCTCTGTGTGTACCCCCCTTTAGTCTCGAGCTACTCAGAAACTGCTAAGAAATTTCTATTCGCAATTCTGCTAATCTTTTGTTCGCAATTCTGCTATGCTAAGATACACTCCCAGAGGGCGGCGGCTTAGCGTGTGCAATGCTGCTAAAATCTGCTAGCGAGCGAACAACTCGGAATGAGGGCCTATGCCGGTGATAACAATATGCTGCAATCATCTCACTCGTTATAAGTCAGCTGCAAGAACTCACATTAAAGATACGTAAGGAAATGTTAAATAAAACATCCAATGTCACCTACTCAGTCATTTCAGATCAAATCAAAAAGCGTTTATTTAGGGATCTGATTTGTGCAGTAGTTTTCCCAACTCATCAGGTGCTGCAGGCACCGATCTTTGTCACTGCGGGCAATGGAGTGGCACTAGCATGTCTCTTTCTCTTAGGGGATTGTAATCACGTAGTCACCTAATCTTATCGCTTTACGTCTGCTGAACTCGTATCTAATCTCTGTGGCTCAGATATCTCCTTCCGCTCAGATCTGTATTGTGTATTTCTAGGCAGTGTAATGCATATGCAGTACTTTCCACAACACATGTTTGATACGTGCTAATATAAACTGTGCAGTGCTGCATGAGACATTGGTGTGCTATAACCGCTGGAAAATAATAGTGGCAAGTGGAACATTATAGAGATGGAATTATCATTTGCATCCCAAATATACATGTAAGATACAGTATGTGCTGCAAAAATTTTTTTTTTCCTTTGCATTATGCTTATTAGTGGCGCATTAAAGTCTGAGGTCAAACTCGAATAAAAACAATATACCCTTAAAGCTTTCATAATTCCTCATTTCATTTTGCTTGAGATCCAAGCCTGGATCCGAGTCAGGCTTGGTTTTTTGCGGATATCTTGGATCCGAAAACAAGGTAAAATGTCATCATCCCGCTGTTGGATCTCGCGGGTTTTAGATTCTATATATAGTCCCAGTGATCGGCGCCATCTTCACTCTGGACTTGGAGACTGCACAGTAAGGACGTGTTCCTTTTGTGCTGTATTCTGTGCTGTAATCGGATAGGAAGGTTAGGGAAGGGAAGGGGGGCAGGAGAGAGCAGGGGCGTTGCAGCAGGAGAGATAAGTTAACCTGGGGTGCTGCTTGTGTAGGTGCATTGTGACTGTCACTGTGTTAAGGCTCTGCATAGCAGACAGTGCACTACATATAGCATACTGTGACGGTGTATAGGACCAGGTGTTCTCTGTCTATAAGGGGCCGTGTACTGCCATACACTACTGCTATATATCCTCTATATGTGATCCAAAGCAAAAAATATATTTCTATTGGTGCGTCACTCAGTGACTACTAGTACTGCGGCTGCCGTACACTACTGCTATTTATCCTTTGTGTGTGATCCAGAGCAAAAAATATATTCTATTGGTGCATCACTCAGTGACAACTACCAGTACTGCCGTACACTACTGCTATATATCCTCTGTGTGTGATCCAGAGCAAAAAATATATTTCTTTTGGTGTGTCACTCAGTGACTACTAGTCACGACTTCCAGTACTGCTGTACACTACCGCTATATATCTGTGTGTGATCCAAAGCAAAAAATATATTTCTATTGGTGCGTCACTCAGTGACTACTAGTACAGCGGCTGCCATATACTACTGCTATATATCCTGTGTGTGAAACAAAGCAAAAAAATATTTCTATTGGTGTGTCACTCTGACTACTAGTACAGCGTCTGCCATACACTACTGCTATATATCCTCTGTGTGATCCAGAACAAAAAATATATTTTTCGATTGGTCCGTCACTCAGTGACAACTACCAGTACTGCCGTACACTACCGCTATATATCTGTGTGTGATCCAAAGCAAAAAATATATTTCTATTGGTGCGTCACCCTGTAACACCTGCCTGAAGGAAGCAAGTTAAACATGCTGTGGCCGGGGTGTAGCTGGTCCTTTGCTATCTTCGTTGCCCGCTTTTTAGCTCTGCACAGGTACAGGTCCTGGACTGAGGGAAGGTTTGCCCCGATGATCTTCTCTGCAGTTCTGACCACCTTTTGGAGCCTGCATCTGTCCCTCGCGCTGGTAGAGCCATACCATATCAGTATCGAGGAACATAGTACCAACTCCACAATCGCGGAGTAGAAGAGGAGCAGAAGCTTCTGTGGGATGTTGAACTTCCTTAGTTACCTGAGGAAGAACAACCTCTGCTGGGCTTTCCCAACAGTGACATCAGCGTTGGACCCCCATTTAAGGTCTCAGGAGATTGTGGTCCCTAAGAACTTGAAGGAGTCCACTAGCGATACCACACTGTCAGCAATCATTAGTGGAGGTGCACTAGCTAACTTATTCCTTAAGTCCACTATCAGCTCAACAGTTTTGAGGGGGTTGAGCTCAAGGTTGTTGTGGCTGCACCACTGGGCCAACTGGTCTACTTCACCTCTATAGGCTGATTTGTCCCATCCTTGATGAGGCCAATGACAGTGGTGTACACTACTGCTATATATCCTGTGTGTGTGATCCAGAGCTAAATATATATTTCTACTGGTGCATCACTCAGTGACGACTACCAGTACTGCTGTACACTACTTCTATATATCTGTGTGTGATCCAAAGCCAAAAATATTTTTCTATTATGTATTTGAAAGGGGTGCTCTGTCTGCTGTATCTGAAAGGGGTGATCTGTCCATTCATCCAGGGGCTCCACCCTAATGTAAAATTAAAATAATAAAAGCTAAAAACATATGCCTAAAATTATAATTATAAAAAAAAACTATTTTTTTGTTTGTGCTGTACCCCAGTGTACTATACAATTTTTATTTTATTTTCATATGTACTCTGACACTGCCGGTCAGACCACAGTATATTATTTCCTACTCATAAACGCATTATGTGACACTGTCGGTGTAGTCAACTGCAGTGTGTAATTATTATATATATTTCTAAATCATTTTTGACTAATTTGTGTGACACTGTAACCGCAGTGTTTGATATAAAAAATAATATATCTTTTGATTTAAATTAATATTTTGTGCTGTGTCATCCCAGTATACATAAAGGGACTGCACGTCCATCTTTGGGGTGTTCTGTCAGTCCACCCAAAATAAAATATTTTTTTTTAAAATATTTTGTGCTGTATCCTCCCAGAATACATCCAGGCGTGCTCCGTCCATTTCAGGGTGTGGTATCTGTAGTTCATATTCTTATTATAACTTATAGTCATATTTTCATAACTCTTCTTATCACCACATTGTAATTAATTCAAATTAATATTATTAATAATAATTATAAATTAGATACAATTAAATTAAATTAAAATAATACATTTTCCACATTCATAGGGGGAGATTCAAATGTTTGAAAAGTCAGTTGGGAGTCTGTTTTTTTCCTATCTAATAGACAGGAAAAAACAGACACCCAACCAACTTTTCAAACATTTGAATCTCCCCCATATAGTGAACTTTCTGCATATCGAAGATATCTTTGAGGAAATGTAGAACTTGATTCTAAATAAATAAAATTAAATAAATAAAATTAAAATAAATTGAAATTAAACTAAATAAATTAAATCTAATATATTGTCTTTGTTTATTCTTCTTTGCCTTAATCATCTTTTTGTGAACTGAAATCTTGAGTCTTGGCTAATGCATCTTTTTTTAAATACATTCTTTTTTATATATTTTGTCCTCCCAGTATATTCATTCAAGGGCTGCTGCTGCTCCGTCCAGCTACCTCGGTGCAACCTTTTGGCCTAAACTTGATAAAAACAATATTGTGAGCTGTGAGGTGTTCAGAATAGTCTGGAAATAAGTGGAAATTAATGATATTGAGGTTAATAAAAATTCTGTTTTTTTAGCTGTATTAATGATTTTTTTCGAAAAACTCCAGATCCAAAACCCACAAGGGTGGTTTTGGCAAAACCAATCCAGATCGAAAACACGAAGGAGTTCCAGATCCAAAACCAAAACACAAAACCCGAAAAATGGCCCAGTGCACACCCCTAAATACAGACTTGCATTACTGAGACATACTATAGGTTGGTTTGTCTCTGTTTTGCATGTGTAAATATTGTTGGCAGAGTGTATTGGATTCCCTGGTGCAGTGTCATCAGTCCACAAACTTAATGACTTAAACAGTAATGCAGGTTTATTCAGTGAACACAGGTGACTCAGATGTAATACTGATATAGGCTATTAAAGGCCCTTATCTCATACAAGGTAACAGCAGTGGTAGCGGTACTTATCAGGAGTTGTCTCCGATGGTGAGGAATGTAGGACTGCACAGCCGTGCAGTCTGACTCCCATTGTAGAGAAGATGCGGCGCCCATCTCAGCGTCAGCTCCAGAGCCGCGATACATGCAATGAAACGCTGTGAGTCTCTGTAGCTGAGATCCGCTCCCGGTCTCAGCTCTGCACACTTGCACACACCAGTACTCAGTCTGTCTTAAGGTGGGTACACACTAGTAGATATATCTGCAGATCAATTGATCTGCAGATATATCTATGGACGGATCGGGCAGTGTGTTCAGCATACACACTGCCCGATCCGTCAGGGACTGACGTCATGAACTGGGCAGGCGTGTACACACGCCCGCCCAGTTCAGCTGTCAATCACCGCCGGCCGCCGCAGCATGTGTACGGGCGGTCGGCCGACCGTCCCGTACACACACAGCGACGCGCCAATATATCGGTAGATATATTGGCCGTCGGCTGTGCTGCGCGGCCGACGTGATACGTCTGTGAACGACGGAGTTCACAGACTTATCGGCCGTACACACTGGCCGACGCTCCCGCGATATATCGGCCGTTCAAGAGAACGGCCGATATATCGACCAGTGTGTACGGGCCTTTACTCTCTCACTCTAAGATGGAGGAGCAGGCAGGAGCATATCATTCTAAGCTCCACCTCCAACAGACACTGGTACAAGGGGATAAACACTAGGGGATGCGCCCATAGGCTTCTATGGTAGAAGGAGACAGGCACAGAGCGCATCATCTACTAACAAATATTGGGAGGCATGCTTACAGTCTATGGCATCCTGTTACCTCCATTCCCCTCTCTGCATCATGGCACTGACCCTATCCAACACAGACCTGTCCTCGCTAACACATCACTCATCTCCTGATATACTCTGTGCTGCTGTACTAAGATTGTGGTGTCATGCACCCGCAAAATGCACTTGGCTGCAGCACGCCCACTTGTCTGCCCCCTCTGAGACGGGGCAGCCAGAAATACCGGTAGATATACTAACACGTCACTCATCACCAGATATATTCTGTGCTGCTGGGGGATCTTTCTCCTTCCACTAGGTAACTCTCAGTCTGTAGCTTCCTGCTGTCTCCATTCCCCTCCTCATCATGTCACTGCCCCTTTCATATGCAACCCTGTCTTCACTAACTCATCACCTGTCTCCTAATAAACTCTGTGCAACTGGGGGACCTAGCCCCTTACACTATATTACTCTCAGTCTGTGGCTTCCTGCTGCCTCCATTCCCCTACTTACATACAGTAATGTCAGTGCCCCTGCCACATGCGGCCCTGTCCTCACTAACTCATCACCCATCTGCTAATATACTCTGTGCTGCTGGTGAACCCATCTCCTTTCACTGTCTGTGGCTTCCTGTATTACTATTATTATTATTATTATTATTATTAAAGTGTGCATCATTACTATGCTTGTGGTTTACTCAATATTCAAGAATGTTTTAATTCCAATTGGCCCAAGCAGTAAATACATTCTTATATATCTTTTCTATAATAATGGAAAGCGTTTGTTATAGTATATGAATCAGACATACAGGTGTGGGCCTCTGACATTTACTTATTGATAGATGTTCTGCAGGATGATGTAACAGCACACCCAGACAAGAGAATTATATTTCTACAGTCTGGTCCTGGTATAACCTCTCCTCTAATGTATTCTCTATGTGGGATCTCCTTTAATGCAGCCTTGACACCAGGCTGTCTGTCAGAGAAGCTGTGCTAACTTTATATCGGAACCTGGGTATTATAAAATAGCCCAGTTCGCTGAGCAGGACATATAACCTGCAAACAAAGGTTAGGTCTGTGTTTGTTAAATGGTGAAATCCGATTTGCCCTTTGAAAGCCGATACAGTACATTCAACATAAAAAATAAATGCATGGCTCTCTTGGAAGCAAAATCTGACTCCTGTTACAGTGTGGTGGAATGTAACACTGGCAACAGCAAGAATAAAATGCATAGAACCTGATACAATAATAACCACCACCAGACCTCCGCACCCAGAACACAGAGACCCAAAAATGATTAAAAATGTCAATAAATATAACAAAATCAATATTATTTTGTTACTGCTGCCGATGCCACACGTGTAATACATCTAAAGTCTGGATGCATTTTAGTATGAGCCTTTATCATAAGGCCTTACTGTAGACAAATCACATGGCACTGTGATTTAGGCACTACCAATATGTGGGCACTACCAATATGTAGTGTTAGGACTGCTGATATCGGAGAAGCCTTGACACGGCTCAGCAGCTAAACATGTCTTTGCAAATATATGTAACCAATTTCTCTGAAATTCTATTACCAGATATGGTTACAGGTAATTTTTAGTGTGCTGGAGGGATACCAGGGGGTAAAAAAACACTCCTCTCTCTGTCTGCTGTTTGTTTGTGACCCCTCCCCTTTTCTAGCACCTGATATATAATTATCTTCAGGAATAATTGAGCAGCTACCACTGTTTGTCTGCATGTGTGAGAAGGCATTGAATGGGAGCAGCATTTGGAAGGCATGCTGTTCCTTGTAGTGCTAATGAGAGATCCTGGGGGTGACTCCCAGGTAAGCTGGCCCTCTGTCTAGATGCGTTTTAGTATGAGCCTTTATCATGAGGCCTTACTGTAGACAAATCACATGGCCCTATGTGGGCATTGCCATTATGTAGTGTTAGGACTGCTGATATTGGAGAAGCCTTGACGTGGCTCAGCAGCTAAACATGTCTTTGCAAACATATGTAGCCAATTTCTCTGAAATTCTATTACCAGATAGGTTCAGGTATGGTTACAGGTAATTTTAGTGTGCTGGGGGGATACTGGTGGGGGGGGGGCATCCCCCCTCTCTGCCTTCTGTTTGTTTGTGACACCCCCCCCTTTTCTAGCACCTGATATATAATTAACTCCAGGAATGATTGAGCAGCTACCACTGTTTGTCTAAGATTATAACCACCACCAGACCTCCGCACCCAGAACACAGAGACCCAATAATTATTAAAAATGTCAATAAATATATCAAAATCAATATTTTTTTGTTACTGCTGCTGATAAACACATGTGTAATACATATCCAGTAACGTGGAATGTTCTGTAACTCTGTGTTGCAAACAAATGGTTACCCAAGCAGTGGCAAACGCAGGATTTTCCTGGGGGTGGTTTCTGTGTGTGTGTGTGTGTGTGTGTGTGTGTGTGTGTATGTATATATGCACATACATACACATATACACAATGTATACTTACAAACACACACACACATAGTATACACACACAGTACACACACACAAATATAGTCACACGGGTGTGGTTCATCAAATCGACAGTATCTAGGTCGACAATGTTTAGGTCGACAGTCACTAGGTCGACATGGATGGAAGGTCGACAGGGTTTCTAGGTCGACATGTGCTAGGTCGACAGGTCTAAAGGTCGACATGAGGATTTTTTTTTTGTGTCGTTTTCTTCGTAGAGTGACCGGGATCCCAAATTAGTGCACCGCGTCCCCTCGCATGGCTCGCTTCGCTCGCCATGCTTCGGGAATGGTGCCTTTGCTTCGCTCGGCACAGATTACCATTCCAGTCGTAGTCCACGTGGATCGTTAAGTATGAAAAAATCCCAAAAAAGAATTTTTTTTTGAAAAACTCATGTCGACCTTTAGACCTGTCGACCAAGCACATGTCGACCTAGAAACCCTGTCGACCTTCCATCCATGTCGACCTAGTGACTGTCGACCTACAGTGGTCGACCTAAACATTGTCGACCTAGATACTGTCGATCTTCAGACCGTAATCCCAGTCACACATATAGGGGACGCATACTACAAACAGAAACTAACCAAATATAAAGTCTTATTTGCCAGGACCTGCAGAGTACATTCACACTAGCACACAGTACATACACAAACACACACACATCAGGCACATATACAGCATATATAACACACACACACACACACACACACACACACACACACACACACACACACACACACAGCAATCATCATACTTACACAAACGCAATCACTTTCACTGTGTTCCGAGGCTGACCGCCGGACTTCAATAGCAGATGGCTTGCTAGCGGAGCTGCTGCTGCTGGGCTTCCGCAGGAGCAGCTCCCTCAGCCATCTGTATCGTCAGTGAAGCAGAGAGCGCTGCCATACAGAGCTCTCAGTATGCTCAGCAGCTCTCCTCTGATCGCGGCAGCTCCCTTCTGATCGCGGCTGCGGGTAGCCCGCAGCCAGTGCAGAGACGGAGACAAGGCTGTCTCCGTCTCTGAAAAATACATGTGGTCTCTCAGGGGGGTTTCTGGGTACTCAGAAACCCCCCCTGCGTGCGCCACTGCCAAGTGATCACAAACCCCTAGTGTGTTTCTTTGGCCAGAGCCCCACTAAGGGGCAGCCTATAATGCTGGCCTAGGGCCGGGGTAAATGCATTGCTGGGTTCTTGTAAATGTCAGCCCTGCAAACCATCTTCAAGCAGTATATTTAAAACTTAATTTGCAACTGAATCCCTGGAAGCAGTAGAGTGGTGTATACTAGAGCATATACACCAATATAGGGAACTTAGGGCCTGATTCAAATATAGGGAACTTGGGGCCTGTTTCAGAGTTGTACGTCAATTGCGATTTACTAGACTACGTAGCTGCAAATGTCAGCAAGTGAAGCTGCCGCCCAGAAATGAAAAGTGATGCCCACTGGAGCCATCGCAAACGCATTTGCAATTGCGTACTCATTCGCAGCCTAGATGCATGCACTATGCGTTGCGGCACATGCAGAGTCTGCCGATAATCACTCACTTGCGGGAACATCAGCATAGCGTACAACTCAGGCCCATACAGGATTAAGTGATCTGCGCGAACACTTTCTTTCTGCTTTGGAGGTAACCACAACCTCAGGAGTACACCTCTGTTTTATACAGTGGAGAGGGTAAGTGTAAGTGCCTTGACGGTGTAGCATAACTACAAGAGGTATACTATTATAGTGAACTCAGTGGCGTAAGTTCATCCCTGTTGTCCGGAGGCAAGATAACTATTGGCGCCCCCATATATAGATAAATATATGTATGTATATATATATACATATACACTACCTATTACATTGGAAACAGGCACCTTACTGATTGAGCTACTTGCTCCTTCATAGGAAGCATGCAAATTCTAACTATATGAAGTTACTTGTAATAGTGTATATGAAGTAACTTCATATAGTTAGAATTATCATGCTTCCTATACAGGAGCAAATAGCTTCATCAGTCAGGAGTCTGCTTCCAGTGTAATAGGTCGCAGGCTCTAATCCTGGATATGACACTTGTAAAATGAGTATCTATAGTGTCATTGAACACACGGAACAGTAGGAGAGGTGCCCCCCAATACAGCATGAGCACAGTGGCAGCCGACTCCATTGCCTTCCACAGTTACGCCTCTGAGTGGTCTATTGAATGTCCACTGCCCAATGTGTTATCAGGAAAGGTGAAAGCGAATCAGCACAATAACATCCTAACCAAGTTGGCTGCATTCTTATTGTATATTACTTTTGGGAGACAGTTGTGGTCTACACTAACGAAAAGTCTGGATATTCAATTGACGATCACACGCCACGTCTCACAACGCTGTAATACATCCACTGTTGGCCTTTGGTGAAGTAACTGTTCAAAGGTACACTACTATGGGCCTGTTTCAGAGAAGGACGCAAATGCCCTCGCAGCTGTGATTGCGTATGCAGCGGCTGTGCGAAAATATGCAAATGTCACAGTTGCCGGGATTTGGATGGATATGCCCATTGGAGGTTTCTGAGATCCGCTGTTTGTGTGCGAAGATGCAGACATCAGATTCACATCAGCCGATAATCGATATGTAATGATAATTGATAATATCAATATGGCATAATAATCGATAATAACCATTTGGTCACGTAGCATGGGTAGTAAGGGGATATGGTCGTTAGGTCGACACAGCTTAGGTCGACAATCATTAGGTCGACCACTGAAGGTAGAAATGCATTATGCCGACATGGTCAATAGATCGACATGGACATTAGGTCGACATGTACTAGGTCGACAGGTCAAAAGGTCGACATGAGTTTTTCCTATTTTTTTTTACTTTTTCATACTTGACGATCCACGTGGACTACAATTGGGAACAATAACCTGTGCCGAGCGCAGCAGTAGCCGAGCGAGGCACCTTGCCCGAAGTATGGCGAGCGAAGCGAGCCATGCGAGGGGACACGGTGCACTAATTGGAGTTCCCCATCACTTTACATAGAAAACAACGCCAAAAAAGTCCAAAAACCAATGTCGACCTTTTGACCTGCCGACCTACTACTTGTCGACCTAATGGCCATGTCGGCATATTGTCCCTTTCGACCTAATGCATGTCGACCTAAGTTTAGTCGACCCAACGACCCATACCCGTTGTAAGATGTCGGAGCCATTGTAACTGTGCATGGGATTGAAGCTGAAAGCTGTGACACGCCCTTGAAATGGCTGCGACGCGCCACTCCTCTGTTACCTCCCGCAAACACGTGTTGAGAGTTGAAACGCATGCAGAATAGCCATTTAATATATAAATGATAACTAAATATGTACATACTTCTGTAAATGGTATCTGATGACATCTGACATCATCACTTATATTTATGGCCCTTATGTACTAATTAGAGATGTGCACCGGACATATTTCGGGTTTTGTGTTTTGGTTTTGGAATCGGTTCGGTGGCCGTGTTTTGGATTCGGACGCGTTTTGGCAAAACCTCCCTGAATTTTTTTTGTCGGATTCGGGTGTGTTTTGGATTCGGGTGTTTTTTTACAAAAAAAACTCAAAAACAGCTTAAATCATAGAATTTGGGGGGTCATTTTGATCCCATAGTATTATTAACCTCAATAACCATAATTTCCACTCATTTCCAGTCTATTCTGAACACCTCACACCTCACAATATTATTTTCAGTCCTAAAATTTGCACCGAGGTCGCTGGATGACTAAGCTAAGCGACCCAAGTGGCCGACACAAACACCTGGCCCATCTAGGAGTGGCACTGCAGTGTCAGACAGGATGGCACTTCAAAAAATAGTCCCCAAACAGCACATGATGCAAAGAAAAATAGAGGTGCACCAAGGTCGCCTAATGACTAAGCTAAGCGACCCAAGTGGCTGACACAAACACCTGGCCCATCTAGGAGTGGCACTGCAGTGTCAGACAGGATGGCAGATTTAAAAAATAGTCCCCAAACAGCACATGATGCAAAGAAAAAAAGAGGTGCAATGAGGTAGCTGTGTGACTAAGCTAAGCGACCCAAGTGGCCGACACAAACACCTGGCCCATCTAGGAGTGGCACTGCAGTGTCAGACAGGATGGCACTTCAAAAAATAGTCCCCAAACAGCACATGATGCAAAGAAAAAAAGAGGTGCACCAAGGTCGCTGGATGGCTAAGCTAAGCGACCCAAGTGGCCGACACAAACACCTGGCCCATCTAGGAGTGGCACTGTAGTGTCAGACAGGATGGCACTTCAAAAAATAGTCCCCAAACAGCACATGATGCAAAGAAAAAAAGAGGTGCAATGAGGTAGCTGTGTGGCTAAAATAAGCGACCCAAGTGGCCGACACAAACACCTGGCCCATCTAGGAGTGGCACTGCAGTTTTCTAACGAGAGGATGAGTGCTTCCATCCTCATGTGAATCTGAACCACTAGCCATGAACATAGGCCAGGGCCTCAGCAGTTCCTTGCCACTCCGTGTCGTAAATGGCATATTGGCAAGTTTACTCTTCTCATCAGACGCTTTTAATTTTGATTTTTGGGTCATTTTACTGAACTTTTATTTTTTGGATTTTACATGCTCTCTACTATGACATTGGGCATCGGCCTTGGCAGACGACGTTGATGGCATTTCAACGTCTCGGCCCTGACTAGTGGCAGCAGCTTCAGCACGAGGTGGAAGTGGATCTTGATCTTTCCCTATTTTACCCTCCACATTTTTGTTCTCCATTTTTTAATGTGTGGAATTATATGCCAGTAATATATCAATAGCAATGGCCTATTGTACCGTACTGCTATATATTATATACTGGTGGTCAGCAAAATTATGCACTGTCCTCCTACTATATATACTGCGCACAACAACTAAAATGCACCACAGGTATGGATGGATAGTATACTTGACGACACAGAGGTAGGTAGAGCAGTGGACTACTGTACCGTACTGCTATATATTATATACTGGTGGTCAGCAAAATTATGCACTGTCCTCCTACTATATATACTGCGCACAACAACTAAAATGCACCACAGGTATGGATGGATAGTATACTTGACGACACAGAGGTAGGTAGAGCAGTGGACTACTGTACCGTACTGCTATATATTATATACTGGTGGTCAGCAAAATTATGCACTGTCCTCCTACTATATATACTGCGCACAACAACTAAAATGCACCACAGGTATGGATGGATAGTATACTTGACGACACAGAGGTAGGTAGAGCAGTGGACTACTGTACCGTACTGCTATATATTATATACTGGTGGTCAGCAAAATTATGCACTGTCCTCCTACTATATATACTGTGCACAACATCTAAAATGAACCACAGGTATGGATGGATAGTATACTTAACGACACAGAGGTAGGTAGAGCAGTGGACTACTGTACCGTACTGCTATATATTATATACTGGTGGTCAGCAAAATTCTGGACTGTCCTACTATATATACTGCGCACAACAACTAAAATGCACCACAGGTATGGATGGATAGTATACTTGACGACACCGAGGTAGGTAGAGCAGTGGACTACTGTACCGTACTGCTATATATTATATACTGGTGGTCAGCAAAATTCTGCACTGTTCTCCTACTATATATACTGCGCACAACAACTAAAATGCACCACAGGTATGGATGGATAGTATACTTGACGACACAGAGGTAGGTAGAGCAGTGGACTACTGTACCGTACTGCTATATATTATACACTGGTGGTCAGCAAAATTATGCACTGTCCTCCTACTATATATACTGTGCACAACAACTAAAATGCACCACATGTATGGATGGATAGTATACTTGACGACACAGAGGTAGGTAGAGCAGTGGACTACTGTACCGTACTGCTATATATTATATACTGGTGGTCAGCAAAATTATGCACTGTCCTCCTACTATATATACTGCGCACAACAACTAAAATGCACCACAGGTATGGATGGATAGTATACTTGATGACACAGAGGTAGGTAGAGCAGTGGACTACTGTACCGTACTGCTATATATTATATACTGGTGGTCAGCAAAATTATGCACTGTCCTCCTACTATATATACTGCGCAAAACTTAAATGCACCACAGGTATGGATGGATAGTATACTTGACGACACAGAGGTAGGTAGAGCAGTGGACTACTGTACCGTACTGATATATATTATATACTGGTGATCAGCAAAATTATGCACTGTCCTCCTACTATATATACTGCGCACAACAACTAAAATGCACCACATGTATGGATGGATAGTATACTTGACGACACATAGGTAGGTAGAGCAGTGGACTACTGTACCGTACTGCTATATATCATATACTGGTGGTCAGCAAAATTATGCACTGCCCTCCTACTATATATACTGCGCAAAACTTAAATGCACCACAGGTATGGATGGATAGTATACTTGATGACACAGAGGTAGGTAGAGGAGTGGACTACTGTACCGTACTGATATAATACTGGTGGTCACTGGTCAGCAAAATTCTGCACTGTCCTCCTACTATATACTACAATGCAGCACAGATATGGAGCGTTTTTCAGGCAGAGAACGTAGATATTTTCAGCACACTGAGCACAGATATTTGCAGCACACTGAGCACAGATATTTGCAGCACACAGAACACAACTGAGAGAACGCTGCACACGTCCTCTCCCTATCATCTCCAATGCACGAGTGAAAATGGCGGCGACGCGCGGCTCCTTATATAGAATACGAATCTCGCGAGAATCCGACAGCGGCATGATGATGTTCGGGCGCGCTCGGGTTAACCGAACAAGGCGGGAAGATTCGAGTCCGCCTTGGAACCGTGTAAAATGGGTGAAGTTCGGGGTGGTTCGGATTCCGAGGAACCGAACCCGCCCATCACTAGTACTAATTGTCTGCAAGTTGCACGCACAGGCACTATTCTAGTGAGTTAGCCTGTAGATTTAAAGCGCCAATAATATTACAGGCAAAACCAAATTACTGTAGTTTGGCTTTTAAAATTGTTGCCGCTTTAAATCTATGGGCTATTGCATGAGGGCCTTTAGTCTTCAGTAGAACACGTTTGGTGTTATAAATGAAATAACACACCTGCAATGTAAATTAAGCACTCAGTCAGCGTCCTTGTAAATTTATATGGTCCTTGTTGATTTAATAATATGACTTATAATGAGATTTATTGCATCAATTATAATTTTCTGGGCCTGATTCAAAGTTAGATTTGGGTGGGTTATTTTGTTTCTGTGCAGGGTAAATACTGGCTGCTTTATCTTTACACTGCAATTTAGATTGCAGATTGAATACACCACACCCAAATCTAACTCTCTCTGCACATGTTATATCTGCCTCCCCTGCAGTGCACATGGTTTTGCCCAACTGCTAACAAAGTTCCTGCTGCGATCAACTCAGAATTACCCCCTACATCCCATTCAAAGATGTATGCAAACCCAATAGTTATTGATCTGATACAGTGCCCCCTAAGCTTGGCAGCATTGACATGCTGTGCTCATGTGGGGTTGGAGCGGGAGTGGCAATCGTTTGCGGTTTTCACTATAGGGTAAAAAGGGGTCTGCCCCATATTGTAGGCTGTTATGAGACCAGGGTTTGAGTCTTCCACGGGTAAGTCAGATCTCACATGTCCATTGTTCATGCAGATGCTCTGATGCTTCGTCTTTGCATGCAGCAGTGGAGCAGAGAATCCGTCAGGAGGCGTCTATTTACACAAGACTCCTCCTGTGACATCAGCATATTGTCGCATAGCGCAGCAACCACAGACGTAGCTGCTATGTGAACTGCGTCCACTTCCGAATCTGCCCGTCTGGCCACAGATTGCTGATTATAAAGTTAATAAGCAAGGCAGAAATATATCGGTATATATTGTTTAATATGTTTTAGCAGATTGTATGGCATCTTACAATTCAGAGATATTTTTATGAATGCGAAGATCTGGGACTAACACATTATTGTCAAATGGCATTTTCTACATATATGCAGCTGTGCACATCTACACATTACCTGCAGTGCTGCCAAATAAATACGAAGAACAAGGCCTTATGTTCTATGTATTTTTCTATGATCAGCCATGACAGTCTATGAACATTCATTCTTTGCTTTGAAGATTAGGATAATGTATAGCTATAATGAGATTCATCAGCGACATTGTATGGTATGAAAGTAGTTCACGTGCTCTGGGCTACAAGGCTAGCATTTACATACACACACCGGGGATTAAAGGAAGAACGTACAATATTCACTCACTGATTATTTCCAGATTGGACTACTGTAATCTCCTCCTAACTGGCCTCCCTGACAATTACCTCTCTCCACTCCAATCTATCCTCAATGCTGCTGCCCGGCTCATCTTCCTCACCAAACGCACTACGTCTACCTCCCCTCTCCTACAGGCCCTTCACTGGCTTCCCTTCCCTTTCAGAATCCAATTCAAACTTCTCACACTCACTTACAAGCACTCACCCACTCCTCTCCCATCTACATCTCTGACCTTATCTCCCTTTACTCTCCCACCCGTCCTCTTCGCTCTGCTAATGCACGCCAACTCTCCTGTCTTCTGATTACTTCCTCCCACTCCTATCTCCAAGAATTTTCACGTGCTGCTCCCTTTCTCTGGAATTCTTTACCTCTCCCCCTCAGACTCTCCACCTCTCTACAAAACTTCAAACGGGCTCTTAAGACCCATTTCTTTACCAAACCCAGCCAAATCTCATCCTAACCCTCTGTTCCATGCTCTCTATGTACCCCATCTGTGTCACCCCTGTCTGTCTACCCCCTCCCCTTAGAATGTAAGCTCTCACGAGTAGGGCCCTCTTCCCTCATGTGCTTATACTTTTCTTAATTTAATAATCCTCAACTGCCCAGATCCTGCAGTTTTTTGGCCACCTGGAACTTATCTCTATGTTGTTTACTGGTGTAGAAATGCTTAGTTACCCTGTACTTATCCTATATTGTCTTCAACTGTAAGTCACTGTTTTCCTGCTTTGACTATGTGCATATGTACTCTGCAATTGGGCGCTGCGGAACCCTTGTGGCGCCATATAAATAAAGGATAATAATAATAATAATAATAATAATAATAATAATAATAATATTCCCTGTTTGTACAGTATATACGCAGGTATACATCTGCATATATATATTTCCTTATCTGCATTTGAGCTACATCCAGCTTAATAATCAGGAATCCCCTTATGGTGGCATCTTCACTGGCCCCAGCAGGCTGTGAGTGTAACCTTAACACAAGCCAATGCTGTGAGTTCATCCTAGGGGGAGTGACCAATCAGACTCCTGCTAAGATGAATCATACAGATCTCATACACAGACCAATAGGAAGCTGCAGGACTTTTGTGTTTCAGTCGCTTTCACCCACCTACTGTATTAGAGTGAGTTGAGGACAGAGCTATTAATGGTTGATAGTTTTAATCTATCAACTAGAAACCATCCATGGTTGAACCATGGATGATTTAACTTTGGACATGCGCAGATGGCACCTATGCAGACTGCAGCTGGTTCTTACAATTGTGGCTCCTTATGTTCTCCATAGGGGCCTCCCATTGATGATAAAACTAGTTACATCGCCATCAGACCATCGAAGGTTGCTAGCTGTCTATGTTTAATGGGCAACTCTTCAAACCCTGTAAAGCCTCTTTCTGAGTTGGATACAGCAGCAATGTCGGACACAGTGGAGTATTGTTTTCCATATGTGCATGCATCTGAGTTGCTCCACGCATGTAACCCGATAGTGGGGGTAATTCAGACCTGATCGTAGCAGCAAATTTGTTAGCAGTTGGGCAGAACCATTTGCTGCTACGATCGGGTCTGAATTACCCCGAGTGTCCATGCAGAGATGCAGTACAGATTTGGAAGCATGGCATCATGGGCAGCAACTGGGAGGTAAGAGGGGTGGGGGTGGGAGGTGACTAAACGGACGCACGGAAATGTTGCATTTTATGGGGGTATCACTGAAAATGGATGCTCACGTAGGAGGCCATAGTCAGATGAAGAACTTACCATAGGGCTGGCGCAGGTTTTGATGATGCAACCAATGGTGGCAGCTTAAGACACACCAGAGGTAATGCAGCATCTATAGACCCTGCGAGTAGGCATCTCAGAGGGATGTGTGGATGTACACAAGTGATGAGCTTTGTAGCAGCATTAGCATGAAGTCGCAGACGCAAGGATGAGCGCTACTGCGTCCTACTCAGAATCAATAATATGGTTCAGAAGGGCGATGGATGAGTGGATGGGGTCAGATCCATGCTACATAATATGCTTTAAAGATACAGGTGAGGGGTCCTGGGGTGCACACCGGTAATGAGAGGTGCGACCCTGCGGAGACCTTTCAGTAGTACTGCATACAAAGACAAAGGTTGCAGGTGCACAATTCAAACATTACCAATTTATTATTAATAATAATTGCAATAAAATTTTGCATTTTAAGCAAGGTTCTTCGCATAGTTATGGCCATAAGTAACGGCTTGCCCACCGCGTCCAGGTGACCTCATTAGTCGGGCAAGTCCCTAACATTTTGGGGGGTACAAATCTAGGGTGCGGGACCCCCCAAAATGAAGCAGCTGAGTGACCCCAGGGCAACACAAAAGTGAAAAAATATATAGTGAAAAAGTGAAAATAGGTTAGTGAGAGAGGCTGCTGAAAACAGCAGGGGTAAATTAGTGAGAGGTAATGAAGGGGGAGATAAAGTAGTGAGAGGTAAAGTAGTGAAAAGTGAAGGTAGGAAATGAATTACATTGAAACAAAACACACGATAGGGATGAAAGTAAATATGAAAATAAGTGTTAATATGTGTTGCTCCTGAGGCAAAACAGCCACAACAGTCCAGGGGGACCCACACCCCGGAAATGCACCCCCATCTGATAATCCAATATACATTTGTGCAGGACTCATCTTGCTCTGCATGCAGTCTAAGAAATGTCAGGAACCTGATTAAAACCAATATATAGGACAGGTTTCATATTTACTTTCATCCCTATCGTGTGTTTTGTTTCAATGTAATTCATTTCCTAGGAATAGTAACCTGTGGCGAGCGCAGTGTGTCCGCAAGGGTATGAGTTTGTATTGATGTTGGTCACATAACATGAAATATACAAGATTTGACCCAAGAAACGTGTCAACCAGTTGTGTGTCATGTCGACATATTGACCCTGACGACCTGTTGTAAGTGTTGATCTAATGCGTGTCAACCACTTGGTGTCGACCTAATCTGTCTACCATAATACTGACGATCCATTGATCCACACCCCCACCTTCTATGTGATGTGTTATAGAAGAAAAAAAGGCATTTCGGCATTAGTGCAATTATTAGTGTCAGCGCAGGGCGCTTTAAGAAGAGGAGGAGGCCCATGTGCTGCCTCCTCCATTTAGGCCCCCTCCTCTCTGTCGGGAGCGTTGTAGAGTCTAAACACTAGAGGGCTCAGACTCTACTGCACATGCGCAGATCTCCAGGAAAATGGTGCGGCGCCCATTTTCCCATTGATTTCTCTACTGCGCATGTGCAGAACTCAGTGAAAATGGCCACTGCACTATTTTCACGGGGTTATAACAGCGCCGGTGACGTCGGCATGGGACTCCGGAGGGGTGAGTATTAAAAAAAATGGGTGCAGCATTTGTGGTGTGGGCCTCTCCTGGACTCAGGAGCCCGTGCGCGTCGCACACACTGCACCCATTCTAGATACGCCAGTGTGTCAGAGCTATTGGTGTCTTCTATGCCTTACCTACACTGCTGACAATCACAGGCGTGCGCAGAGACTGACTGGCAGGTGCCGCTCCGGACTTCCCCCCCTCCACGGCATTATAGTGTTCTCTCACTGGGATGCGGTCAAGATGCCGCCGGCCGGAATCCCGGCGGTCGAAATACCGACGCCGGAATCCCGACCGCCACAATCCCGACATATTCTCCCTCCGTGGGTGTCCACGACACCCATAGAGGGAGGCTATAATAGTGTGCCGAGCGTAGCGAGGCACCGTGCCCGTAGCGTGGCGAGCGAAGCGAGCCCGCAAGGGGCTGCGTTCCGCTCGCCACCCCTGTCGGCATTGTGTGGTCGGGATTCCGGCGTCGGTATCTCGACCGCCGGGATTCCGTCCAGCGGCATTTAGTACTGATCCCCTCTCACCTCCCCTGTCCTGGATATAGACTACTCACCTGGGCAGCCCAGGTGAGCGGCCCAGGTGAGCAGTCTATATCCAGGACAGGGGAGGTGAGAGAACACTATAATGCCGTGGAGGGGGGGGGGAGTCCGGAGCGGCACCCGCCAGTCAGTCTCTGCGCACGTCTGTGCTGACAATCACAAGGAAGATGGCAGAAGTTAGGAGAAAAGGGCGTGTGGGGGGGGGGGGGTGATGCTGCACATGGGATATACGTTTTATTGACAGGAGAATTTAGCTACACTCTGTATAACCTAACCAATGGTGTTAGATTTTTATTTTATTTTGTGAATTACACCCTCTTGGGAAATTATGGAAATTAAAAAATGCCATCAAGATCTTTTAATGTAATGAAAATCAAAACATAAAGCCATGGTGTTCAGAACTCCCGTATGCATGTGCAATGGTGATATGCCATACATATATTCCTGTCTGATTTCTAATGGTTAATTCCAAGTACTGTACTTCTTGGAGAAGTAACATGCAGTCAATACAGTGTAACCAGTAATTTGGCACCCAGAAAGACTAATGAAGAGGCTTATTTGTCACATAGTAAGTAGCAAATATTTCACACAAAGCTCTGAATGATCTACATCTCAAGAGTCAACTTATCTCTTTGCCTGACGTTAATGAGTTTAAATCCAGAAAGGTGAATTGATTTTAAAATGATGAAATTAATTAAAACAGCAGTTGGTTATTAATATTGCATGAATAATTGAATTATCAGAGGTAGTTTCCACCTGCAGTAGTTTGAAATAGTGTCATTTGTAAGTTTAAGTGTCTACCTATCACCTCAAATTAGTGCTTTCACTGCTTTTATTTATTAGCACTTCAAGATCTACCCATATAGCAGGCTACTTATATGAAATAGACATTATCATTGGTTGAGTTATTTCTCCAGCTCTTCCATGCACTGTAGCCACTCCTTTATGTCAGTGGTGTGTTCTAAGTTACGGTACACTTTAAGGCAGTGTCCTCCGAGAATGTTTTGAGTTCACTCCAATGAGTCACACTCATGTACACACCAGTGCCGTAACTAGACATTTGGGTGCTCTGTGACAGAAAAATAATTGGTGTCCCTTCTCCCACCATATTTAACAAATGTTACGCCGAAGGTGCGTAACATTTTTTATAGGGGCATGGCTTTATGGGGAAAGAGCATGGCCACCGAATAGTACCAATCAAGATTACATAGCTCATTAGTGTCCGTTATTCACCTTACACCACACAGTAGTACCCCTTACACACATTTCACCACAGTTGAGCCCCTGATACACATTATGCCAGGTAGAACCCCTGATACACATTATGCCAGTTAGAGCCCACATTATGCCAGGTAGAAGCCCACATTATACCAGGTAGAGCCCCTGATACAAATTGTGCCAGGTACAGCCCACATTTTGCTATGTAGAGCCCCTGATACACATTATGCCTGGTTGAGATCACATAATGCCAGGTAGAGCTCCTGATGCACATTATGCCAGGTAAAGCTCCTGATAAACATTATGCCAATTAGAGCTCCTGATGCACATTATGCCAGGTAGAGACCCTGATCCACTTTATGCTAGGTAGAGCTCACATTAGATTAGGTAGAGACCCTGATACATATTATGCCAGATAGAGCACCTGATGCACATTATGCCAGGTACAGCCCACATTATGTCAGGTGGAGCCCCTGATACACATTATGCCAGGTAGAGCCCATGTTATGCCAAGTGGAGCCCCTGATACACATTATGCCAGGTAGATACCACATTATTTCAGGTAGAGCCCCTGAGACACATAATGCTAAGCAGAGCCTACATTATGCAGGTAGAGCCGCTGAAGCACATTTCACCAGGTAGAGCACACATTATGCCAGGTAGAGCACCTGATACACTGTATGCCATGTAGAACCCACATTATGCCATGTAGAACCCCCGATACAGAGTGTGTTTTTTTTATGCCAGTACACGCTGGCCGGGAGGCACACACCATGTGGGTGACAGGCTTTGATAATGCAACAACAGAACAGGAAGCTGGGAGGACTCTGTAGCAACACCTAAATATAAGTAGCTGGGCACTGCAGCTATCATGCATGGCAACACTTTGTGGCATGGACCTATGGGTGTTGTCAGCGGTTCTGCGCCCACAGTGCATATGTGCTGTGTGCCAGGCACCACTGTCACACACCTAGTTATGGCCTGGTAAACACTGTGGGGCTGATTCAGAGGTGGATGCAGTGGTGATGTCGCATGCAATCGGATGTTTAACATTTGCGGATGTGTCCCAACTGCTAATTGAACAAATTTGGATGCAGGAAGAGTGAATTTCAGTGGGTGTTTCTGAGAAGTAACAGGGGTATGGCCAGCCAGATGTGGGTGTGTCACTGACAGCGGCTTCGTCTAAAGGTGCAGAAACGCTCAAACAGGGTGCCAAATTCAGAAACAGCACCTGCCTTAGGGCTGGTGCCAGGGCCATTTCAAGAGAGGAGGGGCAGCCTCTGTAGGGGGCCCCCTCCTCTGTGGCAGTATTAGACTCTGTCATAATGCCAGACTTTACTGTGCATGCGCAGGTCTCCAGGAACATGGTGCCCGCGTTTTGTTCCGGGTACATTTCCAGTGTGCATGCGCAAATCACTCGGAAATGGCCGCAGCAGCCATTTTCCGAGTGATTTCTGTCTGCAGTGCAGGGTCGCCGTAGCGGGCCTCCGGAAGGGGTAAGTATAATATATGGTGGTACAAGTTTTGATGTTGTGACCAATGGTGCACCCACTGAGACAGACTTGCACTGCAGCAAGTTGGTAAGTGGCATTAGCATAAAGACGCAGAAGCGGCTGCGCCAAAAGATGAAGCTGCATCTGCAGATGACTCACAATCATCCTTCATATACACTTACTGCACACTGGGGGTAATTCCAAGTTGATCGCAGTAGGATTTTTTTTTAGCAGTTTGGAAAAACCATGGCCCTCATTCCGAGTCGTTCGCTCGGTAATTTTCTTCGCATCGCAGTGAAATTCCGCTTAGTACGCATGCGCAATATTCGCACTGCGACTGCGCCAAGTAATTTTACAATGAAGATAGTATTTTTACTCACGGCTTTTTCTTCGCTCTGGCGAACGTAGTGTGATTGACAGGAAATGGGTGTTACTGGGCGGAAACACAGCGTTTTTGGGGCGTGTGGATAAAAACGCTACCGTTTCCGGAAAAAACGCAGGAGTGGCCGGAGAAACGGGGGAGTGTCTGGGCGAACGCTGGGTGTGTTTATGACGTCAAACCAGGAACGACAAGCACTGAACTGAACGCAGATGCCGAGTAAGTCTGAAGCTACTCTGAAACTGCTAAGTAGTTTGTAATCGCAATATTGCGAATACATCGGTCGCAATTTTAAGAAGCTAAGATACACTCCCAGTAGGCGTAGGCTTAGCGTGAGCAACTCTGCTAAATTCGCCTTGCGAGCGATCAACTCGGAATGAGGGCCCATGTGCACTGCAGGGTAGGCAGATATAGCATGTGCAGAGAGAGTTAGATTTGGGTGGGGTGTGTTCAATCTGAAATCTAAATTGCAGTCAGTATTTACCCTGCACAGAAACAATATAATCCACCCAAATCTAACTCTCTCTGCAAATGTTATATCTGCTCCCCTGCAGTGCACATGGTTTTGCCCAACTGCTAACAAAGTTTCTGCTGCGATCAACTCAGAATTACCCCCCATGTGCACTGCAGGGGGGCAGATATAACATTTGCATTGAGAGTTAGATTTGGGTGGGTTATTTTGTTTCTGTGCAGGATAAATACTGTCTGCTTTACTTTTCCACTGTAATTTAGATTGCAGATTTAACTCACCACACCCAAATCTCTCTCTCTCTGCACATGTTATATCTGCCCCCCTGCAGTGCATATTGGTTTGCCCAACTGCTAAAAAATTTCCTGCTGCAATCAACTTGGAATTACCCCCTATGTCATCTATGCAGACTATGGCTAGTCCTATAACAGGTTAAATGAATGAGCTTAATTTCACCTATAGGGGGAAGCCTGCTTCTTCCACTATATAACTCTCAGTCTGTAGCTTCCTGCTGCCTTTATTCCCCTATACATTGTCACATGTAGCTCTGTCCTCACTAACGCATCAGCCGTCTCCTGATATACTCTGTGCTGCTGAGGACCATGATCTTTCCACTATATAACTCTTAGTCTGTGACTTCCTGCTGACTCCATTCCCCTCCTCACATAATGTCACTGACCCTGTCATATGTAGCCCTATCCTCACTGGCACGTCACTCATCTCCTGATATACTCTGTGCTGCTGGGGACGCAGCTTCTTCCACTATATAATTCTCAGTATGTGGCCTCCTGCTGCCTCCATTCCCCTCCCTGCATCATGTCAATGCCCCTGTCACATGCAGCCTGACCTCACTGACACATCCTCCATCTCCTGATATACTCTGTGCTGCTGGGGCACTCTGCTCCTTCCACTATATAACTCTTAGTCTGTGGCTTCCTGCTGCCTCCCTGCATCATGTCACTACCCCACATGCAGCCCTTACCTCCCAATAATCACATGAATGGACAATGGCTCCCACAAAATCAGCTCACTCACTTCTTGCTGCTGCACCAGCTCCAACCTAATTGTTCTGCACTGGACACTTGAAAACAGGATACCCACAGGTACTGTATGTAGGATATCAAGACTGATGGGTAATCAGACCCTGATCAAATGCACATTAAAGATGTGTTATAGAAATCTATGGGAGACATTTAAAAAACAGTGATAAGAGCAGAGAAGTGAGCCAGTGGAGAAATTGCCCATGGCAACCAATCAGCACTGAAGTAACATCTATAATTTGCATACTATAAAATGATACAGAGCTGCTGATTGGTTGATGGGGCCACTTCTCCACTGGCTCACTTCTCCGCTCTTATCACTGCTTAGTAAATGTCCCCCATAGAGACAGAGTGATTTAAGAGACAGAGTAGATGAAATAAACCAGAAGGTGAGAGGAACATAGTATATACAGTATATGCAGGAACAGAACAGTGAATGGTAAACCCTGAAGCTGACACTGTGGGGCTGATTCTGATTTGGATACAGCTGCGTCTATTATCGGTCGCCCGTCTGTGACTTTATGCAAATATCGCTACAGTACCCTTCCCTGGTATACATCCATGCGTCCAAATGTTCACGGACTGAGACGCCCACTGTCCATAGACGCTGGAATACTGTTTGGTGCTTCCACAGACACACTATCAGTTGCACCAGCCCCGCCTGCATGTTTTCTAGGCTCCCTATACTGGGGGTGGGTACGGGATGCCAACAGTTAAGATGCTGCCAGTCAGAAAACTGACAGCGGCATACCAACGGTTAGAATCCCACCAATCCTGCCGGCTTCTGAACATTGTTGGGATTCTGATGCTGACCGTCAGGATGCCAACTACATCCCATATATAGGGGCTAATTCCGAGATGACCGCATCCATGTGGTCTGTGCGTGCGAGACCCTTCTCCTTGTGACCGCATCCAGGAAGGATGTGGCCGCAAGATGATTGACAGCGGCGGCTGTTTGCTGGGCGGCGATGCGGCATTGGGGATGCGGGGTGGCCCAAATGGGGGCGTGGCGTGACCGTTTTCGGGGCGGCTGGGTGACGTCACACGTAGCCGCTCTGATTAAAAAAATGTCTGCGTATGCAGTGATCTGCTTCCGTCTCTGAATCAGATGCATAGTGCATATGTGTCTAATAATGATAGGTAACGGAGACGGGTGTGGTTCGTTTTATCGACAGTATCTAGGTCGACAATGTTTAGGTCGACCACTATAGGTCGACAGTCACTAGGTCGACATGGATGGAATGCGGACAGGGTTTCTAGGTCGACATGTGCTAGGTCGACAGGTCTAAAGGTCGACATGAGGAATTTTTTTTTTTTTTTGGTGTCGTTTTCTTCGTAGAGTGACCGGGATCCCAAATTAGTGCACCGCGTCCCCTCGCCATGCTTCGGGCATGGTGCCTTCACTCCGCTACCGCTTCGCTCGGCACACTTTACCATTCCAATCATAGTCCACGTGGATCGTTAAGTATGAAAAAATCCCCCCAAAAAAATAAAAATGTGAAAAACTCATGTCGACCTTTAGACCTGTCGACCTAGCACATGTCGACCTAGAAACCCTGTCGACCTTCCATCCATGTCGACCTAGTGACTGTCGACCTATAGTGGTCGACCTAAACATTGTCGACCTAGACACTGTCGATCTTCAGACCGGATCCCAACGGAGACACCTAACCCCTAATTCTATTTCTCAGTATGGTGAAGTGTCTATGATGTCATGGAGGTACAGGATACAGGCAATACCCAACTGCCCCACTCATTGTTCCACACCTGTGTAGGACTGTAGGACGGAGCAATGGCTGAGCAGAGAATCCTAGGGCTGGCAGAGGTTGTGCCTGAGCCTGTGACACAGTGCTGGGGAGGATATGGGAGAGAGAGCAGGGAGGAGCTGTAGCACTACACTGATCTTTGTCTGCTCCAATCAGTTATATGTGCACAGCAGCCTTGTTAGTGTCACTCTGGATTCAAAGCAAAGCATCAGTCTGTGGCTCTCTCTGCTGGTTACTGACATATCCAGTCCAGGAGCAAAGGGGCAGCAGAGCAGCCAACACTCTCCATCAGGCACAGGGGACTGCATGCTGCAGATGCCACACTCTCAGCAGCAGCACTGAAACTAGTCCACACCTGGTCACCTGTACTTCCCAGTGGCTATTGTTTGCAGGCAGCACATTGCACCATGTAACTGTATGCTTCCTTCCTCCAGGATGCAGCTCATTGCTACTTTCTACTACTGATCAGCTGGGATATGCGAGGACCCAGACTGACACTGGGGCCACTCAGGACTGCAACTTTGTGATACACCCCCAACATGAACACACCGGTTTGATACATGTGTCCCTCTTTGAGAAGCACAGTATGTCACCCTCAATCACCATCTGGCCGGAGGATAGGGCAGTGGAACCAGGCTCCTTGCTGCAGATGAAGCACTGATCCTTCCTATCAGTAAGTTGCTAGGTTCTGTGAATACTGACTATAAATGTATGATCCTCTGCCGAGCAGTTACAATAAGTTATACTTTATAGGCTCTATAACAAGTGCAGACTTGTGTATTGCTCTAAATGATTTAATTACTGCAATATAACAGTTTCCTATGGTGTCTGCCTCAGCAATAGGGAAAGTATAATGTTTCATAGATTATAGTTGTACAGTATGCACTTCATGTGTGTTTCTGGCAATGGACTTTGTCATTTATGCATTTAGGGTTCATTGTTTGGAAACTTGGCCTCATACTTCAAGCTGACTAGTACCCCTACCCCATTCTTCACCCCCCTATAGTTAAGTAGGGTTATTAATGCCCTCTCTATATTCCTATCATATAGGCAGTTCTATACTTGCCAGACACTCCATGTGATATACTCATAAGTGCATAAACGGTTTATCTCCCATCCAACTATTGTATTTATAAATGTTATAAATGTATGTAATTGTGACTGATCTGTGATGGACGATTGTTATGCAATTAGTGAAAGTGTTAATTAATATTCATCCATGTTGTATATGTGATGCCTGTTTGCAGAGTGGCCATTGTATCGTCTGAATTTTATATGCAATTGTTCACAGCATCTCCTCACAATCCTTTCCATATAACTTATGCCGGGCTAAGCTTAGTTGAAGCGACAGAGAAATTGTCTTTGTGTCAGGTGCAAGGACCAGCTGCTTCTTCCAGTGGCTGATGAAATGGACAAGCTGCTACCAGGACAGATGACCTCCCGCCGCCGCTTCCCCGTGTGCTCACAAAGAGAGTGCCCCTAGGATCACTTTCATTATCCCTTTATAGATCATCCGTATCTCTGGCAGGAGTGTAAGGAGCCCAGGTCTGTTCCTGCATTGAGTCAGCTGGATGAGAGGGAGTCAGATGGTGCTGCGTGCTCTTGGATGAAAGCTGATGCACTCTCAGGTTGTGTTTATTGTGAGTTTATTAGCACTCTAGTCTATAGAGGCAGATGAAGTTCTGGGAACAGCTGCTTACCCGGTATCAGTTTGTATATATTGCCTTTGATATTTTCTGTAGTGGAATAAGGTCTTTGCTAAACAACTTAACAGCTTTGAGATTTAAGTTGAGCTTTGGTCGCTGTCCACGACTCAGTGCTGAAAGTCCTGTTTTGTCTGACAGTCAGTCCCTTCTTTCGTGGAGCTTTGGTCGCTGTCCACGACTCAGTGCTGAAAGTCCTGTTTGTCTGACAGTCAGTCCCTTTTTTCGTGGAGCTTTGGTCGCTGTCCACGACTCAGTGCTGAAAGCCCTATTTGTCTGCCAGTCAGTTCCTTCTTTCGTGGATATGTTAAACTTTCTACTAGTTATATGCAAAGAAGTCTCTGTCTCTTTATAAAGAAAAACTATCTTTGCCAAACTCTCTTTTAGTCCTACATTAAAGAAGTTTTGTTTGTAACATTGGGAATGCCAAAGAAAATCAGCTTAACCATTTAATTCATTAGTGCATTGTTATATGTGCACTAAATGATAGGTAAATATTATTATATATGATAAATATAGGATACAACTTCCATTGTGTAATTAGTGCCAGACATTGATCAAGAAGCTATTTCAATTATGATATGGCGACTTATTAGGATCTGGATTTAAATGCAGTTACTCTGTGCCAGAAACATTCTCCTCAATGTGCAATCTATTCTGCTATATAACCAAATGGTATCATAGCAACATCTTGTGACATTTAGCGCTACATGTTGAGCACTAAGTTTTCGCTAGTGAATGTGCATTGATTTTATCCTCAGGTACAAACACTGGTTTGTCAGATTATTTCATAAACCTACATTTCAGCTTGCTTGATTTAATAATTAAATCAGATCAGGGTAATGATAGATTAATGGCTGCAATTAGCAGGCTGCTTACACATAATAAATTTTTTAATGCTTTGTTGTAAATAAGTGAGTCAGGATCTGAACATACTGAGCATGTAATGCAGACAGATCCATTTGCTTATGAAGTGGCCATACATTATCTGGATAACCAGTTCATGTACTTTACAGTCCCTGATCTGCATTTCCATTACTGATTTTTTAATTTGAAATGGGGGGGGGGGGGGGGGGGGGGCTACATTTGGAGTAGCAGAAATGCATAAAAATGTATAATTTAGAACCATACTCACTTGCTAACGAAGTGCCAGGCGAAAATCAAACTCAAACAACATCCTTAGATGTGTATTGTGAATGCAGCCGCGCCACTAACATTAAAAATGAAAATGTGTTTTGTTATAGTCGAGCATAATGGGAAGACTGCCATTGAAAAGGTCACTACATATTCATTTTCCTATCTGACACAGCTTGGTTTCGCAAGGCATTCATTTTGCAGATGTGAGGCAATTTATATTTAGAATCTTATTCTCTTGGAATGTGTTTTGTTTTGTTGTGGGGAGAAAAAAAATGAAGCTATTGTTTGATTGATGTGGTTCAAGTGTTTCAATGGTCGAGGCGGTGCAGAATAGACTCAACGTCCTTGAGTTTGCAGTCACTGACCCATTAGTTTATAGGGAAAAAAAAGTCTGCATTAAAATGGCTGAAAATGAGTTTTTCCCTAGTTCAAGGGAGTCTTCTGTGAAACAGCAAAACATGGAAATAATCTCACATATGATGATTGACAGCCGTTAACATAAAATGTTAATTGTAGAATGACTTTTTGTAAAGAGCTCTGAGCTTAGTACATACGGTACATACAGCATGGTGCACAAGGTTACCAGAATCCGCCATGTATTCATTTACCCAACCTTCCTCACTCACTTGTTTTCCCCCTAGAAACATCAATGCTTTGTGGGTTTATTTCAAAGGTTCATGCTGAGTACTTTTTTTTCTAGTTCAATCTTTAAATGGTTTACTTCACCCCATACTGTGATATATGCAAGGTAGGGTCAGGAGGCCAGAAAGTATTCAGAGGAAACATACTCATGCAGTCCAGATCATCTAATCATAAGTCTCAGGGAATCAGGTCTCAGACGCAGCTGGCTGTCTGATTGCATCGTCTATCAGTCAGACATTGCAGAATAACCGGTGCATCTTCTTAAGAACTTACGAAGTGTGGCTGCGATATGTGAGATTTCCAACAGTTAAATTCATATAGGTGGCACAAAAAGTTCAGATCACTTGTAATTCACTAACACACAAACATACTACTGAATGCACAGCCGCAAACTGTAGCCAGCGTAGGCATGCCAGGATTATAGTTTATTTAGAATTTGGTATCAGAATAAAATTGTGGATTGATTGGTTTAGGCTGGTACAGACATCTAGAAACAGGAAAATACCAGGCTATTTCAATTTACAACTTTTAATAGGTATTAACCCAAATGAACCCATGCCAGATTTGCCGAAATAAGTGTGAAGTGTTTTTTAAAGGGTTAATAGAAGCGCAGCATTGTGCAAGTTTGGCTCAAAGGCTGAATAGTTCAGGGCTTGTTCAGGATTACAGTCAATCAGTATACAGCATACCCTGGCTTCAGAACACACTGTGCTACTTACAGTATTTATAGCAATGACTTAATAAATTAAAAAAAGATCAATTTAAAAATCTACCCAGCTAATACATCTATTGTCTGAAGCACATATTGTCATCTCTCACACAGTGACTTCCGTTCTGCCAATGGAGACTGTAATGGAATGTTTTCTCTTGAACAGGGTATGAGAGTTGCATAAAAACAAATCGGAGTGTTAGGTACTGCACTCTGACAATCAAAAAATAGCAAAACACCAAAGACACTTTTTCTCACACAACTTGTCTCGCTGAGGCCACCAGTCCATATGGCATACAGCAGGTGACTTGCGGTGAGCCCGGAGGTTAGTGCCTTGCCTCAGCCTTTCCGTTTGTTAACTCTTGTGCCTCAGCCTTTCCGTTTGTTAACTCTTGTGCCTCAGCCTTTCTGCAAATGTGCAGGATCGTGACTGCTGGGATCCTAGCCGGTACACCTTTGCACAGCTATAGTGTCTTTCACCTAGCCCTGGGCCGTATACTTCACGATTCACATTGTACCTTAAGATCACAGAAATTGCACAATGGATCGATGTTATTCCTATAATGTAAATATGTCCATCTCTTCAATATAGTTACCATCTCATCTAAAATAAAATAATTAAATCTACTGTTAAAGTACAACCTTACGCTTCTCTTGTCTGCTCCTATGGGGTGAAACAATTTTGTAATTGAAAAAAAAAAGAACCTTTAAATGCAGATTGTACACCAGATTATCATCAGTAATTTGCACCATGCCAACGTAAGCACATTTGTGATTTAACAATAATTACTCAACTTTGCAGCTGGTTGGCCTTTTCTGGTGCTTGACAAACAGCCTCTCACCTACTGTACATGCTATTTCCCCAGAAGTGTAAGCAGATTTTTAGCACGTTTGCATCTGCAAAGCAACTGGGTGTAAGGTACTAAACATTGAGCATAAAGCAATGTACCACAGATTTGCCCGAATATAAATTAAACCATTTCTATTACTAAATTCTTCTTTCTGTTTTTTGTATAATTTAATTTTAAAGTTCAGTGCCACCGTTCTATTTTATATCTACTATCACCGACCCAATTGCATCATTGGGTGTTTGCACAAAGATCATCCGTCAAGATTTATTTAAACAGAAATAAATGACGAACGATTGTCAAATATAAGTCTCCAATTTTCAGTATATGACCCTTACAACAAATATAAGTTAAATAATATTTTTTTTAAAAGTATTTGAATTCTAATTTAAAAGACATAAAAACCTAATGTACACCACAGAGCCTATTTATTATTCTGTATAAAGTGCACTGTAGCATCATAATCTTTCATCTAGATTGGATAATCACTGGTCTGTGTACATGTTATATAGTGTGTGTGTGTGTGTGTGTGTGTGTGTGTGTGTGTGTGTGTGTGTGTGTGTGTGTGTGTGTGTGTGTGGGGAGATGTCAATAAAATTCTAAGAGACCCCACTTGGTAATTAAATATACAAATTCAATAAGAAATTATCCATATTTACACCACATGTTTATTGTTCTATTGACTGGGTTAATGAAGTGAGTGAATCGAACGGAGTCTAATTTGACTTTATCCAGAGCAGGAATACTGCTGATCAAGCAGGAGTTTGTGTTACTGTTGGTCATATAGTCTGCCATTAACCTGTGTTATTGGTCTGCTACACAATGTAATTTTCTTCTTGCTCTATAATCACAACCTTAATGCATTTTTATTTACATATTAAATTATTGATTACATTTAATTACAAATGAGCAAGGTGTAATGGTTGTTGTTACCAGGCACTCTTAGATATTGTTTGGTAAGAGGCTGTATTGTGAGCCAGAGAACTGGATTGTGATTGGCTGTACCATGTCTCATATTTACCATCAGTACAGTGCTGCAAGGACTTTTATTTAGAACGAGTTGGGACAGCACAGCATTCAGGGCTGGCTGGGATGTAGCTACTAGGGGGGTGCTGGGTATCACACCTGCATCATATATTTCTGTAATGTACTTTATGTAGACAAACGAACAACTGAACATATAAACTTCAAAAGAACACTGATTTGGCCCAAGGGCTATACATTTTCCAGAATGGGCATCTAGATTTGCTGGGAGGTATTTCTAAGAAGTGTGTAGCCACGCCCACTGTGGTGCAGTCACGCTCCCTGTGGTGCAGTCACACCCTCAGTGTGCATTGCCCACACCCATCCGTGGGTAAAATCACTCTGCAGAGGCAGACGTGTGTGCCACTGCAGACTAGGGTGCATTTGGTACACGTGTAATACACATGCAACTTATGTGGCCACATCTATTGACTATTCGCATACTGTGCACGCATCTTTACGAAGGTACGATTGAGAGTGTTACATTTCCGGGTAGCAACTGGGCAAAAACAAAGAATGCAGGCAATATATTCTGTGGGTGTGTCTGGTGCATATGCACAGTGTATGGCAAATTCAGACAGATCTCCTGCCCCTAGTATTGGGAAGGTGTAAGTGCCAATGATAGTGATGCAACTTCTCTTGCAAATTTAGCAGTGGGGACAGTGCGCTTGCAAGGATGCATACAATTCACAGTCCGTTCTCAGCTGCCGTCCAGAGTTGCGGTCATATTATGTACCGCTGCGCTCATCGCAGGTTACTGTTCCCAATCTTAGCCCACGTGGATGGTATTATGCGATATTCAATTGATTTGCACCCTCGATCTCCCATCTAAAGTGATGGGAGATCGCAGGGTGTAATACAGTTGTTTTGGGGTTTTTTGCGCTGATCGCACCCATAAGGTCAGGTTTAGCTGCGTAAAGCAACTGAACTTGACCAAAGTGCTGGGCGCGATCACGAAAAGTGCCGTTTGGGTGCCCAAACGGGTCACTTTTCGTGCATTTCAGCTCACCAGCCCTCAGAGGGTGCAACCTAAAATGCAGACGCCAGCAGCCATCATGCCTGAATGGAGCTACAATAGAATAGCTGCGATTGGGCGTCATCTAGTGGCTGCTGGTGGGAAAACATTTGAAACTCGCCCACTGACTATCTAAACACTATCTATCTATACATTGGAACCCACTTCTGCAAGTGTCTGTTAAATTTTTTTAATTCTATTAATTTGTTGGCATACGTAATATAGGGGGATGTTTCTCCTGTATAAGAGAGGTTTGGGCAAAACTGAAACACATTTGTTACATATATAAGAGAAGCAGTGTGGCTGCATTTTAGTCCTAAAAGTCTACACGGTCTTAATGTCAGTAAGTGGGAGTATTTGCTACCATGTACAAAGGACCGCATTTTGATCGAGGTTAGAACTCGGTACAGAGATGAAAATACGCTCTTTTTTAAGGTCTCTTACGCCCATTTTAGGTCTCATTTTTTTATCACATTTGTACTTTTCTTTGTACGGATAAATAGAATATTAGAACACGCACTCTACTCCTGTGACATGACATAATACTAATACTACTATTATTATTATTATTAATAATAATAATAATAATAATAATGATAATAACAACAGGATGTGGTATGTAGTACTACAGGTTGAGTATCCCTTATCCAAAATTCAAAATCCCACATTTTTGGGTCCCCTACTGAGATAATGACATAATATATATATATATATATATATATATATATATATATTATGTGTATATATAGATATATTATATAATTATATCATATAATATACATATATGTGTCATCTCAGTAGGGGAACCAATAATGCGTGATTTTGAAATTTTGGATAAGGGTTACTCAACCTGTATAATACCTGTAACAGTTTCTATAGCTCACAAGCAAACACAGGAGAGGCTGGAAGCAGCCATTGTAAGGAATAAAAGTTTGCGCAGCACAGACACTTATTTTGTTCATCTCTTGCCTCCAGTTTCATATTTGTTCTATTAAAATATAGTCCCTTGTTCAAACAGAGTGACAAGTCTGAAATCAGCCAGCGCTGCGAGGACCCTGGAGAGACTGCCCCGGAATCCGAGAGCAGAACAGCTGTCACTGCTGTGATTTCTGAGAAACCCCTCAAAATCACCTTAGGCATTTCTTCCACTTGTGGTTTTATCGATCCATGCTGGTCTATCACACACAGACATATGCTGTGCAGGCTGATGTTCTCTATTTGTCCACCAGGTGGAGCAAAGGATTATTATATTTTCCCCATTTGATGAGTAACTTTTTTTCCTTAAAATCCCAGAGTATTCACAGCTACTGTATTAGCTATGGTTGTGAGCTACAACTGAAAATAATGTATTAATTAGGAATTGCTGGTACAGGTAGCTCTGTTGTGGATGTGGAAATAGGATTGATAGTGCAATGTGTGGAATATATGACATTTTGGTAAAAATGTGTGCAGTATAATGACTGTATGTTGCACATTTACATAGACATGCATTTTATACATTGGATGGCCATAGGAGGAAGTCAAATATCACAATGCCGCATAAACTTGCTATGTTATGCACAATAGTTTGAATCTACTTAAAGGTTAATTCAAGGGCGTAGCTACCATAGGTGCAGGTAGTGCAGCTGCTATGGGGCACAGAGCTGAGAGGGGTCACCTTCCCTGTTACAGTTACATGTGTTATATACAAGGGCGTAGCTACCATAGGTGCAGGGAGTGCAGCTGCTATGGGGCACAGAGCTGAGAGGAGCCACCTTCCCTGTCACAGTTACATGTGTAATATACAAGGGTGTAGTTACCATAGGTGCAGGGAGTGCAGCTGCTATGGGGCCCAGAGCTGAGAGGGGCCACCTTCCCTGTCACAGTTACATGTGTTATATACAGGGTGTAGCTACCATAGGTGCAGGGAGTGCAGCTGCTATGGGGCACAGAGCTGAGAGGAGCCACCTTCCCTGTCACAGTTACATGTGTTATATACAGGGTGTAGCTACCATAGGTGCTGGTAGTGCAGCTGCTATGGGGCACAGAGCTGAGAGGGGCCACCTTCCCTGTCACAGTTACATGTGTTATATACATGGGCGTAGCTACCATAGGTGCAGGTAGTGCAGCTGCTATGGGGCCCAGAGCTGAGAGGGGCCACCTTCCCTGTCACAGTTACATGTGTTATAGGTGCAGGGAGTGCAGCTGCTATGGAGCCCAGAGCTGAGAGGGGTCACCTTCCCTGTCACAGTTACATGTGTTATATACAGGGTGTAGCTACCATAGGTGCAGGTAGTGCAGCTGCTATGGGGCACAGAGCTGAGAGGGGTCACCTTCCCTGTTACAGTTACATGTGTAATATACAAGGGCGTAGCTACCATAGGTGCAGGTAGTGCAGCTGCTATGGGGCCCAGAGCTGAGAGGAGCCACCTTCCCTGTCACAGTTACATGTGTTATATACAGGGTGTAGCTACCATAGGTGCAGGGAGTGCAGCTGCTATGGAGCACAGAGCTGAGAGGAGCCACCTTCCCTGTCACAGTTACATGTGTTATATACAGGGTGTAGCTACCATAGGTGCAGGGAGTGCAGCTGCTATGGAGCACAGAGCTGAGAGGAACCACCTTCCCTATCACAGTTACATGTGTTATATACAGGGTGTAGCTACCATAGGTGCAGGGAGTGCAGCTGCTATGGGGCACAGAGCTGAGAGGAGCCACCTTCCCTGTCACAGTTACATGTGTTATATACAGGGTGTAGCTACCATAGGTGCAGGGAGTGCAGCTGCTATGGGGCCAGAGCTGAGAGGTGTCACCTTCCCTGTCACAGTTACATGTGTTATATACAGGGTGTAGCTACCATAGGTGCAGGGAGTGCAGCTGCTATGGAGCCCAGAGCTGAGAGGGGTCACCTTCCCTGTTACAGTTACATGTGTTATATACAAGGGTGTAGCTACCATAGATGCAGGCAGTGCAGCTGCTATGGGGCACAGAGCTGAGAGGAGCCCACCTTCCCTGTCACAGTTACATGTGTTATATACAGGGTGTAGCTACCATAGGTGCTGGGACTGCAGCTGCTATGGAGCCCAGAGCTGAGAGGAGCCCACCTTCCCTGTCACAGTTACATGTGTTATATACAGGGTGTAGCTACCATAGGTGCTGGTAGTGCAGCTGCTATGGGGCACAGAGCAGAGAGGAGCCACCTTCCCTGTCACAGTTACATGTGTTATATACAGGGTGTAGCTACCATAGGTGCAGGGAGTGCAGCTGCTATGGGGCACAGAGCTGAGAGGAGCCACCTTCCCTGTCACAGTTACATGTGTTATATACAGGGTGTAGCTACCATAGGTGCAGGGAGTGCAGCTGCTATGGAGCCCAGAGCTGAGAGGGGTCACCTTCCCTGTTACAGTTACATGTGTTATATACAGGGTGTAGCTACCATAGAGGCAGGCAGTGCAGCTGCTATGGGGCACAGAGCTGAGAGGAGCCCACCTTCCCTGTCACAGTTACATGTGTTATATACAGGGTGTAGCTACCATAGGTGCTGGGACTGCAGCTGCTATGGAGCCCAGAGCTGAGAGGAGCCCACCTTCCCTGTCACAGTTACATGTGTTATATACAGGGTGTAGCTACCATAGGTGCTGGTAGTGCAGCTGCTATGGGGCACAGAGCTGAGAGGGGCCACCTTCCCTGTCACAGTTACATGTGTTATATACATGGGCGTAGCTACCATAGGTGCAGGTAGTGCAGCTGCTATGGGGCCCAGAGCTGAGAGGGGCCACCTTCCCTGTCACAGTTACATGTGTTATAGGTGCAGGGAGTGCAGCTGCTATGGAGCCCAGAGCTGAGAGGGGTCACCTTCCCTGTCACAGTTACATGTGTTATATACAGGGTGTAGCTACCATAGGTGCAGGTAGTGCAGCTGCTATGGGGCACAGAGCTGAGAGGGGTCACCTTCCCTGTTACAGTTACATGTGTAATATACAAGGGCGTAGCTACCATAGGTGCAGGTAGTGCAGCTGCTATGGGGCCCAGAGCTGAGAGGAGCCACCTTCCCTGTTACAGTTACATGTGTTATATACAGGGTGTAGCTACCATAGGTGCAGGGAGTGCAGCTGCTATGGAGCACAGAGCTGAGAGGAGCCACCTTCCCTGTCACAGTTACATGTGTTATATACAGGGTGTAGCTACCATAGGTGCAGGGAGTGCAGCTGCTATGGAGCACAGAGCTGAGAGGAACCACCTTCCCTGTCACAGTTACATGTGTTATATACAGGGTGTAGCTACCATAGGTGCTGGGACTGCAGCTGCTATGGAGCCCAGAGCTGAGAGGAGCCCACCTTCCCTGTCACAGTTACATGTGTTATATACAGGGTGTAGCTACCATAGGTGCTGGTAGTGCAGCTGCTATGGGGCACAGAGCTGAGAGGGGCCACCTTCCCTGTCACAGTTACATGTGTTATATACATGGGCGTAGCTACCATAGGTGCAGGTAGTGCAGCTGCTATGGGGCCCAGAGCTGAGAGGGGCCACCTTCCCTGTCACAGTTACATGTGTTATAGGTGCAGGGAGTGCAGCTGCTATGGAGCCCAGAGCTGAGAGGGGTCACCTTCCCTGTCACAGTTACATGTGTTATATACAGGGTGTAGCTACCATAGGTGCAGGTAGTGCAGCTGCTATGGGGCACAGAGCTGAGAGGGGTCACCTTCCCTGTTACAGTTACATGTGTAATATACAAGGGCGTAGCTACCATAGGTGCAGGTAGTGCAGCTGCTATGGGGCCCAGAGCTGAGAGGAGCCACCTTCCCTGTCACAGTTACATGTGTTATATACAGGGTGTAGCTACCATAGGTGCAGGGAGTGCAGCTGCTATGGAGCACAGAGCTGAGAGGAGCCACCTTCCCTGTCACAGTTACATGTGTTATATACAGGGTGTAGCTACCATAGGTGCAGGGAGTGCAGCTGCTATGGAGCACAGAGCTGAGAGGAACCACCTTCCCTATCACAGTTACATGTGTTATATACAGGGTGTAGCTACCATAGGTGCAGGGAGTGCAGCTGCTATGGGGCACAGAGCTGAGAGGAGCCACCTTCCCTGTCACAGTTACATGTGTTATATACAGGGTGTAGCTACCATAGGTGCAGGGAGTGCAGCTGCTATGGGGCACAGAGCTGAGAGGAGCCACCTTCCCTGTCACAGTTACATGTGTTATATACAGGGTGTAGCTACCATAGGTGCAGGGAGTGCAGCTGCTATGGAGCCCAGAGCTGAGAGGGGTCACCTTCCCTGTTACAGTTACATGTGTTATATACAAGGGTGTAGCTACCATAGATGCAGGCAGTGCAGCTGCTATGGGGCACAGAGCTGAGAGGAGCCCACCTTCCCTGTCACAGTTACATGTGTTATATACAGGGTGTAGCTACCATAGGTGCTGGGACTGCAGCTGCTATGGAGCCCAGAGCTGAGAGGAGCCCACCTTCCCTGTCACAGTTACATGTGTTATATACAGGGTGTAGCTACCATAGGTGCTGGTAGTGCAGCTGCTATGGGGCACAGAGCTGAGAGGAGCCACCTTCCCTGTCACAGTTACATGTGTTATATACAGGGTGTAGCTACCATAGGTGCAGGGAGTGCAGCTGCTATGGGGCACAGAGCTGAGAGGAGCCACCTTCCCTGTCACAGTTACATGTGTTATATACAGGGTGTAGCTACCATAGGTGCAGGGAGTGCAGCTGCTATGGAGCCCAGAGCTGAGAGGGGTCACCTTCCCTGTTACAGTTACATGTGTTATATACATGGGCGTAGCTACCATAGGTGCAGGTAGTGCAGCTGCTATGGGGCCCAGAGCTGAGAGGGGCCACCTTCCCTGTCACAGTTACATGTGTTATAGGTGCAGGGAGTGCAGCTGCTATGGAGCCCAGAGCTGAGAGGGGTTACCTTCCCTGTCACAGTTACATGTGTTATATACAGGGTGTAGCTACCATAGGTGCAGGTAGTGCAGCTGCTATGGGGCACAGAGCTGAGAGGGGTCACCTTCCCTGTTACAGTTACATGTGTAATATACAAGGGCGTAGCTACCATAGGTGCAGGTAGTGCAGCTGCTATGGGGCCCAGAGCTGAGAGGAGCCACCTTCCCTGTCACAGTTACATGTGTTATATACAGGGTGTAGCTACCATAGGTGCAGGGAGTGCAGCTGCTATGGAGCACAGAGCTGAGAGGAGCCACCTTCCCTGTCACAGTTACATGTGTTATATACAGGGTGTAGCTACCATAGGTGCAGGGAGTGCAGCTGCTATGGAGCACAGAGCTGAGAGGAACCACCTTCCCTGTCACAGTTACATGTGTTATATACAGGGTGTAGCTACCATAGGTGCAGGGAGTGCAGCTGCTATGGAGCCCAGAGCTGAGAGGGGTCACCTTCCCTGTTACAGTTACATGTGTTATATACAAGGGTGTAGCTACCATAGATGCAGGCAGTGCAGCTGCTATGGGGCACAGAGCTGAGAGGAGCCCACCTTCCCTGTCACAGTTACATGTGTTATATACAGGGTGTAGCTACCATAGGTGCTGGGACTGCAGCTGCTATGGAGCCCAGAGCTGAGAGGAGCCCACCTTCCCTGTCACAGTTACATGTGTTATATACAGGGTGTAGCTACCATAGGTGCAGGTAGTGCAGCTGCTATGGGGCACAGAGCTGAGAGGAGCCCACCTTCCCTGTCACAGTTACATGTGTTATATACATGGGCGTAGCTACCATAGGTGCAGGTAGTGCAGCTGCTATGGGGCCCAGAGCTGAGAGGGGCCACCTTCCCTGTCACAGTTACATGTGTTATAGGTGCAGGGAGTGCAGCTGCTATGGAGCCCAGAGCTGAGAGGGGTCACCTTCCCTGTCACAGTTACATGTGTTATATACAGGGTGTAGCTACCATAGGTGCAGGTAGTGCAGCTGCTATGGGGCCCAGAGCTGAGAGGGGCCACCTTCCCTGTCACAGTTACATGTGTTATATACAGGGTGTAGCTACCATAGGTGCAGGGAGTGCAGCTGCTATGGGGCACAGAGCTGAGAGGGGTCACCTTCCCTGTCACAGTTACATGTGTTATATACAGGGTGTAGCTACCATAGGTGAAGGGAGTGCAGCTGCTATGGGGCCCAGAGCTCAGAGGGGCCACCTTCCCTGTCACAGTTACATGTGTTATATACAGGGTGTAGCTACCATAGGTGCAGGGAGTGCAGCTGCTATGGAGCCCAGAGCTGAGAGGGGCCACCTTCCCTGTCACAGTTACATGTGTTATATACAGGGTGTAGCTACCATAGGTGCAGGGAGTGCAGCTGCTATAGGGCCCAGAGCTGAGAGGGGCCACCTTCCCTGTCACAGTTACATATGTCATATACATTTTTCACCACTTGGTGGAACACAGGGGCCCTTACAAACTTTTGCCTTGTGGCCTACAAAATATCTAGTTACGCCTCTGGACCTGCTTATTGTAATGTGATATAAAATGAACTGGAGGGCATTATAATGTTACATAATGAGGCAGAAGTACTAAGCTTTGGAGAGTGATAAAGTGGAGAGAGATAAACTATCAACCAGATCCTGTCATTTTTCAAACACAGTCTGTAACATGGCAGTTAGGAGCTGAATGGTCGGTACTTTATCTCTATCCACTTTATCTCTCTCCAAGTCTTAGTATATCTGCCCCAATATGAGGGACTATAGTGTGGCATAATATGAACTGCGGCACTATAATATGACATAATATAAACTGGGGACACTGTATGTCATAATGTGAATAACGGGTGCTATGTTCCATAACGTGTACTGGCAGCCCCACAATGGGGGTCATTCCGACCCGTTCGCACACAGCGGTTCTTCGCTGCGGTGCGAACAGGTCGTAAATGCGCGTGCGCGGCAGGCGCATTGCGCACGTGTGTCGTTGCCTAGCGACGATTGTCGCCGGGCAACGATGCCACCAGCAACAAATGTGATTGCAGCAGTGATCGCAAGAAGACGGACAGGCGGGAGGCATTCCGGGGTGGATACTCACCGTTTCCAGACGTTTTCAGGGAGTGGTAAGAACGCAGGTGTGTCCAGACGTACGGAGGGCGGATGTCTGACGTCAGGACCGGGATTCACTGGATCCGTCGCACTGGGTAAAATACACTCCCCCATAGGTGGCGTCTAGTTGATCGCACGAGCAGCAAAACGTTGCTACGTGCGATGAACTCGGAATGACCCACAGTGTGACATAATGTGAACTATGGCACTACTATGGCTCATATTATAAACAAGGGCACTACTATGGTTTAGAAAATAAACTAGGGCACAAATTCCCACTCATCAGCAAATTGTCTAAATTCAGCACTGGAAAACTGAGGACCATTGTCAGTGTACACTTCCATAGGAACAACATGCCTTGCAAAGATTGACTTCATGCAATTGATTACGGCTTTACTAGTAGTTGTATGTAGTGTCTTCACCTCAGGGTAGTTAGAGTAATAATCAGTCACGACAATGTACGTTTTCCCATTACAATCAAACAAATCTGCACCAACTTTCTGGTACGGTCTCTCTGGCACTGCGTGAGGACTCAGTGGCTCGACTTGTTGTTTCGGTCTATACATAAGACATAATTCACATGTAGCTGTAGTCTGTGCTATGTCTTGCTTCATTCTTGGCCAATACATAACTTCACGCGCTCTCCGCTTACATTTTTCTTCTCCTAAGTGGCCTTCATGTATCTTGCACAGCATAGTTTTTCTTACTCGTGCAGGTATGACAAACCTATTGCCTTTGTAAATAATACCATCGACAACTGTAAGGTCACTGCGGTACATCCAATAATCATGGATAGACAGCGGTCACGCATGTTTTTCTGCTGGCCAACCTTTCAGAATGATATCTTTCAACACTTTCATTGTGTCATCTGTCTCAGTTTCTTTCCTAATCTGTTCTTGTCTTGCAAGAGACACTGGTAGAGAAGCTACGATCAAATTAACATAGGCTTCTATCTCTTCATCCATCAGACTTTTGGAACCTTCACTTTTGTCCACAGCACGAGAAAGTGATCAGCAATGTACATGTATTTGCCGGGACAGTACAGCAAGTGTACATCCTATTTCTGTAGTCTGATAAGCATTCGTTGAATTCTCATGGGACAGTCATGTAATGATTTAGTCATGATAGCTACCAATGGCTTGTGGTTAGTTTCCACTGTAAATGTTTGACCATACACAAACTGATGAAATCGCTCACATGCATATGTGATCGCTAGAAGTACTTTTTCTATCTGAGCATACTTTGTTTCAGCACTTGTCAGTGCTCTTGATGCATAGATTACTGGTTGCCATGTATCCTCATGTTCTTGTAACAGCACTGAGCCTAGGACAAATTGCGAAGCATCTGCTGAAATTCTTATTCTTTTCGCAGGATCAAAGAATTTTAGCACTGGTTGCTCTGTAATGATCTGTTTCAAGTTTTGCCAACTTTCTTCTTGTTCATGTGACCACATCCACTCGTTATCTTTGTCCAACAACCATCTAAGAGAGGCTATTCGTTCAGAGAGTTGAGAAATAAACTTTCCTAAGTAAGTAATCATTCCTAGGAATCTTCTGACGTCGTCTTTGTTGTTAGGACGTTCCATGTTCACTATGGCTGATATTTTCCTTGGGTCTGGTTTTACACCTTGATCCGAGACCACGTCGCCCATAAAGGTAAGTGTATTCATGCCAAATTCACATTTGTCCTTGTTTAGCTTTAGATTCACTTTCTTGACAAGTTCCATTACTTGTCTCAATCTAGAATCATGTTCTTCCTTTGTAGATCCCCAGACAATAATGTCATCCATCATTGTTTCAACACCTGGAATATGTTCAAAAATCATGTGTATCTTTTTGTGATATACTTCTGGAGTAGACAATATTCCATATGGTAGTCGAAGAAATCTGTATCGAACTTCTGGTGTATTAAATGTACAAAGCTTTGAGCTGGCCTCATCTAGCTTCATTTGCCAGAATCCTGAAGATGCGTCCAATTTACTGAACCATTTTGCTCCCACAAATTGCGACATGATTTCATCTCTGGTTGGTAGTTTGAAATGTTCTCGTTTAATAGCTTTGTTTAAATCTCTGGGGTCTAGACATATTCTGAGTTGTCCATTTTTCTTTTCAACAATTACTAAGGAGCTTACCCATTCAGTAGGCTCATCAACTTTCTGTATCACACCCAAGGCTTCCATGTGATTTAACTCTTGTTTCAGTTTTTTTCTCAGCGCAAACGGCACTTTTCTACAGGGGTGTATCACTGAAACAACCTAGACCTTCAAACAAGTCTCTGTATTCTATAAACATCGATTTGCAGTCATCTTCTACTTGTGATGTCACCATAAAAACTTTCTTTAGCAAGCTTAGTTTCTCACAGGAACTTAATCCTAGAATTGGTTGCACATTTTTATCCACAATCAGTAGAGATGTTTTAAACTGTTGTCCCTTATATTTCAGTGACACTAAGCATGTACCTTTCACAGGAATTTCCTCCCCAGTGTACCCTGTAACTTTCACTTTGGCTGGATGAATTTTAGGTTTTACTCTAAAAGTCTTATAGTCTTGAAACAATATTAAATTCACCTGCGCGCCAGTATCAAGCTTAAAGGGAATGACAACCTCATTCACAGTTAAAGGAACAATCCATTCTTTGTTATCTGCACTGCAAAGTTCAATGCAATCCACAAAGAATTCAACTGTTTAACAGCATGCACATTGGTTGTTTCACTTTTCATTTTACAGCATTTGGCAAAGTGATTAAGTCTACCACATTTCATGCAGGTTTTACCATAAGCCGGGCACATTTTAGGATTGTGAGCATTTCCACATCTACTACACATTTCCTTATTAGACTGTGGCTTAGACTGCTTCATTCTTGAGAATGGAGGTTTGCTTGGCTCTGTTTTCTGCACTACATAGACAGCACCATCAGCGTCCTTGTGTAACTTTTTGGCTTGAAATCTAGTTATTTCTGCAGATCTACACATAGTCACTGCCTTGTCTAGTGTTAAGTCTTGCTCTCTCAGCAGTCTCTCTCTGAGTCCATTATCAGGTATTCCACAGACAATACGATCTCTAATCAGTGAATCCTTTAAATCACCAAACTCACAGGTTTTACTGAGTGATTGCAGCTCTGTAACATGCTGATCAAATCCATCTCCAGACTTCTGATCACATGTGAAAAACTTATATCTTTCATATGTCACATTTTTCCTTGGCACAAAGTAATCTTCAAATTTTTGCATTATAGAAGATAGCACCATACTCTGCCCCTCAGCAAACTGAAAACTAATATAAATGTCCAGCACATCCTCTCCTATCACATGGAGGAAAATGGATGCCTTAGTTTTGTCAGCCTCTGTATCAGCTCCACATGCAAGATATATATTAAAACTTTGCTTAAATCTTTTCCAGTTTTCAGACAAGTTACCAGACATCAGCATGCCGGTTGGAGGAGCCAGTTTATCCATAGTTACTCACTGTTTGAAGAGAGGAGCACACGGCAGGCTTTGCAGACACTGAGTATCACAGCCTTACAGACTTCTGCAAGATTCTTTCACACCCTGAGAGCACTAGCAGTCCAAGTTAAACTTCTTCTGACATCATGTTTTGTTCATATGTTTGTAAATCCAGTCATAAGGACACAGAGACATGTGAGTTCACTGCTGTGCTGTCTTATTCCATCACCAACTCCAGGCACACTGCACACTGGACCACCCACTTCCCGGCATCCCCCTGGTCCCAGGGACCATCACTGAAGATTCAGGCTTACACATATTAGTAAGGAAGTGTCTACAAATATTAAGCATTCTAATACACTAACATCACACATAAGATGCTGCAGTAAAAGGATTTTTCCCCCCCTATCTACAGCGCAGAGACTTGCTGCAGATGCATACCCTCCAGTTGTACCTTTTTGGCAGGTACAGTACCTTTTTTTATGGTCCGTACCGATTTTTGCCTCTCCAAACTTCCATTGAAAGAATAAGGGGTGTGGCCACGCCTCTGTACCCATGGCCATGCCCCTTTTCTAATTTGTAGCGATTTTTATGTGTAGATTGTTGCTGCAGATGCAGTGGGCCTAGATTGTTGCTGCAGATGCAGTGGGCCTATTTTGGGGTGTGGACCTGGCGCTGCAGCTACATCAGCCCCATTGTTAATCCGGCTATAGGAACACACAGCAGCCAAAGGGCAGTAACCTGTGTGGGAGGGCGTTTCTCACCCAATCAGCTGTGGACTGGGTGTGATAGACCTGCTGCTAATCCAATGAGAGCTCCCAGCCACACCCAGCATTATCCACACAGTCACAGTGACAGATCTGCTATTATATAGGAGATGTGGAGGCCTAGGATTGTAGTCCTGCCATCTGCCCCATTGTCAATCTGTCCATAATCATTAAGTCAGTTTGTGTCAGTGATTGCAATCATTATTTTCCATTAAAAGGATCGCTGCAGCTTGATTAGTAAATAAACCGCAAAATGGCAGCACAAAGGACAGCTGAATTGTGCAGCGTATGCTTAATAAAACAAGTACTGTATACAAAATAATGTATTTGGACACATAAAACTAACACGACTAAACATAAGAAGAAAACATAAATGAAGGAGGCAAGAAAAGAGGGCAAAAATCAAATAAAAATATAAAATTAAAGATACGGGCAAAGCCTAAAATAATAAAACAGAGTAAGGGTATCAGGAAACTAGAAAGAGAAAATAAGGGATCCACACGAAAAGCTTAATAAAAATAACTTGTGTATGAGAGACGATTAGATCATCTACGTCCAGGGGCGGATTGGCCATAGGGCTCACTAGGGCGATCCCTGGTAGGCCGACGTGTCTGTGGGGTCGGTTTTGTGTGTTGTCACGTGACCCCACCCCCCACATGACAGGCAGCCCTCTGCACTCAGTACACTGCATTGTCCCCATTCATTCTGTTATTCCATATCTGCATTACAGCAACTCTGCCATCCTAGAGATCTGTCTTCTCCAGCGGTGCTCCTCTGCAATGTTGTAGTCAGCTGACGGGTCCCTCTGAGCATGCGCCGCTGGCTGACCTCCTGGAAGGCTGCAGTGGCTGATGGGAGGACAGGGGGGCAGAGCTAACCTCAGGTGCCGGATAGAAAGCAGTTACCGCACCACAGTTCAGGTTGCGCCATCCTGAGATGGCGGACCTGAACACCATGGAGAAGTGGAAAGCTGAGCTTTCTGCACCCTCAGCATCGGAGCAAGGGGGGGGGGGGGGGCGCTGGAGAAGGACTTCTCCACGGTAACCTGCTCCATGAATAGCAGGAAGCAGAGAAAAGCCCAGTCTTCACAGGGCTTTTCTCTGCTTTATGAAAAGACCCCCAAGTCTGTAATACCCCTTATACACTAAACTCCCGGATTCGGCACCATTCACACTGCATACGGTTGCAGTGTCTTTAAGGCCGGCACTTGGAGATGACATCTCCAAGTGCCGGGTAATCCGCTGATCATGACCCCCCACGGGGCGGCTATGTCATGCTGGGGGCAACCCCAACCTGCCGACCGCCCGCAGGACGCTGTGGTTGGGAGTTATGGGCTCTCCCATTGCTGTAAACGGGCTGCGGGTCGGAAGACCCGGGTTACCCGTTTACACTGCCCCTCAACACGGGTCATACCCATATTAAACCCTGGTCGAAACCCTGGTAGGATTGCCGGGTTTATTGACCTGGGTAATTTTTTAGTGAGCTGTTTACACTACATCCCGACTTGGGTAGACTCGGCAATAACCCAGGTTATTTGGGCAGTATTAAAGGGGTCTAAATCTAGCCCTGTCTAGCACCTAGACCACTGGAGACAATAAACCTTTCCATTGAATAGAGTAGATTTGTGATCTTTAGGGGTCATTCAGATCCGATCGCTGCTGTACATTTTCGCACAGTGGGCGATCAGATCCGAATGGCGCATGCGTATGCACCACACTGCGCCGGCGCGTCACACAGTTATAATGGGCTTCGCCAGTCAGCGATGGGATGGTGCGAAGGATCGATTTGCACGGGCGTTCGCATGGAGATTGACAGGAAGAGGCCGTTTGTGGGTGGCAACTGACCGTTTTCAGGCAGTATCTGGTAAAACGCAGGCGGGCAAAGCCGTTTTCAGGGAGGGTGTCTGACGTCAGCTCTGGCCCCGATCAGCAGTATTCCATCGCACAGGAAGAGTAAGTCCCTGGCTGTGCAGAGACTGCACAAAATCAGTTTGTACAGCTCTGCTACACATGCGATCGCACACTTGCACAGCGAAAAAACACTCCCCCTATAGGCGGCGACTGTCTAATCACAGGACTGCAAAAATCGCTGCCCAGCGATCACATCTGAATGACCCCCAATATTACGGACATTGGGGCTTATTTTATAATAGAACATCCAATATAGGAAATAATCAGACATTTGCTGTCATTAAAGGTCATTTAGTAATCACACTTAATGTGCATGGGAAGGGACAGCTTCAATGTCAGCAAGTGCAGTATAACGTGAAGGTACATGTCTGATCTCCTTATAGACACCTGCAAAATGAAGAAATTAATCCAGCATGACTGTAGATGTACGTTTAGCTGTGCACCCCTCCTCGTATTAAACAATGTCCCCAAAACTGCATCCTCTTTGCCCCTGCATTTAACCTCACTTTGCAAAATAAAATCTCTTTTCTAAACTGTTGTGAAAAGCAGGCACACAGCGGGTGTGAGTGTAATATACTGTAAGTGTGCCTGTTCCTCTACACGAAATTAGTTTACAATAAAAGACTGTAGAAATCACTGCGCAGTTTTCAGTCCTCAGCCGAGAGGATCCTTTCCGCAGGCTCCCACTTCCTCAGCACTTTGTGAGTGGCCTGCTGGCACATTACAGCAGACCCTGTGATATAAGTGTGGGATAGGAAACTATTTGTGCCATCCATGCACAGAGAGAGTGCTAATCGAAGACAATCCCAACACAGAGTGCTGCTCTATAAATACATTCATTTTAATGGCCCATTTTCAACAAGGAGATTCAGGTTAAGATTTTACTAACTGCCTGAAGACTGGGATATATTGATACGTTCATCTCATTAAAATCACTTACATTAGGTGCCAGCGGATTGCTAGGAAATTCAGTACTGATAGAGTTAAATGCAAGACATATTCTGTATGGTTTTCTGGAACATCTCTTAAAGGGCACTTACAGTATCTGTGAAATATGCTTAAAAAAAAAAGATATCCTAGTCATAAGTACGTCATTAAGTTTCTTTTATATTACAGAACTTAACAAAGGAACTCCAAGCATTCTACAGTGACCCCTCCCATCAAATAGTAAACCTAACACCCCCGCATACTGCTTCCACTGATGCAGCAACAAAAGTCAGGCGGGTGTGCCTTCAGTGTGTTGAGGAAGATGATTGGATATGCTACGTACACTTGTCCAATCAACTGCCACCATACTCCTACAGGGGTATACTACGAATGTCCGGCTGTCGAGATCCCGGCGCCCAGCATACCGTCAACTGGGATCCCGACCGCCGGAATGCTGGCAACGGGGCGAGCGCAAAAGAGCCCCTTGCGGCCACACTATTTATTCTCCCTCCAGGGGTGTCAAGGACACTCCAAGATGGAGAATAGTTGTTGGTATACCGGCTGTCGGGATCCCGGCGCCGATATGCTGAGCGCTGGGATCCCGACAGCCGGTATATCGAGTGCCTCCCCTCCTACAGTACACCCACTTTGAACCACAGTTCTCCAGCCACTGGTTGCAGATTATAGCAAATGGGACACCTGACAGTGATACCCCAGATATGGGACTCCTATAGTTAGATGGGTTTAATAGCCATAGGTATGAGACCCATGGGCATAGGAGGACCATCCCTTGAGGAAGTCTACCCTAGATGAAACTCGTTATCCTCCCCCTCAACTAATGGATGTTTGCTTGCCCGGGATCCCTGTATTCTGATGACCAGATAAACAATCATATATATATATATATATAAACAATGATAAACAATCATATATTCTTGTGTGTGTATATATATTATAAAACTGTGTGAAATGTTATAACATCATGCCTCTCAACGTAAGAGGCGTGTCCATGACTGGATGGGGGTGTGACCGTAAGGGGCATGTCCTCAGCTGAATGGGGGGGTGGTCTTGGTCGGAAAGGGCATGGTCTCATGGCACCTCCCCTGTTTCTGTCACATTGGGATTGTGCCCAGCACTTCCTAAGCAGCTGACCAGTCCCCAGGCTCACTTCCCTGCTCTGTATAGAGCAGGCATTCCCAACCACTGTCCTCAAGGCACACTAAGGGTGTGTACACGGTTCCGGTATGAATGGTCGACCATGTTATGGTCGACAGTCATTAGGTCGACCACTATTGGTCGACATTGACATGGTCGACATGGTCGACACATGAAAATGGTCGACACATGAAAGGTCGACATATGAAAAGGTCGACATGAGTTTTTTAACTTTTTTTGGTGTCGTTTTTTGCGTAAAGTGACTGGGAACCCCAATTAGTGCATTGCGTCCCCTCGCATGGCTCGCTTCGCTCGCCATGCTTCGGGCATGGTGCCTTCGCTCCGCTACCGCTTCGCTCGGCACACTTTACCGTTCCAATCGTAGTCCATGTGGATCGTAAAGTATGGAAAAGTTCCCCAAAAGAAAAAAAAGTTAAAAAACTCATGTCGACCTTTTCATGTGTCGACCATTTTCATGTGTCGACCATGTGTCCATGTCGACCATGTCAATGTCGACCAATAGTGGTCGACCTAATGACTGTCGACCATAACATGGTCGACCATGTGAACGGATACCGTGTACACACGGTGAGATCCCTGCTATGTTCGATTTTGACTATGCGATTTCCCTTGAACGCCCCCAGAGCCCAGTTAGCACAGATAGGACAGATTTTGACTATCTGTGCTTGAGATTTTGTCTATGTACGATTTTGACTAAGTGCCAATTTTGACTATACTTTATACTAGATAGTACACTAGATAGTCAAGATTGACTTGCCTGCACAGTCTATCTAGCCTTACGGTACCGACCCCACGGGAGCGCGCATCGGGATCGAATCTGTATTGCAAGCTGCCTAGCACCATGAGATATGCACTAACTTTTCATAAGATTTTGACTATATTGTCAAAATCTTACAGATTTATCTCACCGTGTGTACACATAACAGTGCAGGTTTTAGTGATATCCAGGCTTCAGCACAGGTGACTTCATTAGTAGCTCAGTTATTTTGATTTAACCATCTATGCTCCAGCCTGTATATCGCTAAAACCTGCTGCTGGGGGGATGTGGGTGGGGGAAGGGTGGTTGCGGTGGGTGGGGGAGGGCCAGGTGTGGATCTGCCGTGGGTTGGGGTGGGAGTCCAGAGCCACCGCGGATGGGGGAGGGGAAGGTGCGATGGTGCCATGGGTGGGGGAGGGACGGCTGCATGGGCGGCATTGGTGGGGGAGGGACGGGTGCGTGGGTGTTGCGGCTGGGGTAGGGGGTCCGGAGGTGCAGTGGATGGGGGAGGGGCGGGTGCAGGGGAGACACGGATGGGGGAGGGGGTCAGGAGGGTGCCGTGGGTGGTGGAAGGGTGGTTGAGGTGGAGCGGTGGATGGGGGAGGGCCGGATGCGCAGTGGGTGGGGGTCTGGAGCCACCGCGGATGGGGAAGGGGCGGGTGCGGGGTGCCGTGGGTGGGGGAAGTACGGATGCAGGGGTGGCTTTATATAGGAGATGAGGCGTAAGCCCATTAAATATATTGTACAGTATAAGTGGTGGAGTGGGTTCATACATGGAGGATAGGGCCCCTCTGAAGCACCCTGAAGGCTTGATCCAGGCCGCAGCACAGGAAGAACCGCTGGTAATGGAGGTGGTGGCTGGTGAATGGGGAGACGGGTGCAGACCTCGGCGCCCCAGCGGCGTACCTATGCGGGAGCTTGTTCCTCCTGCCTGTGTATCAGAGCCGCGGTGCTTCCGTGCTGCAACACAGGAAGCACGGGACGGTGATAGAGCTCCTGACTGTCCCGCGACCAGCCACTAACCTGTGTTTGGTCGGGCTGCCGGATACATGGGGGTTGCTGGTCGGCTCTTGGGCTTAGTGAGTGGTACAGTGTACACTCGTGTCCTCGCTGCCTGTGCAACAGAGCTGCGCTGTGATCAGACGCGCTGCTGTGGCTATGTACGCGGCGGTCAGCGCTTAGTGAGGTGTTGCTGCCGGGCTCCACTGATGCTTTCCCCATCTCTTACCGCTATTTTAACCCGGCTCACTGTATGCCCTGAGCTTTCCTGTCACCCTATGGAACAATAAGCGGTGGGGGGATTATTTAGGGCGGTGCTGCCTTGCCGTGTGCAGGAAGCACCATGCTAGTTGAGGGGAGCTGTTTAAAGTACCTCTTTCCCCCTCCTTTACACAGTGAGCTCTGAGCAATAACATCTACACGCTGAGCAGCGGACGGACAGCGTGACCTTCTCTCAAAGTCTGGAGGTCTCTGTCGGGGCTTCTCTGTAAGAAGCTCTGACCGTGACCAGAGCTAATAGATAAAACGGCCAAAGGGCAGAGCCTCCCATTGGATGTGACCTGTGTGGGAGGGCATTTCTCGGCCAATCAGCTTTAGACTGGGTGTGATAGACCGCTAACCCAATGAGAGCTCCTAGCCACGCCCAGCGTTATCCACACAGTCACAGAGTGATAGATCTGGGCAAATATATAGGAGATCCTATATGCTTGATACACTCAGAGCAGGCTCTAGGCATAGGCAGTACAGGAAAAGCCTAGGGGCATCTGGGCACGCTGGACATCTAAATTCTAATGAACAATTTAATTCTGTATCTTTATTGCACTGGTGGTGGCCGGTGTAATAAAGTAGTTTAGCGTGCACTATTTTAACAACGTTCTGGAGCTGGAGAGACACAAGAGGGGATTATGCTTTGTGGGATGGGGAGCACAACACAATGGGGTACCACAGCACCACGAGGCCACGCCCTTCTATGAGACCACGGCCCTTCTCTTTTACATGAACGCATGTTCCGCAGAAGTTCCTACATGGAATGGGGTGGGGGACAGCAGATTAAATCTTGCCTAGGGCACAAAATATTGATCAGGGCCAGCTTTGGATATGCTATACTATGGGAGAGGATTATCAAAGCTTGGAGAGAGATAAAGTACCAACCAATCAGCTCCTGTCATTGTTCATGCACAAGTTGTAAAATGACAGAAACTGATTGGTTTGTACTTTATCTCTCTCCATTTTATCTCTCTCGAAGCTTTGATTACTGTCCCCGATATGTTTATGTCTTGGCATCAATCCAAAAATCCACTGAACCAGAATTCCAGTCGTCGTCCTCCTGCAGGCATAGTTTATACCCCCGGAAAGAAACTTTTAAACGGATGGCGGTCGTTAGGTCGACAAGCATTAACTCGACACAAATTGGGTCGACCACTGTATGTCGACATGCATTAGGTCGACATGGTCACTAGGTCGACGTGGTCATTAGTTCGATTTGTACTAGGTCGACATGCAAAAAGGTCGATATGAGTTTTTCAAATTTTTTGACCTTTTTCATACTTAACGATCCACGTGGACTACAATTGGGAATGGTAACCTGTGCTGAGCGCAGCGGTATCGGAGCGAGGCACCTTGCCCGAAGCATTATGAGCGAAGCGGTGCATTAATTGGGGTTCCCCGTCACTGTTCAAAGAAAACTACACCAAAAACAGTCATAAAGCTCACGTCGACCTTTTTCCATGTCGACCTAATGAACCACACCCCTTTACACAGCACAGATAAGATTTTCTTTTTATTTTGGTACGCACTTATTAACTACACTATTCCTGATTACTTCATTATACAATTTTATTGTCGGACTACCAACCTTATTATTTTAAGATTTTGTTTTATTGTCATTTTGTGAACATATAGAACCAGCACCTTCATGCATTTAGTTACTTATTTTTCTCTTTATTGCATTTTTCCTAATTTTCTAAATTTCAAAGTGATATCGGCCACAAAACAGAGTTTGAGAAGAAAAATAACATTGTTATTAGAAATGTTTTTGTGGTTAATGGGGCAGATGTGTTAAACTTGGACTGGAAGTAGAAGTGGAAGGTGATAACACACCAGCCAATCAGCTCCTGACTGTCATCATTCAAATCCGTAATGATTGGCTGGTGAGTTATCACCTTCCATTTAGCAATTCTTGATCACTGCTTTATCACTCACAAGCTTAATACATCTGCCCCACAATTACTTATGGGCAGTGGTGCAAGTAGAAAAAATGTCTTACGGGTACTGTGTGCGCGCGCCGAAGGCGCGTGCGCAAAAAAATGGGTGTGGCCAAATGCCACATGGGGCGTGGCCAATGAAAATGGGGGCGTGATACACATATGGGGGAGGGGCAGATACACGTATGACCCCAATAGTGTCAGATACACGTTGCACCACAGTGCTAGATATACATTGCCCCACAGTGCCAGATACATATAACCCCACAGTGCCAGATACACATTGCCCCACAGTGCCAGATACACAAATGTCCCCAGAGTGCCAGATACACAAATGTCCCCAGAGTGTCAGATACACATTGCCTCACAGTGCCAGATACACATTGCCCCACAGTGCCAGATGCACATTGCCCCACAGTGCCAGATACACAAATGTCCCCAGAGTGCCAGATACACATTGCCCCACAGTGCCAGATACACATTGCCCCACAGTGCCAGATACACATTGCCCCACAGTGCCAGATGCACATTGCCCCACAGTGCCAGATGCACATTGCCCCACAGTGCCAGATACACATTGCCCCACAGTGCCAGATACAGAAATGCCCCCAGAGTGCCATACATTGCCTCACAGTGTCAGATACACATTGCCCCACAGTGCTAGATACACAAATGCCCCCACTGTGTCAGATATACATTGCCCCCCGTGCCAGATACAGAAATGCCCCTACAGTGCCAGATATGCCCCCAGTGCCAGATATCCTCCAGTGCCAGGTATACATGCCCCCCTGTGCCAGATATCCCCCAGTGCCAGGTATATATGCCCCCCTGTGCTAGATATGCCCCCAGTGCCAGATATCCCCCAGTGCCAGGTATACATGCCCCCCCAGTGCCAGATATCCCCCAGTGCCAGGTATACATGCCCCCCCAGTGCCAGATATCCCCCAGTGCCAGGTATAACATGCCCCCCCAGTGCCAGATATCCCCCAGTGCCAGGTATAACATGCCCCCCCAGTGCCAGATATCCCCCAGTGCCAGGTATACATGCCCCCCTGTGCCAGATATCCCCCAGTGCCAGGTATATATGCCTCCCTGTGCCAGATATGCCCCCAGTGCCAGGTATACATGCCCCCCTGTGCCAGATATCCCCCAGTGCCAGGTATATATGCCCCCCTGTGCCAGATATGCCCCCAGTGCCAGGTATATATGCCCCCCTGTGCCAGATATGCCCCCAGTGCCAGGTATACATGCCCCCCTGTGCCAGATATCCCCCAGTGCCAGGTATATATGCCCCCCTGTGCCAGATATGCCCCCAGTGCCAGGTATATATGCCCCCCTGTGCCAGATATGCCCCCAGTGCCAGGTATACATGCCCCCCCAGTGCCAGGTATAACATGCCCCCCTCCCCTACTCACCGCTGCCGTCGCTGTCCTCCTGTCTGTCATGTGAGGGAAGGAGAGTGCAGCCTGCGCCTCTCGTTCCCCTCAGTCTTCGGCGGGTGTCTCAGTTTAATTCAGCGCCGATCCGTGAGCCAATCAGAGCTCGCGGGTGCGAGCTCTGATTGGCTCACGGATCGGCGCTGAAGTAAACTGAAACACCCACCGGAGACTGAGGGGAACGAGAGGCGCAGGCTGCACTCTCCTGCCCTCACATCAGAGGCGTGTGCGGCGGTGCGGCGTGGGGGAGGGAGGGAAGGAAGAGGAGCGGCGGCCCGTCGGTGTGGGTACGGCGTACCCACGGCTAAATTCTTACGGGTACGCCGTACCCACCCGTACCCGCCCACTTGCACCACTGCTTATGGGCAAGCCCAATTACAGTGCAGCTCGTGAGTAACAGTTATTTATATACAGTAGCACTGACATATTCCTTTTCAATTTGTATCAGTGCTGTACTAATACCCCTTTTACACAGAAAATGAAATTACCGGGTGAAGAAGTTCTACCCGGTAATGTGATGTTAAACATGGGTCCTTTTTCTGTGTGAAGGGGTCAACCCGGATTGAAATTACCGGGACTTCGACCCAGGAATTTACCAGGGTTGGAGACCTGGGAATTTCGACCCAGGTTGACTCTTTCACACAGAAGAAATACCCGTTTTGATCCACAAATTACCAGGTAGAAATTCTTGACCCGGTAATTTGCTTCTCTTTGTGAAAGGGGGTCAGGCTGAGACGGGTATAACTGGGAATTCGGATTATGACAAGGGTTCATGCTGAGACAGAATCCTGCTTACTGGAAAACTCTTTCAATCATATTAAAGCTCATCACTGCAGAATGGGTGTTATTTAGAGATAATCACTAACTCAAAGGGCTATAATGCCAATGGCATGTCCCAGAACTGGGTATAATATACTGTACAGTACATACATAAATAGATATGAGATAGATAGATAGATAATCAGACAGATATGTATCAGACAGATAATCAGTTATATATCAGACAGATAGATAGATAGATATCAGTCTTATAGACATCAGATAGATAGATAGATAGATAGATAGATAGATAGATAGATAGATAGATAATCAGACAGATATGTATCAGACAGATAATAAGTTATATATCAGACAGATGGCTAGATAGATAGATAGATAGATAGATAGATAGATAGATAGATAGATAGATATCAGTCAGCTATACATCAGATAGACACTGGATAGATAGATAGATAGATAGATAGATAGATAGATAGATAGATAGATAGATAGATAATCAGACAGATATGTATCAGACAGATAGATAGATAGATAATCAGTTATATATCAGACAGATAGATAGATAGATATCAGATAGATAGATAGATATTAGATAGATAGATATCAGTCAGATATACATCAGATAGATAGATAGATAGATAGATAGATAGATAGATAGATAGATAATCAGACAGATATGTATCAGACAGATAATCAGTTATATATCAGACAGATGGATAGATAGATAGATAGATAGATAGATAGATAGATAGATAGATAGATAGATAAATGTCAGTCTTATAGACGATAGATAGATAGATAGATAATCAGACAATCAGACAGATAATCAGTTATATATCAGACAGATGGATAGATAGATATCAGATAGATAGATAGATAGATAGATAGATAGATAGATAATCAGACAGATATGTATCAGACAGATAGATAGATAGATAAATAATCAGTTATATATCAGACAGATAGATAGATAGATATCAGATAAATAGATAGATATTAGATAGATAGATAGATAGATAGATAGATAGATAGATATCAGTCAGATATACATCAGATAGATAGATAGATAGATAGATAGATAGATAGATAGATAATCAGACAGATATGTATCAGACAGATAATCAGTTATATATCAGACAGATGGATAGATAGATAGATAAATATCAGTCTTATAGACGATAGATAGATAGATAGATAGATAGATAGATAGATAGATAGATAGATAGATAGATAGATAGATAGATAATCAGTTATATATCAGACAGATAGATAGATATCAGATAGATAGATAGATATTAGATAGATAGATAGATATCAGTCAGATATACATGACACTGGATAGATAGATAGATAATCAGACAGATATGTATCAGACAGACAGATAGATAGATAGAAAGATATCAGTCATATAGACATTAGATAGATAGATAGATAGATAGATAGATAGATAGATAGATAGATAGATAGATAGATAGATAATGTAGGTAACTGTTGGGGGAAGGGGTCTTCATGATATAAAATTTGCAGCCTGTAATGATTAATTAATCCTCCTTTGTACTATGACATTGATCCCACTCTACCAGCTAACATGGGACTGTACTCTAATTACTTATCACCCATGAGTAGGTGTGAAGAACACATGTCACGTCAGGTTACAGGACCCTGTACTGAATAGCATGCAATCTGTGTAGGAGAGGAGACATGTAAGAATGGCTAAAGCACAGATAATGAGATGAGTTTTTATAGTGTGACTGTGGAAGCCAGAGAGAAGTATACCATGCGATCAGATCTAGGGCTCATTTAGATGAATGCTTTCATAAAATGTACTTTTGTCACATTACAAACAGCTGGTGACACATAAAATACTGAACACTATGGATTAGCCGTTCCTATTTCATGTCCGTGCAGCCATAAAAAGTGCAGACTTTTCCCATGTTTATGGCCACGCTGTGTATTTTATTTTGGCAGCACGTGGCATGGTATATGGGTCAAGTAGCAAAACAAATCCATACATAACAATCTCTCACTTGCCCTCAAGGGGGTGTCACACAAGGGTTATAGAAGAGCAGAAAGAAGCATTAGATAGCTCAATGCCTTTGTCTAACCCCTTGGTTCCCAAACTCTGCACTCAAGGCACACCACCAGTCCAGATTTTAAGGATAGCCATGCTTAAGGACAGGTGACTTAATTAGAACCTCAGTCAGTTTGATTATACCATCTGTACAAAATTTGGATATCCTTAAAACCTGGACTGCTAGGGTGCCTTAAGGACTGCATTTGGGAAACCCTGGCCTAACTTTAGAAGATGAAAAAAGTAAGCCGGTTGTATAAAACGGTTATAGTGAAAATATGCAAGAAATTATGGAAAATATGTACAAAAACAAAGAAACAAAAAACAATAGCATTTGCACCCTACGCACATCAGGTGGTGTAGCAAGTGTGTATACTTATGCCCCTCAAAAGCAGTTATTGTGTAGGTAGTTAATTGTGTAGTTGTTTACACAGATAATGTACAGTTATTGTATAGACCAGTGGTTGCCAAACTTTTTGGAATTACAGCGCCCTAGAGTTTCAGATTTTTTGCAGCACCCCTAGGATAAAAGTTTCTTATTGAGAAATTCAGAAAAAAATAAATCAAATTAAGTAAATTGTGCTCATATATCATACTGAGGGGATCAGTACGTATTACCACCGGACGGAATCCCGGCGGTCGGAATACCGACACCGGGATCACGACCGGCACAATCTCGACAGGGGGGAGAGCGCAACGCAGCCCCTTGCGTGCTCGCTGCACTCGCCACGCTGCGGGCACGGTGCCTCGCTACGCACGGCACACTAATTTATTCTCCCTCTATGGGTGTCGTGGACACCCGCAGAGGAACAATATGTCGGTATTGCGACCGCCGGGATTCTGTCCGGTGGGATCTTGACCGCATACCATACTGAGGTTCAGTTATGTAGTGAGGGACAGGATTCACTTCTGTTGGTCCACATATTTTATGACTGGCAGCCACTAGCACTGGTTTTGCCTATTACATTCAGCATAAATAATTAGAATTGGTCCTGGACCACCAAACTCAGGGCATCCCTACATGTATCCCGAGGCACCCCAGGGTGCCAGGGCACCCAGTTTGGGAACCACTGGTAAAGATAGTTATTCATACATTTTTACTTGCTCCCATACATGATTGCAGGACTTTCTTCGGGCTGCCCCCCCACGCACAATAAGACTCTCCTCTAGTCTCCAAACCTTCAAACGTTCCCTGAAAACTCACCTCTTCAGGCTAGCTTATCACATTCCCGAACCGCTCACTCAACCTTCATGAGCTTTCCTATCCGATTATATCCCCACTGTACAGTCAGCACATATCCTCCACATATTTTCTCTTTCTTCACTTTCCTTTTTTTCTGACCAAGGTTCATCATTGCTGTGATGTGATATCATCCAACCCACCCAGAACCTTTGCAATCCGGTGGACAAATATGCAATAGATAGTGCCTATCCTTGTGTATCAAGGCCCATTTCCCTATAGATTGTAAGCTTGTGAGCAGGGCCTTCCTACCTCTATGACTGTTTGTTTATTACCCAGTTTTGTTTTATCATTGTGTCCAATTGTAAAGCGCAACGGAATTTGCCGTGCTATATAAGAAACTGTTAATAAATAAATACATTTTCAATATAAAATTTGATTAAATATAAACTGAAATGAAAAGAAATACAAATCTACAATTTTCTCCTTTAACATTCCAATGCACGTCTTCCTTCTTGCATAAGTGCAAATGTCAATTAGTAATGTGAATGGACGTTTGCTACATGATACAATATACTGTAGCTGCTAATGATCTGAGTGCTCTCAGTTGGAGGGCTCAGTATGCAATCAGAAGCAGCTAGATAAGGCTGCTAATTGTCTTGTCATGATTGCGCATTGTTGCACCAGCCTTCCAGCATCTAATAGGACCTACACACTGGCCGATAATCCTCAAAGATATGAACGATCTCGTTCATTATTAAAAAGATAACGTTCATATCTTTGAGTGTGGAGTCACCAGCGATGAACGATGCGCGGCCCCGCGCTCGTTCATCGCTGGTGCCCCGTCGGCTGTGCATGCAGGCCAATATGGACGATCTCGTCCATATTTGCCTGCACTTCAATGGAGCCGGGTGATGGGGGGAGTGAAGAAACTTCATTCCCCCCGTCACTGCCCCCCAACCCCCCCACCCCCGCCGCCAGGTTGCCCGTCTCCGCCGTCGGGCAGCTCGGCGGCGGATCGTTAAATGTGTAGGGCCCTTAAGACCTGCATCCATGTCTCATTGTGTCACCTTTATACGATCACACCTGTACTGTACTCAGCCTGCCCCTGTTTCATACTCTCCAGGTGTAAGAAAATTCAAGCTAGTGATACAAAAAAATCTGTATCATACGTATATGTGATTATGTGTATGAATTTACAGTGCTTATGCGCAATACGAACATGCATACCTTACGTACAATACCCCTTGCCACCATGTCCTAGTAACTAATAAGCTGCTTTCATATTATATTCATTTATTTCACAAGATGGCTGCTTCTCACTGATGTATATTATAACGGGTACAGTGTGTGCAATGCACATAGACTCCCGGGATCTGCCGTCAAATTATATGTTTCTATGTTAGGGATGGACAAAACATGCGGAACAAGTTGGCAATTTTGCCTGAAACTGCACATTGTGTGTATAGCCAGATGATCCATGAAAGATCAGGTAAGGTTGGATCAGATGCCATTGATCAGACCAAGAATATTCCCTGATTATATAATTGGTGGTGTTATCAGCCAGCCAGAGAAGAGGTTGTTAGAACACTGTGACGCAGCCAGTTGGGAGTATTGGGCCAACAACCACGTAGTACAATGATTGGTTAGCAATAGGACAGCCAAAGACGAAACTGTGCTTCACTGGGCCCCATAGCAAATTTTTAGTAGGGGCCTGATGATACCGTTTTTTTCATCTGCTTCCAGCAGAACGGGGCCCTCAGCATAGCCTCCAGTAGCCATGTTGACCACACCCATTGTAGTACCGCCCCTGAGGACCTCTATAAGAAAATACAATATATGTTGATATATTGCTGACTATGAAAGTAGTAACCCCTTAATTCCCGCTGCATTGTCATCGCATATACTTATACCCTAAATAAATTTAGAATAGAATAATGTAGTTATTGTACTTGAATGTACACCAATACACCAATATAGTGGCTGCAGTAGTACATTGCACTAAAAGCTCTGCGCACCATTCTAAGGTTCAGTGCTCTGCAGCCTGCCAGTAACAAGGTTACCCAGAAGTCATTGTCCTTCCCTCTCCTTCCATATGACAGCTATGCTGATTGTGACTGGCACAGACTGTGTCACTTGTCTAACACTCAGCAGCAGTTTGCAGTGCTGAGACATTTGCTATACAGACACGTCGCTGCAGACTGCAGTCCCATCACCTACCAGCTCTGCTTATCACTAGTGTTTATTTTTACATCTTCCTAGATTTCTTTTTTTTTTTTTTTAAATAGAATTATGTAAAATTCGAATTGAAATTTGGGCACGTCTGTGTAAATGTGTATTTTATTGCATGCAATTACTACTTTTATTCCTTGGGGCTTTCATTACTGCACGTAAGTATGACTGTAGATGAAAATAAATGCCATTAGTTCAAATACTTTTTGACTTTAGTCCGGTTATTGGGCTTTATTCAGGCAAATGAAATAACACAAAATGATTTGGCTTTACCGAGCAATAACTTGTGAAACCCACCAAAAAGTTAATAATTACCAACTTGTGTACACATGTGGCCGAGTCTTCACCTGCAGCCCCAGTATTTTCCTTCTTAATACCCCATTGGCTCTTTTCTTTCTTTATACCTCTTAGATCTTATTGCTTGCTTTATGCACAAGTGACCTTGGCCTACGGCCCCACTCTTACCGATATCTGGACCAGTGAGTTTGACAGGTCATAAACCAGAAAAAAAACGTATTCATATTCTTTGATTGGAGCTGAAAACTACTTTACTACCTCTGCATCACGTGATCTCCTCCGCATCATGTGATCCCCAGCATCATGTGGCCTCCTCCCCATCATGAGATGCCCTCCACATTGCAACCCCCTGAGATAATCTCCCGTATTTGCGGGTCCGTCGGGTGGGGAAGGGGTTAAAATGGTGCAAATTGCGTCATTTTAGCCCCGCCCCCTTCCCGCGGGCCTGCAAATCACGGCATTTCCCTATGTGGGAGCTTGGTGATGTCACAGTCGGGCCTCGCCCCCGAAGACTCCTGCAGCGTCTCCTCTCCGGGCTTCTCCCGGAGAGGAGAAATATAATGTAGGCAAGTATGTCCTAAGGTTGGCCATCAGTGTGTTCTCCATTGATGGTTGCCATCGATGGTGAAAGTGTGAGTGGCAATCGATGGTCACCAACCATGTAATGGGAGACCATCAATGGTTTCACCCACTGATGGTCATCTCTGTTATTTCATTTAATGACCCGTGGGCCAATTACAGCCCGAGTCCGGGGCTTCATGGGTGTCAGGGGTGGAGCTATGCTCCGTGTCCCTCACCTTTAAAAAATATATATTTATTTATGCTGTGGCATCCCTAAACCATCCCCCTCTGCATAACTTAGGGAGCTCACCCGCTACTGGCAGCACACCTGACATCAGCAGAGGGGTACATACCATCTACACCACCACCACATGGTTTCTCTCCAAATTTGGATTGGCTCACTGGGCATGGGTGGAATCACTGCCAGGGAAAATGTTTAGCGGCACCTGGTACTCTGCACCCGCACCGCACATACATTTGGCATTGCTGATGTCACAATCAGTCAGCGATGCGAATTGAAGGTGCCATTGGAGAGATCCGGGTGCCTCTAAACATTGTCCCAGCATACATGGGCTGGCAACGGATACTACTGATACCCCACAGAGCTAGTCCAGTTGGGAGATCCCCCACTGTCACTCGCTGCTCTGATCAGAGCAGTGGTGAATAGATGCTGTGCGCATGCGCACACCGTCTATTCCTGGCAGAGAGGGACAAGGGGCATGGCCAGCAGCTCTCTCAGCGCTGTTCATGCCCCCATAATGATGAAAATGGGTGGCTTGCAATCGCGGCACTTGCCGTGAGGCCACACCCTTTTCAGATAGGCCACGCCCCCTAATTTCGGGCATGCACCTTCGGCTCGCTTATGTGTCCCTATATGTCCCTCCTCGTCAGTCCACAAAGTTGGGAGGTATGCTGCCTGCATGTTCCAGATCACTGAATGCAGATCCCTGACAGCCAGGAAGCTTCTTCTGACAAGCTTTCAAACCTCCCCTCTTCCCTAACAACACACCACACTGCACTGCACTGCACTCTCTGCACTGTGCAATCAGTGATCTGCAACATGCAGGCAGTGTGGTGGCCACCCCTTCCCTCTCTTCTAGTCATCTCCTCCTACCCCTGCCCGAGATCCCGGCTTTCAGCTGTGAGGTGATCCGGCGCCTTCTGTCCCCAGCGGCGCCTGGAGCTTGAGCTTCACTTGTTACACCCTCCCTACGCCTCTGAGCTCTCTGCACATCCGTTCGCACCCCTGCACATCAACTACCTCCTCCCCCTGTAGGCGTCAACTACCTGATCGCAGCACTGCAATAAAAGTCTGCGTGCGATCAGGTCTGAATCACCCCTCATGGGCAGTGAAGGGGGTGGGGGGGTGGGGGGGGGCAGATATAACATGTGCAGAGAGATTTGGGTGAGTTATATTGCATACCTCCCAACATGACCCTCTCCGGGAGGGACAGAATGCTCTGCTTCTGGATTTCCTTCTTACTGTATGATTGTCTGCACCTGTAGTGAAACACCTTTCAAATCCATTACATATTCAATAGAGATGAGCGGGTTCAGTTCTCAGAGAACCGAACCCAACCGACCTTCACGTCTCGAGCCCGGATCCGAGTCAGGCTCGGATTTTCCCGCTTCACTCGGAAACTCGAACGCGGCAAAACGTCATCATCCCGCTGTCGGATTCTTGCGGGATTTGGAATCCATATAAGGAGTCGCGCGTCGCGGGCATTTTTACTCCAGTCTCGGAGAGTGTATTGAGAGGACATGTCCTCAGTGTTCAGTGTCTGTGTGGGGGTGGGAAAGTGGGGTGGCGAGTCTTGTGCTGTGTTGTGCTACTCAGTCCAGTCCAGTGTAGTCATAGTGTTGGTGTCCTCTGCTGCCATATATCCAGTGTAGCTGTATAAAGTGGTGCTGTATTGTGCTGTCCAGTCCAGTCTAGTCAGTGTATTGTGCTGCATCTGTCCAGCCAGTCACAGTGTTGGTGTCCTCTGCTGCCATATATCCAGTGTAGCTGTATAAAGTGGTGCTGTATTGTGCTGTCCAGTCCAGTCTAGTCAGTGTATTGTGCTGCATCAGTCCAGCCAGTCACAGTGTTGGTGTCCTCTGCTGCCATATATCCAGTGTAGCTGTATAAAGTGGTGCTGTATCGTGCTGTCCAGTACAGTGTAGTCAGTGTATTGTGCTGCATCAGTCACAGTGTTGGTGTCCTCTCCTGCCAGTGTAGCTGTATAAAGTGGTGCTGTGTTGTGCTGTCCAGTCCAGTGTAGTCAGTGTATTGTGCTGCATCAGTCCAGCCAGTCACAGTGTTGGTGTTCTCTGCTGCCATATATCCAGTGTAGCTGTATAAAGTCTTGTTGTGTTGTGCTGCATCAGACCAGTGGTAGTGTCCTGTTCATCAGTAATTCCAGTGACGATATATGCTGCTGCTATATGTCCACTGCTGCCGTATAATAATTATAACAACAACCACAAGTCCCTTACAGTGTTGTTGTGTTGTGCTGCATCAGACCAGAGGTAGTGTCCTGGCCATCAGTCATTCCTGTGCCACATATTGTCTTATATAACTCCCAAGAAATAATGAACAAAAATTTGGAGGATAAAATAGGGAAAGATCAATAACCACTTCCTCCTAGTGCTGAAGCTGCTGCCACTAGCCATGACATAGAAGATGAAATGCCATCAACGTCGTCTGCCAAGGCCGATGCCCAATGTGATAGTAGAGGGCATGTAAAATCAAAAAAGCCAAAGTTCAGTAAAAAGACCCAAAAAAAGAAATTGAAATGGTCTGAGGAGAAACGTAAACTTGCCAATATGCCATTTTACGACACGGAGTGGCAAGGAACAGCTGAGGCCCTGGCCTATGTTCATGACTAGTGGTTTAGCTTCACATGACGATGGAAGCCCTCATAACTGAGGCCTTGACACTTAAGTTGGCATTAGACGTGCGCCCGGTATCCGCCATTAGTGCAGTGGGATTTAGACAATTGATGGAGGTATTGTGTCCCCGGTAACAAATCCCATTTAGATTCCACTTCATTAGGCAGACGATAGCGAGATTTTGCCATTTAATTCCAGTGATTTGGATGTATAATTACAGTGATTTTGCCAATTAATGTCAGTGATTTATAATTATTAATTACAGTGATCTTGCCAATTCCAGTGATTTGGACGTATAATTACAGTGATTTTGCCAATTTATGTCAGTGATTTATAATTATTAATTACAGTGATCTTGCCATTTAATTCCAGTGATTTGGACGTATAATTACAGTGATTTTGCCAATTAATGTCAGTGATTTATAATTATTAATTACAGTGATCTTGCCATTTAATGCCAGTGATTTGGACGTATAATTACAGTGATTTTGCCAATTAATGTCAGTGATTTACAATTATTAATTACAGTGATCTTGCCAATTAATTCCAGTGATTTGGACGTATAATTACAGTGATTTTGCCAATTAATGTCAGTGATTTATAATTATTAATTACAGTGATCTTGCCATTTAATTCCAGTGATTTGGACGTATGATTACAGTGATTTTGCCAATTAATGTCAGTGATTTATAATTATTAATTACAGTGATCTTGCCAATTAATTCCAGTGATTTGGACATATAATTACAGTGATTTTGCCAATTAATGTCAGTGATTTATAATTATTATTTACAGTGATCTTGCCATTTAATGCCAGTGATTTGGACGTATAATTACAGTGATTTTTCCAATTAATGTCAGTGATTTACAATTATTAATTACAGTGATCTTGACAATTAATTCCAGTGATTTGGACGTATAATTCCAGTTGGAATTGTGTCGCTTGGCTTAGTCACACAGCTACCTCATTGCACCTCTTCGACATCTTTGCATGAGGTGCTGTTTGGGGCCTAGTTTTTGAAAAGTGCCATCCTGTGTGACACTGCCGTATGAGTCCAGGGGTACTGCTGTATTAGTCCAGGGGTACTGCCGTGTAAGTCCACCAATTGCAGATTTTTTATAAAGTGACTGGAGCGTGCTGGAGATGCTGTCAGTGGACCGATCAATTGCGGCCCACTCTCGACATTCAGCCACTGCGTGACACTACTAGATGGGCCAGGTGGTTGTGTCGCTTAGCTTAGGCCTACAGCAACCTCGGTGCACCTTTTTTTCTTCTTTGCATCATGTGCTGTTAGGGGCCTTTTTTGATATCTGCCCTCCTGTCTGACACTGCAGTGCCACTCCTAGATGGGCCAGGTGTTTGTGCCGCCCACTTGGGTCACTTAGGTTAGTCATCCAGTGACCTTTGTGCAACCTTTTGGCCTAAAAACAATATTGTGAGGTGTGAGGTGTTCAAAATAGACTGGAAATGAGTGGAAATTAATGTTATTGAGGTTAATAATACCGTAGGAGCAAAATTACCCCAAAATTCTGTAATTTTAGCGGTTTTTATGTTTTTTTCAAAAATCATCCAGATCCAAAACCAAAATAAAAACCAAAACACGAAAGTAGAATTAGAACCAAAACCAAAACACAAAACATGAAAAGTGCCAGCCGCACATCTCTAATATTCAACACAGGTGCCGGCAATCATAAATTAAGAGAAAAATCCAGAAACAGAGCATTGTGTCCCTCCCGGAGAGGCTCCTGTTGGGAGGTATGATATTGTTTCTGTGCAGGGTAAATACTGGCTGCTTTATTTTTACACTGCAATTTAGATTTCTGTTTGAACACACCCCACCCAACTCTAACTCTCTCTGCACATGTTACATCTGCCCCCCCCCCCCCCTGCAGTGCACATGATTTTGCCCGTTAGCTAACAACTTTGCTGCTGCGATCAGATCTGAATTAGGCACTTTGTCTGTTATTGGACACATTTATAATATCATGCATAACAGGTTGATAAACCTCTGTGCAGAATTGCACTATGCCAGTTCCAGCCTTACACCTGCCGATGCATCCACAGTGTCTGGATAAACAGTCAATAGATCGTCACCAAATGGGCGACATGCATTAGATCGTCATGGTCAAAATGTTGGCATGATCATCAGGTCGACATGTAAATGGCCGACAGTGCTTATGGTCGACTGGTACAAAAGGTCTAATGGACGACACACATATGGTCGACATGAGTTTGTTTTAATTTTTTTCCTTTTTTTCAACTTTTTCATACTTTACCATCCACGTGGACTACGATTGGGAATAGTAACCTGAAGTAACCCGAAACGCGAGCCATGCGAAGGGACGCAATACACTAATTGGAGTTCCCTGTGCTGTGACGGCGAAGACAACTCCCAAAAAAATAAAAAATGCTGTGTCGTCCTATCATCGTGTTGACCTTTCATGTGTCGACCCTTTGACCGCGTCGACCTTTTCTAATATCTACCTTTTCATGTCGACCTAATGAGCCTGTTGACCTTTTCACCCTGTCAACCTTTTCCATGTCGATCATTGTGGGGTCAACCTATTGACTGTAGACATTTTGTGTGCCGATCTAGTGATCCACACCCATCTCTTATTAAAGTGTCTGGTGATATGATTTTACAGATAGGTGTCTCTTTCTGTGATTAAATGTAATGTTCAGCTTATAACCTATTAAACTTGTTGCTGATCACTGGTTTAGACAATTAAGGCAGATGCCTGATTGCTGTAGGTTACAACGCCTTTGCCGCAGCCTAAAGCTCCATGTAAAAGGATAAAAGAACAGCTGTATCACACAAAATAAGACAAAGCATTCATTGACAGTGGCAACAGAAGCGTTTGCTTTCCTGCGACAGGTTTAGAGGGCAGCAGGGCCGAAACTAGGATTTTTGTCACCCGGGGCAAGGCAATAGTTTGCGCACCCCCAAAAAACAAAAAAACAAGAGTATAACAAACTCTGTCAGACTAAAATATCAGATTACCAGGAAATTTGAAAAAAGGGGATACTGTTGGACAATATTCCCCTATGCCCTACAGTATGCGTCACATGCCCTGCCAGTGTGTTCAACTACATGCTCCACTGTTTCCCCATACATTGCACTATAGCATAACACTTCATCACTGCACTACATTCCCCTATCCACTGTACTACATCACTATACTACATCCCCTACACGCTGAACTACATCACTACACTACATGCCCCTATGCACTGCACTACATACCCTATATGCTACAATACATCACTACACTACATGCCCCTATGCACTGCACTACATACCCTATATGCTGCACTACATCCCCTTATATGCTACACCACATCAGTGCACTACATGCCCCTATATACTGCAATACATTACTACACTACATACCCTATATGGTACACTACATCACTACACTACATCCCCCTATAAGTTACACCAAATCCTCCCATCTGGGAGGCAAAGCGGAGCTTGATACTGCTAACTGAGAGCACAGTGCGCTTCTATAGCTTGCACAGTGCACTGCACGCTAGTCGCAGCACTGCGTGGCAAAGAAGAGAGTTTAAGACAGTAGCCAGCATAGAAGAGATCCCAGGTACTGGAGCTCACCCGCACAGCGTTGGAGCCAGCTGTGGGCAGACAGGTGGGTAAGAGACATTGCCAAGAGTGCTGTCTGCTGCCTTACTGCCGGTAAAAAATAAAATAAAAAAAACCCTGTTCCTCTGTAACTCCTTGGCGCCCCCTCAAATCCTGCACCCGGGGCACGTGCCCCCTTAGCCCCCCCTAGTTACGGCCCTGGGGGGCAGTGCCAGCAAGGGCTCAGAGAAAGGGGAACCCTGTGCAGAACTTGGTGCCCATTTATAAACGTCATCCTTGTCCCATTAGCCTGGGATGATAAACAGCCACAGTGAGTCTGACTTCTCTGAAATGGCTAAACAGGTGGTGAGTAGTGCGTTGCTTGGGTGGGGGGAGGTGGGGTCATAGAGATAAGGAGCCAGATAGCCACGCCTACACAGGGTGACATCTTGGAACTGCATAACCTCACGTGCTAGAGATGCGCTGGTTGGATGATCTTGTCTCAGGACGCCGGGCTGATCTTCCACCGTTGTTCACTACTTTTTCAAAAATGTCAAACCGGGACTAAATGAGCACCATCACTATCCATACCTTGACCCCAATCAGCCACATCCTGTCCAGATCTGCCCTGTAATGCCCGCTTTTGAGTAAAACCCCACCCTTTTAGGTCCACAATTCAGGACTCTCCTGCCAAAATCCGGGCATGCAGGAAGTGTAGGTAACAAAGCACTGGCACTGTCCTTTGTTATAATTAATTTGATTGAAATATGTCCTTAGACTAAATTAGGCTATTTAATCCAATGAAAAATGCTTTTTTTATATCAAAATCTCTGCTACTTGGACACCTTCAAATCAGACATCTATATATATATATATATATATATATATATAAATGCGAAAGCCCTCACTCACTGACTGACTGACTCACTGACTCACTGACTCACTCACTCACTCACTGTTAGGGTCTCCTGCCCTGTGCGGCCACGGCGTCATGGCAACCGGGAGACAAGTGCTAGTGGAGTAACCTGAGCGCAGCTGATACTCCGGTTCGGGTCTTTTGCTGTGCAGTGGTTATAGGCTCTGTGCATGGCAGGGGATCCGGTGCTGGTTTTTGTGCTCACAGTCTGTGAGGTCTGAGTGGGGCGTGGACAGCACCTGCTTTATAAGGCCTCTTTTCAGGGTAAGCAGATGCTGCTGAATCTTTGTTGGTTAGTCAGTTCATGAAAGTTAGCCAGTACTGTGTAGCTTTGTATTTGTTTGTTGCTTACTGCAAATAGGCCTGGGGATTTGGTATTACACTCTGCCAATCCAGACCTAGCAGTAAGACTGGAGTCAGTCGTTTAGCTTGCTGGGGTTCTGTTACTACTCTGTGAACTTAGCAAGTTTGCGGCTGTATTCTAAGACTTGCCTGTCTAATCCTGTCTCACTGTGCTAGGTGTCAGGGGCCAGTTCAGTGGCAGTAAGCTAAAACCTGTGCACTGCAAGTGAGAATTAGGATTGTGGGGACTCTCCTTGTGTCTATCATTCCATCTCTGACCAAGGAGTTTACTGCCACACCCGTTGGTAACCCTTTAGGGTTTTGCTGTTGCCCTTAGCAACAGCATTTCGGGTTCTCTACGTATTAAAACACAACATCTTGCTTTTTCCATCTTAGCAGTTCTAATGCAAGGGAGATACCCAGTTCCTTAGCCTCTGGGCTTCTCTGTTCACTTTGTGTGTATTTTGTTACCCTATCACCTTCTGTGTACGTTATGTCATATTCCCCAGTTTGTCTGTGAGTCCATTTGTTTTGCATAACAGTTCAAACACCAGTACATTCCTGCAGACACTGGAGTGCATAACAGTTCTGACACCAGTACTTTCCTGCAGGCACTGGTGTGCATAACATATTCAGCAGCCAAATACTCCTGTTGAAATTTTGTGGGAATATGGAGCATACCCCTCAAAATACGTTGCAACAGGTGGTCGATCAGGTGCAGGTCCTGACTCGACAATTTAATGATTTGTCCATTAAAATGCACACCTCCCAGGCTGCTGGCAGAGCTCCCGCAGCAGCAGCACCTGCAGGGGTTAAGGAGCCGAAAGTAAATCTCCCGGATCGTTTTTCTGGAGATCGCTCGCAGTTCTTTTGTTTCAAGGAGAGCTGCAAGCTATACTTCCGGCTTAGGCCTCAGTCTTCTGGGTCAGAGATTCAGCGGGTGGGCATAGTGATTTCCTTGCTACAAGGAGACCCACAGGTCTGGGCATATGGGTTGCCGCCTGACTGTCCGTCGCTTAAAAGTGTTGATGCTTTTTTTATGGCACTGGGCATGTTGTATGATGACCCTGACAAGACGGCCTCAGCCGAGGCTCAGATTTCGATCCTTAAGCAAGGGCGAAGGCCAGTTGAGGTTTACTGTACGGAGTTTCGGAGGTTGGCCCATGATACCCAGTGGAATGACCCAGCCCTGAGACACCAGTACCGAAGAGGTCTTTCTAACCAGATAAAGGACCAACTGGTACAATATCCCTTGCCTGATAGCTTGGATCAGCTCATGCAGTTATCCATCCGGGTGGATAGACGGCTGAGAGAGCGTAGGCTTGAAAGGGAGACTGAGATTTCCTTCCTTCCCAAGGGAACCTCAGACTCTGAGGAATTTTCTGAGGAGCCTATGCAGATTGGGGCTACCCGCCTCTCCTCGCGTGAGAAGACGCGGAGGAGACAGCAGGGGTTGTGTTTGTACTGTGGGAATAAAGGTCATGTGGTAGTATCATGCCCAGAAAAGCCGGAAAACTTCAGGGCCTGAGGGTGATGGGAAATATCCTGTCAGGCCAGAAGTCAGAATTTCCCAAGAAGACTTTTATCATTCCGGTGACCTTGAAGATCCTCGGTCAAACTGTCAAGACTGAGGCCTTTGTGGACAGTGGGGCCGACGGGGTTTTTATGGACCGCCAATTCGCCCTGAAACACTCTGTTCCCTTAGTACCCTTGGCATCGGAAATTGAGATTTGTGGGTTAAACGGGGAACCATTATCCCAAGGTAAAATTACCTCTTGCACTAGCCAGATTTCTTTGTTTATTGGAGCCACACACTCTGAAAAATTGTCCTTTTATGTGACTGTCTGTACTTTTGCCCCATTGGTGTTGGGGTTACCCTGGTTAAGGGCCCACAATCCTCAATTTGACTGGGTCTCTGGGGAGATTCTTAGTTGGGGTACTGATTGTTTCAGGAGTTGCTTGAGCCTTCCAGTCAGGCTCTCGCAGCTAAGTTTGCCAGGATTGCCAGGGTGTTATGCAGATTTTGCGGACGTGTTCTCCAAAAAAGTTGCAGAGGTACTACCTCCCCATCGCCCCTATGACTGTGCCATTGATTTGTTGCCAAATGCTAAGCTTCCCAAGAGCAGGTTGTACTCCCTGTCACGTCCTGAGACTCAGGCTATGGCAGAGTACATTCAGGAGAACTTGGCTAAGGGATTTATCAGACCTTCACAGTCTCCAGTTGGGTCGGGGTTCTTCTTCGTGGGTAAAAAGGACGGTTCGTTGCGACCCTGCATCGACTTCAGGGAATTGAACCGTATCACGATTAAAAACTCATACCCACTGCCTCTCATTTCGGTCTTGTTAGACCAGCTTCGTACTGCCACCATTTTTTCTAAGATTGACCTACGCGGTGCGTACAATCTAATCCGAATAAGAGAGGGGGATGAATGGAAGACTGCCTTTAATACCCACTCAGGGCATTATGAATATTTGGTGATGCCTTTTGGGCTCTGTAATGCCCCGGCAGTCTTCCAGGATTTCATGAATGATGTGCTCAGGGAATATTTGGATAGATTCTTAGTTGTATACTTAGATGACATCCTAATCTTCTCCCATTCCCTGGAGGAACATCGGAAGCATGTACGCTTAGTCCTCCAGAAACTCAGAGACCACCGGCTTGGGGCGAAGCTGGAGAAGTGCGAATTTGAAGTTCAGCAAATCGCATTTCTAGGATATATTATCTCCCCAGAAGGTTTCCAAATGGAGGGTTCCAAGGTACAGGCAGTCCTGGATTGGGTGCAGCCCACTAGTTTGAAGGCGCTTCAGCGTTTCCTGGGCTTTGCGAATTTTTATAGACGATTTATCGCTGGATTTTCGTCTATAGTGGCGCCCTTGGTGGCACTCACTAAGAAAGGGGCGGATGTTGCTCACTGGTCTTGTGAGGCTAAAGCGGCTTTTGCCCGTCTCAAAAGGGCATTTGTTTCGGCCAAGGTGCTGCGACACCCAGATCCAGAGCGTCCTTTTGTGGTGGAGGTGGATGCCTCTGAGATGGGTATTGGGGCAGTGCTTTCTCAGATGGGAGTGTCTGATAATCGCCTTCATCCCTGTGCTTACTTTTCCCGTAAATTTTCGCCTGCCGAGATGAATTATGACGTGGGTAACCGGGAATTGTTGGCTATTAAGGATGCACTCGAGGAGTGGAGACACTGGCTTGAGGGGGCTAAGTTTGTGGTCTCAATTCTCACTGACCATAAGAATCTGGCATATTTAGAGTCAGCGAAGCGTCTCAATGCCAGGCAGGCACGATGGGCTTTGTTTTTTGCTCGCTTTAATTTTTTGATAACATATCGCCCTGGGTCAAAAAACATCAAGGCTGATGCGCTCTCGCGGAGTTTTGCTCCAATCCAGGAGACCACCGAGGAGCCGTTGCCCATTGTTTCCCCATCATGTATTAAAGTGGGCATTACCCAGGACCTCTTATCATTAGTCCTTAGAGCACAGGAGCAGGCTCCTCCAGACCTTCCGGTAGGTCTTTTGTTTGTGCCTCCTAGGTTAAGACAGCGAGTGTTCCTGGAATTCCATGCCAAGAAGTCGGCAGGTCACCCGGGTATTGCCAGAACTCGGGAGTTGCTATCTAGGGCGGTGTGGTGGCCCTCGGTGGCTAAGGATGTGATCAGTGGGTTCGGGCATGTGACATCTGTGCCCGAAATAAGACTCCTAGAGGGGTTCCTGTTGGCCCATTACATCCACTCTCTATCCCATCTAAGCCATGGACCCACATTTCAATGGATTTTGTGGTGGACTTGCCCAAATGCTCGGGGATGACAGCCATCTGGGTTGTCGTTGACAGGTTTTCGAAGATGGCGCACTTCGTTCCACTGGTTGGGCTGCCATCAGCCAGACGCCTGTCTGAATTATTTATGCTGCATGTTGTGCGTCTCCACGGGTTGCCACTTGATGTGGTCTCTGACCGCGGATCCCAGTTTGTGGCCAAATTCTGGAGGGCATTTTGTTCCGATCTCCAGATTTCTGTCAGCTTGTCGTCAGGCTACCATCCGCAGTCTAATGGGCAGACTGAAAGGGTGAACCAGTCCTTGGAGCAGTTCCTCAGGTGTTATGTCTCCAAGTGTCAGACTGACTGGGTTGCTCATCTGTCCATGGCGGAGTTTGCCTATAACAACGCGGCTCACTCTGCTACAGGGATCTCTCCCTTCCTTTGTGTGTATGGGCATCATCCTAAGGCCAATTCTTTTGACCCCCTGGACTCCACGCCTGGTGGTTCCTCTGTGGTTTCGGTCCTTAGAGGTATTTGGCGGAAAGTGAAGAAAGCCCTTGTGTCTGTGTCATTAGTGACCAAAAGGGTTTTTGATAAGCGGAAAAGACCCTGCAGCTTCAAATTAGGAGACTTCGTCTGGTTGTCTACCAAGAATTTGAAGTTGAGACAGCCATCTCATAAGTTAGGGCCCCGGTTCATCGGCCCTTATAAGATCACCAGGGTTATCAATCCGGTGGCATTTCAGTTAGATCTGCCCCGTTCTTTGGGTATCAATAAAACATTTCATTGTTCCCTTTTAAAACGGGCGATTAGTAATCCTTCTTCCAGTGGAAGACCTTCCCCTCTTCTGATACGTGGCCAGAGGGAGTTTGTTGTTGAAAGGATTCTTGACTCCAAGGTGGTTCGGGGTCGGCTGTCATTTTTGGTGCACTGGAAGGGGTATGGCCCGGAGGAGCGGTCGTGGGTGCGCAGTTGTGATCTTCATGCCCCCAGACTGATACGCTCTTTCTTCTCGCAGTTCCCCGATAAACCCGGTGGTAGGGGTTCTTTGACCCCTCGTCAGAGGGGGGGTACTGTTAGGGTCTCCTGCCCTGTGCGGCCACGGCGTCATGGCAACCGGGAGACAAGTGCTAGTGGAGTAACCTGAGCGCAGCTGATACTCCGGTTCGGGTCTTTTGCTGTGCAGTGGTTATAGGCTCTGTGCACGGCAGGGGATCCGGTGCTGGTTTTTGTGCTCACAGTCTGTGAGGTCTGAGTGGGGCGTGGACAGCACCTGCTTTATAAGGCCTCTTTTCAGGGTAAGCAGATGCTGCTGAATCTTTGTTGGTTAGTCAGTTCATGAAAGTTAGCCAGTACTGTGTAGCTTTGTATTTGTTTGTTGCTTACTGCAAATAGGCCTGGGGATTTGGTATTACACTCTGCCAATCCAGACCTAGCAGTAAGACTGGAGTCAGTCGTTTAGCTTGCTGGGGTTCTGTTACTACTCTGTGAACTTAGCAAGTTTGCGGCTGTATTCTAAGACTTGCCTGTCTAATCCTGTCTCACTGTGCTAGGTGTCAGGGGCCAGTTTAGTGGCAGTAAGCTAAAACCTGTGCACTGCAAGTGAGAATTAGGATTGTGGGGACTCTCCTTGTGTCTATCATTCCATCTCTGACCAAGGAGTTTACTGCCACACCCGTTGGTAACCCTTTAGGGTTTTGCTGTTGCCCTTAGCAACAGCATTTCGGGTTCTCTACGTATTAAAACACAACATCTTGCTTTTTCCATCTTAGCAGTTCTAATGCAAGGGAGATACCCAGTTCCTTAGCCTCTGGGCTTCTCTGTTCACTTTGTGTGTATTTTGTTACCCTATCACCTTCTGTGTACGTTATGTCATATTCCCCAGTTTGTCTGTGAGTCCATTTGTTTTGCATAACAGTTCAAACACCAGTACATTCCTGCAGACACTGGAGTGCATAACAGTTCTGACACCAGTACTTTCCTGCAGGCACTGGTGTGCATAACACTCACTCACTCACTCACTTACTCACTCACTCACTCATCACTATTTATTCTCTTACTTCCCGATATGTTAGGAAGCTGAAATGTAACATCATACCCTCCAACATTTTTCAAATAAAAATCGGTACAAATTCAAAAAGGGTGCGTGGCCACGGGTAGAAGGGCGTGACCACGCCCCTTTTCCTATACCTCCAATGGAAGTTTGGAGAGCCAAAAATCGGTACAGACCATACAAAAAAGGTACTGTACCTGCCAAAAAAGTACAGTTGGAGGGTATGTAACATAGGTATTCTTCTGGGGGTAAATAGGAAAACAACAAAATTAGAATTTTAATAAACCTCCCTGAAAGGTATGAAAAGGATGTTGACATAATGACATCATTACTGATGCGTGGCTTGCGTGAGCGATAACACCCAGATGAACAATCAGGTCAAAATTTGGATTGCACTCCCAGTGGGTAGAATTGAATAAACTACAAAAATGGGCCTGTCACTTTTTACCATATTTGCTGCCAAGAACCATGGATTAATATTTACTAACATTAATACGTCTCAAATTTACATCTCTATAGATTTACCTAATTTTTAACACTCATTTATATTTACAACCATGAAAATCAGAAACTTCCATGCGAATAACGGGTAGAACAGCTACTAGGATATAACACACATATATATATATATATATATATACAGTGGTCGAAGTGGGGCGGTATACGGCGGTATGGTATACCGCCACTTCTTCCACTGACCCGGAAATGAGCCCAGAAAGTGCAGCAGGAGGCGAGGGAAGTGGCATCCTGCTGCACATGGTGCTCCCCGTCCCTACGCGGCGGCCGGCGGCTATGTAGAGCGCTGTATTAGCACACAGCCGCTCACCGCTGCCAGCCGCCTGCGCATGCCGCTCACCAGCCGCCCGCCGCTCCCGCTCACCAGCCGCCCGCCGTCCCCGCTCACTAGCCGCCCGCCGCTCCCGCTCACCAGCCGCCCGGCGCCAGCTCACTGCTGCCAGCAACAAATAAGGTAATGTTCCCTTGTTGTCACCTCTTTCCCTGCTGTCCCTGTCATCACTGTCCCTGTCGTCACTGTCTCTCCCTGTCGTCACTCTCCCTGTCGTCACTGTCGTCACTCTCCCTGTCGTCACTCTCCCTGTCGTCACTCTCTCCCTGTCGTCACTCTCTCTCCCCCTGTCTCTCCCCCTGCCTCTCTCCTTGTCGTCACTGTCTCTCTCTGTTGTCACTGTCTCTCCCTGTCGTCACTCTCTCTCCCTGTCGTCACTCTCACTGTCGTCACTGTCGTCACTCTCACTGTCGTCACTCTCTCCCTGTCATCACTCTCTCCCTGTCGTCACTGTCGTCACTCTTTCCCTGTCGTCACTGTCGTCACTCTCTACCTGTCGTCACTCTCTACCTGTCGTCACTCTCTCCCTGTCGTCACTCTCTCTCCCCCTGTCTCTCTCTGTCGTCACTGTCTCTCTCTGTCGTCACTCTCTCTCCCTGTCGTCACTCTCCCTGTCGTCACTCTCACTGTCGTCACTGTCGTCACTCTCACTGTCGTCACTCTCACTGTCGTCACTGTCGTCACTCTTTCCCTGTCGTCACTCTCTCCCCATGTCTTTCCCCCTGTTGTCACTGTCTCTCCGTCGTCACTCTCCCTGTCGTCACTGTCTCTCTTTCCCTGTCGTCACTCTCTCTCCCTGTCTCTCTCCCTGTCGTCACTGTCTCTCTCCCTGTCGTCACTCTGGCTGTCCCTGCTGTCACAATTTCAGCTCATTCAGTGTGCTACAATGTGAATTTCGGCTCATTCAGTGTGCTACAATGTGAATTTCGGCTCATTCAGTGTGTTACAAGGTGAATTTCGGCTCATTCAGTGTGCTATAATGTGAATTTCGGCTCATTCAGTGTGCTACAATGTGAATTCTGGCTCATTCAGTGTGCTACAATGTGAATTTCGGCTCATTCAGTGTGCTACAATGTGAATTTCGGCTCATTCAGTGTGCTACAAAGTGAATTTTGGCTCATTCAGTGTGCTACAAGGTGAATTTCGGCTCACTCAGTGTGCTATAATGTGGATTCCGGCTCATTCAGTGTGCTATAATGTGAATTTCGGCTCATACCGTGTGCTACAAGGTGAATTTCGGCTCATTCAGTGTGCTATAATGTGAATTTGTGCTCATTCAGTGTGCTACAATGTGAATTTCGGCTCATTCAGTGTGCTACAATGTGAGTTCCGGCCCATTCAGTGTGCTACAATGTGAATTTCGGCTCATACCGTGTGCTACAAGGTGAATTTCGGCTCATTCAGTGTGCTACAATGTGAATTTTGGCTCATTCAGTGTGCTACAATGTGAATTTTGGCTCATTCAGTGTGCTACAAGGTGAATTTCGGCTCATTCAGTGTGCTGCAAAGTGAATTTCGGCTCATTCAGTGTGCTACAAGGTGAATTTCGGCTCACTCAGTGTGCTATAATGTGAATTCCGGCTCATTCAGTGTGCTATAATGTGAATTTCGGCTCATACCGTGTGCTACAAGGTGAATTTCGGCTCAGTCAGTGTGCTATAATGTGAATTTGTGCTCATTCAGTGTGCTACAATGTGAATTTCGGCTCATTCAGTGTGCTACAATGTGAATTCCGGCTCATTCAGTGTGCTACAATGTGAATTTCGGCTCATACCGTGTGCTACAAGGTGAATTTGGGCTCATTCAGTGTGCTATAATGTGAATTTGGGCTCATTCAGTGTGCTACAAGGTGAATTTCGGCTCACTCAGTGTGCTATAATGTGAATTCCGGCTCATTCAGTGCGCTATAATGTGAATTTCGGCTCATACCGTGTGCTACAAGGTGAATTTCGGCTCATTCAGTGTGCTATAATGTGAATTTGTGCTCATTCAGTGTGCTACAATGTGAATTTCGGCTCATTCAGTGTGCTACAATGTGAATTCCGGCTCATTCAGTGTGCTACAATGTGAATTTCGGCTCATACCGTGTGCTACAAGGTGAATTTCGGCTCATTCAGTGTGCTACAATGTGAATTTTGGCTCATTCAGTGTGCTACAATGTGAATTTTGGCTCATTTAGTGTGCTACAAGGTGAATTTCGGCTCATTCAGTGTGCTACAAAGTGAATTTCGGCTCATTCAGTGTGCTACAAGGTGAATTTCGGCTCACTCAGTGTGCTATAATGTGAATTCTGGCTCATTCAGTGTGCTATAATGTGAATTTCGGCTCATACCGTGTGCTACAAGGTGAATTTCGGCTCATTCAGTGTGCTATAATGTGAATTTGTGCTCATTCAGTGTGCTACAGTGTGAATTTCGGCTCATTCAGTGTGCTTCAATGTGAATTCCGGCTCATTCAGTGTGCTACAATGTGAATTTCGGCTCATACCGTGTGCTACAAGGTGAATTTGGGCTCATTCAGTGTGCTATAATGTGAATTTGGGCTCATTCAGTGTGCTATAATGTGAATTTGTGCTCATTCAGTGTGCTACAATGTGAATTTCGGCTCATTCAGTGTGCTACAATGTGAATTCCGGCTCATTCAGTGTGCTACAATGTGAATTTCGGCTCATACCGTGTGCTACAAGGTGAATTTCGGCTCATTCAGTGTGCTACAATGTGAATTTTGGCTCATTCAGTTGTGCTACAATGTGAATTTTGGCTCATTCAGTGTGCTACAAGGTGAATTTCGGCTCATTCAGTGTGCTACAAAGTGAATTTCGGCTCATTCAGTGTGCTACAAGGTGAATTTCGGCTCACTCAGTGTGCTATAATGTGAATTCTGGCTCATTCAGTGTGCTATAATGTGAATTTCGGCTCATACCGTGTGCTACAAGGTGAATTTCGGCTCATTCAGTGTGCTATAATGTGAATTTGTGCTCATTCAGTGTGCTACAATGTGAATTTGGGCTCATTCAGTGTGCTACAATGTGAATTCCGGCTCATTCAGTGTGCTACAATGTGAATTTCGGCTCATACCGTGTGCTACAAGGTGAATTTGGGCTCATTCAGTGTGCTATAATGTGAATTTGGGCTCATTCAGTGTGCTATAATGTGAATTTGGGCTCATTCAGTGTGCTACAATGTGAATTCCGGCTCATTCAGTGTGCTACAATGTGAATTTCGGTTCATACTGTGTGCTACAAGGTGAATTTCGGCTCATACCGTGTGCTACAAAGTGAATTTCGGCTCATTCATTGTGCTACAATGTGAATTTCGGCTCATTCAGTGTGCTATAATGTGAATTTCAGCTCATTCAGTGTGCTATAATGTGAAAGGGGCACTAGTATTAGATAGTATAAGGGGTTCTACTACACGGGACACGCCCCCTTTTGGGTGACCATGCCCCCATTTGGGTGACCACGCCCCCTTTTCTGGAGCGATTCAGGTCTGGGGAACGGGCGGGCCAGTCCATAGCATCAATGCCTTCGTCTTGCAGGGACTGCTGACACACTCCAGCCACATGAAGTCTAGTATTGTCTTGCATTAGGAGGAACCCAGGGCCAACCGCACCAGCATATGGTCTCACAAGGGGTCTGAGGATCTCCTCTCGGTACCTAATGGCAGTCAGGCTACCTCTGGCAAGCACATGGAGGGCTGTGCGGCCCCCCAAAGAAATGCCACCCCACACCATTACTGACCCACTGCCAAACCGGTCATGCTGGAGAATGTTGCAGACAGCAGAACGTTCTCCTTGGCATCTCCAGACTCTGTCACGTCTGTCACATGTGCTCAGTGAAGAGCACAGGGCGCCACTGGCGAATTTGCCAATCTTGGTGTTCTCTGGCAAATGCCAAACGTCCTACACGGTGTTGGGCTGTAAGAACAACCCCCACCTGTGGATGTCGGGCCCTCATACCACCCTCATGGAGTCTGTTTCTGATCGTTTGAGTAAACACATGCACATTTGTGGCTTGCTGGAGGTCATTTTGCAGGGCTCTGGCAGTGCTCCTCCTGTTCCTCCTTGCACAAAGGCGGAGGTAACGGTCCTGCTGCTGGGTTGTTGCCCTCCTACAGCCTCCTCCACGTCTCCTGATGTACTGGCCTGTCTCTTGGTAGCGCCTCCATACTCTGGACACTACGCTGACAGACACAGCAAACCTTCTTGCCATAGCTCGCATTGATGTGCCAACCTGGATGAGCTGCACTACCTGAGCCACTTGTGTGGGTTGTAGACTCCGTCTCATGCTACCACTAGAGCAGAGCCGGCCTTAGCTATAGGCAGGCTAGGCATTTGCCTAGGGCATTCAAGCATGTCTAGGGGCATCCAAGCATGTCCCTGCAGCATCTCATGCTGGGAGGGACAGTCCGCAAACTAACTGTTACTTTCCAAATGTATTCAATCAGTACTTGTATACACTGCTGTTTACATTTGTCCAAAAAAATGCACACTGTGCCTTAAACTTCCTCTGACATGCTTGAATGCCCCTGACTTGTGAGACCTCAGACAGACAGCAGAAGCCCAGTAAATGCAATTCCTGGACCTGTGACATTTTTACTGACTATATAAGGTTATTACTGGATGGCTTCTTATGATAACACATGTGTATTTTGGAAGACTGCTTCACAGAAACCTGACATCACCTATACTGCTTGTGCACATTGGGGAGGGGGACCCTGCCATCCTGTGTGTGTCCCTTATCCCTGTGCAAACCCCAGGTGTCTGCAGGGACATAACATGGGCAGTGTTCTCCCCACACTTTATTTCCTAGTCAGTCCATACCGTAAAATTCCCCTGCCATCTAGTACTGTAACGTGGTCAGTAAGTTGCGTTGTGCTATTTCTATATGAAACATCAGTGCAGCGTGACTTTTGGACACATCAGACTGGAGGGCAGAGCATTTAGCTCCCACAGTATAAAGTAAAGTGCATGCAGTTAACGGGAGTAACAGACACCAGCAAACACACTGAATAGTGAAGAGAATGGACAGTTTCTACATGTTTGATACTGATCTTTTTGTATAACCAGCAAGTGTGGCAGTATCTGTGGCAGTATATGTGTATTATGGGCATTACTAATGTGGGGCATATGTGTAAGGTGCATTACTGTGTGGCATTATGTGTATTATGGGCATTACTAATGTGGGGCATATGTGTAAGGTTTCTTTACTGTGTGGAATTATATGTATTATGGTCATTACTGTGTGGCATTGTGCAGAGTTGAACTGGCCCACAGGGTAACCCCCCGGTGGGCCCCACTACCTGAGCGTTGCAGGTACAGATGCAGAACTAGCGGCGGAGCTAGGGGGCACCAGACAAAATTTTGCCTAGGGCATCAAATTGGCTAGGGCCGGCTCTGCACTAGAGTTAAAGCATCGCCAGCTTTCAAAAGTGACCAAAACATCAGCCAGAAAGCATAGGAGCTGAGAAGTGGTCTGTGGTCACCACCTGCAGAACAACTCCTTTATTGGGGGTGTCTTGCTAATTACCTATAATTCCCACCTGTTGTCTATTCTATTTGCACAACAGCATGTGAAATTGATTGTCAATCAGTGTTGCTTCCTAAGTGGACAGTTTGACTTCATAGAAGTGTGATTGACTTGGAGTTACATTGTGTTGTTTAAGTGTTCCCTTTATTTTTTTGAGCAGTGTATATATATATATATATATCAGGGTTGCACCACAGACTGTCCAGGATTTGGCGGATGCTTTAGTCCAGGTCTGGGAGGAGATCCCTCAGGAGACCATCCGCCACCTCATCAGGAGCATGCCCAGGCGTTGTAGGGAGGTCATACAGGCACGTGGAGGCCACACACACTACTGAGCCTCATTTTGACTTGTTTTAAGGGCATTACATTAAAGTTGGATCAGCCTGTAGTGTGTTTTTCCACTTTAATTTTGAGTGTGACTCCAAATCCAGACCTCCACAGGTTAATACATTTGATTTCCATTGATAATTTTTGTGTGATTTTGTTGTCAGCACATTCAACTATGTAAAGAACAAAGTATTTAATAAGAATATTTCATTCATTCAGATCTAGGATGTGTTATTTTAGTGTTCCCTTTATTTTTTTGAGCAGTGTATATATAAAACATATTAATTACATTTTGTCTGAGTGTTTACTGACCCATCTGGTGAAATCCTCATTGTTTGTACCTACAGATATATAACGCAAAGGATTAGATACTGTTGTGTTTTTGTCTCTAAGTTTTTCCCGGCTCACGTTTTTTATCATCTGACACATTCGGGCTTCTCTCTCAGATTTGGAAACCTTGGGTACAAGGTCATGTAGTGTACGCAGAAAATAGATGGAGAACTCCACAGATTAACACCGGCTGACATGCTTTCATTACATCCTGCAAGACGAACACTAATTACATTCCCCCTAGAACCGCATCTGCTGCAATCTCAGCTCTCTGCCTTTCTCCTGTTTATTCTACGTTCTTGTGTTCTACGCATTTATTGTCTCTCTTCATTACTAATTCAACTGTATTTTATCTGTAATCATTTTTTTTTTTTTAACTTAGGATCAGTTTCTTCTACATGTTTGATGCAACGGAGATTCTTGTGCCCCTCACGGTGGAAGTATATCAAACCTGCAGGATATTCTGGATTATTATTATTGCACAGCTAAAACTATAGGCAGATGGACTGGGCTGGTCAATAGTTCACTGGGTTTATGTAGTGCGGGGTCTGAGTTCTGAGAAGCAGCGCAATTTTTGTTGATCTCAGTTGCAGACTTAAAGCTGCAGTAATGTCATTTCACTGGCTGCATGTGTGCACTGTAGCTCAGACGCATGCGCAGGAAGAAAACATTGGCTGATTTGCTTACAATAGCAGCAGTGTGACTGCATCTAAATCAGGCCCATTGGCTTCTGTCTACACATAGGCCTGATTCAGAGCAGGATGCAGTTGCAGCCGAGACTGCGCCTTTTGCAGCAGCCGCAATTGCATCTTTATGCTAATGCTTCAGCTGATGGTCAGTCTACTGAGACGCGGTGGCGCTAATCTGGCACAGTGCATATTAAAATGCACCATCAGTCGCACCGTCAAAGATTGCCCAAGCCTAAGGAGGTGTAGATTCTCTGTCTGGACGTGTTCGTCTGCATCAGTGTAACTCATACTTACCTACATTTAATCTCTCCTCTCCAGGAGAAGCTTGGAGATTAGACGCAGCAGGAAACTTCAGGGGCATGGCCAGGTTGTGACATCATCAAGCCCCACCCCCACATTGTGAAAATGCCACGGTTTGTGGGTCAGCAGGAAGTGGGCGGGGCTAAAATGGTCCCATTCACGTCATTTTAGCCCTTCTCCCCACCACACGGACCGCGAACACCGGCGAGTATCTGTCCATCCTGCCTGCTTCACTATGGTGAGGGCAGGATGCGGGAGATCTGCCTGCTCTTCCGGGGGTGTGGGGAGCTACCCCAAAAATCTGAGCCTCCCCCAACTTCTGGGAGAGTAGGCAAGTATGGTGTAACTGCGTCTTTAGATGTAGTTGCTAACCGTGACTGCCTGCGTCTGGCTAGCCACATCCCCGTTACCACCCGGAAACGCCCACTGAAACTGCATCTTTCTGCATCCAATTTTAATCTGCATCTTTGAACACTAACCATCAAGATGCATTCACAGTGTCAATGGAAACATTGGCCGCTTGCGTCTAACATTGTCACTGTGCAGGGGAGTACGTTCAAACTAAGAGCCCAGAGGGAAGCACAACCTTATCTGCTTTCTGCAAAGATTTGACAACCATAACTCTCTCATTTGCTGCTCCCCAAACTACTGCCATACCTCACTGGATACGCCCCAATCTTGTCTGATTTTGGAAGCTAAGCAGTGGTGGCCTGATCAGTACTTGGATGGGAGACCACCTGGGAACAACAGGTGCAGTAGTCCACATATTAGCAAACAGCAGAAGGAACGGAGAAACTTTCAACTAGGGCACCTTTGCTTGTCTGGATATGACCAATAAACAGGAGTAGACACCAAGCACAATCTATCTATAACTGTGGATAGAGTCTGACTGACACAATTGGCATTAATAATCACTAGTACATCTGTATTATAACTAGAGATGAGCCGGTTCAGTTCCCAGAGAACCGAAACCCCCCCCCCCCCCCCCCCCCGAACTTCACTACCTGAGCCCAGCTCGTGTTTTCCCGCCTGACTTGGAAACCAGAACAAGGCAAAATGTCATAATCCCGCTGTCGGATTCTCGCGGGGTTTGGATTCCATATAAGGAGCCGTGCGTCCCCGCCATTTTCACTCTGACATTTGAAAGTGTAGAAAGAGGACGTGTCTCCGTCCTCAGTGTCCTCAGTGTCCGTGTCTTGCGCTGCATCTGTCCAGTCACAGTGGTTGTGTCCTCTGCTGCCATATGTCCAGTGCTGCTGTATAAGTCCAGTCCAGTGGTGCTGTCTTGTGCTGCCTCAGTCCAGTGGTAGTGTGTTGTGCTGCATCAGTCCAGTCACAGTGGTGATTTCCTCTGCTGCCATATGTCCAGTGCTGCTGTATAAGTTCAGTCCATTACAGTGGTGTTGTGTAGTCCTGCATCAGTCCAGTGGTGGTGTCCCTGTGCTGCTGTATATGTCCAGTGATACTGCCGTATATGTCCATTGACACTGCCGTACATGTCCAGCGGTACTGCCGTATAAAACCAGTGATCCTGCCATATAATTCCAGTGGTACTGGCGTATAAGTCCAGTCCAGTGATACTGCCGTATATGTCCAGTGATACTGCCGTATATGTCCAGCGGTACTGCCGTATAAATCCATTGATCCTGACATATAATTCCAGTGATCCTGCCGTATGATTCCAGTGGTACTGGCTTATAAATCCAGTGATTCTGCCGTATAATTCCAGTGGTACTGGCGTATAAGTCCAGTGATACTGCCATGTAATTCCAGCGCTGCTGCCGTATAAATCCAGTGATCCTGCCGTATAATTCCAGTGATCCTGCCGTATAATTCCAGTGGTATTGGCGTATAAATCCAGTGATCCTGCCATATAAATCCAGTGGTACTGGCTTATAATTCCAGTGGTATTGGCATATAAATCCAGTGATCCTGCCATATAATTCCAGTGGTACTGGCGTATAAGTCCAGTCCATTGATACTGCCGTATATATCCAGTGGTACTGCCGTATAAATCCAGTGATCCTGCCGTATAATTCCAGTGATCCTGCCGTATGATTCCAGTGGTACTGGGGTATACATCCAGTGATCCTGCCGTATAATTCCAGTGGTAATGGCGTATAAGTCCAGTGGTACTGCTGTATATGTCCAGCGGTACTGCCGTATAAATCCAGTGATCCTGCCATATAATTCCAGTGATCCTGACGTATAATTCAAGTGGTACTGGCGTATAAATCCAGTGATCCTGCCATATAATTCCAGTGGTACTGGCGTATAAGTCCAGTCCAGTGATACTGCCGTATATGTCCAGTGATACTGCCGTATATGTCCATTGATACTGCCGTATATATGTCCAGCGGTACTGCTGTATAAATCCAGTGATCCTGCCGTATAATTCCAGTGATCCTGCCGTATAATTCCAGTGGTATTGGCATCTAAGTCCAGTGATCCTGCCGTATAATTCCAGTGGACGATTTTTTAAATTTGCCACTTCAGTGCGACTCCTAGATGGGCCAGGTGTTTATGCCACACACTTGTGTCGCTTAGCTTAGTCATACAGCCACCTCGGTGCAACCTTTTGGTCTAAACACAATATTGTAAGGTGTGAGGTGTTCAGAATAGACTGGAAATGAGTTGAAATTAATGTTGTTATTGAGGTTAATAAATACCGTAAGAGCAAACTTACCCCCCAATTCTGTGATTTTAGCTGTATTTCTGTTTTTTTTTTTAAAAATCATCCATATCCAAAACCAAAACCAAAACACGAAAGGGTGGTTTTGGCAAAACCAATCCAGATCCAAAACACGAACATGGAACCAGAACCAAAACCAAAATACAAAACACGAGTGCGGAATTAGAACCAAAATCAAAACACAAAACACGAAAAGTGCTCACCGCACATCTCTAATTATAACCAATGTTATCACTACTGATGTCCTGGACGGAGAGTGATGTGATGTATACAGGCTAGAGATTGAGACGTACAGTATGTATAGATGCCTACTCAGCTGCTGCAATTTTTGCTGAAGATCGGGAATACTGTTGAACTGATTCTGCTGTCAGAAAGAGGTCAGGCGTTGGCCCTTTGATGAAATGATGCAATGTGGCTGATTCTTTATTTCTTGCATACAATGGGAATAAACATTTTCACTGAAAACTTTTAATTATTGAGAAACTCTATAGGAGTGATTCTGCTCCACTTCCCTGAGAAATTAAAGGGAAAACCACTGAAGATGTGTAATATATCTTTATTCTACTATTGGAAAACTTTATGGGAGTAATTCTACTCCCTTTCCCCAAGAAATTAAAGGAAAAACATTGATGATGTGCAATATATTTTATACAATATTGATATCACCACAGTTTTAGAGGGGATCCGGGCAGTCAAAATACTGACAACCAGAATCCCGACACTACTTGAAATACCGGCACCAGGATCCCGACATTGATCACTATCCTGGCGCCAGGATCTCGACCACCGGAATCCTGAACATTGTTTACATTACACAGGCTGCCATAGAGGTAAGCCGTGTGGGAGGGGTATTTTTAGGCTGTGAGGGGAGGCTTAGGGTTAGGCTGCGGGGAGGAAGGTTAGGGTTATGCACCCCTGCGGAGGGTTAGGGTTAGGCTGCAGGGGATGGAGGGAGGGTTAGGTCTAGGCTGTGGGGAGGGAAGGTTAGGATCATGCACCACAGGGAGGGTTAGGCTTAGGCTGCGGGGAGGAAGGTTAGGGTTATGCACCCCTGCGGAGGGTTAGGGTTAGGCTGCAGTGGATGGAGGGAGGGTTAGGTCTAGGTTGTGGGGAGGGAAGGTTAGGATCATGCACCACCAGGGAGGGTTAGGGTTAGGCTGAGGGGGGTGGGGGAGTTTGGTTTTAAGCTGAGGGAAAGGTGGGTTAGGGGCAGTGCTATTTTTCAGCAGGAACTGAGTTCCTGAACCTCTTATTAAATATGACATCATCAGGAACAGAGTTCTTGAACCTGTTCTGGGCCAAAATGTATTTTCCATTAGATAAGTTTTATTTTAAAGTCCATTTTGCGTGCCTTCTTTTCTAAAAACTATATATCATCTGTCTATCTATAATTTTTTTAATAGCTCTGCCCTCTGCCCCCAGACCCGTAGTTCCTGAACCTTTTTTTTTTTTTTTTTAAATAGTACTGGTGTAACTGGCACTGCTGGGGGCATTGTGTATCTGGCACTGCTGAGGGCATTGTGTATCTGGCACTACTTGGGGCATTGTGTATCTGGCACTGCTGAGGGCATTGTGTATCTGGCACTACTTGGGGCATTGTGTATCTGGCACTGCTGGGGGCATTGTGTATCTGGCACTGCTGGGGGCATTGTGTATCTGGCACTGCTGGGGGCATTGTGTATCTGGCACTGCTGGAGGCATTGTTTATCTGGCACTGCTGAGGGCATTGTGTAACTGGCACTGCTGGGGGCATTGTGTAACTGGGACTACTGGGGGCATTGGGGGTCATTCCGAGTTGTTTGCTCGCTAGCAGATTTTAGCAGCATTGCACACGCTAAGCCTCCACCCTCTGGGACTGTATGTTAGCTTAGCAGAATTGCGAATGAAAGATTAGCAGAATTGCGAATAGAAATTTCTTAGCAGTTTCTGAGTAGCTCGAGACTTACTCCTACACTGCGATCAGCTCAGCCCACTTCGTTCCTGGTTTGACATCACATACACGCACTGCGTTCGGCCAGCCACTCCCCCGTTTCTCTAGACACTCCCACGTTTTATCCTGGCACGCCTGTGTTTTTCCGCACACTCCCAGAAAACGGTCAGTTTCCGCCCAGAAACACCCACTTCCTGTCAATCACACTCCGATCACTTCAACGATGGAAATTCTTCGTTCGGACATGATTAAATCTACTAAGTTTTGTGCTAAAATACTTAGCGCATGCGCACTGCGTACCATGCGCATGCGCATTTTCGCCTTAATCGCTCCGTTGCGAAAATCGGCAACGAGCGAACAACTCGGAATGACCTCCATTATGTGAATATATGGCAGTACTCAGGGCATTATGTGTTTTAAAAAAAAAAAGTTAATGTACAAATTGATGCCACGTTCCTTTGGTAGCTCCACCCACATCACCGCTTACCTCTGCCCCGCCCACAGTTCCTGAACCTGGATTACTACAAAAATAGCACTTGTTAGGGTGTTAGGGATCGGGGTTAGCTTACTTCATTAATGTCTGCTGGCATTTTAAACATCAGGATGCCGCTGTCTGTATTTTGACAGCCGACATCCCACCCGTCGGGATTCCAGTACCAACCCTTTAAGAGATATAACACAATAAAAGTTATGTTTTAAATATTACAATTATCATACAACAAAGAGTGACCCAAAAAGAATTTCTTGTCTGTTTTGCGTCTTTGCAATTTGAGTATCTAGTTACTTATACTTAATTCTGGGTGCACCACCAACTAAAGGCTGTACCTATGAGAGGACAGACTGTGTAGCAGGATTGTTGGTCTTAATAGATTCAGAAACGATACAATGTACTTTTTAAAACACTTGGGAAATTGATCTCTGCTGTACATATGCATCATACTCCATTCTGCACAGATTTTATTCCATAAATAAATGTGCAAAACATTGTTGCAGCTACGACCTTAATTTGTTGAGACCTAGACAATTGCATCAATTCGGCTAAATTGGCCATTCGGACATGCCACTGGGTATTTAAGAGGTTTCTTATGTTTTACCTTTATACAGTATGTGTTGTGTCTACATATATCACTTTGGAATATGCATCAGCTCGGCAAGAACACCCCTCTTATGTTATGTCATTAGGGGGAGATGTATCAAGTCTTCTAACGAGTACAAGTGGAGGTATCGCCCATAACAACCAAATTCTAGTTATCATTTATCTAGTGCATTCTGTAAAATAATAGTTAAAACAAAGCTGGTTGGAGTAGACAATATCTGGCCTCTTTAGAAGGTTTGATAACTTCCCTCCTCTACTACGTATGGTCAGCATCTTGGATAAGCATGGCAGGACCTCTTCTGAGTATAAAGGGCCAGTGATATCCAATATGAATCCTGGGAATACAGTGTTCCATTGATGTCAGTATCCCTAATATACATACAGTATGTGCTCCATGTGGACCTGCTTTTGCCCCATATAAAACATTTCCACACTCTTTTGGAGGGTCGATCTCATGATGGCATACCTCTCAACTGTCCCGATTTTGGCAGGACAGTCCTGTTTTTCGTGGTCTGTCCCGCTGTCCCACCCGCGGGTCGTAGTGTCCCGCAGTGGTGGAGGGGGGCGGGGGGGCAGTACACCCCCTACACGATCAACCCCAATGTCTCCCTAAAGGGTTGGGTATGAAATGCCGGTGGTCGGGATCCTGGAGGTCACATGACCAACCGCGGCATCCCGACAGTGAGAATCCCATCACTGGACGGTGGTAAGTATTTTGCCCCTCTCCCGTCCCCTACCCGAACCCTCTGGGCATAGCAGAAAATGTCATCAGAAGATGTCCACTATCAGCCTGTGTGTACAGACATTTTCCATCCACTCCCACAGGTTGGGGTGCTAGTGATCCAGCTGTTCTACCCATCTTACTGGCTCACATGGATGTACAAATTCAAAACAATCCTGTTGCTTAACTCTTGGGTCGAGTAACAGTAATGACCCTAAAGGAGTAAAGTACAGTATGTTAATATATGGTTACACTACCACTTATCACCAATTGGTGGCACTGCAAAGAAAACTAGGCACTTTATTTCTGACACTCTCCACGCCCTTAAATCAGGGATGGGGAACCTTCAGCCCTCCAGCTGTTGTTGAACTACACATCCCAGCATGCCCTGCAACAGTTTTAGCATGGCCAAATAGCAAAACTGTTACAAGGCATGCTAGTATGTGTAGTTCAACAACAGCTAGAGGGCCAAAGGTTTCCCACCCCTGCATTAAATCCTAGGAAATGTAACACTGGAGATATCGGAGATAATATTTGCAGTCAGTATTAAATGGTTTGCAGCAGCCATCTGCATAGCTCCCTGTGTGGACGGTGAAATGGAGGCTATTTAACCAGTCCCAAAATGTTTTAGGAGCTGGAGGATGGCATTGGCCTGTCTTGCCCACGGGTAATATAGCGCTGGAGAGGGATCTTCAGATCCCCTGGGGTAAATTTACTAAAGTGTGAGTTTTTTAGAAGTGGAGATGTTGCCATAGCAACCAATCAGATTATATCTGTTATCGTCAAACTGGTGCTAGATGAATGATAAGTAGAATTTGATTGGTTGCTATGGGCAACATCTCCACTTCTAAAAAAAACACATTTTAGTAAATTTACCCCCATGTGTGCAGGCTGCACTGCTCCTCCACTCCATTTTATCAGAGAATATTCCTACATACACACAGTAGGCAAGCCAGGAAAGGAGGAACAGTTATTGTGATAGTTATCACTACAGGTCAGGTATGCGTTATCCGGATACCCGTTAACCGAAATATTCAGAAAACCAGAATGTTTTGGCCCTGTAGTGACGTCATGACCTCACTGGAGTCTGTGGCCAATCAGACATGTGGGGGAGTGGCTTTGCAGCCATTAGCTCGCCATCACTACTCCCAGGACCCACCGCCAACTCCCGCCAACACGCTGAACCCCTCCGCCGACCCCCCGGACCTGCCACCGACACACCGAGCCCGTCCGGATAACAGGTATTCTGTTATCCGGAAAAATCCCTTATCCGGAATGCTCCCAGTCCCGACAAAACAGCCTCTTATGGGATGATCTGTTCCAACAAGAGTTTCTTGTGACCTTGGTGCATTAATTCATCCATTACTGCTGCAAATAATTCTGGTAACAGATCTTAATTTCTGACCAACAAAAAAACTATTTGTAGGAACATCTCAAGGATGATCAGTGGAAACAGGATGCACCTGAGCTCAATTTTGAGCTTTATGGCAAAGGCTGTGAATACTTATGTACATGTGATTTCTTAGTTTTGTATTTTTTATAAATTTGCAAAAATCTCAAAAAACCTTTTTTCACATTGTCATTATGCGGTATTGTGTGTAGAATTTTGAGGGAAAAATTAATTTATTCCATTTTGGAATAAGGCTGTAACATAAAAAAATGTGGAAAAAGTGAAGCGCTGTGAATACTTTCCCGATGCACTGTACTGAATTTATTTTCCAATATAGTTTTTTGACTGTGCTAGTAAAACATTCAGATATGCTATAGTGTATATAATGTACTAAATATAAGAATTGTGGTAAGGAATTTGACAGAAATGAAGACGCACTTGTGCCCATGAAAAGCTTCCATTTCCCCCTGTGATAGAATGACAGCGCCAGATTGACAGTTGCCATTCTACAGTACAGGGCCGGATCTAGGGGGGGGGGGGGGGGGGGGCGAAGGGGGCGACTGCCCCCCTAACACAGTCATAGCCACACCCACTTTTGAGCAGATGAGAGCTCTCCTGGGAGAGCCCGAGGTAGAACAATGTGCTGCAGCTTATACCACAGCAGCACAGAGGAGCCATGAGAGCAAGGGTTACAGAGCATTTGCCCCTCACTTGCTGGTGTGTGGGTGTTAAGGCTAATAAATACAATTACCCCATAGCACAGTCACATGTACATAGAACAATCACAAAGCTCTATCTCAGTTTCACTCACAAAGTTCAGTCAGAATTGAGAGAGGAGGAGTTAGGATTGCAGATGGGAGGAGTTGGGACTGTAGAGGGAGGAGTTAAGATTAAACAGTAAACCGCCCCCCCTAAAGAAAAGTCTAGATCCGTCCCTGCTACAGTACATACTGGATAGAATAACGGTATTCTCTACACCGTTTCGGGCACCGTATAAGCAACTATAACTACAACAGTGGCAGCGACGGTGGCACCTCCACAGCATTGCACCTGGGCAGCCACCTATAATAGCCAACTATTCTGTATGAAAACTAAAACCAAACCCAATATTTATTAACAGTCAAATGTAGTACTGTTCATGTAAAAACATATAAAATAATATAAAAATATATAAAGTAATGTAATAAATATAAACATGTTTTGTGCGTGTAGCTCTCCTTGAAGGCGAAATACACAAGGTGCATCTGTAAATAACCTGCTGCAACTGACCTGTCTTATTTTTACCAAAGTCACCTCACAGCGGGTGGTAACGGCTCCAGCGTAATACATGCGTCCTACTACTCTTACAGACCGCTCTCTGTGGACTACCGGGCGAGAGTGACACATATGTAATGTGGGTTTGGGGACCTTGAAAGGAGAAAGCTCCTGCGTTGCAGATGGTGCCTGAAGGCAGCTCTGTGTATTTGTTGTAACGCCAATGCAACTTTTACCCACGGGAGTGGAAATTATGCCGTGCTATTCCCACTCATTTATTACTCATAATGTGCAATCTTTCCGTTAATTTAGAGTTGAACAAAGAGATGACAATGGGGGTAGATTAAAGATCTGTCGTGTGAGGTTGTGGAGGTCTGGGGGTCTCCAATTGGACGGCATTGTGCCATCCAAGTGCTACCTAATCCCTTCTGGAAAGGGTGTATATACAGTAACATCTACTGTATATAACTTTTTAATAAAGTAATTGTTTTACCTTATTTGGCCCATACATCTACGTCCCCGATTACCTGTTCTGCTGGTCTTATCCTCCGATCGTCGGACACTGATAATTGGCGATCTACCAGGGAATTGGAAAAAATAATCATGTTAAAAATCCCCAACTCATCAATATTGACCATATTTTTGGTGAAATTGATGAGTTGCAAAAATCCAGCATTTTGGATTTATCCGATTCCCCGACCCCGGCATCAGAAGAACGCTGAATTGCATCAGTTCAGGCTAGATGTATGGGCCCCATTAGAAATACACTATTGAAAAAGCAAAGGGGTTTTAGGGAGTAAATTATATTTTTAATAATTCCCATTATCTTACAATGATCATGAATTTGAAAATTAATGACAGCTTTATTACAGCGAAACAATATTTTTTCTTTTGGTGCGATCACAGTTTAGTAGCTCAATGAGGAATAAGGTATCAGTGAGGTGGATATATTTATCATTGGCGGTAGTGGGGCCCTATGAACTATAATTCGTTATAACCATTCTTACCTATGACTCAGCCATCGTTTTAGCTGGTCGTAGGTACATCCTGTTCACTGCCCCTGGGCTACTGCAATGCTGTGAGCCATCATATTACAATGGGGTTGCCTATAATACAGTAGGTTGAACCGTCGATGGTTTCTAGCCTTCGCCAGGAGACCATCATCATAGTACCATCGTTGGTCCATGTCATGCACAAATGACTGGAAACCAGGGCCCAGAAAGGAAACCCGGAATTACCAATCCAACCTGCACCATCGATTGATGCTAGGCATAAAATGACACAATCCCTATAGAATCATATTGGCCCCACCCTTCCCTGTGGACCCACAATTCCCGGTATTATCTCCTCTTCTTGTCCACTACTGGGATAGTAGGTAATTATGCAAAAGCCTATGTATTACAATGCTGTGGGGTAAGATGTATCAAATCTTGGAGAAAGATAAAGTACCAGCTAATCAGCTCCTAACTGCCATATTACAGGCAGTGTTTGAAAAATGGCACGTAGGAGCTGATTGATTGGCACTTTATCTCTCCCCACTTTATCTCCAAGCTTTGATAAATCTCCACTATGTGTTCAAGATCCACCGTGTGTTTTAAGTTAACAGTGATATAAATTGTAGTGTAGATTAGATATCAGTGATAAAATGTGTTCTGTGATGCACAGATGTAGCCATGCTCATCTTACTGCAATGCGGCATGCTGCATGGGGTGTCAGGCCACGATCGCCGGCTACGAATAGTCGCAGCCTGGCACGCCATGCAGTAAGCCGTATTGCAGCATGCTGCATCACAGTAAAGATGAGCATGGCTACATGTGTACATAGCTTTTCTGTTTTAGTGGGTTCTACTGTATACAGTGTGTTTTGGAGGGGTTGGGTATGGAAACCCGGCGCGGGGCGAGCGCTAGAAAGCCCCTTGCGTGCTCGCTGCGCTTGCCATGCTGCGGGCTCAGTGGCTTGCTGCGCTCGAGCTGGTCCCTCAAAGACCGAATCAATCTCTCAGAAGATAGCCGGGAAGGCCGCGAGCCCTGCAGCCTCCGGATCTCTGGTAGAGCCGCCCCCACTGGTCTCCATGGAAATGTGGGCATGCCATGAGTCCATGCCCCCATGGCTCGTGCACGCCCCGTATTACATGAAGGCACCCCCCCCCCCGTGACGCACGCGCACCCCCCGTGATGAGCGCGCGTGTTCACTAGTGCCGGGGTTGAAATGGAGGCCCAGTCCGTCACTGCTCCATGGGTGTTGTGGACACCCATGTGTGGGAATAGCCTTGGCGCAGCTGTTGGCATTCTTGACGGTTGGGATCCCGGCGTCGGTATTCTGACCACCGGGATCCGACCGCCGGGATATTAACTACATCTTGTTTTGGAGATGTCACAGAGAAGGCTTTGTATCTATTGTAATATCAGAAGTTAATACTTTAGGGTTAGGGGTCTAATCATTATCCCTTAATTTCTACAAAGTAGTGAAAATTAACATTAAGTTACTCCCAGCCATTCAGAACATGGCGGGACAGTTGTGCATTATGGGCACAGTGCTTACGCGTGACAAATAAACGGTGTAGAGCAGGCATTCCCAACTGCGGTCCTCAAGGCACACCAACAGTGCAGGTTTTAGTGATATCCAGGCTTCAGCACAGATGGTTAAATCAAAATTACTGAGGTACTAATTAAGTCACCTGTGTTCAAGCCTGGATATCACTAAAACCAGGACTGTTAGTGTGCCTTGAGGACCGAGGTTGGGAAACACTGGTGTAGAGAGAGGCTGGGATAGCATGTAAGCTCAGGAAGCGCAGCGCAGAGAGGCTCACCCTCTTTAACTTGCACATATCTCCCTCCCCCCTCCTTCTCTCTTACCCAGAAAGACTATAAGGGTCATGACTATTTATGCTGGAGAAAGTCAAGGGTAGGTTCATAGGGATCGGGCCTGAATATATGGAGTTACTCTGGGAAGTTTGCAGTCGTGTAATACTGAGGGAGATTTATCAAAACATGTAGATAAAGTGGAGAGAGATAAAGTACTATCCAATCTGCTTCTTACTGTCATTTTACAGCATACTTCCCTACATTTTATTTCTCCTCTCCGGGAGAAGCCCAGAGAGGAGACGCTGCAGGTGTCTTCGGGGTACGGGGCCGGACGGTGACATCACTAAGCCCCGCCCCCACATTGGGAAATGCCGCGATTCGCGGGAAGGTGGTGGGGTTAAATTGACGAGATTTGCGTCATTTTAAGCCCTTCTCCACCCGACGGACCCGCGAATGCGGGAGGTAATCTCTCCATCCTGCCCACATCACTAGGGTGCGAGCAGGATGCGGGAGACCTGCCCACTCTTCCGGGGGTGCGGGGGGCTACCCCAAAAAACGGGAGCCTCCCGCAGCTTCCGGGAGAGTAGGTATGTTTTACAGACTGTGTTTGAAAAATGAGTTATTGTGGGAGCTAACTGGTACTTTATCTCTCCACTTTATCTCTCTCCAAGCTTTGATAAATCTCTCCCAATCACAGCTTTCCAATGCACTCCTATGGCAGTGACTGGGAGATGGGACTACATCAGAGGTAGCAGTGCTTAATTTATATGTATTGGTTTCATGCCAAGTTCTTGGGATGCCTACACGGAACAGGGAGGACCCTATCCATATGGATGTGAGTAAATAATAAGGCATACTTACCTACCCTCCCGGCTCCCCGGAAAGCTGCACAAGTCTCCCGCTTTTCCTGTTAGCCTCCCCGCCACCTCTCGACCACCCACAGCAGAAAACAAGTCAGCGGTCAAAGGGGATCCAACGTCGCGATTCGAGCTGAATCATGTCATCATAGCTCGGCCCCCAGCTCTACAGTGCCTGTTTTATCGGCACTGTAGAGCTGGGGGCGGAGCCACGATGCAGCGATTGTGATGCCACGACCTCGGACCGCACACCTCCCTTCTGGCGACGCCCCGTAGAACCCATCTTGCCGCTGGCCATGCCCCTGGACAGCCCACCTTGCTGCTGGCCACGCCCCCATGCGCCTAACACGCTGTCCCCTACCGGAGGAGTGGGCAGCACAGTAGGCAAGTATGTAATAAGGTGGTCACTGATGGTGTGTGTGGACTGTTTATTTCTTAAGGGCCCCATACACTAGACCGATAATGCCCGATTTCAGCCCAATTCGGGTATTCGTCCCGATATATTGGGTGAAATCGGGCATTTTCGGTGTGCTTTTCCCCCCCCCGGCCCGATGCGCGTTCCTGTGTGCATCGGATCGGAACCCATAGATCCGACATATCACGAGTGCTGCACTCGTGATATGTCGGATCCCGCGGTAAATGGATGGGAAAGTAAAAGATACATCGTATGCAAAAAAAACTGCATACGATGTATCTAATACTATCCTGACAACGCGGTTAATGGATGGGAAAGTCGTATGCAAAAAAAACTGCATACGATGTATCTAATACTATCCTGCCAACGGGGAGGCTGCCGGGAGGTTGGAGGAAATCTTATATGACATGACGGACCATCATGTCGTATAATTGTATGGGGCCCTTTATTTACAGTGTGTTGACGTATTTTTTTATATTTTTATACAGGTGCACTGCAGGTCACAGCAGACCCACTATACCAGGGCATGCTGGCTCTTGTGGTTCTCAAAGTTTGCGGCACATTTGAGACTAGAACAGGGTTTAGACACAGACAGAAACTGTAGGTTACACCAACAGATTTATCTTGGCACTGATAAATCATGTAGTCTTAAGGTTATGTTTATATTGATGTCATACTGCAAATTAATTGGATGGGTACAATTGTTCAGTCTAAAAATTTATTGTATATTTTATGCTTAATGATTGTGATTTTTAAAAATATTTTTTTTATTGAAACCATCTCAGCATTGCTTGAAATAGCAGATATAGGGGGAATTCAATTGCCCGCAGTACTATACCGCGGGTTAATTGATCCCCCGAGACTATCCAAATAGTCCCAAAGGCAGCTTGACGCTGGCAATTATCAGGTTTTTTTTGGAGGACCCGGGATTTTATCAGGGATTTTGCGGGAAACAGCACTGGGTTTTTTTTTCACAGATCCGGGAACCTATCCTGGATCCTATGTGTTTTCGCCAGAAAATGGGCTACAATTGAATTGCCCTAAAAAAAACTATTGGGCAAATAAATCGAGTTAAAAGCCAGTTTTTTTTCTCCCCCTAAAAATGTCAGGGCTTATTGAATATCCCCCCTTAGTTGCAAACACGTGCAGTATAATATAATATAAATATAAATATAAATATATCTATATATATATATATATATATATATATGTTATTGTTTGTGATTTACGGTATCCGGACTCTAGGTCAACACACATTAGATTGACACCTATTGGTCGACATTGAATAAGTCGACAAGGAAATATGTCGACACTGCCATTAGGCGACGTGAACAAGGTCGACATGGAAAATGTCGACATGAGTTTTTCTCTTTTCTTTTTTTCCTTTATTGAACTTTTTCATACTTTATGATCCACATGGACTAAAATTGGGATTGGTAACCTGTGCCGAGCGCAGCGGTAGCGAAGCGAGGCTCCTTGCCCGAAGCATGGCGAGGGGACGCGATGCACTAATTGGGGTTCCCGATCACTTTACGAAGAAAACGACACCAAAAAAACATAAAAAACTCATGTCAACCTTTTTCCATGTCGTCCTTGTTCATGTTGAACTAATGGCCACGTCAAACCATTTCCTGTGTCGACCTAGCCACTGTCGACCTATGGGTGTCGACCTAATGTGTGTCGACCTAGACACTGTCGGCCACACCCCTGTTTACACGTTTAGATAATTCCTTCATTTTAGTACAGTAGGTCAAAATGATGTTTAGTAAGGTCAGTAGTTTTGACCATGAACCCACTGTTAATCCGTGAAGATGTCCATTGGTTTTTAAAACGTGGCCATGCCTCGTACGTACGTACATACGTACATACATACATAAAACAGCTAAAACATATTGGATTGTAATATATCAAGTTTACTATACTGTTTTGTATTATATTTAAAGATTTTTGAAGATTGATTGTTAAGTGAAAACTAAAGGGTCCTACACATTTGTCGATCCGCCGCCGAGCTGCCTGACAGCGGATACGGCCGACGGGTGTCCCGGTGGTGGGGGGGCAGTGACGGGGGTAGTGAAGTTAATTCACTCCCCCATCACACGGCTCCATAGAAGTGCAGGCAAATATGGACGAGATCGTCCATATTGGCCTGCATGCACAGCCGACGGGACACCAGCGATGAACGAGCGCGGGGCCGCACATCGTTCATCGTTGCTGCCTCCACACTGAAAGATATGAACGATATCTCGTTAATTAACGAACGAGATTGCTCATATCTTTCAATGAGATCGACCAGTGTGTAGGGCCTATGATGCAGTCTTGATATAAATATGATTGTCCATGTATGGTTTGTTTTTATAACACATAGGATAAACTGGTACTTTGTGAGTGGTTATTAATGAGTTTACTAATTATAGTTATTTAATGGTTAATAGTATATTTGCTTTACTATTATAATAACCCCATCAGAACTGTAAAATAGAAATAGCACATCCCTTTTCTGCTGCAACAATGATAAATTATTTTAGTGCCTATGTAGCAAAAACCTTTTCCTTATACAAACCTGTCCCGGCAAAGAGGTTTCTTATCTTTCCACTGCATGGTCCGACATTGCACTTGTAAAGTATCATCCTATCATACTGTATTTGAGATAGCTGGGAAGGACGGGGCATAGAGATACAGTAGCTGGGGAAATCTTCTCATCTCTCTCCAGCAAGGTGCTCCTTATAGGGTTAGAGTACCCTACACCATGGCCCTCATTCCGAGTTGATCGGTCGCAAGGCGAATTTAGCAGAGTTACACACGCTAAGCCGCCGCCTACTGGGAGTGAATCTTAGCTTCTTAAAATTGCGACCGATGTATTCGCAATATTGCGATTACTAACTACTTAGCAGTTTCAGAGTAGCTTCAGACTTACTCTGCCTGTGCGATCAGTTCAGTGCTTGTCGTTCCTGGTTGACGTCACAAACACACCCAGCGTTCGCCCAGGCACTCCCACCGTTTCCCCGGCCACTCCTGCGTTTTTTCCGGAAACGGTAGCGTTTTCAGCCACACGCCCCTGAAACGCCGTGTTTCCGCCCAGTAACACCCATTTCCTGTCAATCACATTACGATCGCCGGAGCGAAGAAAAAGACGTGAGTAAAAATACTATCTTCATAGTAAAGTTACTTGGCGCAGTCGCAGTGCGAACATTGCGCATGCGTACTAAGCGGATTTTCACTGCGATGCGATGAAAAATACCGACCGATCAACTCGGAATGAGGGCCAATGTGAAAACGGCATTAGCTATTGCGGTCAAGTTCCAAAGAGCCAAGCTTTGACAATTATGGGGACAGCAGTCTGCAGCATTAGTTCACCTAATACAGGAAAGATATCTGATATATTATCTCCTGTATACTGCATTTCTTAAATTGCAGGTATGCATAAACCAAGCAGAAACAGACATTTCCATGTGGCTTAAGCTTTTATAAACAGACAATATAGAAGCTGATAACAACTTATACCCTAAAGTTATGCTAGTGTAGTATAGGAGATTTTTTCAAATGCCAATGAATATATTAATCTGTTTTGAGATTTTAGTGGATTACCAATTTGCTCTCTATAATTAATTATACATAATATTGAGTTTGAAGGTTTCTATTCCATATATAATTATATATAGAAAAAGATAATAAAAGAAGACAGAGTAGCATTCACTATAGCAGCCAGTGTCAGTAGAGCAGGTGCCATAATATGCATTGGGAATGCTAATGTTAGTCTTCTCCTTATGCACCAGCAAGCGACGGAGATTACAAGCTATGAGAAGCCCACTTTGTAAAACTTTGGACAGTACAATTGCTACGGTGGCTCTGTGCATAATCGGCACACCATCACGACCACCACTGACACTTGCAACATAGGCCCTCATTCCGAGTTGTTCGCTCGCAAGCTGCTTTTAGCAGCATTGCACACGCTAAGCCGCCGCCTACTTGGAGTGAATCTTAGCTTAGCCAAATTGCAAACGAAAGATTCTCAAAATTGCGAATAGAAATTTCTAAGCAGTTTCTGAGTAGCTCGACACTTACTCTGCCACAGCGATCAGTTCAGTCAGTTTCGTTCCTGGTTTGACGTCACAAACACACCCAGCGTTTGCCCAGACACTCCTCCGTTTCTCAAGCCACTCCCGCGTTTTTCCCAGAAACGCCAGCGTTTTTTCACACACTCCCATAAAACGGCCAGTTTCCGCCCAGAAACACCCACTTCCTGTCAATCACACAACGATCACCAGAACGAAGAAAAAACCTTGTAATGCCGTGAGTAAAATACCAAACTTCTTAGCAAATTTACTTGGCGCAGCCGCAGTGCAAACATTGCGCATGCGCAGTTTGCGGAAAATCTCTGCGATGCGATGAAACAGAACGAGCGAACAACTCGGAATGAGGGCCATAGTACGGCCTGCTCAGTGCATCTCATATAAGTCTGAACATGGCCTCTGAGACTGTGGATCTGTGTTTGCCGCGCTCAATGACACACCTGTGATACTTCCATCCCACGACCATAAAACAGCCTTGTTTGTGAACACTGTAGGCCACCTTCCAGTCACCACCCAAGAACACTCATGGCTATCTGCTGCAGGCGACTCCATATGCAGCAGCAATGTATGCCTATAGTCGGGCAAGGCATGCGTCATAGAGGTTTGGTGGACTTTTCGCACATGTGCTCGACTTCACAAACAATGGCATTGCCTTTACTTCTGAGATGCATAGTACGCCAGTATGTACTCAGATGGCTGATGTACTGCTCATGCGAATGTGTCGCACTGCGCATGTGTCCCGACTGTTACCACACGGAGATGCACATCAAATCTGGACACAGATAGTACAATAGATACAAAAAACGGGAATGTTCATGACACCAAGCGCTGAAATTAATATAGTGAAATGAAAAGCAAACCTTGCCTTATATGTAAGGAGATTCTCAGGAGGATAGTTCTTTCTTAGTTCTCCTTTCAAAGTACTTCCTAGTTTGGTTCTACTCATATACCAGATTTTATGAAAGACAAAAATAGACAATACAATAGTGTAGTATGTCAATGAATTTCTGATGCGGATGTCCGTCCTTGTGTTTTTGAGGAAATCTTTAAAATATGTAGTAGAAACTTCGATAGGCCCTCCACATTTCTTCTTATTAATAAGCAGATGGCGCACCAAAGACTCACAGAAAAGGAAGTGATTTCATGCACATAAAGGTTTCTTTATTTTCTATGAATGTATATGTCATAACAGAACTCACAATGTCTTGGATATAGCAATGCACATAAAGGTATCTTTATCATACTAAGTGATTAAAATGGCGTACCCCAACTGACAGTCATACTGATAAAGCCAAGCATATCAAGGTATCTTTTGGTCACCTCTAGGAATACGAATGGCATACCCCAACTCACATTTCTGGTAGTAGGTACAAACACATCAAGGTAACTTTTGAAATCTAAGAAGCCACCGAATTAAGGAAAAAGGGTATTTTATTGCATACTGCCGCGAAAAAAGCTGGATATTTGGTATCCAAACCAAGTATATACAAAGTTCTCCAGAACAAGTCTAAAAATATTTTTACATAAAAGTTACAAAAAAAATAGGAGCTTTACATAATCTCACCGAGGGAGATGGCCATGGGTAATTAGTACATATAGGGGGTAATTACAAGTTGATCGCAGCAGGAAATGTTTTAGCAGTTGGGCAAAACCATGTGCACTACAGGGGGGGGGGGAGATATAACATTTGCAGAGAGAGTTAGATTTGGGTGGGTTATATTGTTTCTGTGCAGGGTAAATACTGGCTGCTTTATTTTTACACTGCAATTTAGATTGCAGATTGAACTCACCATACCCAAATCTAACGCTCTCTGCACATGTTATATCTGCCCCCCCCCCCCCCCCTGCAGTGCATATGGTTTTGCCCAATTGCTAAAAAATTTCCTGCTGCGATCAACTTGGAATTACCCCCATAACCTGATAAGCGGAGGTCTGGACAATCCTTCTATACCATGGTCCCAATGGTCTAGAAATCCCAAGGTTGAGAAGATGTTTACAGAATAGTAATACGTAGGCTCCCCTCTGCTCCTCTCCCCTCGTTACCTGCCTATCTCTGGTTCGCTAGTTGCTGTCTCCATGAAGATGTAGTATACCTCTGGATGCTACTCTCTATTTCTGAAAATGGAAGGGTAGAATACAGGAGGGGTGGGTAGGTGGGAATCTTGCACCGTTGCAAATACCGTTTGAGTGGTCACTGGCCAAAGCTGTACTCAAGCATATGGTGTTTCCCCAGCAGGCTTCCAAATAAATCGTTATACCGAAAGTGGTGAAGGACGATGAAAGCCACGACAGGGGTTGGGCCAGTAATTTGGAATAGGGAGTAAAATAATAAAAAAATAATTTCTGTCTTTAGTAGTCCTATAAACCACTCCATATTTCACATATAAGATAGAGGTATCTAGTAGCTCCAACCTCCGGCTCAGCATCAGTTAACACGTGTATAAAACACAATCTGAACTAGAAAACCCTTTATACTGCTAACGTGAGATGCTAAAGCTCCACAAAGTAAAACAATATAAGATACAAAAATTGAAATCGGTATTAAAATTGGAAATTTACTCAGCATCTAATTGTAGTGCTCCAGGCAAAGCGGGATTAAGTTACTAATGAGTGTATGTTTATAAATGTCAGAGCACTGTTGCTTTCAGTGTAGTGATAGAGAAAATAATGATATTGGTAATGACAAAGAGATGACATTCAGTGATTGCTTTAAAGCGGGGAGATAACGCCGGCCAGGCTGCGGCAGAACCAGCCCCATTACAGGCAGATGGGTTAATGGACAACTTGGTGTCTCAGAGCAGCTGTGTAGAAAGTAGAGCAAGTGGAGAGGAGACAGCTAAGGATTTATCCCACAAAGGTTTTTCTTTTTGAAATGTTTTATACTGTCATTACAGCCAGTGGCGGGAAGGAATAAAGGTACTGGCACATATTATAGTCTTAATATATAGACCGTAAGGGTACAGAAGAACTAGGATGCTGGTCAAATAACCACCTATAAAATCTGACATTGAACGGTTCTTTGAACATACTTGCACACTGTTGTTGGGTTGTAAACTACAGAAGAGGGCCCCCCCCCCCCCCTCCCCCACAGTCATTCATGGATAGCAGGGTGCTGAGAGATCCCAGATTTTGGGGTCTGTTACTGTATACTGGCCCTCATTCCGAGTTGATCGGTCGCAAGGCGAATTTAGCAGAGTTACACACGCTAAGCCTACGCCTACTGGGAGTGTATCTTAGCTTCTTAAAATTGCGACCGATGTATTCGCAATATTGCGATTACACACTACTTTGCAGTTTCTGAGTAACTTCAACCTTACTCTTCCAGTGCGATCAGTTCAGTGCTTGTCGTTCCTGGTTTGACGTCACAAACACACCCAGCGTTCGCTCAGACAGACAGACACTCCCCCGTTTCTCCAGCCACTCCTGCGTTTTTTCCGGAAACGGTAGCGTTTTCATCCACACGCCCATAAAACGCAGTGTTTCCGCCCAGTAACACCCATTTCCTGTCAATCACACTACGATCGCCGGAGCGAAGAAAAAGCCGTGAGTAAAAATCCTATCTTCATTGTTAAATTACTTGGCGCAGTCGCAGTGCGAATATTGCGCATGCGTAATAAGCGGAATTTCACTGCGATGCGATGAAAAATACCGAGCGAACGACTCGGAATGAGGGCCACTAAACCCTGACGAGAGATAAAGTCCTTACTGTCATTTTTCAAACACATGTGGGGTCTATTTACTAAGCCTTGGATGGAGATAAAGTCGACAGAGATAAAGTTCCAACCAACCAGCTCCCAACTGTCATATTCCAAACACAGCCTGTAACATGGCAGTTAGGAGCTGATTGGCTGGTTCTTTATTTCAGTCCACTTTATCTGTCTCCATCGCTTAGTACATAGGTGGTCATTCCGAGTTGTTCGCTCGTTGCCGTTTTTCGCAACGCAGCGATTAGGTGAAAAATGCGCATGCACATGGTACGCAGCGCGCATAAGCTTAGTAATTTAACACAAAACTTTGGAGATTAACACAAGCTCGAGCGACGTTTTTTCAACGCTCAAGTGATCGTAGTGTGATTGACAGGAAGTGGGTGTTTCTGGGCGGCAACTTGGCGTTTTCAGGGAGTGTACTAAAAAACGCAGGCCGCGGCGTGCCAGGTAAAAACGCGGGAGTGTCTGGAGAAACGGCGGAATGGTTGGCAAAACGCAGGGCGTGTTTGTGACGTCAAACCAGGAACTAAACGGACTGAGCTGATCGCAATCTAGGAGTAGGTCTGGAGCTACTCAGAAACTGATAAGAATTATTTAGTAGCAATTCTGCTAATCTTTCGTTCGCTATTCTGCTAAGTTAAGATACACTCCCAGAGGGCGGCGGCCTAGCGTGTGCAATGCTGCTAAAATCTGCTAGCGAGCGAACAACTCGGAATGACCCCCATAGACTCCATTGTCATTTAATATCTATTTGTTTGGTACATCAGTATTGTCTTTTGTGATAAATCTATGGCTATACATCTCACTGAAAGGAAAACAAGACAACCGGTTACTGATTCAGATATGGACGCAGTTAGCACAGCGATGCAACTGCTATATATGTGCTAAAATATGCGAAAGCCGCAAGGGGCGTCTTGAGTAATAAGAGGCCCACTGCAATCCGCTGCGATCAGCTGCTGCATATAAGGACACAGCAGCGGAGCATGAGGGTAATTCATATCTGATCGCAGCAGCAAATTTGTTACCTAATGGGCAAAACCATGTGCACTGCAGGGGAAGGGAGGCAGATATAACATGTGCAGAGAGAGTTAGATTTGGGTTGGTTAAATTGTTTCTGTGCAGGGTAAATACTGTTGTACAAATTGTAAAGCGCAACGGAATTTGCTGCGCTATATAAGAAACTGTTAATAAATAAATAAAATAAATAATACTGGCTGCTTTATTTTTACACTGCAATTTAGATTTCAGTTTGAACACACCCCACCCAAATCTAACTCTCTCTGCACATGTTATATCTGCCTCCCCTGCAGTGCACATGGTTTTGCCCATTAGCCAATAATTTGCTGCTGCGATCAGGTCTGAATTAGGCCCTGAGTTAGGCCCCATATGCGTGACCATTGGACATCTGAGTTACCCTCAGGTTACTCACGATGTCTGGGAAATATCATGCTGCCGGGGCCAGTGAAGCTGAGTCTGAGGACGAGCCTCTGGCTTCAGTATGCACGCACAACAAGGTCGTAAATCCCCCCCCCATTTTCTAGAATGTTGCCTGTCGCCGCACCGAAATGCTAGCAGCATGTCGATCAGCAACATCACAGCCACAATGTGCATAAACATTGGGTTTACGTGCATCTCTGAATTATGCCCGTACAGATGTGTCCTCATACATCTATCCTTAATACGCCATGCAGCGCAAGATGCCTGGTGGGAGTGAGCTGCCAGGTCCTGTGGAACTCTGCTAGTGTTGGGCGTCCTTTCTTGCCAAAAATGCGTCTTTTACATATTCTAATTGCAACGCCTCTAGGACGCACCGAGATACTGTGCTGATTGCTTTGATATGCGACATTTGTATATTATGTGAGACTGAGTCTCTATACGGAGCATGACGGAACTTGTATTGGAAAAAAGCTGCTGCTGCTACATTGTAGCACTTCATGTACAGATTCAGAGACTCAGTCGCACACAGATATACAAGTGTTTTATATGCAATTAATCAGCAGAGTCTTCTGATGCGTCCTAGTCACATCACGCTGTAAATAAAAAGAATACAATAAAGTCATAATGTAAAAATTTTTTTTTAAGCCAACCCTATACCTAATTGTAGCATAAACCTAACCCCAATTTTGACATTTTGATAAAGTTGAAATTTTGACAGTGAATATAGGGACTAATTCAGGTTGGATCGCAGTATGCGATTCAACTGCAAAATTACAAAACAGATGCACCCGTTCTGCTCATGCGCCCGCATTTTCGGCAGGGGGGGGGGGCACAGAAAATGCGATCGCCTCTGCCTGTCAATCAGGGTGGAGTCGGAGCGTTGCGGGGGCGGAGGCCAGCAAACGGTGAGCAGTGCTGCGTGAACGGGGGCATGGCAGGGGCGTGATCACGGCGGCTGCATGACATCACATGCAGCCGCAGCAATAGGAAACATGGTGGCAGACCGCCTGCAGGAGGCATCCTTAATTTCTGCTAACATGCAGAAATTGCGATGCATTCTCAATTTCTGCTTGTTGAAGGGGGGGGGGGGGTCAGCATGGTGGGTGGCCTTGCCCTGTGATGGGTGACTCCCAGCATGCTAACAAAAGGATTACAAATTCTGCTAATTAGCAGAATTTGCAATCCTTACTTAATTAGGCCCATTGGCATGTTGTATTTGGTGCTGGCATGGTGACTAAATACAGAGGAAGGTGCATATGCTTGTGTGCTGGTGGAAGTGGCTTAGCGGCGGCTTGCATGGCCTTTTCCTGTACCTATGCAATCACATGATTCGATCATTCTCCAGCATAACAAATTATGACTAGGTATGTAAAGTGACAGTGGTGGGGAGTATGAAGTGACGTACAGTACTCTATATACTATTTCCAGCACTTGCTTTGGTGCTGTGTTCCGTAGATACGCAATGGTTGTGTGGTACTGCCAGGATCACCTTGACAAACTGAGAAGTAGGTGTTCACATGTGTGTACACAAAGTGGCATACCTCCCAACACTGACACAGGAGGATCAGTATGGAGGCGGTGGTCACACCTCAGAGAGGGCATGGCTAGCACTGAAGTTGCTCCTTATCCCAGCCCAGGCCCTTCCAATATTCCAGTAAGTTACTGCTACACGCACTACTGGCAATTCAAAATATTAGGCCTGATTTTAAATCATAGTGAAGCTGCCTTTGTAATGTGCTGGATTACTAACAGGATACTAATTTAAGCATTACTATTTTTAACTCATTATTTCAAAGCTCCCCAGCTACTGCAGCTGCCATATAACCTCATCCCCTTTGTGTCTCTCATGCCTCATCCCTCATTGTTTTTTCCAGTCTCATGTCCTCCATGTATGTCTCTAGCCTCATGCCCACCTGTGCCTCTCCAGCCTCATTCCCCCTGTGTCTCTCAAGTCTCATGCCACACCGTATCTCTCCAGTCTCATGTACCCATTGTGTCTCTCCAACCTCATTCCCCTGTCTCTCCAATCTATTTTCTCCTCCTGCCGTGTCTTTCCAGCTGTGCCTCTCCAGCACAATGCCCCTATGTCTCTCCAATCTCATGTATCCATTGTGTCTCTCGAGCCTCATTCCCTGTGTCTCTCCAACCAATTTTCCCCTCCCGCCGTGCACCTCCAGCACCATCCCCCTTGTGTCTCCAGCACCATCCCCCTTGTGTCTTCAGCATCATCCCCCCTGTGTCTCCCAGCCTCATGCAACACTATCTCCTTCTCTGTCCTACCCCCATCTGGCTATCTTATATTCCCTATCCCCCTTTTCATGCTGGGTGTGGGGGCTTGTGGATGAGGCTGCGGGGAGGGGGGATGTTACAGTTGGGGGAGCAGTATGGTGGTATGGGGAGTCTTGTGCCATCTTCAAGCACTTACAGGTGTCTTCCCCCACATTACCATCTCAGCCCGCTATACTTTCCCCTGTATGTGTTTTTTACATCTGTCCCTCCTTTCACCCGTTTGATTGAGTCATGGGGGGGCTGTGTTTGGGGGGGGGGGGCAGGGGGAAAGGGAGGATGGCTCCAGGCAATGATAGCGATGGCCAACGTAGAAGTGAGGCTGTGGCTGTGACTGGGCAACCAGAGAGACCTATGAGGGGAGGGAGGGGGTGGGGCCTCCTGTTGAGCCTGTGCTCAGGCTGCTTAAATAATAGATATGCACATCTATTCTATATATTAATAGCAGAAGGACGTTTTTTATGATGCCGTTGTCTGAGCAGGGCACATCATATACCAAATTAAAGGTCTTGGTCCATATATTTGCAGAAAAATATTGGCATTGTATTCGGTTGCTTCGTTTCGAGTTATGTGCCAAAACTTCTGCCTGCCATTTACAATGCATCACCATTGTGCTCTGGAAAATGTGACAGTTGGTGAACTCTCCCTGTGCACCTGCTGGGTGGCCTAGAACATGTGACCTGCTGGGTGGTCTGGAAACTGTGATAGTTATTTGCAGCCACCCACTAAGCAGGGATTTTTCAAAATTCTACTACTAAGGGCATTAAAAGGGGTAAAATGTTCCGCCCAGCAAACCTTTGCCTGGTTGAAACCGGGCACATCAACTAATTTTCATGATTACACATTGTTCTGCCTTCTGTTTTTCCATCACAGTTGCAGCTGTCATCATTGATGTCGTCATGCTTGGTGCAAGACATCCACTGGAAATAGGTGTATACTCACTACAGCGCATGTGCGGTTTGCTAACATTCGCTAGATGCGATCGTATACAGTATTGCTGATTATGAACCTTTTCGTCGTTTTGTAGCTTGGTAAATAATGTACAAACTAAACTGAAGTGAAACCTATGCATTTCACAAAATGAACAGTTAGGGGAGTCATTAAATCCTCTAATCGATAAGTTCATCGCTAACAGTACCAAAAAACTACACTGCTTTGCAGAATGCTCATATTACGACGTAACTCTGGGCTTGAAATGTGGCTTTAATATACCAATGATTAGAGAGAATTTAACCAACCAAAAATCCCCCAGCATCCCATAGACTGATTCAGCTATTGATAATAAACGCACGTCTTCATTCCAAACTGGAATTAACAATTGATCAGCATTGTTACAGCGAAGCATGCCAGGCGTACTCATTACGGTGATTACATCTTCCATCAAGTCAGCGATACCTCTGGAAACGACGCTGACAATCAAAAGCGTTAAGTTATTCAAATGTTTAATTTGTCCGTTACACAGATAAAATAATCTTTCTGTTTAATATGCAGAATCTCTTTATCCATAAATAAATATCAATTTGGAGGGAGGGTGGACAATTCGCTTGCTCATTCCCCATCTTACTCATAATCTTTCAGCCTGTGCAGATTAAAAGGAGGGTTTACATGCAATTGTAATCTAGATAATTATGTTTGTTCCAGACCTAAAGAAAAAAGTTTGCTCTGTTATCTCTATCTGCTGTCAGGAATTTGTTAAAAAAAATTGTAAAAAAAACAACAACAAAAAAAACAGAAGCTTTTCGGCGAAGTTTAACCCAATAAGTGCCAGAGGAACCTAAAACAGAACCAACGTATTTGTGTTGTCAGACTGGCCGCAAAGGGTTAAAAACTACTATAATGAAAGTCACTAGTACTAGTTGGCGGCATGTGATTGGATGATTGCATATTCCCCTCTGAAACCGATAGGTGCCGTCCTCCTGGATGGTGCATATATTATAGGATTTCGTGGGCGTCAATTTAAAATATTTTCTTTCGCTACTTTCGTCCGCGAGTAAGAAGTAATATATATCTGCTATATTATAGAAAATCTGTTCCTAATATGGAATAAGTATTTTGTTTTAGCAAACCTTTTCTTGTGCATATGAGCTGCTTGGGGTAAGTGTATATGGGTATGGTAGCGTCTAGTTTACCTTCGTGGAGAGGACCTTTCCCATAACCCCTTGGGTCCATGTCACAATCTATTTGGAATATTAAAGTGTGGCGAGCAGAGCGAGACACCGAGCCCGAAGCGCGGTGAGCGAAGCGCGCCCGCGAGGGTCCAATGCTGCATAGAAAAAAAAATTACCCCCAAACGAACGGAGAACGAAGAAAACATTTAGGTGCTGTAAGGGCGGAAGTTCTCTCCTGCCCCCCCGTTATGTCACTTCCAGGTCCTGAGCATGAAGGTAACATAGACACAACCATATGGGTATGGCTGACGTAAACCTGTCACATGTGATACTGGTGCAAAGCGGTGTCTTACCTTTGGGTGTAAACACGCTATTTTTATGGGTTATATTTTTGAGCATAAATTCTTACATTGCATCATACTCAACATCAGCCCCCTATAATACCCCTTTCACAGCAAGCTTCTAACCAGGGAAATTGCCGGGGTAACCTGGGTCCTGGTTTGGTGTGAAAAGGTCTATCAGGGTTGTGTCCAGGGTCCTCTACCCGAGTTGCGATACAAAATACAATTTAGAACAGCTACAAGTGACTCTGAGTCAGAAGCTTCTGAGCGATGGTTTAATGGGTGTCATCGGGTGGTAGTCCGGTGGCATGGGGCGTTTGCAAATATACTTACAGACGTTCCATTTCTCCTCTGTGGGAGACGCCGGAGAGGATATGCAGATGACCGTGGCCGGGGACAGGATCTTCAAGTCATTAGACCCTGCCCCCATTGTGACAAATTGCAAAGACTCACAGGTCTGCAAATTGCATCACATTGGGCCACGTCCCCTCCCTATGTACCAACGACTCTCAGTATTATCTCCCCATTCCTGCCCACATCACTAGGACGTGGGTAGGTCATGGGCTTATAGTCTGTGGTGCAACCTATTCTGAGTTGGGAGTATGCAGAGTGCATGCTATTTTCAAATACATCTTCTGCCCCATGCTTTGGGTAGGTGTAAGTGCAGTTATTATTGATGATGATGGCTGTCACTGCCGGTGGGCTGGGGGCAGTGCTGTCGCGTAGATGCCGTCCAACTCTAAATATTTGCATAGGACTTCCGGACGTCATCAGTGACCTCATTGTTGGCTCTGGTAGATGAATTCGCTGTGACACAAAAAATGAACCCTAGTGTGTATGTGTGTGTCTCTCCATGTGGCAGGGAATATAGATTGTAAGCAGGGACTGATATTGTCTATAAAGCACTACGGAATATGTGGGTGCTATATTAATAACTGTTCATAAATAACAATAACCCCATTACATTTCAACATGCCAATTATTGGCTTTAACTAATGTAGGTTGTGGCAATACTGTTCATGGCACATCTTATAGTTCCTAGACAATGACAAAACGCGATTACATTAGACAATCATTCTAAATAGTAAATCAAAGCATTTGCTCCATTATATCACTGGTCATGTCCCATAATCCATCCAACTGTTCAAACATTATTGTTAGCTAGGAGACTGACAGTGGCGTATCTATAATGGGTACAGGGTGTGCGGCCCACACAGCACACCCTGCAGCCATGTTTAATACTCACCTCTCCAAAGTCCAGCATCAGCTTCACTGTACAAATCACCCGGAAATTAGCGTGGCTCCTATGGTCGCCTGTGTATGCGCAGTTTACAGTGTCAGCGTCTACAAACCTGTGCCGGCAGCTAGAGTGGAGAAGGCCCGGCGTGGAGACTGCACACGGGCCCCCTCCTCTCTTAGGCCCTCATTCTGAGTTGATCTCATGGTGCAGATTTTCGCAGCGCAGCGATCAGGTTACTACTGCGCATGCGTATGCACCGCAATGCACACGCTGGTCGTACGGGTACAAACAGCATCGTTGCTGTGCAATGCTTCTAGCGACGATTCCATTCGCACAGCCGTTCGCAAGGAGATTGACAGAAAGAGGGCGTTTATGGGTGCCAACTGACCGTTTTCTGGGAGTGGTAGGGAAAACGCAGGCATGTCCAGGCGTTTGCAGGACGGGTGTCTGACGTTAATTCCAGCACCAGACAGGCTGAAGTGATCGCAAGGACTGAGTAAGTTCAGACCTACTCAGAAACTGCAAAAAACTTTTTCGTCACGCTCGGCTGCACATGCGATCACACACTTGCAAAGCGAAAATACACTCCACTAGAGGCGGCGACTATTTGATCGCTGCTCTGCAAAAAATAGCTAGCGAGCGATCAACTCGGAATGAGGGCCTTAATACACCCATGGAGACCGGAGGGCTTATGTAACAGCCTGCAAGATCTTTTTAAAGAGGCAGTCATTTAAATAGCGACACCAGCCTGGTTGTGCCTTTTAAATGATCTCCACTCTGCAGTAAGTTTTGAATCTTATTTGCATTGCAGATGCAGTGAAACACAACCCACAGTGTACTAGAGACGTTGGGCAGCGACTTTATCCACACAGGAATCAGTTTTAAACACGTTCTGTACAAAGTCGCAAGAGAACATGAGAAGAAGCATCTTTGTACGCAATCGACGGATTTGAGACACCGTCCAGCATTGGCCATCCCTGTACAAAACACAGCAGTTGCAGCATTGGTATACAGCAGTGGTTCCCAAACTTTTTTGAATCACGGCACCCTAGAGTATCAGAATTTTTTGCACGGCACCCCTAGGCCAATAATTTCTTATTTAAAAATGTAGAAAGAAATATAAAATTATGTAAATTGTCTTTATAGGTCATCCGTAGGGTAACTTATGTGGTGAGGGACAAGATTTGCTTCTGATTGTCAATATATTTTATGATTGGCAGCCATTAACACTGGTTTTGCTTTTTACATTGACCATGCAGAATTTGAATTGGTTCTGGACCACCAACCCAAGGCACCCCTCCAAGTGTCCCGAGGCACCCCAGGGTTTGGGAACCACTGGTATACAGTATATTTTAAATTCTGCAGCGGCAACGGTATTTGAGCCCAACTCTGAATCAGGCTCTTTTCTATTTTTAACCCACATTTGTCTAAATAATGCTGAATACACACTGGCAGATATATTTCCAATCAATTCATCGGCAAATATATCTTTTGCTGATCAGCAGGTGTGTACAAGCAATATGTCTGTGAACGACGTCTTTCACAGATATATTAGGCCAAATGTAATAGAGTGAGAGTTTCAAAAAGTGAGAGATTTGGTAAGGTTTTGCAGGTTTTTTTTTTTTTTTAAGCGGCAATCATTTACACAGCAAGATCAACCTGGTTTTGCAGTGTAAATGATTGCCGCTTTAAATAATAAATAAATGGAAAAACCTTACCAGGGGGGTCATTCCGAGTTGTTCGTTCGTTATATTTTTTCTCGCAACGGAGCGATTAGTCGCTAATGAGCATGCGCAATGTCGGCATTGCGACTGCGCCAAGTAAATTTGCTATGCAGTTAGGTATTTTACTCACGGCATTACAAGGTTTTTTCTTCGTTCTGGTGATCGTTGTGTGATTGACAGGAAGTGGGTGTTTCTGGGCGGAAACTGGCCGTTTTATGGGAGTGTGTGAAAAAATGCTACCGTTTCTGGGAAAAACACGGGAGTGGCTGGAGAAACGGAGGAGTGTCTGGGCGAACGCTGGGTGTGTTTGTGACGTCAAACCAGGAACGACAAGCACTGAACTGATCGCACTGGAAGAGTAAGTCTCGAGCTACTCAGAAACTGCACAGAGAAGTCTTTTCACAATGTTGCGAATCTTTCGTTCGCAATTTTAAGAAGCTAAGATTCACTCCCAGTAGGCGGCGGCTTAGCGTGTGCAAAGCTGCTAAAAGCAGCTTGCGAGCGTACAACTCGGAATGAGGGCCCAAATCTCTCACTTTCTGAAACTCACTCTATTACATTTGGCCCATTGTATCTGTTGTACAGCACAGCAGATAGCAACATATCTACAGATATACTGGTGCATCTTTCTGTGTGTATGAACAACCCCCATGAGGTCAATTTACTTACAATCAAAATCCCAACAACCACTGACCGACGGTCAAAATCCCAACAAGGTCACAATCCCGACATGGCCAAAATACCAACATTTAAAATGTCAACAGGTCAAAAAGTCGACATTAGTTTTTCATGATTTTTCATTGAAATCGACTTGTTCATACTTTACCATCCCAGCGGACCTGGAGGGGGGAATATAATAGTGTGCTGTGCGCAGCGAGGCAACGTGCCCGAAACATGGCGAGCACAACGAGCCACGTGAGGGGACACGGCACACTTATACAGTGTCCACGTCGACCTATGTCGACATACACAAAAAAACAATGGAAAACTCGTGTCAACTTTTTGACCTGTCGACATTTTAAATGTCAGTATTTTGACCTTGTTGGGATTTTGACCTTGTCGGGATTTTGATTGTAGGTATTTCATACTAAACCCTCACCAGATATATCTGCCAGTGTGTACCCAGCTTAAGTCTTTTATATGTCGTAATTATTAATATCATTTTAAAAATGATAAGCAGCATTTAATAAATATGACCCCTGTATCACACTTAAGTGCACAAAAAGTGACAGGTGTAGTGTTTGTATTGTTTGTTTTGATATATTATTTAGTATTTTCATTGTTTTTATAATCTGCCGTTGTTACTGCTGTCAGTGAAGTGGGTAAAGTTGGTCACATTACAGTGCAATTTATGAACATGATACAACTGTACAGTATAACCTGTCGCAACCAATCAGACATTTACTTTCATTCTGTAACTAGCACTGGATCGATCAAAGCCTAGTATTGATTGGTTGGTATGGGTTACTTCACATTCGCACCATGGGGGTAATTCAGACCTGATCGCAAGGCTGTGTTTTCGTACAGCGGGCGATCAGGTGTAAATTGGGCATGCATATACACTGCAATGCGCAGGCGCGTCGCATGTGTACAAAGCGGATCGCTGCTCAGCGATGGGTTTGTGCAAAGGATCCATTCGCAAGGAGATTGACAGGAAGAAGGCGTTTGTGGGTGACAACTGACCGTTTCAGGGAGTGGTTGGAAAAACGCAGGTGTGTCCAAGCGTTTTTAGGGAGGGTGTCTGATGTCAATTCCGGTCCCGGACAGGCTGATGTGATCGCAGCGGCTGAGTAAGTCCTGGGCTGCGCAGAGACTGCACAAGATCTGTTTATACAGCTCTGCTACACATGTGTTTGCACACTTGCACAGCGAAAATACACTCCCCCTATAGGCGGCGACTATCCGTTCGCAGCAGTGCAAAAATCGCTTGCTAGCAATCGGGTCTGGATTAGCCCTATGTTTGCAAATTACACTACAGTTGCAGCCTGGGGGTTGGGCCGCCAAATCTGTTTATGGGTCCTTTTGTGGTCAGTTCTCCAGTCAAGGGACTCAACTTCTACTGTAAGATTTATTTTGGGGTCTGAATATAATAGAACGCTGACACCTGGGGTACCAGCTAAAATATGTATGAGTGCCACTGGTAAATCAGCAGCTCCAGGTTTTTTTCTGTGCATGGGGCAAAAATGACTGCGACGGTCGCAGATTTTATTATGTGTGTATTGGAAATACCTGGATATTAGATACCTGCCTTCATTTGCTGTAATTGGCAGACGGCAGTGTTAGTGTTCTAGGTAATTATGTTGTTCAAGGTCACAGGTCAACAAAGATCCAAAAACTATTTAAAAATGTTACAAAAACAGGCCGGATGTAATGAAGTCTGAGGTGGCCGGAGATGCGGATTCCCAGCCGAATTCGGATGATTTTTTAAAGTGCCAATTAGGCTTGGACTGGCCAACAGGGGTACAGAGGAAACCACCGGTGGGCCCCACTGCCTGGCGGCCCACCTCCTGCTCTAAAGATCAGGTTCCAGACTGTGCACTTGAGTTATACATTAAACATATGTTACCTTATACTGGACTCTGGTGTATTTTCTACAGAGCATTGTTGTTATTAATGTGCTACATTATCATGCATGCAGCAGCTGAATTTACTGTATATATTTATGAAGGGCCCCAGACGTTGCACTCTCTAATGGTTAGTCAAACCAATGAGGTGGCAGGCCACACACCCTCAGCAGACTGGCCACACCCCTAAACATGGGCCCCTACCACTGCATTTCCCCGGTGTGCCCTACATGCCCCAGCCCGACACTGGTGGCAATAATTTACAAACCATGGTTTTGCTTTGCACATGATTGCCGCTTTAAAAAAATGTAACAGTTCAGCCAGCAACCCAATCCTCCGGCCAACTTGGACTTCATTACATCCGGCCCAAAGTTTTAGCTGATGTTAAATGAGCTGATCATTTTCGTTTCCTATCACAATAAATTCTATTTTTGTTTTAAATATCCATTCTCAGCACATTCTGACAGCGTGAGGAGAAATCCTGACATTTCACTGTAAACAGCTGTGGTAATCGGACTCGTCGCTTTGCCAGTGTGCTCATATTTTAATGAGGCCTCAGAGACACAGCGCATCCCTCCAGGTTTATATCCGTGTGTTCTCGACCCTGGTCTTAGACGGTGTCTGGCTATTTGTGTATGTCCATGTCAATGTGCGCACTTCAAACAGGGCCCTATGGGGCTTCGCAAGCTTTTGTGACTGATCTCCTGCAAGCAACTGGCTAATTTCACACCAGATCAGGGAGTATTATTGAACATCTTGTCAAAAATAATGTGAGAGATTTACAACTAATATTCTACTGCAATGTACAGGCTAAGTCTACATATCTGCTTTTACAGTGAAAGCTCTCACACATTAAATATATATACATATATATATATATATATATATGCAAAGAATGACCGGCACTCCCAATCTCCAAATCAGCTGCCGCGGTGCTCTGCTCCAATGAATGGATATATAAAGGCAAAACGAGTGGCACTCCAATGGACTTGTATGGAATATCGAGCTACACCAGTAGTGGCAAGTGAAAGCTGCCACTTGCCACTACTGGTGTAGCTCGTTATTCCATACAAGTCCGTTGGAGTGCCACTAGTTTTGTCTTTATATATATATATATAAACAAAAGCAGAGGCGGCACTCACAGACTTGCAATATGTGGTGAAGAAACACCCATCCAGGGGTGCTATTTTAATGTGGGTACCCACATTAAAATAGCACCCCTGGGTGGGTGTTTCTTCACCACATATTGCAAGTCTGTGAGTGCCGCCTCTGCTTTTGTTTGTATCACGGCGGGATAGCCCCCACAAGGAAGGCACCACAGCAGGTAAAGAGTTACTGGAGTGCCTGAGCTGACTTTTGAGAGATATAGATATATACATATATATATATATATATATATATATATCCAAAAAAGTGAATCAGATGGCGCTAATAATCACTTCCTTACTTGACCAGCAATGCAATTGACCACATCAATGAATAAATAATATCAATTTATTAAAAGCACATACAGGTTGAGTATCCCTTATCCAAAATGCTTGGGACCAGAGGTATTTTGGATATGGGATTTTTCCGTATTTTGGAATAATTGCATACCATAATGAGATATTATGGTGATGGGACCTAAATCTAAGCACAGAATGTATTTATGTTACATATACACCTTATACACCCAGCCTGAAGGTAATTTTAGCCAATATTTTTAATAACTTTTTGCATTAAACAAAGTGTGTGTACAGTCACACAATTCATTTATGTTTCATATACACCTTATGCACACAGCCTGAAGGTCATTTAATACAATATTTTTAATAACTTTGAGTATTAAACAAAGTTTGTGTACACTGAGCCATCAAAAAACAAAGGTTTCACTATCTCAGTCTCACTCAAAAAAGTCCGTATTTCGGAATATTCCGTATTTCGGAATATTTGGATATGGGATACTCAACCTGTATTGCTAAAAGAGATGACCCTTTCACAAACACATGGCAATGATGAGTGTCAGATGATAAAATGAAGGGTATATATTCTCTCTTCCACCCTGATGCGTTTCGTCCTTAACGGACTTCTTCAGAGGGATGATAAATACAGCTCTACAATCCAAAATTGACAATCAAATCTTCAGGTCCTTAGACCAGTTACCAGTACAGGTTTGTATGACAATTTTAAAAATAAGAGACCTCAGTCTTATTTCGTGAGGGTCTAATCATTAAAATCTGAAAAATAGCCCCACTCAGGGAGAATTTCAAATAAACTGATTCGTATATATCCACAAGAGGACCACAAGTTTAAATGTGCTCCTGTGTGCTCTCCCAAAGTGCATATATATATATATATATATATATATACTGTGGGGCAAAAAAGTATTTGGACAGCCACCGATTGTGCAAGTTGACCCACTTAAAAAGATGAGAGAGGTCTGTAATTACCATCATAGGTACACTTCAACTGAAAAAAGACAGAATTTGAAAAAAAAACTAGGAAATCACATTGTATGATTTTTAAGCAATTTATTTGTATATTCTTGTGGAAAATAAATATTTGGACAATTAAAAAGTTTAACTCAATACTTTGTAATATAACCTTGGTTGGCAATTACAGAGGTCAAACGTTTCCTGTAGTTCTTGACCAGGTTTTCACACACTGTAGCAGGTATTTTGGCCCACTCTTCCATGCAGATCTTCTCTAGATCTGTCATGTTTTGGGTCTGTCGCCGGGCAACACGGACTTTCAACTCCCTCCACAGATTTTCTATTGGGTTGAGGTCTGGAGACTGGCTAGGCCACTCCAGGACCTTGAAATGCTTCTTACGGAGCCACTCCTTAGTTGCCCGGGCGGTGTGTTTGGGGTCATTGTCATGCTGGAAGACCCAGCCACGTTCCATCTTCAATGCTCTTACTGAGGGAAGGAGGTTTTTGCCCAAAATCTCACGATACATAGCCCCATTCATCCTCTCCTTAATACGGATCAGTCGTCCTGTCCCCTATGCAGAAAAGCAGCCCCAAAGCATGATGTTTCCACCCCCATGCTTCGCAGTGGGTATGGTGTTCTTGGGATGCCATTCATCATTCTTCTCCCTCCAAACACGGCGAGTGGAGTCTATACCAAAAAGCTCGATTTTGCTCTCATCTGACCACATTACATTCTCCCAATCCTCCTCTGGATCATCCAGATGGTCACTGGCAAACTTTAGACGGGCCTGGACATGTGCTGGCTTAAGCAGGAGGACCTTTCGGGTGCTGCAGGATTTCAATCCATGACGACGTACTGTGTTAATAATGGTAACCTTTGTGACTGTGGTCCCAGCTCTCTTAAGGTCATTGACCAGGTCCCCCCGTGTAGTTATGGGCTGATTCCTCACCGTTCTCAAGATCATTGATACCCCACGAGGTGAGATCTTGCATGGAGACCCAAGTCGAGGGAGATTGTCAGTGATCTGGTATTTCTTCCACTTTTTAATAATTGCACCAACAGTTGATCTCTTCTCACCAAGCTGCATGCCTATTGTCGAGTAGCTCATCCCAGCCTTGTGCAGCTCTACAATTTTGTCCCTGGTGTCCTTAGGCAGCTCTCTGGTCTTGGCCATGGTGGAGAGGTAGCAGTCTGACTGTTTGAGGGTGTGGACAGGTGTCTTTTATACAGATAACCAGTTCAAACAGGTGCCATTAATACAGGTAACGAGTGGAGGATGGAAGAGCTTCTTAAAGAAGAAGTAACAGGGGGGGGGGGGCGTGGCCTGGTGGCTGAACTGGTAGGAAGCATTCTCAGAGTGCTCCTGAGATTAGGCTTCTAAATTCCCCCTTTATATCATTTATCCCCCTGCTTTGTGGTCCCCACGACTGGGTTTATAAACACTGTGTCTCTCTGGGGTTGGTGGACTCTGGCCGCGGAATCGGGGAGCCGGTTTCCTGGCTCTTGCGGCTTGTGGCCTGTTCACCAGCATCAAGCCGGGACCTCGATTACCTGTCACTGGAGGTGCTGCGGCCGCGGATGCCGCCAACGAGATCCCTGGGTGCCATGGATTCTGCTGCTGAGCCTGTGCCCGACTGTGGAGGAGCACTGCGGACAACGGCCCTGCGGTCCCTGTCCTGGAGCCCCGGGTGTCCGTGAGTGTGGCGGCTGTCTCTGAGAGGGAGGACGGAGCTACGGGGTCTTGTGGCATCAGACAGGGGATCGCGACCCGGCCGGGGCCTGCAGAGTGAGACTGCCACTGGTGCCGGGGTCATCTTAGCGCCGCACATCAGCCGCTGCGGCGACGTCCTCTCCAGCGCTGCCTGGCCCCTGCTCTCCCCGGCGGCCGGGGAGACGGGTGCCGGAGCCGCATAGCTGCCGCTGGCTCCTTGTGCTCTGCCTGCCTGACACCCTTTCTGCGGGGGGCAGGCTCCAGGGACATACTGCAATTGCCGGCTCCCAGCTTACTCACTGTTTGCCAGCTATTCTGAGGGGAGCATAGCCCTAGCATCACACTGCAGCTGCTGGCTCCCTATGTTGATTATTGATAGCCAGCTGCATTGCAGTTACAGTAGTGGGGCTCTTGTTACTCCCCCCTAACGCCGCTAGCCTGCAGGGCAGCAACCCCAGGACCGCACTACAATCACCTAACCTCGATTTCATACAATACCCTTTGACCTGGCCCATATTATATTCCTGCTTGAGCCCCTGCTTATTCTGCTTGCTCCTGGAGGTTGCTGTGGGCACCCTGGGCTCTGGCTGGTCCGTGACCGGGACCCACCGCCTCTTGGCCCCCACTGGGCGATTCCTCAGGGCCCCTGATACATTATGCAGCAGGGGGGTGCCGGAAAATAGACGCGGGAGCTCCAACTCTATTACAGCCGCCTATAAATCCCCACTCCCTCTTGCAGTTGGTCGACCCACCACTTTGAGTTCCAGTGACCGGTCTGGGACGAACCCCTGGGCTGTGCTTTGACTACGCTGCGGTGGCTGCTCCTCTGATTGGCAGCGATAATTGTTTCCAACAGCTGCGATATATTCTCTTCATCTTCGCCATCTCCATGGTCTGGTCCTGGTGTCCCTCACGGCCGTGATGGTATCTGGATGAATAACGCCCCATGGTCGGCCTGACCGCCTCATAGCTTTCCTGTGTCAATTACCACTCTCTACCTCCCTACTCCTTTCCCATTTATATTGCATCTCTCCCGGAGAAGATAGACCCCTCCCCTGCCTGCTTTCATTATGTCACAAAGGAACAAGAAGGCATCCCAAGCACCCACAATTTTTTTTGGCGGCAAGTCTAAGGGTTCCCAGAGCCTGGCACACTCTCCGGAGTCTCCTTTGTCCCCACGATCTTCGAAGTTGGGTATTGACCCTCAGATACAGGCAGTGATGTCTGCCCTCTTGGAAGGTGTGCAAACAGCCTTCAAAGAGGAACTGTCCAAAGCGGTCCTGGATTTCAAATCAGAGATCGCCTCGCTTGGAAATCGTACAGATGCCTTGGAGACTAAGACCGACGATTTATGCCGCTCGCAACTGCGTCTAGACCACGAGCTCTCAAGGCTGCACGCTGAGGTGGAGACCCTTAAGGAACGCCAAGAAGACCAAGAGAACCGGTCCCGTCGCAATAATTTGCGGATACGTAACGTGGCGGAATCAGTTCAGAGCTCTACGTTGCCGTCCTTCTTGAGAGACCTTTTCCAGCATTTGGTCCCGGATTTGTCTGATGAAGACTGTTTCTTTGACAGGGCACACAGGGCCTTGCGGGCCAAACCATCAACATCCCAGCCTCCTCGGGACATTATAGCCCGTCTCCATTATTACCGCTCGAAAGAAAAAATAATTGCCTCCGTCCGTGACGCCTCTGACATAGTCTTCCGAGGCATGCAGGTGCAGATCTACCAAGACCTGGCGCCTTCGACCATTCAGAAACGACGGGACCTCCAACCGATTACTAGGCTTCTACGCCAACACCAAATTCTATATCGCTGGGGATTCCCCTTCCAATTGCAGCTCTCTTTTAAAGGCACCAATTATGCGATTAAAACCCTGCCACAAGGGCAGGAAATGCTTCATAAGCCTGGTCTTCTCCCAGAATCGTCGTCCTCTTCTGTCGACCCATCTGCCTCTCCGAAATCGCAACGACTCCATCCGCCCCAACTGGACTGGACGAGAGTGTCTCGTTGTGGGGTCGAAGATGATACTCCCCCCTGATCTCCCACCCTTTGCTCTCCCATTGTTTTCATTGTGCCATTGCATCTATTTGCTGGAGGCTCCCCCTGGACTAGACTGTTCGTACTTTATTCTCCGGACTTTCTTGTTTTTTTTTTTTTTTTATGTTGACTTGATATAATGCTGTTAATGCTATATACCTAATGTTACTAGATTTTTTGAAAGCTGAGGGCCCTCCTCGGAGCGGGTTGACTTGGTCCCTGCTCCGTGGACCCCCTTGGTTCATTTCAGGCACTTTGTATGATAGTCCTGTAGATGCTTCACCCGTTATAGCTATAACTGTTCACTTTGCCTCTAGATTTCTGGTCAAATGTTGACTGGTCGGTTTGCGGTTTGGTCCCTGTGGCTTAGCCTACTATACGGACCACATGCTATTGCTTCACTACCCCCTTTGATATTCCCCTACCCTCTCCTTCCTTCCCAACTTTCCCCTCCCCCCCCCTTTTTTTTTCTCTCTCCCTTCTCTCCCCCCCTCTCTCTCTCCTCTGCCTCCCCCTTCCCTCCCTTCCTGACACAGGTTTTGTTTTCAAGTTGTATTTTTCCTTTGTTTGGCGGTCCTGTTACGGGCCCCACTGTTAAAGGGTTTCTGCCCGAGTGGGCTTTTTCTTCTCTCTTCTTGCTCTTTCTTGTTTTCTTTCTGTGGCCTTCTTTTCCCTCATTTCCTTTTTCTCCCAATGTCCTTGTGGTGTATTCCGGGTATCCATTTTACTTGCCATCGTTCTTTAATGGGTAGCTTGGCCCCGGGAGGCCTTTGTTTTTGTACCCCCTTTTTCATGATTTTAAATGAGATACCGTTTCTCAGGCCAACATGCCCCTAAATATATTATCAGTTAATGTAAACGGCCTCAATTCCCCCCAAAAAAGGACGGTGCTCTTGGGTGCCTGTAGACGTGAGAAAGCTGACGTAGTTTTTCTCCAAGAAACTCACCTCACGGGCTCCCATACTCAACTCCGTGGTAAGCAATTTACACAAACTTTCTTCGCCTCCACGGACTGTAAAAAACGTGGGGTCGCAATTTTAATTAATTGTCACATTCCATTTACACATAGCAAAACTGTGGCGGATCCAGATGGACGATACTTGATGGTTATTGGTACACTCCGCTCTGAAATCCTGACACTTATCTCTGTATATGCTCCTAACCAAGATCAACCTCAGTTTTTCCACTCCCTTTTCCGTCACATTGGCAAAGTTGCACAGGGTCACATCGTATTGGGTGGGGATTTCAACACTATTCTTGACCCCCTATTAGATAAGACTGACCCCCCATTGCATCTAGAGCTTCACGCACGCTTGCATCCTCCCTTAAATTTCACGACCTCCGTGACTCATGGCGTCTCTGCCACTCGGTCGCCAGAGACTATACCCATTATTCAGCCCCGTACCAGCACTACACCCGGATTGATATGCTACACATCTCTTCCTCCATTGCCCCTAGAATTACAGATGCGGGAATAACCCCTTTCACGTGGACTGACCATTCTGGTGTTTATATTCTTATAGATCTGTATTATTCCGCACACACTATTTGCAAATGGCGTTTCGATGAATCCCTGTTGCTTAACCCATCAGTTTCCGCAGAAATACAACTGGCGATAGAACAATACTTTATTGAGAATACCACACCTGACATCTCTTCTGGTATTGTCTGGGAAGCCCATAAGGCCACCTTGAGGGGCCTTCTTATGGCACGGACCTCTTCGCTTCGCAAAAAAGCGACGCAGGAGGTACACTTGCTGGAATCGCAAATTGCTACCCTAGTCACCCAACAAAAGCTAAATCCCTGCCCTGCTTTGCTTGCACAACTGACTAACTTGCAAGGCCAATTGAACGCGCTTTTGTCTCGTCGTGCGGCTCTCATTCTCCGTAAATCAAATCAGAAGTTCTATGATAAAGCGGACAAATTCGACTCCCTACTGGCGAATAAACTGCGACGTAAGCAAGCGGGTGGCGCAATTGACAAATTGTATTCACGAATCTTGGGTGATTTCACTTACGACCCTAAACAAATGGTCGAAAAGTTTAAGGACTACTATAGCTCTCTTTATAATTTGCCGACCCCAACGCACTCCCCTTCCCTCGACCCAGGGAGACTAAGTCCTACCTGTCCTCGACCCCTCTCCCAGGCATTTCCGAGGCCCAATTAGATATACTGAACCAGGATATCTCAGTAGAGGAGACGTTATTAGCCCCTCACCTTACCGCCCTCTTTAACCAGATGTTGGGGGGCGCATCCTTTGCTCCGGCAACCACTCAAGCTGATATTGTTGTGATCCCAAAACCTGACAGAGACCCCACCCAGTGCGGCAATTATAGGCCTATCTCATTGCTCATATGTCAATTTAAAAATTTACGCCAAAATCCTAGCCTTGAGACTGGCCCCCCTTCTTTCTGTATTGGTACATCCCGATCAGGTCGGATTTATTCCAGGCCGACAGGCCTCTGATAACACTAGAAGGGCCATTGATATTATCCACTCTATCCATCGGCAAAAATCCTCTTCCCTGTTATTAGCCTTGGATGCGGAAAAGGCGTTTGACCGCATTTCATGGCCTTTCGCCTTCTCCGTTCTTCAACGCATGGGCTTTTCCGGTAAGTTTTATGATGGTGTCTCGGCATTGTATCGCAACTCCTTGGCGCGGGTCTCTGTCAATGGAGTCACCTCTTCAAGTTTTGACATATCTAATGGGACCAGGCAAGGATGCCCGCTCTCGCCCTTGATTTTTGCCCTAGTCATGGAGCCTTTTAGCGGCCAGGGTTCGTCTGAACCAGAATATTAAAGGGGTTCAAATCGGCCATGCGGAACACAAAATTGCACTTTATGCTGACGATGTATTAGTTTCTCTTACAAATCCAACATCGTCACTCTCTCCTCTCTGAGATAGACCTGTATTCACAATACTCGGGTTATAAGATTAATGCTTCTAAAACAGAAGTACTTGTTTTTTACATTACTCCTACGTCTAGGACACAACTTGAATCAACATTCCCATTTTCCTGGCATAACCGTAAAATCAAATACCTAGGAATTTACCTCACCCACACACCAACAACTTTTTCAAGCGAACTTCCCACGACTCTTGGACCAAATTCATTTGGATCTCCAAATCTGGTCCTCCTATTTCATTTCATGGATTGGACGTGCCAATTCTGTAAAGATGAATGTCCTTCCTAGGATTATATACCTTTTCCAAACGCTCCCGATCTATATTCCCTCCTACGTTTTTAAATTCTTGCAGCATCAAACTTCCCGCTTCATTTGGGCCAATAAACACCCTAGAATTAAACTCTCGTTGTTACAACGGCCTTCTTGGTGTGGAGGCTTAGGCATACCCAATTTTAAATACTATTACTATGCAGCCCAGATAGCCTCCTGTGTTCAGTGGTGTGGTTTTGGGACGGACAAGATTTGGATAACTATTGAAGCCGGTGAGCTGGGACTCTCCACACTTTCCTCCCTCTTATGGCTTCCGAGATCCGCCCGTCCTCGAGCCACCTCACTTCACCCAGTGGTGGCCCGCTCCCTGTGTATTTGGGATCTCGTTCTGAGGAAATTACAATTGGCTCCTAATCCATCCCCCCTTGTACCTCTGTTCCATAACCCTGCCTTCCCTCCGGGAATGGTTAAATCTGCTTTTTCACTTTGGAAACGGGAACATTTATTTTCTCAATGACATCACCACTAGTACACCTTTTCCTTCGTTTACCCAGATTCAGACACAATACTCCCTCCCTCATAGTGAATTTTTTCGATACCTCCAACTTAGGCACTTCCATTCCGGGGTCCATACCACTCTCTCTTCTAGGCCGCTCACCACTCTTTAAAATATATGTCTGAGACGATCTTCTACGAAAGGTCTTATCTCTGACCTTTATGCTTTGCTATTGCAGGGCTCTGCCGCTCCCAAAGATGCCAGAGAGTTGGCCTGGGAGGGGGATCTGGGTGTCACTTTGGATGAGGAGGAATGGGGAGAAGTATGGAGTAATGCGTCCTCCAGTTCGATCTGTGTCCGGATAAAGGAGAATGTGTATAAAGTGTTATACCATTGGTACTATGTACCCTCTCGCTTAAAGGCGATGTATCCCGATGTTACAGACAGTTGTTGGAGGGGTTGCGCTGCTGAAGGGACATATATACATATTTGGTGGACTTGTCCGAAATTAGTATCTTTATGGAAAGACATTGTTCGACTTCTTTCGTGTCTATTTACTGTCCCAATCCCCATGGACCCTAAATACTTCCTACTCCCTCTAGACCTCCCGACCTTAACTAAACACCAGAATAAGCTTTTGCGTCATGTGGCTACCGCTACGACATGTCAAATAGCAAAAGCCTGGAAATCTCCCACTTCACCATCCCTGCAATCCGTCGTCTCCTACATTTGGTACGTGTATAAAATGGAATATACATACTAGCCCGCCCCGCATGTCAGTCCCTGCCCCGTCGCTGAAGTATAAAAGCATCACACAGTGGCAATGCTTTTGTAATTCAGGAGTAGCTCCCGGCCAGCGCAGCTTTTGCGCGCTGTCTGGGAGCTACTTATTGCTGCCCGTCTCGCAGCGGCTGCGTGTGATGTCACGCAGCCAATGCTGCCCACGCACCCACAAAACAGCGGCCAAACGCAGCCGTGCCACCCCCTCCCGCCCAGCGACTGCCTCTACCTGTCAATCAGGCAGAGGCGATCGCTAGGCAACGACAGCCGGCGGCTGCCAGCCATGTGTCGGCGCACTGCGGCGCATGCGCAGTTCTGACATAAAAGCTGCGCTGCAAAGAACTGCAGCGAGCGATCAGGTCAGAATGACCCCCATAGTACATTGTGTCAGTGGAATTAATGTGGTACATTGTGTCAGTGGAATAGATGTGGTATATTGTGTAGACACGGTATATTGTGTCAGTGGAATATACGTGGTACTACGTGTCAGTGGGATAGGCGTGATACATTGTATCAGTGGAATAGATGCGGTACTACATGTTATTGGAACAGATGTCGTACTATGGGGGTAATTCTGAGTTGATCGCAGCAGCAAGTTTGTTAGCAATTGGGCAAAACCATGTGCACTGCAGGGGGGGCAGATATAACATTTGCAGAGAGAGTTAGATTTGAGTGGGTTATTTTGTTTCTGTGTAGGGTAAATACTGGCTGCTTTATTTTTACACTGCAATTTAGATTGCAGTTTGAATACACCCCACCTAAATCTAACTCTATCTGCACATGTTATATTTGTCCCCCTTGCAGTGCACATGGTTTAGCCCAACTGCTAACAAATTTGCTGTTGCGATCAACTCAGAATTAGGCCCTATGTGTCATTGGAACAGACGTGGTGGTAAAATGAGTCAGTGGAATAGATGTGGTACAACGTGTCAGTGGAATAGACGTGGTACAACGTGTCAGTGGAATAGACGTGGTGCACTGTGTCAGTGGAATAGACGTGGTACATAGTGTCAGTGGAATAGACGTGGTACAACGTGTCAGTGGAATAGACGTGGTGCACTGTGTCAGTGGAATAGACGTGGTACAATGTGTCAGTGGAATAGATGTGGTATAATGTGTCAGTGGAATAGACGTGGTACATAGTGTCAGTGGAACAGACGTGGTACAACGTGTCAGTGGAACAGACGTGGTCCTACGTTTCAGTGGAATAGACGTGGTACAACGTGTCAGTAGAATAGACGTGGTGCACTGTGTCAGTGGAATAGACGTGGTACAATGTGTCCGTGGAATAGATGTGGTATAATGTGTCAGTGTAACAGACGTGGTACATAGTGTCAGTGGAATAGACGTGGTACAACGTGTCAGTGGAATAGACGTAGTACTACGTTTCAGTGGAATAGACGTGGTTCAATGAATCAGTGGAACAGACATTGTACAACGTGTCAGTGGAATAGACGTGGTACTACGTTTCAGTGGAATAGACGTGGTACAATGTGTCAGTGGAATAGACGTGGTACTATGTGTCAGTGAAATAGACGTGGTACTACGTTTCAGTGGAATAGACGTGGTACAATGTGTCAGTGGAATAGACGTGGTACAATATGTCAGTGGAATAGACGTGGTACTACGTTTCAGTGGAATAGACGTGGTACAATGTGTCAATGGAACAGACACGGTACGACGTGTCAGTGGAATAGACGTGGTACAACGAGTCAGCGGACTAGACATGGTACAATGTGTCAATGGAACAGACGTGGTTCTACGTGTCAGTGGAATAGAGTAATTGTATTAAAGTAACTAAAGGACAGTATTCAGATGCTGAGTGGAATATCTAAGTCAGAAATGATGGCTGGAATGAGGGATAATAAGGAATGACTTGTTTACATCAGAGGGAGAATGGAAAATGAGTGATTTTGAGCTACAATTATTCCCGGGGATAGGCACAGCCAAAAATGTTACCGCACTTTAACGAATTTAATTCCCCCCGCCGTGTAATATCACCTTGTAAAATTAGCTAATATAAAGTTTGCAAACTGTCTGTCTGTCTGTGTTTAAAGAACTGATTTTCTAGAATGTGAACTGCCGCGTCCTTACGTCTGACAATCTCAGCAGAGGGCACAGAGTGAATTACGAGGCCATGGTGTCACATATGTCTGATAAGAAGAAATACTATAATACTCTAGTCATAAGCAACAACAGCAGCTGTGTCAGGGGATTGCAGCAGACGATGACATAAAGTGACAGATGACGCCCTCTACAGGACGTGGGAGTGATATTTCTGAAGGGAGCAGAACTTTCTGCTTTCCTTATAGAGCATGTACAATTGTATCATTATTTACTATTTCCATAATGTGTAAAATATAATTGTAATGCTGTACATAGCTGCACCTATACACACATTATCCCCAACGTGATGCATTCATGTGACGTCATAACACATTTTAGACAATAATAACTTTGTAACTTTAGTGATGTCAGAACGCTATAGACTGATAACCGTGTTTTACCTTTACTGAAAGCTGTGCATTCTGGGAACACAGCTGCAGAAAAAACAGGGTGGGCTTTACCGCACGGGATCACTCCTAGCCCTATTAACCCTCTAGGGTGAGTAGGAATGCTTAGAATTGCATAATGAGGTAGAAATACAAATGAATAACCAAATACCTTTCATTTGATGGAATCAATAATACAGGGATTGGTGGTGCTCCCCAGAGTCAGAAAAAACGTATTTTGGTGTGAGGGAAAAAGAAGACTCTATGCTGGGGTCACTCTTAACTATAATAGGAAAAAAGAATCCAGAATGGTATCAATGTTGATCAGTCTAAAATCTACTATTTATTAGATATGCATTAAAATAAAAGGAACAACACAGACACATATAAATAAAAAAAGGGAAAACTATGTTCCTGGACAGCGAATAAATGCCGTATAGGTTTCAATAATTTATTGATTATACCTATGCAGGTACATTATAAATAATGCATGGATTTTATGGACCAAAATATTATTCAGAATGTAATGAGTCCTGATTGTTAGATTAATTGCATGCGCTTAGAGAGGACACTCCAATATTATGTAATAATCACTAGAACGCCCATTGGCCTTGTTCAATATACACCACAGATAAAGAAGTCCCTGAAAATGCTATTTTGCAAATATCATAGGGAAATGTTACCAGTATCAGACACATAATGAGTATTGTTATGGTTCCATCTAGAACAACATTCAGCTTAGAAACAAAGGGGGTCATTCCGACCCGATCGCTCTCTGCAGTTTGTCGCAGCGCAGCGAAGGGGTCGAAACTGCGCATGCGCCGGTGCCGCAGTGCGCAGGCGCATGGCAGCTTTCGTTACCTAGAGATCGCCTCTGAGACAGAGGCGGTCGCTAGGCGGGAGGGGGCTGAACGGCGGCGTTGAGCCGCTATTTAGGGGGAGCGGTCTGGCCAACGCAGGTGTGGCCAGACCGTTGGGGGGGCTACGCTGGCTGGGAGTTACTCCTCAAATACAAAGGCATCGCCTCTGTGCGATGCTTTTGTATTTGTGCGGGGGGGCCGACACTGACATGCGGGGCGGACTAGCCCTGTGCTGAGCGTCCCCCCGCATGTCTGAATTAACGATCATAGCTGTGCTAAATTTAGCACAGCTACGATCAACTCGGAATGACCCCCAGTAGGGTTAATTCAGAGCTGATTGCAGCAGCAAATTTGTTAGCAAGTTGGGCAAAACCATGTGCACTGCAGGTGGGGCAGATATAACATGTGCAGAGAGAGTTAGATGTGGGTGGGGTGTGTTCAAACTGAAATCTAAATTGCAGTGTAAAAATAAAGCAGCCAGTATTTACCCTGCACAGAAACAAAATAACCCACCCAAATCTAACTCTCTCTGCACATGTTATATCTGCCCCACCTGCAGTGCACATGGTTTTGACCAACCGCTAACAAATTTGCTGCTGCGATCAATTCTGAATTACCCCCAAAGTGTCAAATCCCCTATAAATAACACGGAGACAAAATTGTCTCACTTCTTGAGTGCCAGAGAAAAATTCCCTTTAGTAGCAGAATCACTGCTCTTGTATCAGACAGCACTGTATCAAGTATACCTTCAAGTTGCAAGATACAGCAGGACAGTATGAAATACAAAATCTTTAACTGACACTGTACCTCTTTGGGCCCTTATCCAGACCTTATCCAGCACTCAGTGACATGCCTGAGACACTCCGGTAACACACTCATGAGACAGCCTTTTTTTGCGAACACTTCAGACCACCCCTGTCACCGTCCACGAACACCTTTAGATGTCCACCATAAGCTCTGTTGCAAGTAACTCCGTACACAACAGCAGTGTCAGTGTACAGCTAGGGTAACGCATGTGCTATAGGGGTTTTATGGGCTTTTGGCACATGCACTATGACAAATAATGGCTCAACTGAGCGAACATCGGCACCTGTCACTCAGAGGGCCAATGTACACGGTGCATCAGTACAAGTAACGTCAGCCTAAAAAAAGGGTTGTTTGTTACACCATCTAGAATTTCATGATCACTGCCCTGTAAGGGAAAACTATCATTAAACATGTATGTTGTTTGTGTTACTTTAGGTATGGTATACGGTAACTGATCAGATGTTGCGTTAGTATTTTTTTTTGACACTTTACAATGGTATTGTTGGGATAGAATTCCATACATTGTAGAGCAATTGTTTCCTTTGTACTCCTCTCAATTTCATGACATTCTTATTTTCCAATGTACTGCACTATTACTACTTAGTGGATATTTGTCTAGGGAAGGGGTGGATAAAGGTTCCTTACATGTAGGCTGCAGAGCTGAATTGGGACGTGCCATAGAGCTGCGAACTTCCAAATATATTTTTCCAACCATGCATTGTATCTGTAGATGAAGCATTAAGAAATGTAAGAGACAGATTCAAAACTATTAGAGCTATGAGAAAATAGGATTTTAATTACTTACAGGTAAATCCTTTTCTCGTAGTCCATAGGGGATACTGGGGTTCCATTTAGTACCATGGGGTATAGACAGGTCCACTAGGAGCCATGGGCACTTTAAGAATTTGATAGTGTGGGCTGGCTCCTCCCTCTATGCCCCTCCAAGCAGACTCAGTCTAGGAAACTGTGCCCGAGGAGACGGACATACTTTGAGAGAAGGATAGATAAGGATAGTGGTGAGATTCCAAACCAGCACACACAAGAGGAAAGCTAAGATAACCCAACTTTAAACAGGAACAGCAACAGCTGAACCAACATTACTTAACCAAGTAACAGTGCAGGAAGAACGAAGCACCGGGTGGGCGCCCAGTATCCTCTATGGACTGCGCGAAAAGGATTTACCGGTATGTAATTGAAATCCTATTTTCTCTTACTTCCTAGAGGATACTGGGGTTCCATTTAGTGCCATGGGGATGTACCAAAGCTCCCAAACCGGTTGGGAGAGTGCTGAGGTTCCTGCAGAACTGACTGACCAAACTGAAGGTCCTCAGAGGCCAAAGTATCGAACTTGTAGAACTTAGCAAATGTGTTCGAACCTGACCAAGTAGCCACTCGGCAGAGCTGTAAAGCCGAGACACCCTGGGCAGCCGCCCAGGAAGAACCCACCGACCTAGTAGAGTAGGCCTGTACAGATTTTGGAACTGACAAGCCTGCCATGTAATTACCATGCTGGATAGTGAGCCTGATCCAGCGTGCAATTGTCGGCTTTGACGCAGTACACCCAATTCTATTGGGATCATATAGGACGAACAGCGAGTCGGATTTCCTATGACGAGCTGTTCGCTTTACATATACCTTCAAAGCCCTCACAACATCCAAAGTGATGGTGAAGAGGAACACTCCGCTGTACAAGAAACACACTCTTTGCCAGGGATGTGCGGTGAGCTAAAAGGCTAAGAAGGCACATAGGTGGTCATTCCGAGTTGTTCGCTCGTTGCCGATTTTCTCTATATTGCGATTAGTCGCTTACTGCGCATGCGCAATGTTCGCAGAGCGCATGCGCTTAGTTATTTTACTCAAAAGTTTGGTATTTTACTCACGGCATAACAAGGATTTTTCATCGTTCTGGTGATCGGAGTGTGATTGACAGGAAGTGGGTGTTTCTGGGCGGAAACTGGCCGTTTTCTGGGTGTGTGTGAAAAAGCGCTGCCGTTTCTGGGAAAAACGCAGGAGTGTCTGGAGAAACGGGGGAGTGTCTGGGCGAACGCTGGGTGCGTTTGTGACGTCAAACCAGGAACGAAACTGACTGAACTGATCGCAATGGCTGAGTAAGTCTCGAGCTACTCAGAAACTGCTAAGAAATTTCTATTCGCAATTTTGCGAATCTTTCGTTTGCAATTCTGCTAAGCTAAGATACACTCCCAGTAGGCGACGGCTTAGCATGTGCAATGCTGCTAAAAGCAGCTAGCGAGCGAACAACTCGGAATGAGGGCCATAATGTAAATGTGACAGCACACACACACACAGCACACACACAAGTTAATTGGAGCCATCCCCCACCGTTCCCTATCGCTAATGCCAAGCTTAGCCGGATCGCAGACTAAGTACCCTGATAGGGACTTAGTACACTAATAATCGCTCCCCCCCCCCCCCCGCTATGACCCCCTGGTACCGCTGAAGTAATCTGGAGTCACACTGGAGGAGCTGCGCGTCCCTGCCAGTCAGCGTCTGTGTCCACTGCAGAGGGAAAAAGGCGCTAGTGAGCTGCTGGATCCTCTCATAGTGAAGCCCCTCCCCTTCAATGGTGCGCGGTCTTCCTGCTTTTTTTATACTGGCTGAGGTAATCTGTTGCTTAAAATGGATAGAAACTGTTTTAAGACTGTTTTTGCCAGTGTGGGTACTGTGTACAGTCTACTGAGACGCAGCTGTGTACTGTGTCTGGAGACGCATTCCGCCCCAGTTAGATGCCGTGCGTCTCCGTACCCTCATGCCGGCTTAGTGCTCACCACTCTTTATTCCAGTGGCGTGCGGTGAGCTCACCAGCTGGGGAGGCATTGGCAGCTAAACCCCCCCCCCCCGAAAAAAAAAAGTGCAGTCCCCCCACACCGCTAAAACCAGCACCAGGCAGAATCAGCCAGGGGGGGTGACACTCAGTGTGGGGTCCCCCTGCCATGCCATTAAACACCCCCCAAACCAGTCAGCCCAGGGCTGGAATTCCTCGGAAAGTGGGGCCCCCCAAAAATCAAAATGGGGTCCCCCCTCCCGAGTAACAACCAGCACTGGGCTGATAGTCCAGTGCTATGCCCCGCACCCCTGGCGGCGGTGGGTGCGGGGTTCATTGTCTGCTAATATTGTTTTTTACAGGTGGCCTACAGGTACCAGCAAGCCTGCTTGGAGAACCACAAGTGCCAGCATGCCCGGACATAAAGGGCCCGCTGGCACCTGTAGTCCACTTGTAAAGAAAATATAAAAAAAAACACACTACACGTACTTTAAAAAAAAGCTTCACCTGGGGGGCCACCTCCCCAGGGCTTCTGGCGTCTTCCTCCGGCATCTTCACCTGGGAGGCGGCGGCCTTTAAGCTCTTTTGCATGGCCACCGCCTTCCTAGGACTTCCAGCGTCTTCACCTGGTGGGCGGCGGCTGCTAAGCTATTTTGCATAGCCGCCGCCCATCCATGACTTCCACTGTGTCTTCATTCATCAGGAGCTCTTCTCTGCTCCTCCTCCGTCGTCGGACTGACAGCCACTGCCTCGCGCTGACTTATATAAGTCAGTGGGAGGGGGCGGGACGATGACGTGGCGAGCCATCATTGGCTCGCGGCGACCATCTTTAATTTAAAAAATGACGCTGAGGCGCCATTTTTGATATGGGCTGCCAAACTCTGCATATTGGCCCTGATTGCCGCGTCCCGCTGCCGCTACCGCCGCCCACATTTCGGCGCCCGCACTTCCGCCGCATCCTGCAGCTCTGCCGCCCGCACCTCCGCCACCCACACAGTGATTGACAGCGGATCCAATGACGGATTCGCTGGCCAATCACTGTGGCCTCACTCACAGGGGCGTGCTTTCATAGGTTGAAAGTACGTCCCTGTATGAAAGCGGCACCTCTAATGGTGCCGCTTCCCCATGCAATTTCAGTGGGCTTTTCCTGGCCATTGCTAGGCCCCGCCCGCGCCCGCCCCCCCGCTCCCATATCTTTCCTCAATCACTACAAGAGGCACCACGATCGGTGCCTCCCAACAGCATTTTACACAGTAATGATGAGTAAAATAATAAAGGAGATACTTATGTGTCATAAGTATCTTATTTGTATTATTTTACTCATTATGGACAGGGGAGGCACTGCCTCCCCTGCCTCCCCTGACTGCACGTCCCTGCTTCATTCTTCTGGCTCTGTTAGGGGTGACGCGTGCTGCAGGAATGTACGCTCGCTATGGTGGTGCTTGCGAATAGTTCTCTCAGGAGCTCAGTGTCCTGTCAGTGGGAAACGGGATCATTAACCCTTCAAGGTTGGGCCGTTCCCTCCCCTAAATCCCACGAAGCAGACAGGCTGGTGCAAACCAGCCCTGCCTGAAAATAACAAACATATAAAATAAATGCAGAAAACTCTTCAGGAGCTTCCATAAGCGTGACCGGCTCCTCCAGGCACATTTTCTAAACTGAGTCTGGTAGGAGGGGCACAGAGGGAGGAGCCCGCCCACACTATCTGGACCCGTCTATAGTCTCTATACCCCATGGTACTAAATGGAACCCCAATATCCTCTAGGACGTAAGAGAAAGGAAAGTTTGTCAGGCAGGGATGTGGGTGTGGTTTATGCAAAAAGAGGTATTTTATGCTTATGTGGGACGGGCTAGGCTCTGGATTATTAAATGAATTTATTGGATGCTCTTGTATTAGCAGCTAACAGTACACTCAGTAACTGGCATAACTGGTGCATGGGAATCCTTTGATGGCACATGACAGGCAGTATTGGGCACATTATAGGCAAAATGTGAACATCTGTCCAATGCAAACACCAGACAAGTTCTAATTATAATGTCTGTGCCTTATAACAATACTACAATTACTTTAAATTGCTCAGTAATTGAAATTGTCATCAATTTACTAATAATATTATTATACATGCAAACTCACTGGCTGCAGGCACAGGTAGGGTATTGTCCATAGCCTGACCCACATGCCAAATAATTCCTTGCTCACACTTTGCCATACGTCCCAACTGTCAAGAATTCCGCGTGGGAGTCCCAGTTCTAATGGACAGTTTCCCTGAATGCTGAAATGTAAGGACATATGCCCCCTCTCTGGGGCTCTGCATATTGCAGAGGGGTATTTAGGGTGGGTGTGGTATAGATCTACAGCAATTAGTCATTAGGTCAACCCTACATGGCCGAAACGCATTAGGTCGACAGGCTCAAAAAGTCGATAGGGTCAAACGGACGTCATGGAAAATGTAGACAATAGAAAATGTCTGCAGGGTCATAATGTCGGTATGGAAATGGTCGACTCTGAAAATGTCGACACTTTTGTGTGTCATTTTCTATGTTTTATATGTGACCACAATTCTAGCAAATGTAGAACCTCACCACACTTCAGTCAAGGTACCTCAGTTAGAGCTTTGCTTGGCAGGTTACTATTCCCAATCGTGGTCCACATGGATGGCAAATATATGTGTGTCAACCACTGCAATGTCGACCTTGTGTACCTATCGACCTAAAGCACTGTCTACCTTTTACCTGTTGTCCTTTTGTCCATGTTAATGGCATGTCGACCTTATGGTGTTGACCCATTGACTGTCTACCTAGACTGTGTAGATCTATCATCTGGATACCATTTAGGGTCAGCCTAGTGCAGCAGAAGTCCAACCCTTCCCCCAAAGAGTGTAGACTTCGGACAACACTGGTCTTGAGCTTACAGTAGGGATGGCCATCGGTGGGTTATCCGATGGTACCATTGATGGATAACCTCGATGGTGAGAAACTATTTATAAGGTAACCATCGATGGTTTCAGCCATCGATGGTCAGCCATACTTTAGTATTGAGCATGCCGTGGACCAATCAGGGCTCGGGGTCGTGGCTTCATGGGTGTCGGGGGCGGGGCTATGCAACGTGTCCCCAACACCCTGGAGAGAAAAAATAAAACATTTTCAATAACTCCTTACCATCGATGGTGGGAAACCATCTGGTTCTCCCCCATCGATGGTAAAAGTAGTTAACATTGGTCACAGACCATCAATGATTTTGAATCATCGATGGTCGATGGCCATCCCTAGCTTACAGTCTGTGATACACCCAGTGAGTGAGTGAGTACGGAGATATACCCATGAAATTCATTACGGCTCTACGTGACCCTTATGTGAACCCAATAGACCTACACACAGACACAATTTCAAACCAATAAAACAGGGAGACGAATTAAAGTAAAATATTAAAATATGATTTTATTTATAGCCATTTTTGCACAATTAAATAAGTAGAATATTTAGGCCAATGTTCTGTTTGTGTCATGTTTGTGTCCTTTTATGTCTCGGTTAGAGGAAGGGGCGGCAGCTGCTGTGAGAACCTGCAGCGGCTGGTGAGCTGGGATTGTGTCAGGTGTGAGACTGTACAGAATGTCCCAGCCAGGGCTCGCAGGAAATGTCACAGCTTCTGGGGTAATCCGTCTTTATATTGGCAGATGAGTCTTTGCCTCTTTGCAACATATTTGTACTAGGTGAGGACACAAGCTGCAGATCTATAAGGAATTCCTTAGTGTTTAATGTTAGTTTGACATGTTTGGACTGTGTACGAAGGATGCTGTATTATAGAGTTATTTATGGATCATGACAAGGTTACACATGTGTGCTGTGTTACAGTATTATCATTTGCACGCTAGAAGGTTCTGTTGTATTGCTGACACTGGAGGATGTGATGGGACCTCTCTGTATCTTGCAATTTCACAGCACAAACTCCTATTAATAAACAAATTTGAAGGATGAATTTAGTTTCATAGAAATATCCATTTGACACCGTAGTTTTCCTGACAGGACCTTTATTTCCTGCTGCCTCCATTCCCCTCTCATGTCATGCTATTGCCCTTGTCACATGCAGTCCTCACTAACAAATCACTTATCTCCTGATATACTCTGTGCTGCTGCGTGACCCTCCTCCTTCCACTATATAACTCTCAGTCTGTGGCTCCTGCTGCCTCCATGCACTTACTCAAATCTTGTAATTTGGGATCCGGTTGGGCGTCAGTATTTTGACTGCCGGGATCTCAACACTGCTTGGAATAATGCGGACACCGGCATAACAAGCCCAGCGCCTGAAACCCGACCGTCAGGATCTGGAACGAGCATGTACCGACCCAACAGAGAGGGTCAGGGGGCCATTGGGGGGAGGTTAGGATACTTACCTTCCCCTGTTGGGATTCGAAATATCGGGATGCCGCAGTTGATATTATTACCGCCGGCATCCCGAACACCGGTATTTCAGACCCAACCCTGTCACTGCCTCTGACAATATATCCCTGTCCTCATTCACTGACACAGCCGTTATCTCCAGGTATACTCTGTGCTGCTGGGGATCCTGCTCTTTCCACTATATAACTCTCAGCATGTGACTTCCTGCTGCCCTCCTCACATCATGATTCTGCCCTGTCTCTTCCTCACATAATCACAGAAGTGGCAAGTCACTGCCTCTCAAAGTTCTACACAGTAATCTCTTGACCATTCCAGAACTGTTTGATTATAATTAGTGATGTGCAACGGACATTTTTCGGGTTTTGTGTTTTGGTTTTGGATTCGGTTCCGCGGCCGTGTTTTGGATTCGGACGCGTTTTGGCAAAACCTCCCTGAAAATTTTTTGTCGGATTCGGGTGTTTTTTTTTACAAAAAACCCTCAAAAACAGCTTAAATCATAGAATTTGGGGGTCATTTTGATCCCATAGTATTATTAACCTCAATAACCATAATTTCCACTCATTTCCAGTCTATTCTGAACACCTCACACCTCACAATATTATTTTTAGTCCTAAAATTTGCACCAAGGTCGCTGGATGACTAAGCTAAGCGACCCAAGTGGCCGACACAAACACCTGGCCCATCTAGGAGTGGCACTGCAGTGTCAGACAGGATGGCACTTCAAAAAATAGTCCCCAAACAGCACATGATGCAAAGAAAAAAAGAGTTGCACCAAGGTCGCTGTGTGACTAAGCTAAGCGACCCAAGTGGCCGACACAAACACCTGGCCCATCTAGGAGTGGCACTGCAGTGTCAGACAGGATGGCACTTCAAAAAATAGTCCCCAAACAGCACATGATGCAAAGAAAAAAAGAGGTGCAATGAGGTAGCTGTGTGGCTAAGCTAAGCGACCCAAGTGGCCGACACAAACACCTGGCCCATCTAGGAGTGGCACTGCAGTTTTCTAACGAGAGGATGAGTGCTTCCATCCTCATGTGAATCTGAACCACTAGCCATGAACATAGGCCAGGGCCTCAGCCGTTCCTTGCCACTCCGTGTCGTAAATGGCATATTGGCAAGTTTACGCTTCTCATCAGACGCTTTTAATTTTGATTTTTGGGTCATTTTACAGAACTTTTGTTTTTTGGATTTTACATGCTCTCCACTATGACATTGGGCATCGGCCTTGGCAGACGACGTTGATGGCATTTCAACGTCTCGGCCATGACTAGTGGCAGCAGCTTCAGCACGAGGTGGTAGTGGATCTTGATCTTTCCCTATTTTACCCTCCACATTTTTGTTCTCCATTTTTTAATGTGTGGAATTATATGCCAGTAATATATCAATAGCAATGGCCTACTGTACCGTAATGCTATATATTATATACTGGTGGTCAGCAAAATTATGCACTGTCCTCCTACTATATATACTGCGCAAAACTTAAATGCACCACAGGTATGGATGGATAGTATACTTGACGACACAGAGGTAAGTAGAGCAGTGGACTACTGTACCGTACTGCTATATATTATATACTGGTGGTCAGCAAAATTATGCACTGTCCTCCTACTATATATACTGCACAAAACTTAAATGCACCACAGGTATGGATGGATAGTATACTTGATGACACAGAGGTAGGTAGAGCAGTGGACTACTGTACCGTACTGCTATATATTATATACTGGTGGTCAGCAAACTGTGCAAAACTGAAATGCACCACAGGTATGGATGGATAGTATACTTGACGACACAGAGATAGGTAGAGCAGTGGCCTACTGTACCGTACTGCTATATATTATATACTGGTGGTCAGCAAAATTATGCACTGTCCTCCTACTATATACTGCGCAAAACTTAAATGCACCACAGGTATGGATGGATAGTATACTTGACGACACAGAGGTAGGTAGAGCAGTGGACTACTGTACCGTACTGCTATATATTATATACTGGTGGTCAGCAGAATTATGCACTGTCCTCCTACTATATATATACTGCGCAAAACTTAAATGCACCACAGGTACGGATGGATAGTATACTTGACGACACAGAGGTAGGTAGAGCAGTGGACTACTGTACCGTACTGGTATAATACTGGTGGTCACTGGTCAGCAAAATACTGCACTGTCCTCCTACTATATACTACAATGCAGCACAGATATGGAGCATTTTTCAGGCAGAGAACGTAGATATTTGCAGCACACTGAGCACAGATATTTGCAGCACACTGAACACAGATATTTGCAGCACACTGAACACAACTGAGAGAACGCTGCACACGTCCTCTCCCTATCATCTCCAATGCACGAGTGAAAATGGCGGCGACGCGCGGCTCCTTATATAGAATACGAATCTCGCGAGAATCCGACAGCGGGATGATGACGTTTGGGCGCGCTCGGGTTAACCGAGCAAGGCGGGAAGATTCGAGTCTGCCTCGGAACCGTGTAAAATGGGTGAAGTTCGGGGGGGGTTCGGATTCCGAGGAACCGAACCCGCTCATCACTAATTATAATGTCACCATTATGAGGGATCTGATAATCTATTAATCAAGGTACACACGTACAAGCAGAATAATTGCATCATTTTTAGGAGCATTTATAAGATCTACCTGGAATTGGTCCCAATAATACTCATCGCAGCAAATGGGAAATTAAGTTTAATATTATTCATATGCTGGAACAGTGCTCCGATAGGGACAGAGGCGTCATAAGACTGTTCAAACCAGGAAGCAAAGTCATAGCGGAGGTTCATAACTGCAAGATGTAATTTGCAATTATGGTGATATTTCACATGTCAACTGCATAAACAATTTGGGATGTGATACATATGCCCACAGTGGGGGGCGAAGGCCAAGGACCTGGAGGATCTCTGTCTGAAAAAATCTACGGTGGAGTAGTAATTCTAGCAATTTAGCAGCCCCCACAGAAACCTAGAAATTTACGGGACCTGCTTTTGTGATCAGAAACAAGGGTTCACCGATATCTGCTGCTCCTCTTGCAATAGTTGTAACAACTGACAAGGGGGAATCATTCCGACCCGCTCGCTCACTGCAGTTGGGGGGGCGGGGGCAGGCCGCAGCGGCTGCGTGACATCACACACAGCCGCTGCGAACAGGGGCAGCGACGAGCAACTCCCGGTCAGCCGCAGGAGCTGCGATAGCCGGGAGTTACTCAACAAGTACAAAAGCATCGCCGTTGTGCAATGCTTTTGTACTTGTGCGGGGGGCGGACAGACATGCGGGGCGGGCTAGCCCTGTGCTGGGTGTCCCCCCGCATGTCTGGGAAGATGATCGTAGCTGTGCTAAATTTAGCACAGTTACGATCAACTCGGAATGACCCCCCTAGATCTTATATATCTACAACCTTTACATTGCATACATACAAATACCACTAACCACACATGACCTAGTCACACATTGCATTGCTATGAAAATAAGATTTGGTCATTTACAGTCTCTGGTAACTAAGAATATACCCCTCCAGCCACGGCGCAGAGGCTCCTTACTGGAGATTTTACACATTTGAACTGAATAGATGACATTTTTTGCATGACAAAGTGTTAAGGTCACCCTGAGTAAATGAGGGATAATGAAAAGGTTCCTGCAGAAATCTTGGTTTGCTGAAGGAAATGCGGAGTTGACTCTATTCAGTGCTAGAACAAAGACGTGGGTTCCCCAGTGTAAACTGGGATTCAGTTCTGAAGTGCAAATATTTTAAAACTATATAAGATTTGACAGTCCAAAATAATATTCAGCAGCATCACAAATGAGCCACTTGCAGCGAGAATTAACCTGCTGCTTGTGCAGGAAGGGATAGCAATATATTACCCCAGGATGTCTATAATAAACATGAATTATGTAATTAGAACTGAGCCTCATAATTTGTTAATTCTTTAGATAGAGATTTATTTTATTTTGCATAAATCCAATATGGTTATCCCAAAATGTTGTCCATACTTAAGGTCAGATTGCTGCTTGGGCATATCGGGGGTAATTCCAAGTTGATCGCAGCAGGAATTTTGTTAGCAGTTGGGCAAAACCATGTGCACTGCAGGGGAGGCAGATATAACATGTGCAGACAGAGTTAGATTTGGGTGTGGTGTGTTCAATCTGCAATCTAATTTGCAGTGTAAAAATAAAGCAGCCAGTATTTACCCTGCACAGAAATAAAATAACCCACCCAAATCTAACTCTTTCTGCACGTTATATCTGCCTCCCCTGCAGTGCACATGGTTTTACCCAACTGCTAACAAAATTCCTGCTGCGATCAACTTGGAATTACCCCCATCATCCACAATCAAGGTGAGCAGTGAGTGTGTCTGGGTCATGGAGAGGGTGTGTCTACACAACAGAAAGGGTGTGGCAATGTCACCAGGGGGATGCATAATACTGAGAAGAGCTAGGCTACAACTTATTCACCACCGATTGCCCTTTTCACTGCCGCTTGCACCAGTGGCGAGTGTGTGCAGCTCTCTTTCACCAACAAATACACCTCCTCAACTCTCCAGGGATCGGAACAATGCAGTCCAAATCATGACGGCAGGATGCAACTCACAAATCAGTCCTGACCTGACAAAATCAGGATATTGGGAGGAATGGCTTTAGAAGGGGGGGGGGGGGGTTCTTTGCTAAGGCTCGGCCAGGCTCCTTACTCCGTGCACATGCAAAATCAAGATTTAATTTTGTGGATCAAGATGACTTAAGTTATATGTAGGTGTGAATAAGGAGCAGTAAGGGGTTCCCTTCTTCATGATGTCACATGTGCCGGGGTCGGTGTTAGGCAGCATTTTCAGGAATTTCTGGTAAAGTTGCAAAACTACCCTAGGGCTATGTGCTATTAGCAGTTCCCAGTGATTTTATAGGCTATATTGTCAGGTATTTGTTGGTTCAGTTTACAAGATATTTTCCTAAGCTAAGGCTCATTTACAATGCCATGGGGCTACATTGCGCCTTAATTTACGTAACCCTGTGTGGATTTGCTATGCAGGTGCACTTACCAGTGGGGGAAGTGGGGGTGTTGCAGTGTGTCTTACTAAACAGTTATTCGGCAAATAGAAGGGCCTTGTTTGCACCCAAGTAAGACTAGTCTACTCTCCCTGAATTTCCAGGCGACTCCAGAATTTCCGTGACCTCTCTTGGACTACCGGTGGAGTAGACAAGCTTCCCAGATCTCACCCACTTCCCTGTCGAAGAACCAGCAGCCCAAGCACTTGACACCACCCAGCTGCTGAATGATGCAAATCGCTATATTGTATGCAGGTGGCAGTGCCACGATGATGGGTATCTTGGTGCCATGCCCCCTGCAGCTTTTAGTTTGACATCATTGCTCAGGATCTCCCAGAGATAACTTTAAAAAGGGCAATTATGATGCAATTTTGTGAAATTGACATTCTGTAAATAAAGCTGGGCTGATGGTGATGCCAGTTCTCTGGTTTAAATTGCAGGTGGAACAAAAATGATATTAGTAATAGAACACTCAAAACCAAATTCCACTGTGGAACAGTTTTCTACCTCAAACACACACAGTATCTAATAAAGACAGACCTAATATTCTCTCAATCTATTGGTTAAGTGAAGCTGTAAGTAAGTGAAACTAAAATAAGCAGTATTTTGTGAGAATTTAGTGTTCTGAACAACTATGTGCACTTGTGTAAATTAATAATCAGCACAGGTCTACATTTGTTGTTTGTGTGACAGGTACACAAATCTGCTAAAACAATATATTATATAGCAAGGGAAGGTGCAAAGATATACCTTGTCCATCACTGTTTTAGACCACAGGAGTTCTCAAATTGCTATTCTCCTGTTAAAAGAATTTCTGATCTTGGCTGTAATATCACAAGATTCCACAAGGTGGCAAACTTGATACGTTAAAGTAAAACAGACTAGTGATCCTGTGCAGTGTCTCCAGACTGCAACTGTTATCATCTGACTACAATACAGGAAAATGGCCATTATTTCAAATAGAGATTCACAGAAAGGAAACTTTATATTACAGTTTTGCTTACAATTCCTTTACTATTTTTAGATGTACTGTTCCAAAAAGGGGGGGAAAAAATCATGTGAGTTATGTCTGATGCATCTTAGTATGCCTTGATGTTTTGTAGCCTATCCGTGATGCATTAATTACATCTGACTAGTTGTCACAGGTATCGCCAAGCTGGGTGTACAGGTTCCTTTCCCAGTGTTAACTCACTGTAACCAGAATTCAGGAGCTTTATTGCAATGGTTTGTGGGAGGAAACCGGAGTACCCGGAGGAAACCCACGCAAGTACGGGGAGAATATACAAACTCCACACAGTTAGAGACATGTGGAGGTAGGGGCCGAAGCGCAAATGGGGAGGGTTAGAGGCACAAATGAGGAGGGGAGCAGAGGCACTGATTTTTAGGGTGGTCCCCTGCAGCCCCGGAAGCATAAGTGGCTCTCCCACATCCCGCTTGCAGGGCAGGACGGAGATAAAAGCAAGCAAGACAGGGGCATTTCAACAGAGGAGGCGGCCCGTGTGCACCTCTGGGTGGGCCCCTTCTCTGCTTGGCGCAGTAGTCTCCGGCATTTGTCTACTGTGCATGCGCAGGTCACCGGAAACATGGCGATTGGTACCGATTTTTGCCGCGATTGCAGCACCCGGCGCTGGACTCCTGAAAGGTAAGTATTCAAATATGGGTGCAATGTATGTGGTGTGGGCCAGGGACGTGCGGTGAACTAAATGGCTCAGGTTAGCAACAGAGCCATGCAATATATGAGTCAAAGGGCATTATACACATGCACAGCAGTATAAACTCCTGGAAATTTGGTGAGTTTTGATCAGAGATGTGCGGAAAAGATAGCCAGGTGAGGCACTGTGTAGGTGGCGGGTGGGGAGGCACTGTGTAGGTGGCAGGTGGGGAGGCACTGTGTAGGTTGCGGGTGGGGAGGCACTGTGTAGGTGGCAGGTGGGAAGGCACTGTGTAGGTGGCGGGTGGGGAGGCACTGTGTAGGTGGCGGGTGGGGAGGCACTGTGTAGATGGCGGGTGGGGAGGCACTGTGTAGGTGGCGGGTGGGGAGGCACTGTGTAGATGGCGGGTGGGGAGGCACTGTGTAGGTGGCGGGTGGGGAGGCACTGTGTAGGTGGCGGGTGGGGAGGCACTGTGTAGATGGCGGGTGGGGAGGCACTGTGTAGGTGGCGGGTGGGGAGGCACTGTGTAGGTGGCGGGTGGGGAGGCACTGTGTAGGTGGCGGGTGGGGAGGCACTGTGTAGATGGCGGGTGGGGAGGCACTGTGTAGGTAGCGGGTGGGGAGGCACTGTGTAGGTGGCGGGTGGGGAGGCACTGTGTAGATGGCGGGTGGGTAGGCACTGTGTAGGTGGCGGGTGGGGAGGCACTGTGTAGGTGGCGGGTGGGGAGGCACTGTGTAGGTGGCGGGTGGGGAGGCACTGTGTAGATGACAGGTGGGTAGGCACTGTGTAGGTGGCGGGTGGGGAGGCACTGTGTAGGTGGCGGGTGGGGAGGCACTGTGTAGGTGGCGGGTGGGGAGGCACTGTGTAGGTGGCGGGTGGGGAGGCACTGTGTAGATGGCGGGTGGGTATGCACTGTGTAGGTGGCGGGTGGGGAGGCACTGTGTAGGTGGCGGGTGGGGAGGCACTGTGTAGGTGGCAGGTGGGGAGGCACTGTGTAGATGGCGGGTGGGTAGGCACTGTGTAGGTGGCGGGTGGGGAGGCACTGTGTAGGTGGCGGGTGGGGAGGCACTGCCTCACCTGCCATAGACTTTTTACTCCAGAGTTTTGGCTACAAAAAATATTAGAATAATGCAAATTAGATATTTCCAACAAATTCTTTATATTTTTCATATACTTTATACAGTCAAAACTCTGGCACAAACGTTAGTATGACGGGAAAGGCTCTGCCTCACCTGCCTCACCCCACCGCACATCACTGTGGGCCCCCCTGGACCCAGGGTCCCGTGTGCACCTCCCAACATTTTAGGGACTCACACCCCCCCCCCCCATTTCTCCTCACACTGTGGAGAGCCCAGCTGCTTGGCACACATGGGGAAGGGGCATAAAGGCATAAGCTGAGGGGCCAAGGTACTAATTGGAAGGGAGTCAGAGGTAGCAGCGCTGACTCTCTGAATGAATTATTGAACCTTTGTGAATGACAAGCGGTGTGCAGTCAGGAACATCAGCGTCGGTAGACTCCATCTTCTGCGATGGCGGACCCCTCCTCATCCCGGTAGGTGGGTTCCCATATCAGCGTCAGATGCCCCCCCCCCCCCTCATCAGTGTCAGTGGACTCCCTTATCAGCATCGGTGGGCCCATCGTCGTCAGCGTCGGTGGGCTCCCTAATCAGCGTAGGCGGTCCATCCTCATCAGCATCGACAGTCCAAGGCCCCTTACATATGCAGCCACAATACCCCTCGGGTGGCGGGCAGATCTGAGCGCCAGCATATTACTATGCATTTTGAAGTTTTGAACTGAATATGTTGTACATTGCAGATTGGATCATAAAATGAATCTCTGCCTCATTCTTATTCTAGTTTATAGATTACACATGTGTGTCTAACAGACCTCACATTCATTTTAATATAAATAAAGAGCAATTTCCCAGCTGAGGGGTTTCCCTCCCTGTGTTGAGTCTATTTTGGCACTTTGTGAGCTGGTCACATTCCACCATAAACATCAGTCATTGTTTTATGCAGCAGGCACGCAAATTATACCTGGATTTTTTTTACTGAAAAAAAATGATTACTCTTCCTAACACAGCCAACAAATGACCGAAAATGTGCTTATAATGAAATTGCAAAAATGCAAATGCAGAAAGCAAACAGAGAGATTCTACACATAGGGGGTCATTCCGAGTTGTTCGCTCGTTAAATTTTTTCGCATCGCAGCGATTTTCTGCTTAGTGCGCATGCGCAATGTTCGCACTGCGACTGCGCCAAGTAAATTTGCTATGCAGTTAGGTATTTTACTCACGGCATTACGAGGTTTTTTCTTCGTTCTGGTGATCGGAGTGTGATTGACAGGAAGTGGGTGTTTCTGGGCGGAAACTGGCCGTTTTATGGGAGTGTGGGAAAAAACGCTACCGTTTCTGGGAAAAACGCGGGAGTGGCTGGAGAAACAGAGGAGTGTCTGGGCGAACGCTGGGTGTGTTTGTGACGTCAAACCAGGAACGACAAGCACTGAACTGATCGCAGATGCCGAGTAAGTCTGGAGCTACTCAGAAACTGCTAAGAAGTGTGTAATCGCACTTTTGAGAATCTTTCGTTCGCAATTTTAAGAAGCTAAGATTCACTCCCAGTAGGCGGTGGCTTAGCGTGTGCAAAGCTGCTAAAAGCAGCTTGTGAGCGAACAACTCAGAATGAGGGCCCTAGATTTTATACTAAAATCTGCACTTTAACCACTTAACTGACATTTCCCCCCCCCCAAAAAACTCCTCAGAAATTGTCAGGTTTTTTTTATGAGTGAATTAGGTGAAGAACATGGGTTTAACCCTATCCAAAATGATTTTAGTTGGGGAAAGAAAAAAAAAAGTTTTTTTTATTTATTCCCAAACATCGAAACATTGATCGAGAACATCGTGACCATCGCAACATCAGTAACATCGCTACCATCACGACTTTAGTTTTTAGAGCCCGGACAGCTGCAAGGAACACAGGGGGGCTCTGGGGGTGGCTTGGGGGCGATGATTTACACTTGCCAGTGGCTGCTATTGTCTGCAGCCACTGGAGGGGGGGATCCTGCTGTGCTGACCAATCAGCAATGTTCGGCAGCACGGCAACACTTGGGGCTGGGTGCTGGAAGGCAGAGGGACCTTCTGGTCCCTCTGACAGCAGCAGCGGAGGGAGGTTTCCCTTCCCCGCCGTTGCTAACACAGTTGATCTGACTGGTCGCATCATGTGCGACCAGGTCATATAAAGCACTTGCAGGCATGGTCGCATCTCAAGTGGTTAAAATGTTTTTGCTGTTTTGAAGTGAACGCTTACACTGCATGCAGTGGGAATAATATGCTAGAGTAGACCCCTAGGTGTGCCATTTTGAAAAGTAGAAAACCGCCCACATTCAATGAGAGGGCCTTGGGCCTGATTCAGATGTGGTTGGAGTACCTATCACTGTTTCTAACATAAAAGCACTAACATGATAATGCAGCAGGGGGCGTCGCATCTCCTGCTGCATTACTGATTCAAACTGCCTCCAAGGACGCAGCTTCAGATCTTCTCTTTCACCTTCGGCCAGCTGTGTAAGCCATGGGGTTGTGCAAGCCGGCTGCCTCAAGTCCTAACTCCGTCCTCCGATGGAGATCCTGGCCTCGCCCCTCCCATGTACTGTAACAAGGGTGATACTCCCCTGTTTGGAGCAACGGAAGCCGGCACAGTCCCCTCCCCATCCCCAAATTGCCTCCTATTGTCAATCATTGACAGTCTGATGCCGGTCTGCTTCCTACATCGACCGAGTCCTCCGCATGTACATAGTACCGAACGTTGGTATTATGTACATCAGGAATCAGATCCAGTGGGACCTAAATGAGGGTCTTTGTTTTTGTTTGACTGAAGATCATGCATTGCGATCCCGGTACAGCGAGCTGATATATGCAGTAGAGCTGCAGTCGGACACATCTGTATGTCAATCAGACTTGAAGCCGGGCTGGAACCGGCAGAACTTGAGTCGGGCTGGAACCGGCAGGACTTGAGCCAGGCTGGAACCGGCAGGACTTGAGCCGGGCTGGAACCGGCAGGACTTGAGCTGGGCTGGAACCAGCAGGACTTGAGCAGGGTTGGAACTGGCAGGACTTGAGCCGGGCTGGAACTGGCAGGATTTGAGCCAGGCTGGAGCGGCAGGACTTAAACCGGGCTGGAACCAGCAGGACTTGAGCCGGGCTGGACTGGCTGGAACCTGGTAAACTGAACTGGCTGGGACCGGGGAAACTGAACTGGCTGGGACCGGGGAAACTGAACTGGCTGGGACTGGGAAATCTGGACCGGCTCGGACCGGGTAACTGTAACTGGATAGTGTACTTGATCCCTGTCTAGGCAATCTGCTGTCAATGAGGTATACCACACCAGGACTCCAAATACAGGAGCCAGGAACAAAGCTTGGTCAGTGATGTTGCTAGCCTTACACTGATTGGAGGATTGGGTCAGGTGGAAACTGCAATGCCAGAGATTGGTGAATTCAGGCTCAGGAACTGGTAACTGGAGTGAAGTGACTAATGCTAAGATTCCCAGTGGAGGAATAGCATTCAGGTGAACAAAGTGGCTTTGTTGTGCTCGAGTCCCCATCCCCCCCCCTTCCCCCCGCCCGGTATTCCGCTGCCGGTTGGTATGCTGACTGCCGGTCTCCCCAGCGCCGGTCTCCCAGCCCCAGCCCGCAGTAACACAGTCCATGATGAAGGGGCAGGGACAATATAACACGATTCTATGAGAATAGTGTCATTTTGGCCCCATTCCTGTTCATATACCAGTTTATCATGCATTATGCAACAAGGGGGCGTGGACTATTGATGAAAGGCACCTGGTCCCAACTTAATCACCATTCGGCTGCATCTTCCTTCCCAGCCTCTGACAAAAAAAAAGTAGGAAAGTATGGGAACAAATTCAATGTCCCCACTACTGTGACTTGTTATGGATATTACATGTCACCTCTGGTTTATGTACCCTGGTTAAAAGCGCTTAACTTACAGCCTTGTTCTTTGATATGATTACAGATGAATCGCATTAAGGCAACACCGGTGTAGTGTTAACAAATACAGTAAGCACTCAGCCCCAAGGGCGCTGAGAGGGGGAGGTGTGGATGGATACAGAAGTCAGGGGCCTGGGCCAGCAAGAGGCTTTGCATGCACCCAACCTGCTGAGACCTCTTTAGAGATGAAGGAACTGTGCAGCATCTGCTCAGGAATCCTGAAATGTACAACATGCATGGCCTCATCCCCACAGGACATGGTCTTGCCCAGGGAGTATATCAGACCTGATCGTAGCAGCAAATTTGTTAGCAGTTGGGCAAAACCATGGGGGTCATTCTGACCTGATCGCTCGCTGCAGTTCTTCGCATCGCAGCGATCAGGTCAGAACTGCACATGCGCCGGCGCATGGCTGACAGCCGACGGCTGTCATTGCCTAGCGATCGCCTCTTCCTGATTGACAGGCAGAGGCAGTCACTGGGCGGGAGGGGGCGGCACGGCGGCGTTTGGCCGCTGTGCGATGGTTTTGCACTTCTGCGACGGGGCAGGGACTGACATGCGGGGCAGGCTAGCCCTGTGCTGGGCGTCCCCCCGCATGTCTGTGTTCCTGATCGTAGCTGTGCTAAATTTAGCACAGCTATGTATCAAGTCTGAATCACCCCCTATGTGCACTGCAGGTGTGGCAGATATAACATGTGCAGAGAGAGTTAGATTTGGATGGGTTATTTCGTTTCTGTGCAGGGTAAATACTGGCTGCTTTATTTGTACACTGCAATTTAGATTTCAGTTGGAACACACCCCACTCAAATCTAACTCTCTCTGCACATGTTATATCTGCCCCCCTGCAGTGCACATAGGGGGTCATTCTGAGTTGATCGCTAGCTGTTTTCGTTTGCAGCGCAGCGATTAGGTAAAAAAGCGGCACTTCTGCGCATGCGTGTGCGGCACAGTGCGCACGCGCGACGTACTTTCACAACAGCCGATGCAGTTTCACACAAGGTCTAGCGACGCTTTTCAATCGCACTGCTGGCCGCAGAGTGATTGACAGGAGTGGGTGTTTCTGGGTGGTAGCTGACCGTTTTCGGGGAGTGTGTGTAAAAACGCAGGCGTGTCAGATACAAATGCGGGCGTACCGGTGTAAACGCAGGTGTGGCTGGCCGAACGCAGGGCGTGTTCGTGACGTCAAAACAGGAACTAAACAGTCTGAAGTGATCGCAAGCTAGGAGTAGGTCTCGAGCTGCTCAGAAACTGCACAATCTTTTTTTGTAGCAGCGCTGCGATCCTTTCGGTCACACTTCTGCTAAGCTAAGATACACTCCCAGAGGGCGGCGGCTTAGCATTTGCACGGCTGCTAAAAACAGCTAGCGAGCGAACAACTCGGAAAGAGGGCCATGGTTTTGCCCAACTGCTAACAAATTTGCTGCTACAATCAGGTCTGAATTACGGGGGTCATTCCGAGATGATCGTAGCTGTGCTAAATTTAGCACAGCTGTGATCATTAATAAACTGACATGCGGGGGGGATGTCCAGCACAGGACTAGTCCGCCCCACATGTCAGTGCCGCCCCCCCCCCCCCGCGTGCAGAAGTGCAAAGGCATCGCACAGCGGCGATGCCTTTGCACTTCAAGAGTAGCTCCCGACCAGCGCAGCTTTAGCATGCTGGCCGGGAGCTACTCATCGCTCCTCGGCCCGCAGCGGCTGCATGTGACATCACTCATCCGCTGCGGCCCGCCCCCCGTTCGGTCCGGCGTTGGCCTCGCCGCGCCCACGAAACGGCGGCCAAACACCGCCGTTCCGCCCCGCCCAGCCACCGCCTCTGACTGTCAATCAGGCAGAGGCGATCGTATCGGCCCGACGGCCTTTGGTCGTCTGGCATGCGCCGGCGCACTGCGGAGCTAGTGCTTGCACAGTTCTGACCCGATTGCACCACTGCGATAAACTGCAGTGTGCGATCGGGTCAGAATGACCCCCTACCCACATAGTGCACTCAGTACCTTGTCTCCTGTGTATACATTACACTGGGTGCGCATCCTCTAGTGTTTACCCTCTAGTGCTGGAGCATCAGGGAGGCGGAGACTGATGACACAGTTTCTCCTGCAGTGGAGAGAGACGGTTCCTCCTGCAGCGTGTGTCGCACTGCCTGAGCGGAACAGAGAGCAGTGGGTGGTGTGTGGTCCTTCCGACAGGAGTCAGTTTGCATGGATGTGCAGCCTTCCATCCCATACTGTCAGAGTCACTACCTTACAACAGCCACATGACGTATAGCGATAAGTACCACACTTTCACCGTACCAGCCTGTTATATATTTGAGTTACTGCTGCTGCACAACATCTTCCGCATTAACAAGTGTTGTCTTTGTATGTTAATAAACCAGCGTTCTGGTTAATTATCAAATTGTGTGGATTAACATCGCTATCAAACACCGCAACACTCCGCCAGCAGGTTATGGGCCCAACCCCGCCTGTTTGAGTGATAGGTCTGAATAGAGGTACACAGAACAAAAGTACAACAGATTAATTTAAAGAAACATTTTATTAAAATGCTGAGAAGATGCATAGCACAGGGCACAGCATGAACTTTGCGAAATTGAAAGGTTCAGAGAACTACACTACATGGAAAGTTTGCCATGGAGATGCAGCTTAAGCGGGAAAAATTGTGGAAGGTCACAAAAGACCCAGGAGCAGGTCCTAACCCAGATGATGTAAACAGAGCTATCGGCATGATAGGCTTAGCTGTGGAACAGCATGTTTATTCTATAATCAGTAGGAAACAGTGGCGTGCGGTGAGGTCAGTGTCTGGTGAGGCACTGCAGCCATAATGTTCGTGAAGTCCTGCCGATGATGCGGAGCATGGAGGGCAGGATGGGAGCTGTGGTGCGAAGCACAGGGGTCAGGATGGGAGCTGTGGTGCGGAGCACAGGGGTCATGATGGGAGCTGTGGTGCGGAGCACAGGGGTCATGATGGGAGCAGTCGTGCAGAGCAGGGGGGCAGGTTGGTAGTGAAAGGTACTCGCTCGCTAAGTTAAACAACAATCTCACCTGCTCCCTGTAGCTCTCGGGTCCCGGTTGCTGTCGTTCCCTCCATGGACACTGCTCCCAGGGCCGGATTAAAGGAGGGGCGACAGCGGCCACCACACATTAAGGGCCCCCACACTCTGCTATTTAAACTGGAGTACTCCACAGCCGCATAGCAAAGAAGGGAGTGGTGCCCTGCGCTACCCTACAATGGAGGGCGGGACTCCTGCTCCTGGCGCTGAGCGCAGTTACACAGCCTTACAGTCACAATAGGGAAGTGACCGTCACTAGAAGAACGGCATATCCTGGCGGACACACTACTCCTGCCGCCATCGTGGCTCACCTCTGAAGACGTGACTCCCACCGTCCAGGAGGATGTGCCCCACTGCCCGCAGATTATCACTGTCTGTCCACATGCTGGAAGCACCTGGCTGACCCAACCCTCTATGCTCCTGCCCGTTGATGTAAGCGAGTCACTGCCCCCCCCTCTCAATCCGCAATGGCCGCCCTGTCTCCCTTCTCACTGTGAGGCAATGGACCGCATGCTCGCAGTGTTGGAGCTGTGTGACCCTGCTGTGTGTATGTACACAGGTGTGTTTGTGGGGGGAGGGGAGTGCTGTGTGTCTCTGTTGTACAGTATGTGCACAGATGCTCCTGCTGTGTGTGTGGGGGGGTTGCTGTGTGTCCCTGCTGTGTGTGTGGGGGGGTTGCTGTGTGTCCCTGCTGTGTGTGTGGGGGGGTTGCTGTGTGTCCCTGCTGTGTGTGTGGGGGGGTTGCTGTGTGTCCCTGCTGTGGGTGTGGATGGGGGGGCTGTGTGCCCCTGCTGTGGATGTGGATGTGTGTGTATGGTGGGGGGCTATGTGTGATTACTGAGGGCCACAACTTTGTTACCTCTGGGCCCCCACATGCCCTAATAGAGCCCCGATGGTTCACATTGTTTCTGCCCTAATTTTATGAAGATCAGTCCCTCAAAGAAGATCTACCAGCATTGTTTCTTAGCTCTGTATTGTGGCTTTCATTATTACTTACAGTAGCTGACTTTAGGGATCCCACACAGGATAGGTCCAAGTAGCAAGTGCAAGGTGCATGGCCACACTGGCCAGGCCATAATGCCCTAATAGCCCAGACTGCTCCCCACAGCGCTCAGCCATCTTGGCTCCCTCCGTGGACTGCTGCTGCCGGTCACTGTCGTGTGGTGTGTGTCCCCCCCCCCTTCCAGGACAGGATGAGGATGACAGCGCTGTGTTGATGGGACTGAGGAGCGGGACACGGCGGAAGCGCTATCCACACTTGCTCCGGCTATCTGTCTTGGCGCTGCAGCTCCTGTGTAAGGCTGTCACACAGGAGCCGCAGCGCCAAGACAGATAGCCGGAACAAGTGTGGATAGCGCTTCCGCCGTGTCCCACGTCTTGATCGTCTTGATCGGCGGCAAGCGTGAGCGGGGGGGAGTGCAGTGACCTGACCCCACTGGCTGCGCTACAAACAGCCGGAGACACACAGGGGAAGGGGGGAAGGAAACTACGTTTCCGAGGCCCTGCCCACTGCCCAATCACATTGACAGGGGTGTGCATTCATATGAGCTGAAAGCACGCCCCTGTCAAAGCGGCACTGCTATTAGGTGCCGCTTCTGCTGCTTTTCTTTATGGGCTTTCACTGCCCAATGCTTGGCCCCGCCTCCCCACCCTCCCTTTCTTCCGACCCTTTCACATGGACTGCGGGAGGCATCGACAGCGGTGCCTCCGAAGCACATCTAAGACTGTTTCTTGGAGGGTAACAATGATTAAAATAATATAAAGAGTAAACCAGATATTTATGACACAGCACATGTGTCATAAGTATCTTCTTTGTATTATTTTACTCATTAATGACAGGGGAGGCACTGCCTCCCCTGCCTCCCCTGACTGCACGTCCCTGGTAGGAAAGTGTCAACATATGGACAGCCCTACAAAAGGCGTATGAGGATAGAGGTCTGATGAGAAGGATAAGTTTGAGATGCATGCTATATGGGATAAAATTAAGTGCTTGCAAGGACATGAACGATTACATTGATAAGATATTGTCAATAGCTCAGCAGTTGGCATCTGTGGGGGCACAGGTGGACGAGGAGGAAGTGGCAATGGCGATGTTACAAAATCTGACACCAGAATTTGATTTTTTTTGGTGGTTGCTTTGAAGTCTAATGATACCAAGCTGACAACAGATATTGTAAGGGCCAAGCTACTACAGTTCCAAGAACGTATTCCTATCGAGACCATAGCTGAGGGTTCTGCCTTACTCACAAAAGGGACAAAGTCCAAAAAGCTCAAGTTCAAGTGTTTTGTGTGTCACAAGTTGGGGCGTAAGGCTTCAAATTGTAGGATGAGAAATTCCAGTGGTGCGCAGAAACAGCACAGCAAACCAAACGAGTCAGCACTGAATGTAGCAGATAGTCACAAGAAGAATTGCTGGTACATGGACTCAGGGGCCACTAAACATTTCAGTTGCACTTGAAATCAGCATTGGTTCAGTTCTTTAACACTGTGTGAACCCACTACAGTAAAAGGGATTGGAAATAAAATCCTTACTGCATCACAATTTGGGACAATCACAGTGCATTTAAGAATTGGAGGAGAAACAGTTGTTACAGATATCCAAGATGTATTATTCATGCCAAATTTGGGAAGTAATCTCATTGCTATCAGCGTCCTAGAGAAAAAGGGTTACAGAGTCCAGTTTGCGAAGGGCAAGTGTATGGTGCAAAATAAAAGAGGGACTATATGTCCTGGACACTGAGGAGTGTTCTGCAATGATAGCTACTAATGCAAACCAGTCAATGGAGCTGTGGCACAAACATTTTGGTCATCTAGGATATGACAACGTCCAGAAACTGCTAGATGAAATGGTAACAGGAATCACCGTGAGTAACGATGAAAAACCTATGTGTGAGAGCTGTATAAAAGGAAACCAAACTCGCAACCCATTTCCAAAGTCAGTTAGTAGAGCAGAGACACCACTAGCCCTAGTGCACACTGTCCAATGGAGGTGGAATCAATCAGTGACTACAGATATTTCATGACTCTCATTGATGACGCCACAAGAATGACGTGTATATTTTATTAAAGAAAAGAGTGAAGTTGTCAACAAAATTGTGGAATACAAAAACCTGGTGGAGACTCAGATGGGTCTGAAATTAAAGATCTTGAGATCCGATAATGGTGGAGAGTATGACAACAAGGTGTTAGCCGCATTCCTTAAAAAATATGGCATAAAGCATCAACTAACAATTGCATACACACTGGAACAAAATGGCATGAATGAACTGTCACGTCTAGCAAAGTTTGAGGATCCGGCAGCTGAGACTTGCCCGAGGAGGTAGATCGCTGTGGGTGAACTAGACGAGGGGGTTAGATATAGTTCCTTTGCATGGGACACGGAGCAATGAAGAATGTAGGTGGGGTTGAAAGTCAATAAATAGTATTTATTATGTACAGGGCTGAGGTAGAAAACTGTGGCTGGAGCACGATGGTTAAAGAACGTAGTTGCGGATAAAGAACTGCAGGTTGTGGCCTGAAAGATGAGGTTGTGAATAATGAACTAGTAACTGTGGATGGTGTTTAAAAGACGTGGCTGGGGGTAAAGAACTGTGGACTGTGATATGAAAGACGAGACTGTAGATGATGAACTGTGGAACTGTGGATAGTAGTTGAAGACGTGGCTGGAGACAAGGACTGTGGTTTGGAGGATGAGGCTGAAGATAACAATCTGCAGGTTGTGGTCGGTGATACAAAGACGTGGCTGGTGAAGTAGAATTGTGGAGTGTGGCTTGAAAGAAGAGGCAGAAGACCCGGGGCCGACTGTGCCCAAAGAGTCTTACAGGACCGGGTATTCCAGGAGCGCTTCCACAGGCAGTAGCAGGTTAGGAACGGCAGGACTGCAGCAGCAATAGGGAACCGACCAAGCAGGAGCAGGAGTAACCAGAACATGACAAGGATCCTGGGAGCACAGGCTAAAGCACCTACAACAGGGTTGTATCTTGAAGCACAGGCGTCCCTGTCCTAAACCAGCCCCCTTTTATAGGGATAGCTTCCCCTGTATTGGCTGGAAGAAACAGGAAACAGGAACTAAGCTTAAAACTTGGTTTCCAACATGGCGGCGCCCAGTAATGCAGACCTTTCTGCAAAGCCACATTGCTCACTGCCTCTGGTCTCCTAGCAACGGCTCAGCAAGAGCGACCCGCTGTAGCGGCGTCCCACCGCCACTGCTGCCCACGGACCCGGCGCAGCAGCCCACCTCTGCCGCTGCCCGCACACCGCCAGAGAAGCCAGCCCCGCGGCCCCAGCGTACCGGTAAGACTCCGGACGCTGACAGTACCCCCCCCCCCCCTTTGCAGGTGGACTCCGGACACCTATATGGTTTAGTTGGGAACTTGGCATGAAATGTCCGAAGAAGTCTTGGAGCATGGACATCTTCTGCTTCTACCCAAGATCTCTCCTCTGGTCCATATCCCTTCCAATCAACAAGGTACTGGAGGCGACCATAACGTCTGCGAGAATCGAGGATCTTGTGAATCTCAAATTCGTCTCCTTGTGCTGATTGGATCTTGGGTGATTTAGGCAAAGCAGCTCTAAATTGATAAAGTACCAAAGGTTTTAAGAGAGAAATATGAAATGCATTAGGGATTCTTAACTGCAGAGGTAATTTCACTTTATAAGCCACAGGATTCAAAACTTTTTCGATTGGGTAGGGCCCAATAAATCTGGGAGCAATCTTTTTGTAGGAACCTTTAACCTTAAGTTACGTGCAGAGCCGGCCCTAACCAGAATGATGCTCTAGGCAAGATTTTGGCTGGTGCCCCCTAGCACCACCGCTGGTTCCGCCTCTGACCTTGTACCCCCTATATTTTAAATAGCAACAGTTTGCACATTTGGCGCACAGCCCAAAAAGGGGTGTGTTTTTGCTGGCAGGGGGCATGGCCACACAATAACCCTGATTCCAATTACTCCACACAGTACTGCAACTTTATTCACATATGATCATGCGATAGTGTCCATAATTCATATTACATCCCACAGTAGTATCACTTTACCTTATAAATGTTACTCCTCACAGTAGAGCCCCTTATTCACATTACATCACACTGAATTGCTCCTTATTCACATTACACCACGCCCTATTGCTCTTTATTCACATTAGACGACACAGTAGTGCCCTTTCTATATGCAACGCCTAGTAGAGCACCTTATACACATAATGCCACACATTAGTAATGCATTTACACACATTCCACACAGTAATGCACCTTACACATGAGACAGCTTATTAATGTCCTTATAAACATAATGCGCCTTACACATTATGACAACCTTTATTAATGCCCTTTTACACATAATGTCCCTTACACATATGCCGCACATTATTAATGTCCTTATACACATAATGACACACATAGTGCCCCCTACACATTTGCTGCACATTATTAGTGCCCCTATACACATAATGACACACATACAGTAGTACCCTGTTACACATATGCCGCACATTATTAATGCCCTTATACACATAATGACACACACAGTGCCCCTTACACATATGTTGCACATTATTAATGCATTTTTACATGACACACATAATGCTCCTTACACATTTTCTGAACACTACTGCACAACCAACCCACTCACATGCACACAGCACTCACACTGCCACTAACACTGTGACCTCTGCCTCTGCTTGGATACAGATGTGTCCTCATAAATATTGCCTCAATGCTAAAGTTGGGCACACCTTTTTTATATGAAAATGCATCGTATTTGCATTGCTATGTGGCTAGGATGCACAAGCAGTTTCTGCTGATTAAAATGATATGCAGCATGCCTATATACTATGTGAGACTGTGGCTGTATCTGCATATGAAATGCTACACACAGAATATAGGCATGCCGCATATCATTTTAATTAGCAGAAGCTGCTGATGCCCCTAGGCATATAAAATGCCCTAGGCAATTGCCTAGTTTGCCTATGCCTATGGCCGGCTCTGGTTACATGTGGAAACCCAAACCCGATCTCCTACCTTAAGGCTTGGTACAGCTTTTCGCTTCAGATCTGCATAAGTCTTATACCTTTTGGATGTCTTGAGCAAGGCCTTGTAAATTTGTTTCCAGGTTTCAGTAAATTGTCGAAGTGTTGACTCTGCGGCAGGAACCTCGAACGTAGGCAGAAGTTGGAAGTCAGGAACTCTCGAATGGTAACCATAATTAATGAAGAATGGAGAAGATTTTGTGGCAGAGTGATAGAGATTGTTATGGGCAAACTCTGTGAACGGGAGGAAGTCCAGCCAGTCGTCCTGTGAGGAGGACATAAATAAATGCAGAAAAGTCTCCAGATCCTGTTCACTCTCTCTGTTTGACCATCCGTTTGGGGATGATATCCTGAGGAGAAGTTAAATTTCACACCAAGAGCAGAACATAGGGATCTCCAAAACTTAGCCACAAACTGAGGACCTCTATCAGACACGATTTCCTGCGGCAGACCATGAAGTCGAAAGATCTCTGCTATAAATAATTTTGCCAACTGGGATGCTGATGGAAGATTAGCAAGAGGAACGAAGTGTGCCATTTTAGAGAATCGGTCAATTATGACCCATACAGTGTTTTCCGTCCACCAGACATAGGTAAATCAGTAATAAAGTCCATAGAAATATGCGTCCATGGTCTTAGTGGCACAGGTAACGGATGGAGTAATCCGGCTGGAGGACATTTGGGACTCTTATGCTGGGCACATTTTGAAAAGACAGCCACGAATTCCTGAACGTCAGTCCTGAGATGAGGCCACCAGTAGGAGCGCTGAATGAATTTGAGTGTTTTATGACCGCCTGCATAGCCCATGAAGGAGGAGGAGTGAGCCCATGTAAGAAGTTTTTTGCGAAGATTTGGTGCAACGAAGATCTTTCCTGGAGGAGAAAGTGGAGAGGTATTAGTTGCTGAAAAAGAGGTGGATTCCAGAATGAATTGCTCTTTTGAACGGTCAGAGGGTTCTTCAGAACTTGGAGAGCGAGATAATGCATCTGCCTTTTTGTTGAGGGAACCTGGTCAGTAGCTAAGTTTAAAGTTAAAACGGGTAACGAAGAGTACCCATCTTGCTTGGCGTGGGTTCAGACATCGGGCTGACTGTAGATACAGGAGGTTCTTGTGATCCGTGGTTACCGAGATTGGATGCTGAGCTCCCTCCAACAAATACCTCCACTCCTCAAAGGCCAACTTAATCGCCAGTAATTCCTGTTCCCCAATAGCGTAATTCTGTTCAGCGGGGGAAAATCTTTGCGAGAGGAACGCACAAGGATGGACCTTCTTGTCCTCGAAGAGCTGGGATAATACTGCTTCTACTCCTACAGTAGAGGCATCAACCTCCACCAAGAACGGACGGCTGAGATCAGGTTGTCGAAGAACTGGTGTGGTCATGAAGGCCTCCTTTAAAGACGAAACGGCTTCCAAAGCCTCCGGAGATCACTTGGCAGGATCGTCTCCTTTCCTAGTTAATGCGGTTATGGGAGCTATGACAGAAGAATAATTTTGAATGAATCTTCGGTAGAAGTTAGCAAAACCCAGGAAACGTTGAACTCCTTTAAGGGTAGCTGGAAGTGTCCAATCCTGAATCGCCTGGACTTTAGCGGGATCCATCTGTAACCTCTGCCCTGAAAGAATGTAACCGAGGAATGGAATCGTGGGTACTTCGAAGGTGCATTTTTCTAATTTATAGAATAATTGAGTCCTTCGTAAACAAGTTAGCACTTCTCTGACTTGTTCCCGATGGGTCTTCAGATCCCTAGAAAAAATGAGGATGTCATCCAGATACACTACCAAGCAGTCATAGAGGAGGTCTCTGAAGATTTCATTAACGAACTCTTGAAAGACGGCTGGGGCATTACATAGGCCAAAAGGCATTTCCAGGTATTCGTAATGGTCCTCGCGGGTATTAAATGCTGTCTTCCATTCGTTACCTGGGCGAATACCTATAAGATTGTAGGCCACCCGTAAGTCCAGCTTAGTAAATACAGTAGCTCCTTTAACACGGTCGAACAGTTCTGGAATCAGGGGTAACGGATATCTGTTCTTAATTGTTATGTCATTGAGACCTCTATAGTCAATACAGGGCCGCAAACCCCCATCCTTCTTTTTGACGAACAAAAACCCCGCCCTGGCCGGAGACGTGGAAGACCTGATGAACCCTTTATCCAAGTTCTCCCGGATATACTCCGACATGTGTCTCGGGAAGTGAGAGATGGTAGATTCGACCTCGGGGAGGAGTCTTACCGGGTACTAGCTCAATGGGACAATCCCAAGTATGATGCGGGGGCAAGGTGTCCGCCCCATGCTTACTGAAAACATCATGAAAGGCTTGGTATTCCACAGGAAGGCTGGAAGGACTGGAAGAACAGAGAGGTCTCACTGAAGGTAAACAGTTCTGGAAGCAGTCTTGTCCCCAAGAGAGAACATCCATAGTTTGCCAGTCTATGTGGGGATTGTGCCTGATTAACCATGGAAACCCTAGGATCAGTTCATGAGAGGCTTTAGGAATTACAAGGAAAGAGATTTTTTCTGAATGAAGAACTCCAACCTTCATCTTGAAAGGGATAGTACGAAAGGATATAATACCCTCAGGGATATAACTTTCATCCACCGCAGTAACAGAAATGGTACGATCCAAAGGAACCGTTTGTATTCCAGATCGTTTGACCAGAGCTGATGTAATGAAGCTTTCGGCAGCTCCGGAGTCGAGTAGTGTAGGGATGAGAAGAGAAGAAGAAGAAGGGAGCTCCAATTGTGTTAACAAGACAGACTCGTTCTTGGTATGTAATTCTGAGAATTCTCCTAGCTTGACCTCTCCAGCACAAGCTAGGAGCGGGCGTTTCCCGGACGTAGATTGCAAGTTTTGACAAAGTGATCAGATGCACCACAATACAAGCAGAGGTTCCCTTGTCGCCATCTCTAACGTTCTTCGTTGGAGAGGCGGGAGCGATTGATCTGCATGGGTTCTTCCGCAGTTGGTGATGATGGTGATGGTGGAAGAACAACTTTAGGCTTGGGGCGATCTGACCGCGACCTCTCCATACAGCGTTCTCTGTACCTCAGGTCTAATTTATTGCATAAAGAAATTAATTTATCCAACTTATCAGGTACGTCCTGAGTTGCGAGGTCATCTTTGATCTTTTCGGAGAGACCGCTCCAGAAAGCTGCAATGAGAGCCTCCTCGTTCCAGTTCAGTTCTGAGGAGAGAGTATGAAACTGGATCACGTACTTACTGACCGTACGCGTGCCCTGACGCAGGTGCAGGATCTCCAATGAGGCGGCAGAAGTCCTGCCCGGTTCGTCGAAGATTCTTCGAGAAGTGGCCACGAATTCTGAATAGTTAGGATGGGATCCATCCTCTCCCACAAGGGTGAAGCCCATTCCAACACTTGCCCGGTAAGTAAAGAAATTATATAAGCTACTTTGGTTCGTGCTGATGGGAAGTTGGCCGACTGTAGTTCGAACTGGATTTCGCATTGGTTAAGAAACCCGCGGCATTGTTTTGGATTCCCATCGAACTTACTGGGAGATGGCAAATGCAACCGTGGAAGTGGTACAGGAGGAAGCGGGACCGGAGGTGCTACTGTGGGAGCAGCTGTAGATACTTGAGGGGCCGTCATGGCAGCACAGAGAGAGTCAAGACATTCGGACATATTCTGCATGAACTGCACAATTTGAGATTGTGTGGCCTCCTGCTTACTTAAGCGATACCAGATATCTGCAGTTGAATCCACTCCTGAGGCCTGATCACCCGTTGAATCCATTGGGCCAGTGCTTACTGTCACGTCTAGCAAAGTTTTAGGATCCGGCAGCTGAGACTTGCCCGAGGAGGTAGATGGCTGTGGGTGAACAACATGAGAGGGTTAGATATAGTTCCTTCGCATGGGACACAGAGCAATGAAGAACGTAGGTGGGGATGAAAGTCAATAAATAGTATTTATTATGTACAGGGCTGAGGTAGAGAACTGTGGCTGGAGCACGATGGTTAAAGAACGTAGTTGCGGATAAAGAACTGCAGGTTGTGGCTTGAAGACGAGGTTGTGAATAATGAACTGTGGAATTGTGGATGGTGGTTAAAAGACGTGGCTGTAGGTAAAGAACTGTGGACTGTGATATGAAAGACGAGACTGTAGATGATGAACTGTGGAACTGTGGATGGTAGTTGAAGACATGGCTGGAGACAAGGACTGTGGACTGTGGTTTGGAGGATGAGGCTGAAGATAACAATCTGCAGGTTGTGGTCGGTGGTACAAAGACGTGGCTGGTGAAGTAGAATTGGGGAGTGTGGCTTGAAAGACGAGGCAGAAGACCCGGGGCCGACTGTGCCCAAAGAGTCTTACTGGACCAGGTTTTCCAGGAGCGCTTCCACAGGCAGTAGCAGGTTAGGAACGGCAGGACTGCAGCAGCAATAGGGAACCGACCAAGCAGGAGCAGGAGTAACCAGAACACAACAAGGATCCTGGGAGCACAGGCTAAAGCACCTACAATAGGGTTGTAACTTGAAGCACAGGCGTCCCTGTCCTAAACCAGCCCCCTTTTATAGGGAGAGCTTCCCCTGTATTGGCAGGAAGAAACAGGAAACAGGAACTATACTTAAAACTTGGTCTCCAACATGGCGGCGCCCAGTAATGCAGACCTTTCTGCAAAGCCACATTGCTCACTGCCTCTGGTCTCCTAGCAACAGCTCAGCAAGAGCGACCCGTTGTAGCGGCGTCCCACCGCCACGAGCGGACCCCCTCACCGCCGCCACTGCTGCCCACGGACCCGGCGCAGCAGCCCACCTCCGCCGCTGCCCGCACACCTCCAGAGAAGCCAGCCCCGCGGCCCCAGCGTACCGGTAAGACTCCGGACGCTGACATGAACGGGCAAACTGCACAATTGTTGAGAGAGCACAGACAAGTGAAGCAGGTCTGGAAAAAAGATTTTGGGCAGAAGCAGTATCTACTGCAGTATACCTAAAAAACCGTGCACCTATAGTAGCTGTAAAGGTAAAACGCCACTGGAGGCATGGTGCAATAAAAAGCCAAGTGTCAGTCATCTTCATGTCTTCGGGAGCAAAGCCTTTGAACATACAGTATACCTAAGGAGAAAAGGAGAAAGTTATATCCAAAATCCATAGAATGTATCATCCTCAGATACTGTGAAGAAAGCAAAGGATACAGACTTTGGGATATTACAAACAAACGTCTTCTTAAATCCAGAGATGTGGTGTTCCATGAAATAGCGCCACTATCTGGGGCAGTGGAGCAAGAAGAAGAACAACATTTATTATTGGATGTACAGGCAGCAGAAAGCATGTCTGAAACTGAGAATGTCAATGTAGACAACCAATCAGGAAACAGGATTTCCATGAGGAGCAACAAAGGTGGACTATGTAAACATAGCTCACTATGAACCTCAAAACATACAGGAAGCAAAGTCAAACAGTGATTAGACAGAGTGGAAGTCAGCAATTGATACATGGACTGTAGTTCATAGGCCTAGCAACCGTAAAAGGATCAAGAACAAGTCGTTATTTTGCAAGAAGTTAAATACAGATGGGACAATTGCTCATTACAAAGCCCGCCTTGTTACCAAGGGATATACCCAAAGGTCCAGAATTGATTACGGAGAGATCTACTCACCTGTCGCAAGGTACAGCACCTTAGTGGTTGCTATTGCTATACTACATAATTTTCTGTTATACCAGCTAGACTTTGATTCTGCATTTCTGAATGGAGAGTTAGCTGAGGAAATTTATATGGAATCACCTGAACATTATGACAAGAATATATTCCAAGCAGGAAAAGTTTGACTTTTAAATAAGTAGTTATACAGCCTCAAGCAAAGTGGTCGTTGCTGGTATGTGAAGTTGGATGCTGTGTTGTTAGAAATTAACTATGTTAGGTCAGAGACTGATCACTGCCTATATCACAAGACTACAGACGAAAAGTTTTTCATCATAGATGTATACGTAGATGACCTACTATTGGCAGGCCAAGAGAAACACGTCGCTGACGTAAAACACCAGCTAAAGCAAAGGTTCAAGTTAAAGGATCTAGACCCTGCAAATCATTTGTTAGGCATGAGGATTGTACAAAATCTAAAAGAAGGGACTGTTACAATTGATCAACAAACATATATTGAGGCAATACTTTCCAAGTATGGAATGTCTGATGCAAAACCAGTAAGCACTCCCATTGAAAAAGGTGTAAAAATGGTAAAGGCCATGTCACCAAGCAACCAGGAAGAGATAGAGGAAATGAAAGAGATTCCTTATCAGAATGCCGTTGGTAGCTTAATGTACGCAAGTATTGGGACTTGTCCTGACATCACACATGCAGTAAGTCGGGCAAGTCAGTTTGCAATCAATCCTTGGAGGCAACACTGGATTGCAGTTAAAAGACTTTTAAGACACCTTAAAGGTACAAGTTCACTAAAGTTGGGATTTACAAAAATCTAAAGATTCCAGCTTAAAAGTTTTCTGTGATGTCGACTTGGGGTCAGATGAGGACGACCGTCGGTCCTACACAGGGTATCTGTTTGTAATGGCAGGCGCAGCCGTCAGCTGGGCAAGCAGGAAGCAACCCACAGTTGCCTTTTCTACTACAGAAGCGAAGTATATGGCACTTACAGAAACATCAAAGAAAGCACTATGGATAAAAGAGACTGTCTGTGAATTAAGTCTTCTTTATCACAGTGAGACCATCAATATTGCATGTGATATAAAGGTGCAATAGATTTGTCTTCTAGCACCAAGCATTATGGACGGTCTAAGCATATTGCCATAAGACATTCCTTCATTCGTGAATTAGTGGAGAATAAATCCATCAATGTGGAATATCTGGCAAGTGAGGACAATGTTGCCAACATGTTAACAAAGGGACTGTCATCACACCTGCTAAATGTGTTCTTGAAAGAATGTGGACTAGAATACATTTGATGTTGATTTGTTCTTACTGTTTTTTGCTTCATAACCATGTTTACGGTTACAGGTATGACTTTATTGAAAAGTTTTGATAAATGTCAGGTTCTCTTATTTGTGACCGGAGACAATCCTGAGCGAGGGGGGGATGGGGGTGTTGGAATATAGTGCACTCAGTACCTTGTCTCCTGTGTATACATTGTACTGGGTGCGCATCCTCTAGTGTTTACCCTCTAGTGCTGGAGCATCAGGGAGGCGGAGACTGATGACACAGTTCCTCCTGCAGTGGAGAGGGAGACACAGTTCCTCCTGCAGTGGAGAGAGACGGTACCTCCTGTAGCGTGTGTCGCACTGCCTGAGCGGGACGGAGAGCAGTGGGCGGTGTTCCTTCCAATGGGAGTCAGTCTGCAAGGATGTGCAGCCTTCCATCCCATACTGTCAGAGTAACTACCTTACCACAGCCGCTTTCACTGTACCAGCCTGTTATATATATATGAGTGAGTTTACTGCTGCTGCAGAACATCTTCTGAATTAACAAGTGTTGCCTTTTAATGTTAATAAACAAGCGTTCTGGTTAACTATCCAATTGTGTGGATTAACATCACTATCAAACACCGCAACACTCTGCCAACACTAATCACCTAAGGCACTCTAGGGATGGCCGTGGTTACCGTTACCATCAATGGCAATATGGCAAGTGGCCATCAATGGTTGCCAATTATGCAATGGATAACCATCAATGGTTTCACCAACTGATGGTCATCCCTGTTCTTTGACTGACTGGCCCGCTGGCTGATCAGAACCTGGGGTCGGGACTTTGTGGGTGTTGGGGGTGGAGCTAATCTCCATGCACAGCCCCTTGTAAAAAAACAACAACATTCATTTATACTGTTCCATCGACGGAGAGACACTATCTGGTTCTCCCCCATCGATGGCAAAAGCATTCATCATCGGCCATAAACAGGGCTGCCAAGAGAAATCCTTGGCCCCCGGTACAACAACTTCCTGGGCCCCCCTGCTCCCACTGGAGGGGGTGTGACCACAGCATGCTCAGGGCATGGTCACTCCTCTTTCGGGGCGTGTCTAGCACATCAGAAGCACCCACTCACAGGAGCATGTCTTGCCTCCCAGCCAGGGCAGTAGAGAGACTGGCTGGGCCCAGGTACTTTTCAGGGGGCATGGCCTAATCAAAGGAGGCGTGGATCTGGGCCCCCACTGGGCCCCTCCAACAGACCTGGGCGCAGGTAATTTGTACCCTCTCCCCCCTCTCTCGGCGCCACTGGCCATAAACCATCAAAGATTATGAATCATTGATGGTTGATGGCAATCCCTACGATGCTCCACAAGTGAGCCCCGGGCAGCCTACTTCATGCAGATATTTGGAAAGCGCTGCCATGTATAATAGCATATCAGACACCTTAACGGTAAAGACTTGTATATATTGCGGCCGGGACCTAAGGGATCTCATTAGAGCAGGACACTGTACCCATAAATACATAATCTAGCATGCCACACGTGCATTGGGATAAATGACAAATATACATAAATGCGAATAGCAATTACTTTACTTTTACAATAGCAAACAAATATTGCCTCAGCACCACAATCTAATTATCATTGTTTTGACTATTACCAAGATAAAATTTAAAGCAGGAGTCCAATTAAATTGTGGCCTAATTAACACTAAAAGCTCCAGTGATGATAATTGGTCCTTTAGAGATTTGTAGCTAAATAGCCATTAACTTGTTTTTTTTATTATTCTGTAGCGTGAGCAGAAGTCCTGTTTGAGTTGGCATTTAGTAACTGTGCTGGTGCATTATAATAATGATAGCTTCTGGATATTTGATCTAGCAAAATGTGAATCTTTATAAATAACCCAGAGAGTTTTGACGTTTATATAACATGGGTATAACACTGACTAACAAGAAATAGACGTGTGCATCGTACAACAGAAAGTGATCAGTACATAATTGCAGACCTGATACCGTATGTAGCTCCAGGTGTGACATAATATTTGGGGCAGTGCCAATCATTAATCTCCACTCACTGGTGTGTGAGACTAATAGCAAGCCAGCTCTATTGCACTTAGTTACCGACGCTGATTGCTTCTCCTACAGGCTGAGATGTATCAAGCTTTGGATGAGTTAGGAATAATGTGTGTGCAGGTGTTGATAATGCAGAGTTATATTGTCAAACACCAGTGGATGATTTCAACCATGAACAGTCTAGTTACTTACCAGTGGTGTTGGTTTATTGATAGATAGCAGCTACAGTTGTACTCACTGTTACATGCACACTGGTGATGGGGCAGAGCTTGAGCAGAGTGAGGTTTCATATACAGTAGCTCAGCAGCCGGTGAGTGTATGCTGCAAATGGGTAGCGGTGCAGGGATGCTGGAACAGCTTTGTAGCAGGAACTAAGCAGGAGACTCTATACAATTAATACAAGATGGCCCCTGCACATGCTCAGTAGAGATCTTGGCGTCATCTTGGGATAGGTCATGAGGTCTCCCTGGAGGACAGGAAGACTGGAGTCTGTGCAGTAGTGTACTTCTTTCTCAACTGGATAAAGTAGAGAAGTTGCCATAACCGTCACTTACACGGTCGAGTCACATTATTATGACCACCAGCTAATAGCCAGAGTAACCGCCGTGTGCAGCATGGACAAAAGCTAGATGGGCTGAACTGTCGTTTTAGACACGTCTGGTAGCCCCCCCCCAGGTCCACTGCAGCGTGTTGGTTGTCCCTCACGCACCTTAGTGGCCGACGTTCACCTCTCACATCAATAGCACGGAGGCCGTCGCCGCCCCCTTCCCGCCCACCAAACAGCAGCAGACTGTCAATCACTGACAGTCTGCTGCCGTCCTGTTTACAATATGGCAGGACCTGCTTGCACACGTGCAGAACTGATCCTGTGCATGCGCAAAGTACCAAACATCGGTACTTTGCACATGATAGCGCAGGTGCAACCACACCTGAATGGCCCCAGTGTCCTTCATCTATTAATCCTAGAAACATTACTACAGTATTTATCCAACCATAGGAATGTTGGTGGCTGTGGATCGATGTCTGGTGTAAAGTGGCAACTATTGTAAGATGCATGCTTCTGGTATATGTCAGGTAAATTACTTATTTCCCACTTTGCAACATACACATTCACTATTAGGCAACAATAAAATTACTTATTTCCCACTTTGCAACATACACATTCACTATTAGGCAACAATAAAACTGCTAAAATCTCTCTATCACAGTAGAAACAACACTCCATCTCTTACACATAGGAAAAAATAGTTTTGCCTAAGCACTCAAACAAACGTTTAACATTTAAATGAGCGATGAAGAAATCACCAATCAGCACCAGCTATTGCAACAGCCAATCACACGCGGCCCACTAGTGCTGAGGACAGTCACAGTGGCAAACGCAGGATTTCTAGAGGGGGGTTTCCAAATGTCAATCTCCCACTCTGCAGAACATTTGAGCAAGTGCGGGAGTCTGGGGGAACGGCAGAAGAACCTAGTACTTACCCTGGACATTAATATAAACATTGGTCTAGTTTTTATACTCTGGATACTGTATGGAGTACAGTATTAATATTTATCACTATAGAAGGTCTCTAGTATAGGCTGTATCAAAAGTAGTGATGTGCACCGGAAATTTTTCGGGTTTTGTGTTTTGGTTTTGGATTCGGTTCCGAGGCCGTGTTTTGGATTCGGACGCGTTTTGGCAAAACCTCCCTGAAAATTTTTTGTCGGATTCGGGTGTGTTTTGGATTCGGGTGTTTTTTTTACAAAAAACCCTCAAAAACAGCTTAAATCATAGAATTTGGGGGTCATTTTGATCCCATAGTATTATTAACCTCAATAACCATAATTTCCACTAATTTTCAGTCTATTCTGAACACCTTACACCTCACAATATTATTTTTAGTCCTAAAATTTGCACCGAGGTCGCTGGATGACTAAGCTAAGCGACCCAAGTGGCCGACACAAACACCTGGCCCATCTAGGAGTGGCACTGCAGTGTCAGACAGGATGGCACTTAAAAAAAATAGTCCCCAAACAGCACATGATGCAAAGAAAAAAAGAGGCGCAATGAGGTAGCTGTGTGACTAAGCTGAGCGACCCAAGTGGCCGACACAAACACCTGGCCCATCTAGGAGTGGCACTGCAGTGTCAGACAGGATGGCAGATTTAAAAAATAGTCCCCAAAGAGCACATGATGCAAAGAAAAAAAGAGGCGCAATGAGGTCGCTATGTGACTAAGCTAAGCGACCCAAGTGGCCGACACAAACACCTGACCCATCTAGGAGTGGCACTGCAGTGTCAGACAGGATGGCAGATTTAAAAAATAGTCCCCAAACAGCACATGATGCAAAGAAAAAAAGAGGTGCACCAAGGTCGCTGGATGGCTAAGCTAAGCGACACAAGTGGCCGACACAAACACCTGGCCCATCTAGGAGTGGCACTGCAGTGTCAGGCAGGATGGCACGTCAAAAAAATAGTCCCCAAACAGCACATGATGCAAAGAAAAATGAAAGAAAAAAAAGGTGCAAGATGGAATTGTCCTTGGTCCCTCCCACCCACCCTTATGTTGTATAAACAGGACATGCACACTTTAACAAACCCATCATTTCAGCCACAGGGTCTGCCACACGACTGTGACTGAAATGACTGGTTGGTTTGGGCCCCCACCAAAAAAGAAGCAATCAATCTCTCCTTGCACAAACTGGCTTTACAGAGGCAAGATGTCCACCTCCTCCTCATCGTCCGATTCCTCACCCCTTTCACTGTGTACATCCCCCTCCTCACAGATTATTAATTTGTCCCCACTGGAATCCACCATCTCAGGTCCCTGTGTACTTTCTGGAGGCAATTGCTGGTGAATGTCTCCACGGAGGAATTGATTATAATTCATTTTGATGAACGTCATCTTCTCCACATTTTCTGGAAGTAACCTCGTACGCCGATTGCTGACAAGGTGAGCGGCTGCACTAAACACTCTTTCGGAGTACACACTGGAGGGGGGGGCAACTTCGGTAAAATAAAGCCAGTTTGTGCAAGTACCTCCAAATTGCCTCTTTTTCCTGCCAGTATACATACGGACTGTCTGACGTGCCTACTTGGATGCAGTCACTCATATAATCCTCCACCATTCTTTCAATGGTGACAGAATCATATGCAGTGACAGTAGACGACATGTCAGTAATTGTTGGCAGGTCCTTCAGTCCGGACCAGATGTCAGCACTCGCTCCAGACTGCCCTGCATCACCGCCAGCGGGTGGGCTCGGAATTCTTAGCCTTTTCCTCGCACCCCCAGTTGCGGGAGAATGTGAAGGAGGAGCTGTTGACGGGTCACGTTCCGCTTGACTTGACAATTTTCTCACCAGCAGGTCTTTGAACCTCCGCAGACTTGTGTCTGCTGGAAAGAGAGATACAACGTAGGTTTTAAATCTAGGATCGAGCACGGTGGCCAAAATGTAGTGCTCTGATTTCAACAGATTGACCACCCGTGAATCCTGGTTAAGCGAATTAAGGGCTCCATCCACAAGTCCCACATGCCTAGCAGAATCGCTCTGTTTTAGCTCCTCCTTCAATGTCTCCAGCTTCTTCTGCAAATGCCTGATGAGGGGAATGACCTGACTCAGGCTGGCAGTGTCTGAACTGACTTCACGTGTGGCAAGTTCAAAGGGTTGCCGACCATGCACAACGTTGAAATCATTCTCCACTGCGCTTGAGTCAGGTGCATTCCCCCTCCTTTGCCTATATCGTAGGCAGATGTATAGGCTTGAATGGCCTTTTGCTGCTCCTCCATCCTCTGAAGCATATAGAGGGTTGAATTCCACCTCGTTACCACCTCTTGCTTCAGATGATGGCAGGGCAGGTTCAGGACTGTTTGCTGGTGCTCCAGTCTTCGGCACGCGGTGGCTGAATGACGAAAGTGGCTCGCAATTGTTCGGGCCACCGACAGCATCTCTTGCATGCCCCTGTCGTTTTTTAAATAATTCTGCACCACCAAATTCAATGTATGTGCAAAACATGGGACGTGCTGGAATTTGCCCAGATGTAATGCACGCACAATATTGGTGGCGTTGTCCGATGTCACAAATCCCCAGGAGAGTCCAATTGGGGTAAGCCATTCTGCGATGATGTTCCTCAGTTTCCGTAAGAGGTTGTCAGCTGTGTGCCTCTTCTGGAAAGCGGTGATACAAAGCGTAGCCTGCCTAGGAACGAGTTGGCGTTTGCGAGATGCTGCTACTGGTGCCGCCGCTGCTGTTCTTGCTGCGGGAGGCAATACATCTACCCAGTGGGCTGTCACAGTCATATAGTCCTGAGTCTGCCCTGCTCCACTTGTCCACATGTCCGTGGTTAAGTGGACATTGGGTACAACTGCATTTTTTAGGACACTGGTGACTCTTTTTCTGACATCTGTGTACATTTTCGGTATCGCCTGCCTAGAGAAATGGAACCTAGATGGTATTTGGTACCGGGGACACAGTACCTCAATCAAGTCTCTAGTTCCCTGTGAATTAACGGTGGATACCGGAAACACGTTTCTCACCATCCAGGCTGCCAAGGCCTGAGTTATCCGCTTTGCAGCAGGATGACTGCTGTTATATTTCATCTTCCTCGCAAAGGACTGTTGGACAGTCAATTGCTTACTGGAAGTAGTACAAGTGGTCTTCCGACTTCCCCTCTGGGATGACGATCGACTCCCAGCAGCAACAACAGCAGCGCCAGCAGCAGTAGGCGTTACACTCAAGGATGCATCGGAGGAATCCCAGGCAGGAGAGGACTCATCAGACTTGCCAGTGACATGGCCTGCAGGACTATTGGCTTTCCTGTGTACGGAGGAAATTGACACTGAGGGAGTTGGTGGTGTGGTTTGCAGGAGCTTGGTTACAAGAGGAAGGGATTTAGTGGTCAGTGGACTGCTTCCGCTGTCATCCAAAGTTTTTGAACTTGTCACTGACTTCTGATGAATGCGGCCCAGGTGACGTATAAGGGAGGATGTTCCTAGGTGGTTAACGTCCTTACCCCTACTTATTACAGCTTGACAAAGGCAACACACAGCTTGACACCAGTTGTCCGCATTTCTGTTGAAATAATTCCACACCGAAGAGGTGATTTTTTTTTGTATTTTGACCAGGCATGTCAATGGCCATATTCGTCCCACGGACAACAGGTGTCTCCCCGGGTGCCTGACTTAAACAAACCACCTCACCATCAGAATCCTCCTTGTCAATTTCCTCCCCAGCGCCAGCAACACCCATATCCTCATCCTGGTGTACTTCAACAGTGACATCTTCAATTTGACTATCAGGAACTGGACTGCGGGTGCTCTTTCCATCACTTGCAGGGGGCGTGAAAATGGTGGAAGGCGCAACCTCTTCCCGTCCAGTGTTGGGATTTGTGATTTAGAAGAACGCACAGTTCTTTGCTGTGCTTTTGCCATCTTAACTCTTTTAAGTTTTCTAGCAGGAGGATGAGTGCTTCCATCCTCAGGTGAAGCTGATCCACTAGCCTTGAACATAGGCCAGGGCCTCAGCCGTTCCTTGCCACTCCGTGTCGTAAATGGCACATTGGCAAGTTTATGCTTCTCCTCAGACGATTTTGATTTAGATTTTTGGGTCATTTTACTGAGCTTTATTTTTTGGGATTTTACATGCTCTCTACTATGACATTGGGCATCGGCCTTGGCAGACGACGTTGATGGCATTTCATCGTCTCGGCCATGACTAGTGGCAGCAGCTTCAGCACGAGGTGGAAGTGGATCTTGATCTTTCCCTAGTTTACCCTCCACATTTTTGTTCTCCATTTTTTAATGTGTGGAATTATATGCCAGTAATATATCAATAGCAATGGCCTACTACTATATATACTGCGCACAACTGAAATGCACCACAGGTATGGATGGATAGTATGCTTGACGACACAGAGGTAGGTAGAGCAGTGGCCTACTGTACCGTACTGCTATATAGTATATACTGGTGGTCAGCAAACTGTGCAAAACTGAAATGCACCACAGGTATGGATGGATAGTATACTTGACGACACAGAGGTAGGTAGAGCAGTGGCCTACTGTACCGTACTGCTATATAGTATATACTGGTGGTCAGCAAACTGTGCAAAACTGAAATGCACCACAGGTATGGATGGATAGTATACTTGACGACACAGAGGTAGGTAGAGCAGTGGCCTGCTGTACCATACTGCTATATATTATATACTGGTGGTCAGCAAACTGTGCAAAACTGAAATGCACCACAGGTATGGATGGATAGTATACTTGATGACACAGAGGTAGGTAGAGCAGTGGCCTTCTGTACCGTACTGCTACATAGTATATACTGGTGGTCAGCTAACTGTGCACAACTGAAATGCACCACAGGTATGGATGGATAGTATACTTGACGACACAGAGGTAGGTAGAGCAGTGGACTACTGTACCGTACTGCTATATATATAGTTATACTGGTGGTCAGCAAAATTCTGCACTGTCCTCCTACTATATACTACAATGCAGCACAGATATGGAGCGTTTTTCATGCAGAGAACGTATAATACTGGTGGTCACTGGTCAGCAAAACTCTGCACTGTCCTCCTACTATATAATACTGCTGGTCCCCAGTCCCCACAATAAAGCAATTAGCACACTGAGCACAGATATTTGCAGCACACTGAGCACAGTCAGATATGGAGCGTTTTTCAGGCAGAGAACGTAGATATTTGCACTTGCAGCACACTGAGCACAGATATTTGCAGCACAATGAGCACAGATATTTGCAGCACAATTTGCAGCCCACTGAACATAGAAACTGAGAGGATGCCAGCCACGTCCTCTCACGATCATCTCCAATGCACGAGTGAAAAATGGCGGCGACGCGCGGCTCTTTATATAGAATCCGAATCTCGCGAGAATCCGACCGCGGGATGATGACGTTCGGGCGCGCTCGGGTTAACCGAGCAAGGCGGGAGGATCCGAGTTGCTCGGACCCGTGAAAAAAAAGGTGAAGTTCGGGCGGGTTCGGATCCCGAGGATCCGAACCCGCTCATCACTAATCAAAAGTGGTCAGGAAAAGCATAAACATACTGTATCATAATAAATAAATACATAAATAAATACATTATTTAAATACACAAATATAATAGTACCAGTACTGCACACATTTTCTCACCTCGTGGTAAGGTTCCTGTCTCTTTTTCCTGATAGCTACTGTCTGGTCCAGTGCAGTGATTGAGGACTCAGATCCACACACACAGCAAACTTGGTAGAAGAAGCTGCTGCCACTGGGCATGTGTAGCAGACCTGCTCTGTCCCTTAAACTGCATGATGTGGCGACAGTTCTAGTAATAATCATATTATATACCATTGCTATTGTTGTCATAATGTGAGCCACTTGCCAAGAGGAGGGGGGTTTCCTTGCAACCGGAACCCCCCCCCCCCCTCCTGCGTTTGCCTATGCATCATCATTCTGCGTTGACCACTTGCAAATTCAACGGCTTTCTGAGATGCATTTACGTCTTTGTCTCGCATTTGAGCAAACACGCCATTACTGTACCTGGTTAATGTGAAGGTCCCGCTCCATCCACCAGTCCTGATATAAGCAAGTGTAAGAGGCCGAACTGTGCACCTCTGCAAGGACACATATACACATGTGCACAGTATTCTGGGCATAGGCAGAGTGAAATAATGTCATTTATGCTGGGCAAACGGTGGTGTATCTTTCAGTGTATGCCCTGGTGCGAGGGTGCCCCATAGACAGCCAGCACATGGACCCACTCCCCTGATAAAGCACCCTGCTATACAAACCGGCGTACTGCTCACTCTGTACAAGAGTTTAGGAGTGGGGCAGTGACTGTAAGAGTTTTACAAAACAGGAGCACCCCCACCCCTGTTTTGTAGGCATGCCTTGCCTCTGCTGCGCGATTACACTGGCCATCCAGAGTAACCTGAGGGTGGATCAGATGTCCGATGTTCACGTAGATCCCTGCAGGATGCGTCCTGCGGCATTACCATATTTTCACACATTAGCTGCATCCCTCCTGTGTGAACTGCAACCATCTCTACATTAAGCCACATGAGCGCTAAAAAAACCGCTGCGATTTCCTATTTTTAGGTTTTATTTACAACAGCTTTATTATTTCCGTGGGTTTCGGAATAAACACATTGGGGGGTATTCAGTTGTTTGAAAAGTCAGTTGGATGTCTGTTTTTTCCTATCTAATAGGAGAAAACAGACACCCAACCAACTTTTCAAACAATTGAATTCCCCCCTTGTATTCTAATTTCTTCTGTGGTTTTCTAACTATTTATGTAAACATCTTCACATTTGATTTTAAACTGAGCTGGCGCTGGATGAGATACTGTAACTAGTCCCATTTCTGTTTGTACACAAGGTATTTGCAAGTATAGGCAGGCAGGTGTCCCCATTTTACACATTACGGCAGGTGGCAGAGGAGGGGGAGAGAGAGAGAGAGAGAGAGAGAGAGAGAGAGAGAGAGAGAGAGAGAAACTTACGTTTGAAGAGGTTCTTCCCGCTCTTCGGCCCGCCTCTCCCTCGTCGCGCCGGCCCTTCCTGCAGCTTGGCTCCCCCTCCTCCCTCTTCAAGAGTACCCAGCTCGGGGGGCGGAGTTTCGCGGAATGACGCAATTGCGTCGTGACGTCATGACGCAACCACGTCATTCCGCGAAATTCCGCCCCCGAGCTGGGTACTCGGGAAGAGGGAGGAGGGGGGAAACAAAGAGCAGCAGAAGTGCTCATGCCGCAAGAAACGGCACTGTATACACGCCCCCCCCCCCTTTCCACTGGGCCCCCCCTGTCTAAAGTGCCCCGGGCACCCCCAAGGCTTAATCCGGCCCTGAGTTAAGTGTCTGGTTCTGATGCAGATATGTCTATTAATGGCTGGGAATTCAATGGGCAGGTCCTCCAACATTCAATGAGATACAAGCTCTTCCTTTCATCAGACCGGTACCATGTGTCTATTCAGAGAACGGGGACTGACATGCATCACTAACCTAAGCTCTGATTTGCACACCAGATGCAAGCATTGACTTTCATATTGTGAAAAGCAATATTTAAAATGAGTGGCAGAGAATCAGAAAGGCTCATTTTGAGACGACAGCTGCCAATTAGGAATTCCTTGCATATTACACCGTGCATTATATGTGATAATGGGAGAACGCTCAGCAGCAGAAATTGTGAGAGGAAAATGGAATAAATGTTTACAAAAATGTCCTTTTTGCTGCCGTGGGGTGAGACATAGTAAAAGAACTTGTAGAACAACAAAGAAACAACTGTGAGAAAACTGGACCTAGCTGTAGGAATTTCTTAGAATATAGGGGGTCATTCTGACCCGATCGCTCGCTGCAGTTTGACGCAGCGCAGCGATCGGGTCAGAACTGCGCATGCGCCGGTGCACTGCGGCGCCGGCGCATGGCAGCTTTCGTTGCCTAGCGATCGCCTCTGAGACAGAGGCGGTCGCTGGGTGGGAGGGGGCTGAAAGCCGCCATTTAGGGGGAGCAGTCCGGCCAACGCAGGCGTGGCTGGACCGATGGGGGGGCGGGCCGCGGCGGCTGTGTGACGGCTCACGCAGCCGCTGCGGCCAGCGGCAGCGACAATTAACTCCCGGCCAGCCGCAGGAGCTGCGCTGGCCGGGAGTTACTCCTCAAATACAAAGGCATCGCCGCTGTGCGATGCTTTTGTATTTGTGCGGGAGGGGGGGCACTGACATGTGGGGCGGACTAGCTCTGTGCTGGGCGTCCCCCCGCATGTCAGGGAACATGATCGTAGCTGTGCTAAATTTAGCACAGCTACGATCAACTCGGAATGACCCTCATAGTACAGTAATGGCGTTTTTGCTCAATGGCGAGATTTATAAACCTGTAAATAGTAAAAAATATTTCATTTACATTTTACAGTCATTTTAGATTTTGCATTGGTCACTTTTGTTTAGTAAAGCTTAGTTGTTATTGTTGTTTATGTTTATTGAGCCGCATTTTATAAAGCAATGCACAGAGAATATACGCAAGTCATTTCCATCACTCTCTACCGCAGCGTTTCCCAGGATTATAGCGGCGGAGTTTGGGAAACTCTGTTTTACCCCATTGGAGCTTGCAATTGAAATTCTATAACATTCACTCCCACACTACAGTAGTTTTTGGCAGAATCCAATTAAATTACCAGTATGTTTTGGAAACCCATACTGTACCTGCAAGCCATTTACAAAGCTGTGCGTCAGGCCATCAGCAGAAGTGCCCGATGGTAAGTCTGGCCCTGTTGTTACCTGTAGTAAATGAACCTTACTGTGAAGAAATAGTACATACTATGGCCCCTATTTAATATTATTCAGAGAACACAGATTAAGAAATTGGGTATTGATTCAATTCCCCCAAAAAATATTGCCATGCTTATAAAATTCTAGAAGGCCCACTTAGGTCGAGGACCGGAAGGAGCAACCATGTCTGAAGGGGGCAAGGTAGGGTTAACACCTCATCCCTTTAATTCTGGACACATATTAATGATACAGGTTCTGTGGATGATTAAAACCAGGTGAAATGAGTCTTGAAGTCAGCCAGCCACAGAACCTGTGTAATTAATATATGTCCAGAATTAAAGGGATGAGGTGGAATTAAAGGGGTGAGGGCAAGGGCACTGTGAGCACATCATTGATCAAAGCCATGGGTAAATCACCTCATCAAACCACCAAGCCGCCCACTCTTTTGGGAGTCCGGCAGTGCACACCAGGGGTGGATTGGGATGGAAATCCAGCCTGGAAAATTTATGGAAGCAGCCCTAATGGGGGTGCAGTCTGATGAGGGGGTGGGATCCCTCCTCATAGGGCATGATTGTATGCAGTTTCGGCCTTCCTTGTGTCTTTTGTTGCATTTGTGTCTGGGACCAGGGACTGGGAAATAAAAGTGGCCCTGTAAAATTTTGTAGAAGTGGCCTGTCATGGGCAGCACAGGAGGTATAACATACCATGTAGCTACAGGGCGGTAACTAGGTGTGTGTAGAGTGTCCCTTGCACACAGCGCACTTGTGAAGGGAGCACATCTTGCACTGAGTGCCCGATTGGCCGCTCTGATTTTGTAACTGTGCTCTGCCGCTGGGACAGTGTGTCTGCTCCCAGCACCGAGCGAATAGCAGCATGTGGGGGAGCTGTGCCCCCTTCGGGATACAGCAGAGCATATTGCTGGGATCGAGTGTCCGATTCCAGCGCTGTTAGTTCTGCGGCGGGTTTCCGGTGCTGGGATCATGTATGGACTCCCTGCACCGGACTTGTAGCGGCAGCGGCGCTTTAAACTTGGCGCCACTTTGGCAACCAATGGAAAGCGGCAGCAGCGAGCCAATCAGAGCTCAGGGCACCGTAGCTGGCCCTACCCCTAGCATCTGACGTCAGATGCTGCCGGAGGGGAGAAGAAAGAAGACGCCTCGGAGGAGAAGAGGAAGTGCGACGGCCGGAGCGGTAAGAAGACTCGGGGAGGCCTGGAGTGGTGGGTTAGGAAGAGAGCCCAGTGAAGCTCCCCACTGCAGCCTTTCCGTGAGGTAGAGGTAGGCCCTTCTAAGGTTCTACATCTTTCCTCCCTAGGCAATCAGGGTTCGAACATTAGGCCCGTGGGCACAGTCAGGCCCCAGGTACATGTAGGGGGCACCAGGCCCAATCTGTATGTCTCCCCCCTCCCCAAGGTGAATAGGGTGACTCTGGGCACTAGGCCCAGGTCACTGTAAAGTGCCGCAATGAGGCAGGCTAAAAGCCTGAGCCAGCTAATAAGAGTGATCTGGGCAGGTCCAGGTCACTCCAGCATAATATGTAAAAGGGGACTCTACCTGCCATAATGTGTAAAAGAGGACGCTACCTGCCATACTGTGTAAAATGGGACTGTATCTGCCGTAATGTGCAACAGAGGACTCTACCTGCCGTAATGTGTAAAAGCGAACTCTGCTTGCTGTAATGTATAAAAGGGAACTCTACCTGCCATACTGTGTAAAAGAGGACTCTACCTGGGTAATGTGTAAAAAGGGACTCAACCTGGCGTAATGTGTCATGGGGGCTTTACTTGGAGTAATGTGTAAAATGGGGCTCTACCTGGTGTAATGTGTGACAGGGGCTCTACCTGTTCTAATCTGTGACCGGGGCTCTACCTGGTGTAATGTGTGTAAGTGGTGCTACCGTGCTGTTTAATTTGAATAATGGAGACTACTGTACAGCATAATATGAATTGGTATTATTTTGTGGCCATGCCCCTTCCCCATGAAGCCATGCCCCTAAATTTTTGGTGCACTCCTACGGCATGCACTGTCCCTATTTTGTATATAGAAGGTGGTGGTGGGGGGGCGCTGATGCTGTTTCTTGCACACAGCACTAAAATGTCTAGTTACAGCACTGTGTAGCTATGTCGGCCTACCAGGAATCTTCCTGGTGAGCCCTGTGGCCAATCTGCCCCTGGTGCACACCAAACTTCAGGACTCTTGTACTTGTTACTTGTACCTTTTAACACACCTTTAACCTCTTTTGCTTAGATTCAAAATAATAAAGTGAAATAGTTGGGACTGCAGTCAATTGAGTTGCTGTGACATCACTTCCTCCTATGCATGAATCAGCCAATCCACAAAGTGCAAAACTGCCAACCTGCTGCAAGTCTATCAGCTTAAAATACAGTAATAATGTTAAATTAATTAGTAAAGAAGATGGTTATATGTCAACATATTTAAGCTGAATATGTCCATTTTAGTTACCCAATATTAACGGCATGATATTACAAATTATGTTGTTAATTTACATCCCCCTTTCACAAGCAGCCATCATGACAGTGAGATGCTTAAACCCACTTAACATGCTCTTATACAGCAGTATAATTGCAGAGGGCCTCTAGATCGCAAGGTCAAACGAAATGCATAATATTATTAATCCAACTGACTATTGAAAGCACTGAATGGAACAAGTGTGTACTTGAGTTAATTTATCAGACCCGTGATTTAAAAATACAATGACAGAATAGGATGTTTCTCTGAGACTGAGTAATGATAGAAAAATTGCTTAAGAATTAGCTAAAGCATTTATATTCCGCACCTGCGACTATACTTAAAGGGCACCTGCCACCAAAACACATGATTTTATAGTTAGATCTTAAGATTGCAGCCATAATTACATCATCATAGCACTTCATAAGTCAATATTCATATAATCCTGATTAATAATAATGTGCCATTGGTTGATAATAGAAAGGTGTGTTTTTGTTATCCAGAAATCCAAATACACTTGTATTTTGTGGATCAGAACCAAACCAAAACCCGAATTTCCCGAGATCTGCTCTGAACTGAGTCCCCCTTCCCGCGGTTAGGAATTCAGATTTTAAGTCTGAATTTTTAAGTTTTGGACTGGAAACGTTACATGATTTTAGCTGTTTTAATCGATTTATTATTTTTTAATTGATTTTTTTTTAAATCGATTTTTAAACCGAAATCTGAATCAAAACACTTGAGTGTGGTTTTGCAAAACCAAAACATGAAGATAAATCCAGATCCAAAAACAAAACCTCGGGGGTCCATTCGCCTCTCTGGTTAAAACTGAATAGCTAGTCTGCATTCTTATGCAAGTACTCTTCAATTTGAATTAAGAAAGTTGCACACATTTATTGTTCATGGTAGCCTATAGCCAGGATTGTTGAGAGCGGGGGCCTGGGTACTGGGGGCCTGACCAAACCGTTGAGGCATGACCACGCCCCCTATTACAAGGGGCAGATCCAGGCAGTGATCACTCCTTCCCCCTCCCCGAACATCATGCAGAGAGTGGAGGCTGCCACTGACAGGTAAGTAAGTGTTACAGATCCATGTAAACAGTCTCCTCCCCCCTTCCCATCGGTAAAATGACCGGCGGGGGTCACATGACTACATCCAAATAGCATCCATTGATGTGATTATAGTACCCTCAAAAGTTGGTATCTGATTGGTCGCAGCAACATGCCAAAGTTATGACGTATGTGTGGAGTTGATCTTCTGACCTTCATGTTTTTAAACAAGTCCAGAGAGTGATACTAAACAATTATATCGGCAAGCATCAACATTTATATCCTCTAATTGCCATCTGTTCTGTTTTCTCTCACAGGTCTCTTTTGGGGGAAGACATTTTTATGAAATACAGAAATAGTTGTTACCTGTAGCTGCAAATGGGAATTTGGAACAATTTTGAAGCAGATACAAAAATAATTGTGTTTGACTGGAATAAAATTCTTGGAAAGCCCCTAAGGTAAGATCACTTTGTTAAAAGCAGATATGTTGAGGGTGAAGGAGACCGAGGCGGATTCTTATGAGTAGCTGTGGAATAGGCATCGTCTGTTGTGATTTTATCCATTGCTGAGTCCATTGAGGGGAACATAAACATGTAACTACCGTAGAATGTCTTGTTAAACATAAGTCAGTCAAATGTGTTCAAGTAGGAATTATGCTGATCTAGAACAAATGATGGATATTACTATGTTGGAGAGATACGCTGTTCGAATGCTACTGGGGTAGATGTATCAAACCTTGGAGAAAGACACAGTGGAAAAAGTAAAAGGGGTCTATGGGGGTAATTCAGACCTGATCGCTCGCTAGCATTTTTGGCAGCGCTGCAATCAGGTCAGAAATGCACATGCATATGCACCACAATGCGCAGGTGCGACGCACAGGTACAAAGTGGATCGCCACTCAGCGATGGGTTTGTGCGAAGAATCCATTCGCACGGGCGAACGCAAAGAGATTGACAAGAAGAAGGCATTTGTGGGTGGCAACTGACCGTTTTCTAGGAGTGGTGGGAATAACGCAGTCGTGTCCAAGCGTTTGCAGGGAGGGTTCCTGACGTCAATTCCGGTCCCAGACCGGCTGAAGTGATCACAGCGGCTGCTGAGTAAGTCCTGGGCTACTCAGAGACTGCACAAGATCTGTTCGTACAGCTCTGCTACACATGCGTTCGCACACTTGCAAAGCAAAAATACACTCCTCCTGTAGGCGGCGACTATCTGATCGCAGCAGTGCAAAAAAACTCTAGCGAGCGATCAGGTCTGAATTACCCCCTATGTTCTAAGCCCTGGAGAGAGATACAGAGGACAGAGATAAAATACCAACCAATCAGCTCCTAACTGCTATGTTATAGGCTGGGTTTGAAATGACAGGAGCTGATTGGTTGGTACTTTATCTCCGTCCACTTTCTCTCTCCATGGCTTAGTACAGTACATAGACCCCAAAGTACCTACAATTCAGCTACTAACTACCATTTTTTAAGAAAAACAAACAAGAAAAAAGAAGACTCTATTGTTTGGGGGCACTCTTTTAAATTAGTTAAAATTTAGCTTTTATTACATCCTTTCATAAAAAACCTGTTATAGATAAGGTGAAAATTCACAGAATAAATCCAAATAACACACCAAGAAAGAGTCCTATATAATATATGATTTATGCAGTGGCGGTTAGAGATGAGCGGGTTCGGTTCCTCGGAAACCGAACCCGCCCGAACTTCAGTTTTTTTTACACGGGTCCGAGCGACTCGGATCTTCCCGCCTTGCTCGGTTAACCCGAGCGCGCCCGAACGTCATCATCCCGCTGTCGGATTCTCGCGAGGCTCGGATTCTATCGCGAGACTCGGATTCTATATAAGGAGCCGCGCGTCGCCGCCATTTTCACACGTGCATTGAGATTGATAGGGAGAGGACGTGGCTGGCGTCCTCTCCGTTTATAGAGAGTGAGACTACTAGAGTAGAGAGAGACACAGTATTATTTACTTTAGTAATTTTGGGGAGCATTAGGAGGAGTACTACTACTTGCTGAAGTGATAGTGTGACTTTATATCTGACTTGTGGGGGAGACAGTGGGGAGCAGTTAGAGTCTGAGAGCAGGAGTACATATTTTAACGTACAGTGCACACTTTTGCTGGCACTCTGCTGCCAGAGTGCCACACTGCCATTGTGACCACACTGACCACCAGTATATATTGTGATTGTCTGCTTAGGAGTACTACTTGCAAGTTGCTGATAGTGTGACCAGTGACCTGACCACCAGTTTAATTAATCACCACCAGTTTAATATATATATATATATATATATATAAAATTGTATATAATATATATATAATTGTATATGTATACCACCTACCCGTGTTTTTTTTTTTTTCTTTCTTCTTGATACATACTACTATAGTAGCTTACTGTAGCAGTCTGCGGTGCTGCTGAGCTGACAGTGTCCAGCAGGTCCGTCATCAGTCATTACATAATAAATATATATACCTGTCCGGCTGCAGTACTAGTGATATTATATATATATATATATTAATTTCATCTCATTATCATCCAGTCTATATTAGCAGCAGACACAGTACGGTAGTCCACGGCTGTAGCTACCTCTGTGTCGGCAGTCGCTGGTCCATCCATAATTGTATACCACCTACCCGTGTTTTTTTTTTTTTCTCTTTCTTCTTGATACATACTACTATAGTAGCTTACTGTAGCAGTCTGCGGTGCTGCTGAGCTGACAGTGTCCAGCAGGTCCGTCATCAGTCATTACATAATAAATATATACCTGTCCGGCTGCAGTACTAGTGATATTATATATATATATATATATATATATATATATATTAATTTCATCTCATTATCATCCAGTCTATATTAGCAGCAGACACAGTACGGTAGTCCACGGCTGTAGCTACCTCTGTGTCGTCAGTCGCTGGTCCATCCATAATTGTATACCACCTACCCGTGGTTTTTTTTTTTCTCTTTCTTCTTGATACATACTACTATAGTAGCTTACTGTAGCAGTCTGCGGTGCTGCTGAGCTGACAGTGTCCAGCAGGTCCGTCATCAGTCATTACATAATAAATATATATACCTGTCCGGCTGCAGTACTAGTGATATTATATATATATATATATATATATATATTAATTTCATCTCATTGTCATCCAGTCTATATTAGCAGCAGACACAGTACGGTAGTCCACGGCTGTAGCTACCTCTGTGTCGGCAGTCGCTGGTCCATCCATAATTGTATACCACCTACCCGTGGTTTTTTTTTTCTCTTTCTTCTTGATACATACTACTATAGTAGCTTACTGTAGCAGTCTGCGGTGCTGCTGAGCTGACAGTGTCCAGCAGGTCCGTCATCAGTCATAACATAATAAATATATATACCTGTCCGGCTGCAGTACTAGTGATATTATATATATATATATATATATTAATTTCATCTCATTATCATCCAGTGTATATTAGCAGCAGACACAGTACGGTAGTCCACGGCTGTAGCTACCTCTGTGTCGGCAGTCGCTGGTCCATCCATAATTGTATACCACCTACCCGTGGTTTTTTTTTTCTCTTTCTTCTTGATACATACTACTATAGTAGCTTACTGTAGCAGTCTGCGGTGCTGCTGAGCTGACAGTGTCCAGCAGGTCCGTCATCAGTCATTACATAATAAATATATATACCTGTCCGGCTGCAGTACTAGTGATATTATATATATATATATATATATATATATATATATTAATTTCATCTCATTATCATCCAGTCTATATTAGCAGCAGACACAGTACGGTAGTCCACGGCTGTAGCTACCTCTGTGTCGGCAGTCGCTGGTCCATCCATAATTGTATACCACCTACCCGTGGTTTTTTTTTTCTCTTTCTTCTTGATACATACTACTATAGTAGCTTACTGTAGCAGTCTGCGGTGCTGCTGAGCTGACAGTGTCCAGCAGGTCCATCATCAGTCATTACATAATAAATATATATACCTGTCCGGCTGCAGTACTAGTGATATTATATATATATATATATATATATATATATATTAATTTCATCTCATTATCATCCAGTCTATATTAGCAGCAGACACAGTACGGTAGTCCACGGCTGTAGCTACCTCTGTGTCGGCAGTCGCTGGTCCATCCATAAGTATACTAGTATCCATCCATCTCCATTGTTTACCTGAGGTGCCTTTTAGTTGTGCCTATTAAAATATGGAGAACAAAAATGTTGAGGTTCCAAAAATAGGGAAAGATCAAGATCCACTTCCACCTCGTGCTGAAGCTGCTGCCACTAGTCATGGCCGAGACTATGAAATGCCAGCAACGTCGTCTGCCAAGGCCAATGCCCAATGTCATAGTACAGAGCATGTAAAATCCAAAACACCAAATATCAGTAAAAAAAGGACTCCAAAATCTAAAATAAAATTGTCGGAGGAGAAGCGTAAACTTGCCAATATGCCATTTACCACACGGAGTGGCAAGGAACGGCTGAGGCCCTGGCCTATGTTCATGGCTAGTGGTTCAGCTTCACATGAGGATGGAAGCACTCAGCCTCTCGCTAGAAAAATGAAAAGACTCAAGCTGGCAAAAGCACCGCAAAGAACTGTGCGTTCTTCCAAATCCCAAATCCACAAGGAGAGTCCAATTGTGTCGATTGCGATGCCTGACCTTCCCAACACTGGACGTGAAGAGCATGCGCCTTCCACCATTTGCACGCCCCCTGCAAGTGCTGGAAGGAGCACCCGCAGTCCAGTTCCTGATAGTCAGATTGAAGATGTCAGTGTTGAAGTACACCAGGATGAGGAGGATATGGGTGTTGCTGGCGCTGGGGAGGAAATTGACAAGGAGGATTCTGATGGTGAGGTGGTTTGTTTAAGTCAGGCACCCAGGGAGACACCTGTTGTCCGTGGGAGGAATAGGGCCGTTGACATGCCTGGTGAAAATACCAAAAAAATCAGCTCTTCGGTGTGGAAGTATTTCAACAGAAATGCGGACAACATTTGTCAAGCCGTGTGTTGCCTTTGTCAAGCTGTAATAAGTAGGGGTAAGGACGTTAACCACCTCGGAACATCCTCCCTTATACGTCACCTGCAGCGCATTCATCATAAGTCAGTGACAAGTTCAAAAACTTTGGGCGACAGCGGAAGCAGTCCACTGACCAGTAAATCCTTTCCTCTTGTAACCAAGCTCACGCAAACCACCCCACCAACTCCCTCAGTGTCAATTTCCTCCTTCCCCAGGAATGCCAATAGTCCTGCAGGCCATGTCACTGGCAATTCTGACGAGTCCTCTCCTGCCTGGGATTCCTCCGATGCATCCTTGCGTGTAACGCCTACTGCTGCTGGCGCTGCTGTTGTTGCTGCTGGGAGTCGATGGTCATCCCAGAGGGGAAGTCGTAAGCCCACTTTTACTACTTCCACCAAGCAATTGACTGTCCAACAGTCCTTTGCGAGGAAGATGAAATATCACAGCAGTCATCCTGTTGCAAAGCGGATAACTGAGGCCTTGACAACTATGTTGGTGTTAGACGTGCGTCCGGTATCCGCCGTTAGTTCACAGGGAACTAGACAATTTCTTGAGGTAGTGTGCCCCCGTTACCAAATACCATCTAGGTTCCACTTCTCTAGGCAGGCGATACCGAGAATGTACACGGACGTCAGAAAAAGACTCACCAGTGTCCTAAAAAATGCAGTTGTACCCAATGTCCACTTAACCACGGACATGTGGACAAGTGGAGCAGGGCAGGGTCAGGACTATATGACTGTGACAGCCCACTGGGTAGATGTATGGACTCCCGCCGCAAGAACAGCAGCGGCGGCACCAGTAGCAGCATCTCGCAAACGCCAACTCTTTCCTAGGCAGGCTACGCTTTGTATCACCGCTTTCCAGAATACGCACACAGCTGAAAACCTCTTACGGCAACTGAGGAAGATCATCGCGGAATGGCTTACCCCAATTGGACTCTCCTGTAGATTTGTGGCATCGGACAACGCCAGCAATATTGTGTGTGCATTAAATATGGGCAAATTCCAGCACGTCCCATGTTTTGCACATACCTTGAATTTGGTGGTGCAGAATTTTTTAAAAAACGACAGGGGCGTGCAAGAGATGCTGTCGGTGGCCAGAAGAATTGCGGGACACTTTCGGCGTACAGGCACCACGTACAGAAGACTGGAGCACCACCAAAAACGCCTGAACCTGCCCTGCCATCATCTGAAGCAAGAAGTGGTAACGAGGTGGAATTCAACCCTCTATATGCTTCAGAGGTTGGAGGAGCAGCAAAAGGCCATTCAAGCCTATACAATTGAGCACGATATAGGAGGTGGAATGTACCTGTCTCAAGCGCAGTGGAGAATGATTTCAACGTTGTGCAAGGTTCTGCAACCTTTTGAACTTGCCACACGTGAAGTCAGTTCAGACACTGCCAGCCTGAGTCAGGTCATTCCCCTCATCAGGCTTTTGCAGAAGAAGCTGGAGGCATTGAAGGAGGAGCTAAAAGGGAGCGATTCCGCTAGGCATGTGGGACTTGTGGATGGAGCCCTTAATTCGCTTAACAAGGATTCACGGGTGGTCAATCTGTTGAAATCAGAGCACTACATTTTGGCCACCGTGCTCGATCCTAGATTTAAAACCTACCTTGGATCTCTCTTTCCGGCAGACACAAGTCTGCTGGGGTTCAAAGACCTGCTGGTGACAAAATTGTCAAGTCAAGCGGAACGCGACCTGTCAACATCTCCTCCTTCACATTCTCCCGCAACTGGGGGTGCGAGGAAAAGGCTCAGAATTCCGAGCCCACCCGCTGGCGGTGATGCAGGGCAGTCTGGAGCGACTGCTGATGCTGACATCTGGTCCGGACTGAAGGACCTGACAACGATTACGGACATGTCGTCTACTGTCACTGCATATGATTCTCTCACCATTGAAAGAATGGTGGAGGATTATATGAGTGACCGCATCCAAGTAGGCACGTCAGACAGTCCGTACTTATACTGGCAGGAAAAAGAGGCAATTTGGAGGCCCTTGCACAAACTGGCTTTATTCTACCTAAGTTGCCCTCCCACAAGTGTGTACTCCGAAAGAGTGTTTAGTGCCGCCGCTCACCTTGTCAGCAATCGGCGTACGAGGTTACTTCCAGAAAATGTGGAGAAGATGATGTTCATTAAAATTAATTATAATCAATTCCTCCGTGGAGACATTGACCAGCAGCAATTGCCTCCACAAAGTACACAGGGAGCTGAGATGGTGGATTCCAGTGGGGACGAATTGATAATCTGTGAGGAGCGGGATGTAAACGGTGATATATCTGAGGATGATGATGAGGTGGACATCTTGCCTCTGTAGAGCCAGTTTGTGCAAGGAGAGATTAATTGCTTCTTTTTCGGTGGGGGTCCAAACCAACCCGTCATTTCAGTCACAGTCGTGTGGCAGACCCTGTCACTGAAATGATGGGTTGGTTAAAGTGTGCATGTCCTGTTTATACAACATAAGGGTGGGTGGGAGGGCCCAAGGACAATTCCATCCTGCACCTCTTTTTTCTTTAATTTTTCTTTGCGTCATGTGCTGTTTGGGGAGTGTTTTTTGGAAGGGCCATCCTGCGTGACACTGCAGTGCCACTCCTAGATGGGCCAGGTGTTTGTGTCGGCCACTAGGGTCGCTTAGCTTACTCACACAGCTACCTCATTGCGCCTCTTTTTTTCTTCTTTGCGTCATGTGCTGTTTGGGGAGTGTTTTTTGGAAGGGCCATCCTGCGTGACACTGCAGTGCCACTCCTAGATGGGCCAGGTGTTTGTGTCGGCCACTAGGGTCGCTTAGCTTACTCACACAGCTACCTCATTGCGCCTCTTTTTTTCTTCTTTGCGTCATGTGCTGTTTGGGGAGTGTTTTTTGGAAGGGCCATCCTGCGTGACACTGCAGTGCCACTCCTAGATGGGCCAGGTGTTTGTGTCGGCCACTAGGGTCGCTTATCTTACTCACACAGCTACCTCATTGCGCCTCTTTTTTTCTTCTTTGCGTCATGTGCTGTTTGGGGAGTGTTTTTTGGAAGGGCCATCCTGCGTGACACTGCAGTGCCACTCCTAGATGGGCCAGGTGTTTGTGTCGGCCACTAGGGTCGCTTAGCTTACTCACACAGCTACCTCAATGCGCCTCTTTTTTTCTTCTTTGCGTCATGTGCTGTTTGGGGAGTGTTTTTTGGAAGGGCCATCCTGCGTGACACTGCAGTGCCACTCCTAGATGGGCCAGGTGTTTGTGTCGGCCACTAGGGTCGCTTATCTTACTCACACAGCTACCTCATTGCGCCTCTTTTTTTCTTCTTTGCGTCATGTGCTGTTTGGGGAGTGTTTTTTGGAAGGGCCATCCTGCGTGACACTGCAGTGCCACTCCTAGATGGGCCAGGAGTTTGTGTCGGCCACTAGGGTCGCTTAGCTTACTCACACAGCTACCTCATTGCGCCTCTTTTTTTCTTCTTTGCGTCATGTGCTGTTTGGGGAGTGTTTTTTGGAAGGGCCATCCTGCGTGACACTGCAGTGCCACTCCTAGATGGGCCAGGTGTTTGTGTCGGCCACTAGGGTCGCTTAGCTTACTCACACAGCTACCTCATTGCGCCTCTTTTTTTCTTCTTTGCGTCATGTGCTGTTTGGGGAGTGTTTTTTGGAAGGGCCATCCTGCGTGACACTGCAGTGCCACTCCTAGATGGGCCAGGTGTTTGTGTCGGCCACTAGGGTCGCTTATCTTACTCACACAGCTACCTCATTGCGCCTCTTTTTTTCTTCTTTGCGTCATGTGCTGTTTGGGGAGTGTTTTTTGGAAGGGCCATCCTGCGTGACACTGCAGTGCCACTCCTAAATGGGCCAGGTGTTTGTGTCGGCCACTAGGGTCGCTTAGCTTACTCACACAGCTACCTCATTGCGCCTCTTTTTTTCTTCTTTGCGTCATGTGCTGTTTGGGGAGTGTTTTTTGGAAGGGCCATCCTGCGTGACACTGCAGTGCCACTCCTAGATGGGCCAGGTGTTTGTGTCGGCCACTAGGGTCGCTTAGCTTAGTCATCCAGCGACCTCGGTGCAAATTTTAGGACTAAAAATAATATTGTGAGGTGTGAGGTATTCAGAATAGACTGAAAATGAGTGGAAATTATGGTTTTTGAGGTTAATAATACTTTGGGATCAAAATGACCCCCAAATTCTATGATTTAAGCTGTTTTTTAGTGTTTTTTGAAAAAAACACCCGAATCCAAAACACACCCGAATCCGACAAAAAAAATTCGGTGAGGTTTTGCCAAAACGCGGTCGAACCCAAAACACGGCCGCGGAACCGAACCCAAAACCAAAACACAAAACCCGAAAAATTTCAAGTGCACATCTCTAGTGGCGGTACTAGCGAGCGTTGGGCCCATGTGCAACAAAATGCTTCGCCCCCCCCCCCCCCCCATCCCATCCAAGTCCACCCCCCCCCCCACCCTGCCGGCAGACACCCGAACTTTTTTCTGAACCTGTGGCATCTGAGTAAGTTTGTGCATACACTTTACTCTTGGTCATGAATGTCTGATGTGCTCTGGATCTGCAATATTTGAGCAAAATCTACATACACTTCATTCCTGACTATAAATACTGAACTGCTTTGGACCTGTGGCATTTGAGTAAACTGGCACCCTTGGTTTGAACAAGTGACTGGTCTTGGACCTGTGACTTTTAAGTGAGTCCGCATATGGTATATTCCTGATTAGGAATTCTGATGTATGGTATGCTGATACAACAAAAGGATTAACCATTACAGTGAACAAAACCATTGTGATTCAATTTTTAATATACCATTTTAGTCTCTGGAAATCCAGGATTCATTCCTTCCAGCTAGGAATGGCAATGTGATTGGAAATTACAATTGTGGATTTTTAATTAAGTTAAACAGCTGGGAATAACCCACTGTTTATAGTATATGTTTTATGTTGTGCTGTATTGTGTTGTACGTATACCGGTATTAGGATCACGTTTTATTGAACAATATTATTAGATATAATTCTACTATTTTTAGGTGTTGATAACACTATATTCTAAATAAAGAAAATACTACTTTTATGAAAGAGGATTGGTATTGTATTTATTTATAAAATTGAATACTTCAACTAATATAGTAGGAAATATATTTACACACTTGAATATTATAAGCGCTGGGAGATATTCTATTTTTTCGATCTGGTGAGGGGGACCTGCTCAGGGCCAGGGAAATGGATACCTAGCAACAGTGCGGTAATTAGACATTTTAGCGCTGTGTGCAAAAAATGGCATCGGAGCCCCCCCCCACCCCCGCCTATGCAAAACAGGGGCAGTGCGCGCCGTAGGCGTGCGCAAAAAAATAGGGGCATGGATTCGTGGGGAAGGGGTGTGGCCGCAAAATAATACCAATTCATATAACGGTGCACAGTAGTCTCCATTATTCAAATTACGCCGCACGTTAGCACCACTACACCAGGTAGAGCCTGGTGGACAGATTCCCCTTTTTATACATTACGGCAGACAGAGTCAACCTTTTACACATTACGGCAGACAGGGTCCCCTTTTTACACATTACGGCAGGCAGCGTCCCATTTTTACACATTACAGCAGACAGCGTCCCCTTTTTACACATTACGGCAGACAGTGTCCCCTTTTTACATATTACGGCAGACAGATTCCTCTTTTTACACATTACGGCTGACAGCGTCCCCTTTTTACACATTACGGCAGACAGCGTCCCCTTTTTTTACACATTACGGCAGACAGCATCCCCTTTTTACACATAACGGCAGACAGCGTCCCCTTTTTTACACATTACGGCAGACAGCATCCCCTTTTTTACACATTACGGCAAACAGCGTCCCCTTTTTTACACATTAAGGCAGACAGCGTTCCCCTTTTTACACATTAAGGCAGACAGAATAGATAGATAGATAGATAGATAGATAGATAGATAGATAGATAGATAGATAGATAGATAGATAGAAATAGAATAGATATACTTACTGTTTCCACTGGCTCAGGCTCCTGGTGCAGCTTCCGGCAGATTCCGAGCAGGGGAGAAGAAGGAGGATGAAGGTGGAGGAGGGAGCCGCAGCAGTGCACTGTAACTGGTGGAGGCGCTGCTACTGCTGTCCCTCTCCTTCACCATAGGCTGCCCTCCGCCGCTGGGAATGCTGGGAATGCGGCGGCAGCAATGGCGGCAGCAATGGCGGCACACAGCGACAGTTTGACTCATTACATGCCGCTCTGGCTTTGGGCCCCTTGAGAGTGGCGGGCCCCAGTGCAAGGCACTGCTTGCACTGGCAGTAGTTCCACCACTGGATTTATGAGTATTGGTATTAAGCTCCTCTATATATCACATAAATCACTCAGCACCACAAAAGATGCAAGATGACAGAGAATGTGCATACAAAATATCAACCCACAGACCCAATAAGGCCAGTTTCTCAACAAAACAAACCGACAGCAGACAAATCCCACAATACCTGGGATTGAAAGGATAAATGTTTTATATATAATGCGTCACTAGTATCATAAACCTCCTACACATGTCCTATAATAGGATGCTCCTCTACATCACCTAAAGTTATAAGGCATATACACTGCTCAAAAAAATAAAGGGAATACTAAAATAACACATCTCCTATATAATAGCCCTATTCTGTGACCTTGTGATTCATTTGCTAACGCTGGGCGGAGTCACAACACTGGGCGGAGTTAGTCAAATGAGTCACAGAGATCTGGCCAAATCTACAGGAGACTAGGAGCAGAAGCAGATAGCATGGGCATTGGACATGTCACAGGCAGGGGTGCAAACCTCCCAGCTTTCTGCAGGAGCTTTCTCCAGGCAGAAGGAGGGAAACACACTCGGCGAAAAGGGGGCGTGGTTTCACGGGAGGGTCCCCGTTTTCGTCAGTGAGGGAGCATGCCCAGCGCTCTGTGAGCTGCTGGCATGCTCCCAGGGGCTGATTATGAGTCCGGGGGGCCCAGGGCACTTGATACAGGGGAGCCCTATCTCATTGCTGTGCCTGCTGTGGGTTGGGGGCGTGGCCTAATCGCGGCCCGCGCGGCCACGCCCCCTTATGCAAATTCCGATTTTTATTTTTTAAATGGGATTTTGGCCCCTCAGCTAGGGCTAAATCCAGAGGAGGTGGTCGCTCCCCCCTACACACCCGCACAGGCAGAAGAAAGCAGGGAGACTGCTGCCTCCCTGCAACACCACAGACCTGCCTATATGCAGCAGCGTGTGCTGACTGTAGCACAATGTTGCCGCTGTTGCTGGCAGGACGGGGGGGGGGGAGCTTCTGAGCTGGGACAGAGCTACTCGAGCCGGGGGGCCCCCTAAAACTGTGGGGCCAACGGTACGTATCCCCTGCCCCCCCCCCACCTTAATCCGGCTCTGCTGCTGGAACCCCCCCATTAATCCGTACCCCCTGATGCCCCCTCTCCCTCTGTCTCCACTATTCACCGCTGCTCTGCTAAGCAGAACAGCGAGTACAGGAGCTTTCCAACTGCCCCCCCACCGCCGGACACTGCGACCCGCGGGTGGGACAGCGGGACAGACCCCAAAAAATGGGACTGTCCCGTGAAAATTGGGACATTTGGGAGGTATGGGGGTGTGTGAGGGGTATGTCATACAGACAGACGGGCACCGGCTCACTGTGTGCTTGACCCCCCACATCGGCATACTCAGCAGGGTCTCTCTGGTGCGGAGGAGCGTCACTTTCTGGCACACTCCACGCTTCTTAGCTGCAGTTTAGTGGGGTACCTGCCGCTGTGCAGGTTCCATACTGCCTCTGTTATCTCCAGCCCCGGCAACCCCACCGCTAGCTGCAGCGCTGCCACCCGCAGTGGAGTGCGCCCAGCTCATTCACACACTTTAGCTGACGGGTAGCGCTGCAGAAATACGAGCTGCTTGCAGGCTCTGACCCACTCCTCCCTCCAGCCGCAGCGTCTCCTGGGAGCTAACCAGTCACTCCCAGCCTCCCCTTACCACAGTGCCCGGAAGCCGTGAGGTCCGCGCCACGTGCATGCTATGACCCCCTCCTCCCTCCAGCCGCAGCATCTCCTGGGGGCTAACCAGTCATTTCCAGTCTCACCTTACCACAGTGCCCGGCAGCTGCGCGAGGTCTGCGGTGTGTGACTGAGGAGGGGGGGAGGGATGCGGACGGGCAGAGGAAGCAGGACTCCAGCCTGAGAGAGTCAGCCATGCCAAGTCTCCAGCAGCAGCAGATCCCAACAGGTTGGAGTGGAACAGCAGCAGCCAGCAGCCGTGACTCCGGTAAGACACATCTGTCTGTAACCACTGTTTTATCCCTAATACCAATCTCTCCCGTGCCCTGTGTTCTGTCATGTCCCTGTCACCCCTGGCCTTGCCCTGCCACCCTTATCCTGGCCCTTTCACCCTTATCCTGGCCCTGTCACCCTTATGCTGGCCCTGTTACCCCTATCCTGGCCCTGTCACCCCTGTGCTTGCCCTGTGAACCCTATACTGGCCCCGTCACCCCTGTCCTGGTCCTGCCGCCCCTACCCTGGCCCTGTCACCCCTATCCTGTCCCTATCATTTCTGTCCTGGCCCTGTCACCCCTGTCCTGGCCCCGTCACCCCTGTCCTGGCACCGTCACCCCTGTTCTGACCCTGTCACCCCTGTCCTGGCCCCGTCAACCCTGTACTGACCCTGTCACCCCTGTCCTGGCCCTGTTACTGCATACCCTCCAACTACCTTTTATGGCATGTACAGTACCCGCAGCGCCTCCAGACCTCTCCCCAATGCACCACACCTCCGCACCTTCCCCTCCACCACATGCGGCACTCCACCCCTCCCCCACATGCTGTGCCTCCAGACCCCCTACACCACCCGTGGCTCCCACTCCTCCACCCCTTCACCAACCACAGCACCTCCAGGCCCCTTCCACCATTCACCCCCCTTATATGTCTCCCCCCACACCTGCCCCCCTCCACCCGCAGCATCTGCAGACACCCTCCTCCATCAGCGGTCCCCCCCTCACCCACCTCTCCCCCACCAATGGCACCCCCGCACCTGCCCCTCCACCACCTGCAGCACCTCCGGACCTCCTTTCCCATCCGCCGCAACACCCGTACCTGCCCCTACCCTACCCATGGTGCCTGCGGTCCCCTACCCCACCCCCGGCACTCCCGTCCCTTCCCATCCCACAGCACCTCCGGAACCCTTCACCCATCCACAACATCACCACACCTGCCCCTCTCCCACCCGTGGCACCCCTGCCCCTCCCCCACCTGCAGTGCCTCCGGACCCCTCCCCCATCTGCATCCCCCACTCCTCTGCCCCTCCCCCACGCGCAGCACCTCCCGAACCTTCCCCATCCGGGCCCCACCCCCACTTCTGCCTCCCCTCCACCCGCAGCATCTACAGACACCATCCGCAGTCTCCCCCGCACCCGCTACATTCTGTACATCGTGCCCTGCAGGTGCTGTTCACGCCGTCGCAAGGGGCTGCGCCTCCTTCACCATCGCACGCCCTTTCATTGTGCAATATTTAACCACTAACAAAGGAATGCAGGTAATACTCCATATAATACAAATATTAAACCCCAGAAAGGCATGCAAGGGTTAAGGGGGCGTAGCCCCTTGCGACGGTGTGAAGAGCGCCCGTAGGGCGCGATGAAGCACCTAGTCCTAGATATGAATGAATGAAATATTCTTATTAAATACTTTGTTCTTTACATAGTTGAATGTGCTGACAACAAAATCACACACATTTTATCAATGGAAATCAAATTTATTAACCCATGGAGGTCAGGATTTGGAGTCACACTCAAAATTAAAGTGGAAAATCACACTACAGGCTGATCCAACTTTAATGTAATGCCCTTAAAACAAGTCAAAATGAGGCTCAGTAGTGTGTGGTGTGTGTGGCCTCCACGTGCCTGTATGACCTCCCTACAATGCCTGGGCATGCTCACCTTATCTATAACAGGTTTTTTATGAAAGGATGTAATAAAAGTAAAATTTTAACTAATTTAAAATAGTGCCCCCAAACAAAAGAGTCTTCTTCTTTCTTGTTTGTTTTTCTACGCAAACCATGGCTCTAGGGGAGCACCACCGGACAATAATTATTTGAATATCGCCCGTGGAAGATTTAGTATCACTGGCCGATTTATATTAAGAATAATTTCTGGTTATAAATTCTTTCTCCACAATAATCTTAGGTGGATATACCAGTGCACGGACTAACTCTATTCTCTCTCAAAATACAATTTTTTAAGCACAGCCTGTAATAATGACAGAAGTTGTATAGTTTTTATCTCTCTCTGCTTTATCTCTCTCCAAGCTAGTACATCTCCCCCAAAGTCACTTATAGTGTCTTTTTGTCACAACTAAATTGATATTATGTAAGCACAATGTGTGGCACGTTCACTCGTATCAGTCCTCCGTCTTTGGCTTTCCATGATTTGATACATCTCCCCCATTGACATGAAACGTATTTTACTGGGTTTTTTTTTATACATTTTAAAACCAAGGCCCTCATTCCGAGTTGTTCGCTCGGTAATTTTCTTCGCATCGCAGCGATTTTCCGCTAATTGCGCATGCGCAATGTTCGCACTGCGACTGCGCCAAGTAAATTTGCTATGAAGATTGGTATTTTACTCACGGCATTACAAGATTTTTTCTTCGTTCTGGAGATCGGAGTGTGATTGACAGGAAGTGGTTGTTTCTGGGCGGAAACTGGACGTTTTATGGGAGTGTTTGAAAAAACGCTACAGTTTCTGGGAAAAATGCGGGAGTGGCAGGAGAAACAGAGGAGTGTCTGGGCGAACGCTGGGTGTGTTTGTGACGTCAAACCAGGAACGACAAGCACTGAACTGATCGCACTGGAAGAGTAAGTCTCGAGCTACTCAGAAACTGCACAGAGAAGTCTTTTTGCAATATTGCGAATCTTTCGTTCGCAAATTTGATAAGCTAAGATTCACTCCCAGTAGGCGGCGGCTTAGCGTGTGCAAAGCTGCTAAAAGCAGCTTGCGAGCGAACAACTCGGAATGACCACCCAAGGCTCATCTACAAACCACAAAAAATGTTGCCCGAAACTACAGGTTTTGCAGAGAGATTTAGCAATTTTTAGCACCGTGGCCAAGTATATGCAACTATTGGGGGTAATACAGAATTGAGCGCAGCAGCAAATTTGTTAGCAGTTGGGAGAAACCATGTGCACTGCAGGTGTGGCAGATATAACATTTGCAGAGAGCGTTAGATTTGGGTGGGTTATTTTGTTTCTGTGCAGGGTAAATACTGGCTGCTTTATTTTGACACTGCAAATTAGATACCAGTTTGAACACACCCCACCCAAATCTAACTCTCTCTGCACATGTTATATCTGCCCGCCCCTGCAGTGCACATGGGTGGTCATTCCGAGTTGTTCGCTCGTTGCCGATTTTCGCTATATTGCGATCAGTCGCTTACTGCGCATGCGCAAGGTTCGCAGAGCGCATGCGCTTAGTTATTTTACATAAAAGTTAGGTCTTTTACTCATGGCATAACAAGGTTTTTTCATCGTTCTGGTGATCGTACTGTGATTGACAGGAAGTGGGTGTTTCTGGTAGAGATGAGCGGGTTCGGTTTCTCTGAATCCGAACCCGCCAGAACTTCATGTTTTTTTTCACGGGTCCGAGCGACTCGGATCTTCCCGCCTTGCTCGGTTAACCCGAGCGCGCCCGAACGTCATCATGACGCTGTCGGATTCTCGCGAGGCTCGGATTCTATCGCGAGACTCGGATTCTATATAAGGAGCCGCGCGTCGCCGCCATTTTCACACGTGCATTGAGATTGATAGGGAGAGGACGTGGCTGGCGTCCTCTCCGTTTAGAATAGATTAGAGAGACACTTGATTTACTAATTTTGGGGAGCATTAGGAGTACTCAGTACAGTGCAGAGTTTTGCTGATAGTGACCACCAGTTTTATTTATAATCCGTTCTCTGCCTGAAAAAAGCGATACACAGCACACAGTGACTCAGTCACATACCATATCTGTGTGCACTGCTCAGGCTCAGGCCAGTGTGCTGCATCATCTATTATCTATATATAATATTATATATATCTGTCTGACTGCTCAGCTCACACAGCTTATAATTGTGGGGGAGACTGGGGAGCACTACTGCAGTGCCAGTTATAGGTTATAGCAGGAGCCAGGAGTACATAATATATTATATAGTGAGTGACCACCAGACACACAGTGCAGTTTATTTAATATATCCGTTCTCTGCCTGAAAAAAGCGATACACACAGTGACTCAGTCAGTCACATACCATATCTGTGTGCACTGCTCAGGCTCAGGCCAGTGTGCTGCATCATCTATATATATTATATATCTGTCTGACTGCTCAGCTCACACAGCTTATAATTGTGGGGGAGACTGGGGAGCACTACTGCAGTGCCAGTTATAGGTTATAGCAGGAGCCAGGAGTACATAATATTATATTAAAATTAAACAGTGCACACTTTTGCTGCAGGAGTGCCACTGCCAGTGTGACTAGTGACCAGTGACCTGACCACCAGTATATATAATATTAGTAGTATACTATCTCTTTATCAACCAGTCTATATATTAGCAGCAGACACAGTACAGTGCGGTAGTTCACGGCTGTGGCTACCTCTGTGTCGGCACTCGGCAGCCCGTCCATAATTGTATATACCACCTAACCGTGGTTTTTTTTTCTTTCTTTATACATACATACTAGTTACGAGTATACTATCTCTTTATCAACCAGTCTATATTAGCAGCAGACACAGTACAGTGCGGTAGTTCACGGCTGTGGCTACCTCTGTGTCGGCACTCGGCAGCCCGTCCATAATTGTATATACCACCTAACCGTGGTTTTTTTTTCTTTCTTTATACATACATACTAGTTACGAGTATACTATCTCTTTATCAACCAGTCTATATATTAGCAGCAGACACAGTACAGTGCGGTAGTTCACGGCTGTGGCTACCTCTGTGTCGGCACTCGGCAGCCCGTCCATAATTGTATATACCACCTAACCGTGGTTTTTTTTTCTTTCTTTATACATACATACTAGTTACGAGTATACTATCTCTTTATCAACCAGTCTATATTAGCAGCAGACACAGTACAGTGCGGTAGTTCACGGCTGTGGCTACCTCTGTGTCGGCACTCGGCAGCCCGTCCATAATTGTATATACCACCTAACCGTGGTTTTTTTTTCTTTCTTTATACATACATACTAGTTACGAGTATACTATCTCTTTATCAACCAGTCTATATATTAGCAGCAGACACAGTACAGTGTGGTAGTTCACGGCTGTGGCTACCTCTGTGTCGGCACTCGGCAGCCCGTCCATAATTGTATATACCACCTAACCGTGGTTTTTTTTTCTTTCTTTATACATACATACTAGTTACGAGTATACTATCTCTTTATCAACCAGTCTATATTAGCAGCAGACACAGTACAGTGCGGTAGTTCACGGCTGTGGCTACCTCTGTGTCGGCACTCGGCAGCCCGTCCATAATTGTATATACCACCTAACCGTGGTTTTTTTTTCTTTCTTTATACATACATACTAGTTACGAGTATACTATCTCTTTATCAACCAGTCTATATATTAGCAGCAGACACAGTACAGTGCGGTAGTTCACGGCTGTGGCTACCTCTGTGTCGGCACTCGGCAGCCCGTCCATAATTGTATATACCACCTAACCGTGGTTTTTTTTTCTTTCTTTATACATACATACTAGTTACGAGTATACTATCTCTTTATCAACCAGTCTATATTAGCAGCAGACACAGTACAGTGCGGTAGTTCACGGCTGTGGCTACCTCTGTGTCGGCACTCGGCAGCCCGTCCATAATTGTATATACCACCTAACCGTGGTTTTTTTTTCTTTCTTTATACATACATACTAGTTACGAGTATACTATCTCTTTATCAACCAGTCTATATTAGCAGCAGACACAGTACAGTGCGGTAGTTCACGGCTGTGGCTACCTCTGTGTCGGCACTCGGCAGCCCGTCCATAATTGTATACTAGTATCCAATCCATCCATCTCCATTGTTTACCTGAGGTGCCTTTTAGTTGTGCCTATTAAAATATGGAGAACAAAAATGTTGAGGTTCCAAAATTAGGGAAAGATCAAGATCCACTTCCACCTCGTGCTGAAGCTGCTGCCACTAGTCATGGCCGAGACGATGAAATGCCAGCAACGTCGTCTGCCAAGGCCGATGCCCAATGTCATAGTACAGAGCATGTCAAATCCAAAACACCAAATATCAGTAAAAAAAGGACTCCAAAACCTAAAATAAAATTGTCGGAGGAGAAGCGTTAACTTGCCAATATGCCATTTACCACACGGAGTGGCAAGGAACGGCTGAGGCCCTGGCCTATGTTCATGGCTAGTGGTTCAGCTTCACATGAGGATGGAAGCACTCAGCCTCTCGCTAGAAAAATGAAAAGACTCAAGCTGGCAAAAGCAGCACAGCAAAGAACTGTGCATTCTTCGAAATCCCAAATCCACAAGGAGAGTCCAATTGTGTCGGTTGCGATGCCTGACCTTCCCAACACTGGACGTGAAGAGCATGCGCCTTCCACCATTTGCACGCCCCCTGCAAGTGCTGGAAGGAGCACCCGCAGTCCAGTTCCTGATAGTCAGATTGAAGATGTCAGTGTTGAAGTACACCAGGATGAGGATATGGGTGTTGCTGGCGCTGGGGAGGAAATTGACCAGGAGGATTCTGATGGTGAGGTGGTTTGTTTAAGTCAGGCACCCGGGGAGACACCTGTTGTCCGTGGGAGGAATATGGCCGTTGACATGCCAGGTGAAAATACCAAAAAAATCAGCTCTTCGGTGTGGAGGTATTTCACCAGAAATGCGGACAACAGGTGTCAAGCCGTGTGTTCCCTTTGTCAAGCTGTAATAAGTAGGGGTAAGGACGTTAACCACCTCGGAACATCCTCCCTTATACGTCACCTGCAGCGCATTCATAATAAGTCAGTGACAAGTTCAAAAACTTTGGGTGACAACGGAAGCAGTCCACTGACCAGTAAATCCCTTCCTCTTGTAACCAAGCTCACGCAAACCACCCCACCAACTCCCTCAGTGTCAATTTCCTCCTTCCCCAGGAATGCCAATAGTCCTGCAGGCCATGTCACTGTCAATTCTGATGAGTCCTCTCCTGCCTGGGATTCCTCCGATGCATCCTTGCGTGTAACGCCTACTGCTGCTGGCGCTGCTGTTGTTGCCGCTGGGAGTCGATGGTCATCCCAGAGGGGAAGTCGTAAGCCCACTTGTACTACTTCCAGTAAGCAATTGACTGTTCAACAGTCCTTTGCGAGGAAGATGAAATATCACAGCAGTCATCCTACTGCAAAGCGGATAACTGAGGCCTTGGCATCCTGGGTGGTGAGAAACGTGGTTCCGGTATCCATCATTACTGCAGAGCCAACTAGAGACTTGTTGGAGGTACTGTGTCCCCGGTACCAAATACCATCTAGGTTCCATTTCTCTAGGCAGGCGATACCGAAAATGTACACAGACCTCAGAAAAAGAGTCACCAGTGTCCTAAAAAATGCAGCTGTACCCAATGTCCACTTAACCACGGACATGTGGACAAGTGGAGCAGGGCAGGGTCAGGACTATATGACTGTGACAGCCCACTGGGTAGATGTATGGACTCCCGCCGCAAGAACAGCAGCGGCGGCACCAGTAGCAGCATCTCGCAAACGCCAACTCTTTCCTAGGCAGGCTACGCTTTGTATCACCGGTTTCCAGAATACGCACACAGCTGAAAACCTCTTACGGCAACTGAGGAAGATCATCGCGGAATGGCTTACCCCAATTGGACTCTCCTGTGGATTTGTGGCATCGGACAACGCCAGCAATATTGTGTGTGCATTAAATATGGGCAAATTCCAGCACGTCCCATGTTTTGCACATACCTTGAATTTGGTGGTGCAGAATTTTTTAAAAAACGACAGGGGCGTGCAAGAGATGCTGTCGGTGGCCAGAAGAATTGCGGGACACTTTCGGCGTACAGGCACCACGTACAGAAGACTGGAGCACCACCAAAAACTACTGAACCTGCCCTGCCATCATCTGAAGCAAGAAGTGGTAACGAGGTGGAATTCAACCCTCTATATGCTTCAGAGGTTGGAGGAGCAGCAAAAGGCCATTCAAGCCTATACAATTGAGCACGATATAGTAGGTGGAATGCACCTGTCTCAGGCGCAGTGGAGAATGATTTCAACGTTGTGCAAGGTTCTGATGCCCTTTGAACTTGCCACACGTGAAGTCAGTTCAGACACTGCCAGCCTGAGTCAGGTCATTCCCCTCATCAGGCTTTTGCAGAAGAAGCTGGAGGCATTGAAGAAGGAGCTAAAAGGGAGCGATTCCGCTAGGCATGTGGGACTTGTGGATGCAGCCCTTAATTCGCTTAACAAGGATTCACGGGTGGTCAATCTGTTGAAATCAGAGCACTACATTTTGGCCACCGTGCTCGATCCTAGATTTAAAGCCTACCTTGGATCTCTCTTTCCGGCAGACACAGGTCTGCTGGGGTTGAAAGACCTGCTGGTGACAAAATTGTCAAGTCAAGCGGAACGCGACCTGTCAACATCTCCTCCTTCACATTCTCCCGCAACTGGGGGTGCGAGGAAAAGGCTCAGAATTCCGAGCCCACCCGCTGGCGGTGATGCAGGGCAGTCTGGAGCGACTGCTGATGCTGACATCTGGTCCGGACTGAAGGACCTGACAACGATTACGGACATGTCGTCTACTGTCACTGCATATGATTCTCTCAACATTGATAGAATGGTGGAGGATTATATGAGTGACCGCATCCAAGTAGGCACGTCACACAGTCCGTACTTATACTGGCAGGAAAAAGAGGCAATTTGGAGGCCCTTGCACAAACTGGCTTTATTCTACCTAAGTTGCCCTCCCACAAGTGTGTACTCCGAAAGAGTGTTTAGTGCCGCCGCTCACCTTGTCAGCAATCGGCGTACGAGGTTACATCCAGAAAATGTGGAGAAGATGATGTTCATTAAAATGAATTATAATCAATTCCTCCGCGGAGACATTGACCAGCAGCAATTGCCTCCACAAAGTACACAGGGAGCTGAGATGGTGGATTCCAGTGGGGATGAATTGATAATCTGTGAGGAGGGGGATGTACACGGTGATATATCGGAGGGTGAAGATGAGGTGGACATCTTGCCTCTGTAGAGCCAGTTTGTGCAAGGAGAGATTAATTGCTTCTTTTTTGGGGGGGGGTCCAAACCAACCCGTCATATCAGTCACAGTCGTGTGGCAGACCCTGTCACTGAAATGATGGGTTGGTTAAAGTGTGCATGTCCTGTTTTGTTTATACAACATAAGGGTGGGTGGGAGGGCCCAAGGACAATTCCATCTTGCACCTCTTTTTTCTTTTCTTTTTCTTTGCATCATGTGCTTATTGGGGAGGGTTTTTTGGAAGGGACATCCTGCGTGACACTGCAGTGCCACTCCTAGATGGGCCCGGTGTTTGTGTCGGCCACTAGGGTCGCTAATCTTACTCACACAGTCAGCTACCTCATTGCGCCTCTTTTTTTCTTTGCGTCATGTGCTGTTTGGGGAGGGTTTTTTGGAAGGGACATCCTGCGTGACACTGCAGTGCCACTCCTAGATGGGCCCGGTGTTTGTGTCGGCCACTAGGGTCGCTAATCTTACTCACACAGCTACCTCATTGCGCCTCTTTTTTTCTTTGCGTCATGTGCTGTTTGGGGAGGGTTTTTTGGAAGGGACATCCTGCGTGACACTGCAGTGCCACTCCTAGATGGGCCCGGTGTTTGTGTCGGCCACTAGGGTCGCTAATCTTACTCACACAGCTACCTCATTGCGCCTCTTTTTTTCTTTGCGTCATGTGCTGTTTGGGGAGGGTTTTTTGGAAGGGCCATCCTGCGTGACACTGCAGTGCCACTCCTAGATGGGCCCGGTGTTTGTGTCGGCCACTAGGGTCGCTAATCTTACTCACACAGCTACCTCATTGCGCCTCTTTTTTTCTTTGCGTCATGTGCTGTTTGGGGAGGGTTTTTTGGAAGGGACATCCTGCGTGACACTGCAGTGCCACTCCTAGATGGGCCCGGTGTTTGTGTCGGCCACTAGGGTCGCTTATCTTACTCACACAGCGACCTCGGTGCAAATTTTAGGACTAAAAATAATATTGTGAGGTGTGAGGTATTCAGAATAGACTGAAAATGAGTGTAAATTATGGTTTTTGAGGTTAATAATACTTTGGGATCAAAATGACCCCCAAATTCTATGATTTAAGCTGTTTTTTAGTGTTTTTTGAAAAAAACACCCGAATCCAAAACACACCCGAATCCGACAAAAAAAATTCGGTGAGGTTTTGCCAAAACGCGTTCGAACCCAAAACACGGCCGCGGAACCGAACCCAAAACCAAAACACAAAACCCGAAAAATTTCAGGCGCTCATCTCTAGTTTCTGGGCAGAAACGGGCCGTTTTCTGGGTGTGTGCGAAAAAACGCTGGCGTTTCTGGGAAAAACGCGGGAGTGTCTGAAGAAACGGGGGAGTGTCTGGGCGAACGCTGGGGGTGATTGTGACGTCAAACCAGGAACGAAACTGACTGAACTGATCGCAATGGCTGAGTAAGTCTGGAGCTACTCAGAAACTGCTAAGAAATTTCTATTCGCAATTCTGCTAATCTTTCGTTCGCAATTCTGCTAAGCTAAGATACACTCCCAGAGGGTGGCGGCCTAGCGTGTGCAATGCTGCTAAAAGCAGCTAGCGAGCGAACAACTCGCAATGAGGGCCATGGTTTTGCCCAACTGCTAACAAATTTGCTGCTGCGATCAACTCAGGATTACCCCCATTGTTTGAGTAATTGTGGCCAAATCTCTACTTAAGGCTCAATGGGTATAAAGTATAAACGAGTGACAATGGGTTGTCCGCAGATAGCTAAGTGTTCTGAAGCAGTGTCATGGACATGTATGCTATGCTGAGCGAAACGCAGAGATCCGATCTGATTGTCTTAGTTATCTATTTCATATTTAGAACACTATAGGCCTTATGGAAGATGCAGGCACAGGTGCGATTCCGGAAAGAAAACCCGTATTTTTAAAGTGGCACTAAGGTTGGTTTATTCTTCTATATTATTGCTGCTTTAAAAATACAGTTGTTGGAATTGCGGCCATGCCTAGATCTCTCAGGCTATTAGATATGGGCCTGTATTTATCCTTTCTGTCCTTGGGTCCGTAGAGAACTGTCCTGACTAACGCTAGCAGCTCACTGAGTCTTCAGGTGAGGTTGTTGTGCAAGAAGTTGTCTCATCTCCAGTTGCTTTTGTCCATTGATGGGCTTCCTCCTCTGAAGCAACAAATATTTCTTCAAAGATGGGGGCTTGCGTATGCTAAATGCTTTGTATCATAGGTATACAGGTGGTTTACCGTGATTTCCCTCGTTGAGCGCCTTTCTTCGTTCTCTGTTGTTTACTGTAAGCTCTCATTCATGGTGCTCAACACCACACTCATTCATTTGTTCAGCAAAGTACTGATGGTCTGTTTAGTCTTGCATTTATCCTTGTGTAGCTTGCTGCATTTTCCTTCAGGAATATAAACAAAAGCTTTGCGCTCAAGAAATCTGATTGGGTCCACAGTGCTCTAGGTTTCTCACCACGCCATGTTTTGCAAGTTATTAGCTGACATTCATTACTGCGAATTCAGTGCTTAATTTCATTTCCTTGCACCACCATAGTCACATCAGAATGTAATTATATTAAGATGAAACTTTTGTCATTGTTACGTAGTCCTGTATACTTTATCAGGTCTCGCTTTTGCAGTTCCCATTTGTTTTGGATTCTGCCATGCCTTCATTGATGATACTGCTTCAGTATGCTATATAGGTTTTCTCTTTATAATGCAGATAAGTTTTTGACTCATCATAAAACTGCAATGGAATATATGACCTTATGTTGCTTTAAAAGTTCCACTCCTTTGATTTGTGCATTGGTCAGTGAGTGTGATCTTAACTTTTTGCTTTAAGGACGATTCTAGTGTCACTTTCCATGTTGTTATGTATAAATTACTTTGTATCCTGGTGTTAATCAATAAGCCTGGTTTTCATGACATCTATTGTTAATTCCACTTGAAGGCATGTTTTGAAGGCATTATGGTATGCTACAGATAGAATTATGGTATGCTACAGATAGACTTCACAAAAGTATTGCTACCATATGGGTACACTATATATACTCACTCACTGCTACATTCAGTTCTTTGCTTTCTTACCCTTTGAAATACAGTGTTGATTTACTCAAATGCAATGCTTTTTCACTGTAACATTTCAATGCAGATTTCACTGCTTTTATTCTTTAGCTTTGTTGTGTCTGGACACATGACCTGTTATGAAATATTGACATGAAGGAAAAATTGTGGTATACATTTTACTGTGATAATCACATGCAAATCTTCATAACGTAACATGGAGGATTAATAAACATGTTTCTACATTTGAGTAGTGTTGCAACTTAAGAAACAGTGCCACCTACTGTCCCTCCACGGTAGCTGTTCAATTTTACTCATTCATTAACTATTGCCATACTCCAAACCCAACATATCAGAAAGCAAAATATGACGTTCCCATCATCCACTCAAACCACATCCCTATTCCATCAAGCAATGTCCTAAAATGTTCTGTCCTTCATTTTCCAGTAAGCTCCCTTCCGGGTTCCCAAATCTGAACAGTCCAGCCAAAATATTGGCAGGTATGCTGAATCCAGGGACGGACTGCGGGTCTGAATTGGCCCGGCATTTTAGTGTCACACCCCCATCTTTCTGTATGTTGGGCGTCTGAGCAGATTGCTGGGAGGCGGAGCTACTCGGCTCACCCCTGTCTCTCCGCAGTGCGCATGTGCATGCCTGGGAGCCGATAGCCATCTCAGCCCAGCGATCGCCTCTGCCTGATTGACAGGCAGAGGCGGTCGCTGGGTGGAAGGGGGCGGGCAAGCGGCGTTTGGCCACCGTTTTGGGGGCGGGACGCAGTGACTGCAGGATGTCACACGCAGCCGTTGCGACCCAGGAAGCAACAAGTAGCTCCCTGCTAGCGCGCTACTCCACGGGTACAAAAACATTGAAGTGTGCAATGCTTTTGTACCTGTGCGGGGTGGGGGGCAGAGCCAGACATGCGGGGTGTACTAGCCCTGTGCTGGGTGTCGCCCCGCATGTCTGTGAAACTGATCGTAGATGTGCTAAATTTAGCACATCTACAATCAGGTCTGAATTAGGCCCAATATTTCCTCATGATCTCCAATCTCTATCCAGCACCCATTAGCCACAAAGGGGATACATTTGTACAACGGTGCTATATGAACTGCTGTAGCACCATTTTATTTAGTAAGCCCTTAGTGGCTGCTTGCATAGGAAACAATTCAGAGATGAATACAATACTTTAGCAGACATTCAACGTTCCATTCCCCAGCCAGTGTGGTTCCAGAGCTTTCCCAGTTCTGGGGACACACACATTTAATTCTTAAATCCCTTTAATAATTTAAATGGCTGCAGACAATTAAAAGATTTTATTTTGAAGATTATCTCTTTCCCACCAACTCCCAGGAGACGCAAATTATCCGAGGAGTGTGGAAATTATTTATAGTTTTAATGAAATAATGGGATAAAATGTCCTGATTACGTGCTGCTGTAGTTGTTCATAAGCTCATTCCATTTGTTGATACACAATAGATTGTTCAGGGAAAATGTTCCCCAAAATACAGGTAACTACTAAAATAAATGAGGAGTACAAACTGAAAGCAGATGGTTTCACAGAGCTGTGATTAATGAGTTAATTAAGCAATTGACATTTCATCCAGTTGAGGATTATATATAAAATTTCTGCCCAGGACTAGGTGTCTAAGACATTGGCCACTGTCACGGGTGGTGGATGATAGACAGACAGTCAAAATGTCTACAGTCAATTGGTCGACACCATATGGTCGACAGGTACGCAAGGTTGACAGGGTCAGTAGGTCAACATGTAGAAGGTAGACAGTACGAAAGGTTGACAGGTTCAAAGCGACGACATGGCATGACAACACACATATTGCCGACACGTGTTTTTTTTCTTCATGTTTTCACAACTTTTACGGAATTTACTATCCATGTCAAAAGTATGACCTGTAGTGACCCTGTGGCGAGCGAAGTGAGCCACTTCCAGTGGTGCCGAGAGGAGGGGGCGAAGAGGCAACTAACTACCTGGGCCCAGGTCTGATGGAGGGGCCCCTCCCCCTTACCTGGCAGCAGCAGCTGCAGCTCTTCTCCTCAGCCCAGTGCTGGGCTGCAGTGTGGCCAGAGAGGTGATTAAAATAATTTTTTTCTTGTTATTTTTTCTAAGGGGGCATGGCCACACCTCCTGTGATTAGGCAACACCCCCTGATAAGTACCTGGGCCCAGCCAGGCTCTCTACTGCCCTGGCCACGGTGCCTGAAGCGTGGCAAACGAATTGAGCCAGTGAAGCGTTTCTACTAATTTAGTGAAACATACAAAATAACACTCAAAAAAACAAACAAACCTTGTGTCAACCTTTTTTGTGTCGACCATTTTCATGTTGACCTTTTTACCCTGTTGACCTTTTGTACCTGTCAACCTTTTGTACTGTCTACATTTTTCATGTCGACCTTTTGTGCCTGTCGACCTATTGATTGTCGAACATATAATGTGTCGACCTGTTAACTATAGACCTCTTGACTGTCTATCTGTTTATCCACACTCCACTATCACTATAGGCGGCCATTGCTGACTTGTGCTCTGTATATGTTGGCTGTTTGTACCATCACATCATATACTGTTACCCTGCATTCACAGAGAAAGCTTGTTGTGTGCCCAAAGGAAGTGGTCACAAGATGGATTTATAAATAAAGTTGCCAACTTTTGAAAAAAGTGTTCTAAAACACATTACTGCTGAGCCCAGTGGCATATTTATAATGGGTGCAGTGTGTGCGGTGCACACGGGTACCCGGGGTCCAGGGTGACCGACACCGCACACCCTGCACCCATTATTTGTAAAACTTACCCTCCGCTACAGGAATCACTGGGAAAGTGGCGCTGCACCGTTTTCCCGGTGTTTTGCGCATGCGCAGTAGGAAAATCACTGGGAAAATGGCCACTGCACCATTTTCCCGGAGATCTGCACATGTGCTCAAGACTCTGGGACAGCGCTGTGACTCTAGTGCCCGGAGGCTCAGCGCTGCCACCGGCTAGAGAGGAGGGGGCCCTGACGGAGCTTGCACATGGGCCGCCCCTGGCTTAGCCATTACAGATGTGTCGTAATACATGTATCCTCAAATCGCGCCAACTAACCCTGCCTGGCACACCACAGACTTTGTGACTAAACCATGCCCTACACCCCACCAAACACTTTTTCACAAAATATGCATCTTATGCGCAGTGTTGCTGAGAAGTGGGGGAGGAACTGATACTATTTACCCGGGCCGGCTAGAGGGGACCAGAGGGGGCCCAGGTTCAGTAGCACATTGGGCACGGAGACTGCTGCTGCCCAGCGGCTGTGTGCTGGGCTGTGGAGCATCCAGGGAGACTCCTGCTGCTGAGACCCAGCATGAAGCATAGTACTTTTTTTTTATTTGGCCACACCCCCAGTACTTGGACCTATGGCTACTCTCGACGGCCCTGCTTAAGTGAATCACTATTGCGACAAAAGTACAATACATGGGTAGCCTTTATACTGCCGCTGAGATTGCATGCGCTGGTCTGTGTGACACTAACCTAGATATGGAGGACCGATACGACTTTAGTTTATACCAATACCATTGCGACAAAAATGCTAATCCTAAGTACCTAGGACACTATAAGGGACTTTGGGGTCTATGTGCTAAGCCTTGGAAAGAGATAAAGTGGACGGAGATAAAGTACCAGCCAATCAGCTCCTAACTGCCATGTTACAGGATGTGTTTGAAAAAAATGACAGTTAGGAGCTGATTGGCTAGTACTTAATCTCTCTCTCCAAGGCTTTTACAGTACATAGACCTCTTTGTATGCGGTTATGGTGTGTTTAAAATTCTACATTTAGGAAAAAGTACTAACGTCCGGGAATCGCAACCTGTGGCAGAGCGTCTAAGGCACGCCATGGGCTTGCACCATAGGAACAAAAAGCATAGATATATGAGAACACATCTGCTCATCTACACAGATGTAATACTATTGTCACTGCACCAAGACCCCATGACACTGACAGCTATAACTGAGCACTAACTCACTATGGGGGAAATGCGTCAAACCTCAGAGAGATAAATTGATACATCTCCACCTACATGTATACAACACATTAAAAAACAAAACACAGCCACTGTGCATACACCGCTGAAAAGAGGTTTCAGTACATAAGGGGCTCAGTGAGTGCTATCTTTGCCAGCTCACCTCTGGGCTATTAGGGCACCTCCTGCACCCATGGCAGTACCACCACTGCCTGTACCTGTCCAGGCCCACAGTAAAACTCTGTCTTTGACGTGACTCAGAACTTCCCAACATTTTAAGTGTAAGATCTCTGGAATTAGATATTTTCTTTCTGGCAAACACACTTTCCAGCTACACACACACACACACACACACACACACACACACACACACACACACACACACACACACACACACACACACAGTTCACGAGCCCGTCTTCTTATCAGTGCTACAACACATAATAGCAGAGAGAAAATATCTGACAACTGCTTTGAAATTGGAAATGAGTCCTAACCTCTCTTACACCCCTGCACTATAATGTTTGACAGAGCACTGCCTTCCAGACTCTGGGCTGCGTGGGAGCACAAAATGGCTCCTGTCCAGCTCCCTCACTGCAAGAGCCTTTTGCCGGCATTACACTGTCAATTCCTCCCTTCACTGAAGTTCTTAAAATTACTGTTTATTATTCTGTTTTAGCTACTTATTTCAACCTGACGTCTTGTTCTTTTCTTCATAGTACAATGTCTGTATTATTCATTGGCTCTATTATAACTTTTTTTTTTTTTACTCTTTTGCCTTCAGGATGAGATTCTATGCCAAATCAATGCTCCTGACTCACTGGCTCATTTTGGCCTATGTCTTAATGGTGTGCTGTAAACTGTTGTCAGCCTCGAGCCTCCATTCCCGAGGGCAAACAGGTACGAATGTTAAACTCATTACCCGCTGCTGAGACCAATTAATAACATGTCCATTTTTTTTAGCCACTGGTAATTCATGAGGCTGCTTACAATTTCCTGCACTTGCAATCGCGCCTCCCGATATTATGCCACAAATTTAAGACGTAATGTTCTCCTTTAAAGCAGTCGTTTTTCTAGTCGGAGGCTGGTGCTCCCCCCCATCTGTCATTTTGTTTTATCATTTTCATTTGCTCTTATTTCATCCCCCCAAAGTGATGTAAAAAACAAACATCATTGTGTCTTTATGTACTTTCTATGTCAGACATTACCTGTTTATTATACCTGTTTATTTAGTTTTATTTTTAAAGTCGAAACTGTTCTGCTGTGGTAATATGGAGCCCGCAGCTGAATTATTTAGTATAATTTCTTAGTGTAATGATCTCAGCTCCATACTGTACTAGACTTCGCTCCCAGATGGGGAATGACTTAGCATAATGCATCTACAGCATTGAAGACGACGCTGATATTAAATTTAGCCCATTTCCTTTACTAGACTTTCCAAAGCACAATGGAATGATGCAATACAAAGTCTTGCACAACTTGATTTTTGTTTATTTTCCTTTTTTTTTGTGGAAAATAAGCTTTCATAATTTTATTTAACATTTTAGTAATGTTCTGTTGTTTTTTTACCTCATGCCTTTTCAAAATTACTTTCTGTAATTATTGGATCCAGTTAATAAAACTTACCTAATTTCCTATGAGCATTGTTTGCCACTGAAGTCCAATACATTTGTGATCAATCCCATCAGCCCCTGCACTTGACCATTGCTAAGACTTTATCACACCTACCCACAGTATGGTTTTATTTAATGACCAAATGCAATCCGCAGTGATGTGCTATATCCACCAGTGACCAATAGGATAACAGCTTGTAACTGCATAGTGTAGTGGACTAATGAAAGCTAACTTTTGATTGGTTGATATTGGTTACAAATGGTTTAGCACTACTTTAGCCTATTTTTCATTGTGAATCATGTGCTGAATGCAGATTTTCCAGAAATAACTTGTTTACAGAATTTTCCTGTTGTCCGCATTGTTTCCACCTTGAAATCTAATTTTTCTTGTCTTTTTGTTTTGTTAAAACAGTGCAGTAGGTGCTTCTAATGCTAAATTTAATCTAAAACAGTACAACATAAACATCTGTGTGATATTAATTGTTTATGCATTCTGCAACACAGCTAGTAAGACTGCTATATGCATTGTACTGCCGAAGTCCAGTTACTCCATCCACCTACTTTCTCCACCCCTTCCACTTTTACCTAAGTCAAAACTTTGTCTGAAGTCTCTGTGACCCCCACCTCCTCTGCAGTGTCACAGTAATAAGACGCTATTACTGTCCTCACATAAGATAAGTGGCTGCCATTTTGTTGTAGCCTTCCAAGTACAACATTGTAACAGTATTACTGTCCCTATATAAGATGAGTAGTGGCCATTTTGTTATAGTCTTCCAAACACAACATTGTACACATTGTTGAGCCTGGAAGACTATAAGAAAATGCACTGAGATGGGTGGGCCGCAGCATGCGATCACAAGGATTGCAATTTCTGCTTCTTAGCAGAATTTGCAATCCTTACTGAATTAGGCCCTTAGACATTCTTGTAAAATTAATTTCCGGCTATTACAACCACTGGATAAAATTGGCTATGGATTTGTATGCAGATACAGTGATGAAATGAGATGGCAGAGATCTCATTTTCTATGCCAAAACCACCTTGACCTACAATATTGGCAGGGGTGTTCTGTGCCCTTTTTGGCCACTAGAGGCTGCTCTAGTGCCCCACTGCCCCCCACCAAATGGGATCATCAGTGCCATTTCCCTGCATTGGTTATAAGGCACAATAATCCCTATGGCTACATGCATTTCAAATAAAGGCCCAGATTTATCAAGCCTTGGAGAGATAAATTGCACGGTGATAAAGTAACAGCCAATCAGCTTCTAACTACCTTGTTACAGGCTGTGTTTTAAAAATGACAGTTAGGAGCTAATTGGTTGATACGTTATCATAGTGCTATTTATCACTCTCCAAGGCTTGAGATATCTAGGCAATTGGGCAAAACCATGTGCACTGCAGGGGGGGCAGATATAACATGTGCAGAGAGAGTTAGATTTGTGTGGGTTATTTTGTTTCTGTGCAGGGTAAATACTGGCTGCTTTATTTTTACACTGCAATTTAGATTTCAGTTTGAATACACCCCACCCAAATCTAACTCTCTCTGCACATGTTATATCTGTCCCCCCTGCAGTGCACATGGTTTTGCCCAACAGCTAACAAATTTGATGCTGCAATCAACTCAGAATTACCCCCAAGGTTTCTTGTGGCCACTTATCTGGAACCACTTGTGAGTAAAATACAATACATAGACAAACCCTGAAAAGTATCAGTGTGCTGTCATCAACAAGTCGATCTTGTTGAGAAACGACTGCAATCTCTCTCTCTCTATCTCTGCCTCTCACTCTCTCTCGATCTGATGTACCGTATGTGTGCCAAACTATGCAACTGCTTTGGGGCTCATTTAAATTTGGATATATGTAGATATCCATAGATTTACCATACTATCCCTTTAAACAGGGACATTCATGATTTCTTACATGAGAGCCTCTGAAACTTGGTCCTTACTTACAGTCAAGGTTTCAAGGTTATCCATGCTTGAGCAATAAATGGCTAAATACAAATGACTGAAGTACTAATTAAGGTAACTGTGCTTAAGTATGTTTATCTTTAATACTTGGAATGTTAGGGCTGTAACACACGCACCGGCTCCCGCCGTCCGGCAAAATCCCGGACGACTTTTTACGCTGCCGTGCTGCTGAGACACATTCAGAGCAATGTGTCCTTTCACATGGCACGGCTGGCGGGTTGCAGCCGGAAATATCCACTGGAAGGTCCGGCTGCCGTGCCGGGGCCGTGCCGTTTTTGTAGGCAGTGGACCGTGTGTGTGAACGAGAGCTTTCGCACACAACTTTTTTTTAGCCGCCGCCGCTGCTGCGCATGCGCACAGCATTACACACGGCTCAAAGCCGTTGTGTATGAAAGACTCTGCCGGATGGCAAAAAGCTGGACAAAGTTTGTCCGGCTTTTGCCATCCAGGGAAAACCGGAGCGTGTGTTACAGCCCTAAGGGTGTCGTGAGGAGCGAGTGAGAAGCACAGGTTTATATATATATCCTAGTACCTGTAATTTTACTAATCTCCGCTAGAGGGCTCTGCAAGGCAAAAAATGGCATCCGAAATAGTCTCATGGCTCAGCCATTGAAATCATAAGACTGTGTTTGCTAATTAAAATTATGAGTCATTTGTAATTTTATGAAGCACAATATGTCTTATCGTTGGGTACTTTTAGTTACTTGCACATTCCAATGTTTTGTTTAATATATTATTTAAGTATGTTTAAATTCTGCTGAAAGCGATGAAGTACTGTAATGTGTGTTGATGTATTGTCCTTAGGTAACAATAGATGCTGTTAACAAGGAATTTAATCCACTATATATATAATGGCTGCATCTCTGCAGTGTGGTACCGAAATGAGAAAATGACTTAAATCCTAATACATTGAGTAGTTTGTTTACATTCATCTCTCTTTGGCTAACAGTAGCTAGAATTTGTAGACTAATGCTGATCTTATTGTAATGTATAGTAGATGTTTAGAGTGTTAGAGCAACACAGATGGCTGTGCACTAAAAACCTAATGCTTCTTTTGAAGGAGGCTTTCTATTAGTGGATCCGTAGAAAAAGGTATAAGCTGTCTTGTTCATTTTGTGTAAGGAATTGTTTATTATAAACTTCCTATTGGCTGATGTCAACCTATATTTCTACATCAGGTGAATAGAGATAAAAGCATAACTAAAATAAAGGTACAGAGGGCTCCTAAGTGTCATTTTTCAAACACAGCCTGTGAAATGACAGTTAGGAGCTGATTGTTTGGTACATTATCTCTCCCCACTTTATCTCTGAGGTTTGATAAATCTTCCCTACAGAGACATATTGGCAGAGAAAAGGGTCAGCTACATTTAATTATTTATTGAAGAAACTTAAAAGATATGGTAGCAACGAAAGAACGGCCCTACATTCAGTATTGCCATCTTGCCAAATAATCCAATAATAGGTATAGATGGGCGCCAACTACCAGCTTATCACCAACAACTCAAGGCTTAGATAGGGGCCAACTGCCAGCCTATCGCCAATAACAGAATGCCTAGGTGGAGGCCCACTGCTAGCCCATCACCAACAACTGAAAGATTAGATGGGGTCCAACTGCTAGCCTATCGCCAACAACTCAAAGATTAGATGGGGGCCAACTGCCAGCAAATATCCAATACCTGAATGCCTAGATGGAGGCCAACTGGCAACTTATTGCCAATAACTGATTGCCTAGATGGAGGACAACTGCCAGCCTATCGCCAATAACTAAAAGATTAGATGGGGGCCAACTGCCAGTCCATCACCAATAGCTGAATGCTTAAATGGGCACCAACTGCCAGCCCATTACCAATAACTGAATGCCTAGATGAAGGCCAACTGCTAGCCAATCGCCAATAACTGGGTGTCTAGATGAAGGCTAACTCCTAGCCCATCGCAAATAGCTGAATGCCTAGCTGGGCACCAACTGCCAGCCTATCCACAATAACTGAAAGCCTAGATGGAAGCCCACTGCTAGCCCATTACAAATAACTGAATGCCTAGATGGAGGCAGTGGTGCAAGTGGGCGGGTACGGGTGGGTACGGCGTACCCGTAAGAATTTAGCTGTGGGTACGCCGTACCCACACCGACGGGCCGCCGCTTCTCTTCCTTCCCTCCCTCCCCTGCTCCACGCCGCACCCGCCGCACACGCCGCACCCGCCGTCCCCGCCGCACCGCCGCTTATGTGAGGGGAGGAGAGCACAGCCTGCACCTCTCCTTCCCCTCAGTCTCCGGTGGGTGTCTCAGTTTACTTCAGCGCCGATCCGTGAGCCAACCAGAGCTCGCACCCGCGAGCTCTGATTGGCTCACGGATCGGCGCTGAATTAAACTGAGACACCCGCCGGAGACTGAGGGGAACGAGAGGCACAGGCTGCGCTCTCCTTCCCTCACATGACAGACAGGACGGCGACGGCAGCAGCAGCGGTGAGTAGGGGGAGGGGGGCATGTTTACCTAGCACTGGGGGGGGGGCATGTTATACCTGGCACTGGGGGGGCATGTATACCTGGCACTGGGGGCATATCTGGCACAGGGGGGCATATATACCTGGCACTGGGGGCATATCTGGCACAGGGGGGGTATATATACCTGGCACTGGGGGATATCTGGCACAGGGGGCATGTATACCTGGCACTGGGTCATATCTGGCACAGGGGGGCATATCTGGCACAGGGGGGCATATCTGGCACAGGGGGGGCATATATACCTGGCACTGGGGGATAGCTGGCACAGGGGGGCATGTATACCTGGCACTGGGGGATATCTGGCACTGGGGGCATATCTGGCACAGGGGGGCATATATACCTGGCACTGGGGGATATCTGGCACAGGGGGGCATGTATACCTGGCACTGGGGGATATCTGGCACAAGGGGGCATGTATACCTGGCACTGGGGGATATCTGGCACTGGGGGCATATCTGGCACAGGGGGGCATATATACCTGGCACTGGGGGATATCTGGCACAGGGGGGCATGTATACCTGGCACTGGGGGATATCTGGCACAAGGGGGCATGTATACCTGGCACTGGGGGATATCTGGCACTGGGGGCATATCTGGCACAGGGGGGGCATGTTATACCTGGCACTGGGGGATATCTGGCACAGGGGGGCATGTTATACCTGGTACTGGGGGATATCTGGCACTGGGGGCATATCTGGCACAGCGGGGGTATATATACCTGGCACTGGGGGATATCTGGCACAGGGGGGCATGTATACCTGGCACTGGTGGATATCTGGCACAGGGGGGCATGTTATACCTGGCACTGGGGGATATCTGGCACTGGGGGGGCATGTTATACCTGGCACTGGGAGATATCTGGCACTGGGGGCATATCTGGCACTGGGGGCATATCTGGCACAGGGGGGTATATATACCTGGCACTGGGGGGCATGTTATACCTGGCACTGGGGGATATCTGGCACTGGGGGGGCATGTTATACCTGGCACTGGGGGATACCTGGCACTGGGGGATATCTGGCACTGGGGGGGGGGGCATGTTATACCTGGCACTGGGGGATATCTGGCACTGGGGGCATATCTGGCACAGGGGGGGTATATATACCTGGCACTGGGGGATATCTGGCACAGGGGGCATGTATACCTGGCACTGGGGGCATATCTGGCACAGGGGGCCATATCTGGCACATGGGGGGCATATATACCTGGCACTGGGGGATAGCTGGCACAGGGGGGCATGTATACCTGGCACTGGGGGATATCTGGCACTGGGGGCATATCTGGCACAGGGGGGCATATATACCTGGCACTGGGGGATATCTGGCACAGGGGGGCATGTATACCTGGCACTGGGGGATATCTGGCACAAGGGGGCATGTATACCTGGCACTGGGGGATATCTGGCACAGGGGGGCATGTTATACCTGGCACTGGGGGATATCTGGCACTGGGGGGGGCATGTTATACCTGGCACTCGGGGATATCTGGCACTGGGGGGGCATGTTATACCTGGCACTGGGGGATATCTGGCACTGGGGGCATATCTGGCACAGGGGGGGTATATATACCTGGCACTGGGGGATATCTGGCACAGGGGGGCATGTATACCTGGCACTGGGGGCATATCTGGTGCAGGGGGGCATATCTGGCACAGGGGGGCATATCTGGCACAGGGGGGGGCATATATACCTGGCACTGGGGGATATCTGGCAGAGGGGGCATGTATACCTGGCACTGGGGGCATATCTGGCACTGGGGGCATATCTGGCACAGGGGGGCATATATACCTGGCACTGGGGGATATCTGGCACAGGGGGGCATGTATACCTGGCACTGGGGGATATCTGGCACTGGGGGGGCATGTATACCTGGCACTGGGGGATATCTGGCACAGGGGGGCATGTTATACCTGGTACTGGGGGATATCTGGCACTGGGGGCATATCTGGCACAGGGGGGGGTATATATACCTGGCACTGGGGGATATCTGGCACAGGGGGGCATGTATACCTGGCACTGGTGGATATCTGGCACAGGGGGGCATGTTATACCTGGCACTGGGGGATATCTGGCACTGGGGGGGCATGTTATACCTGGCACTGGGGGATATCTGGCACTGGGGGCATATCTGGCACAAGGGGGGTATATATACCTGGCACTGGGGGCATATCTGGCACTGGGGGGCATGTTATACCTGGCACTGGGGGATATCTGGCACTGGGGGGGCATGTTATACCTGGCACTGGGGGATACCTGGCACTGGGGGATATCTGGCACTGGGGGGGGGGCATGTTATACCTGGCACTGGGGGATATCTGGCACTGGGGGCATATCTGGCACAGGGGGGGTATATATACCTGGCACTGGGGGATATCTGGCACAGGGAGGCATGTATACCTGGCACTGGGGGCATATCTGGCACAGGGGGGCATATCTGGCACAGGGGGGGGGGTATATATACCTGGCACTGGGGGATATCTGGCACAGGGGGGCATGTATACCTGGCACTGGGGGATATCTGGCACTGGGGGCATATCTGGCACAGGGGGGGCATATATACCTGGCACTGGGGGATATCTGGCACAGGGGGGCATGTATACCTGGCACTGGGGGATATCTGGCACAGGGGGGCATGTATACCTGGCACTGGGGGATATCTGGCACATGGGGGCATGTTATACCTGGCACTGGGGGATATCTGGCACTGGGGGGGGGGCATGTTATACCTGGCACTGGGGGATATCTGGCACTGGGGGCATATCTGGCACAGGGGGGTATATATACCTGGCACTGGGGGCATATCTGGCACAGGGGGGCATATATACCTGGCACTGAGGGATATCTGGCACAGGGGGGCATGTTATACCTGGCCCTGGGGGATATCTGGCACTGGGGGGGCATGTTATACCTGGCACTGGGGGATATCTGGCACTGGGGGCATATCTGGCACGGGGGGGTATATATACCTGGCACTGGGGGATATCTGGCACAGGGGGGCATGTATACCTGGCACTGGGGGCATATCTGGCACAGGGGGGCATATCTGGCACAGGGGGGCATATCTGGCACAGGGGGGGCATATATACCTGGCACTGGGGGATATCTGGCAGAGGGGGGCATGTATACCTGGCACTGGGGGATATCTGGCACTGGGGGCATATCTGGCACAGGGGGGCATATATACCTGGCACTAGGGGATATCTGGTACAGGGGGGCATGTATACCTGGCACTGGGGGATATCTGGCACTGGGGGGGCATGTATACCTGGCACTGGGGGATATCTGGCGCAGGGGGGCATGTATACCTGGCACTGGGGGATATCTGGCACTGGGGGCATATCTGACACTGTAGGGGCATTTCTGTATCTGGCACGGGGGGCAATGTATATCTGACACAGTGGGGTCATTTGTGTATCTGGCACTGTGGGGCAATGTGTATCTGGCACTCTGGGGACATTTGTGTATCTGGCACTGTGGGGCAATATGTATCTGACACTGTGGGGCAATGTGTATCTGACACTGTGAGGCAATGTATATCTGGCACTGTGGGGCAATGTGTATCTGGCACTCTGGGGGCATTTCTGTATCTGTCACTGTGGGGCAATGTGTATCTGGCACGGTGGGGCAATGTGTATCTGGCACTCTGGGGACATTTGTGTATCTGGCACTGTGGGGCAATGTGTATCTGACACTGTGGGGCAATGTGTATCTGGCACGGTGAGGCAATGTGCATCTGGCACTCTGGGGGCATTTCTGTATCTGTCACTGTGGGGCAATGTGTATCTGGCACGGTGGGGCAATGTGTATCTGACACTCTGGAGACATTTGTGTATCTGGCACTCTGGGGACATTTGTATATCTGGCACTGTGGGGCAATGTGTATCTGGCACTGAGGGGTTATGTGTATCTGGCACTGTGGGGCAATGTATATCTGGCACTGTGGGGCAACGTGTATCTGACACTATTGGGGTCATACGTGTATCTGCCCCTCCCCCATATGTGTATCACGCCCCCATTTTCATTGGCCATGCCCCATGTGGCATTTGGCCACACCCACTTTTTTTGCACACAGTACCCGTAAGACATTTTTTCTACTTGCACCACTGGATGGAGGCCAATTGTTAGCCCATCACCAACCATTCAAAGATTAGATGGGGCCAACTGCTAGCCCATTGGCAACAACTGAAATATTAGATGGGGGCCAACTGCTAACCCATCGCCAACAACTCAAAGATTAGATGGGGCCCGTTGCCAATAACTGAATGCCCAATTAGGTATTAAACTGGCAGCAAATAGCCAATAACTGAATGCTTAGATGGAGCACAACTGGCAATGTATTGCCAATAACTGAATGCCTAGATGCAGGCCAACTGCCAGCCTATCGCAAAATAAGTTAATGTCAAGATGGGGGACAACTGGTAGCCCATCATTAATAACTGAATGCCTAGATGGCAAAACTGCCAGCCTATCGCCAATGACTGAATGTCTAGATGGAGGCCAGCTGCTAGTCAATTGCAAATAACTAAATGCCTAGATCAGAGGTTCTCAAACTCGGTCCTCGGGGGCCCACACAGTGCATGTTTTGCAGGTCTCCTCACAGAATCGCAAGTGAAATAATTAGCTCTACCTGTGGACCTTTTAAAATGTGTCAGTGAGTAATTAATACACCAGTGCACCTGCTGGGTTACCTGCAAAACATGCACTGTGTGGGCTCCCGAGGACCGAGTTTGAGAACCTCTGGCCTAGATGGAGGCCAACTGCTGGCCCATCACCAGTAACTTTATGCCAAGATGTGAGCCAACTGGTTGCCCATCATTAATAACTGAATGCTTAGATGGAGGCCAACTGCTAACCCATCATTAATAACTGAATGTCTAGATGGAGGTCAACTGCTAGTCCATCACAAATAACTGAATGCTTAGATGGAGGCCATTGTCAGCCTATCACCAATAACTGAATGCCCAGATGGAGTACAACTCCTAGTCCATTGCAAATAACTGAATGCCTAGATGGAGGCCAACTGCTAGCCCATCACCAATAACTGAATGCGTAGATGGAGGCCAATGTACTAGCCCATTGCAAGTAACTAAGAGCCAATTACCAGCCCATCACCAACAACTCAAGGCTTAGATTGGGGCCAACGGCCAGCCCATAGCCAACAATCCAAGGCTTAGATGCAGGACAACTGCCAGCCCTTAGTCAACAACGCAAGGTATCCAAAATTACCTGCCAATTACATACAAAATGGGTATAATCAGCCTAAACCCATGTATTGGCAAGGAAAGCACCTCAAGACCTACAAGACAGCAACTGTTACCATTCTTTCCCAATAAAACTAAAGCCAACAATCACAACAAGCTAACTTCCAAGAGGCAAGAGACCTCTTAACCAGTACCAGGAACTCACTATAATAAACCAGCAACTGAACCCAAAACTCTACACCTTAACTGTTACAGGACTACACAAATCAGTACATGTTTAACCTTTGCTTCTAAATGCATTCTGACGTATCCTAGACAGTCATATGAAATGACTTCTGACTTTTTCTTGGTAATTTTACTTATATTCAACAGTTGTTTATGACGTGCTTTACAGTATTATCATTGTTCACTGGATACAGTTTGGTGCCTTCAGCAAACCATAGAAATGTATGATTCAGTCCTTCCACAATGGGTCAGATGTTGTGTTTCAATTTCAAATAGAGTTGAGTGAAACTTTGAAAACTGACCTGCAAAACATTAATTTACTTCTGCACTTGGCTACAGAATTTCACATTTCAAAATTGACATTAAGACCAAACAGATGACCAAACATCGATCCAGTTAAAAAATTTTTTCTTTCTGTAAATATGCCCCTAAATCCCACTTTTACTAACAGATGATTTTTGCCATATTTTTTTTAAAGGATGTCAACTCAAAACTCATCTGTTAGTAAATGTGTGATTTAGACTTTGAAACACAAATTCTATAAAAAATCGGCATAACATCAACAAAAAATCAATCAATCAATCATCTTTGACCCAAATCGACTTTTAGTAAATATACATATAATAGGGGCCTAACTTAGATGTAGACAGAGCTGCTATCGCTCCTGCTTACATGGAAGCACTTATACGCCTCCTGCTGCACTAGGCCACAGCATCGGATAATCTAAGACACCATCGGTCAACTGCGTGACCGATGGGGTAGTGCAAGCTGGCTGCTGCAGATCCTACCAAGAGGTCAGGAAATCTCCATCCTCTAAAAGAGATCCTGGCCTCATCCTTCCCCTGCAAAGGCGGCAACACACCTCGGTTTTGAGAAATGGAGGTTGTCACCCCCCCTTCCCAACTCATACAGCATCAGACTGTCAATCACTGACAGTCTGATGCTGCACTGTGACCGCCAGTCAAAGTGTACGGTGATTACATCATGTAACAGAAACAAGTTAAGGTTTGGTGCACTGCCTTTGGTAACGGCAGGACAGATGTTCAAGATGAGTGTGTGTGTGTGTGTGTGTGTGTGTGTATGTGTGTGTGTCTGTGTGCAGTGTGGGACTGGGACATGAAGGGCCCAGCGCGGAATGCAGTTGTTGGTGCCAATTCTTAAGGGTGTGGCCAGGATCCAGTGGGGGCGTGGTCAGCCATCACAAAGGTTTAGCTAACCATTACATGGTAAATATATAATAAACCATAGTCCTGTGAAGTATAATGTAACATATGTGAAATGCATAATTCAAGTGCAGTAGGATAGAGTCTGTAGCCTGATCACTAGAGGAGGAGGGCCCAGAGGCAGTAGGGCCAACCCGGGTTTCCCCTGTTCCCCTGTCGGCCAGTCTGACCCTGTCTGTGTGTGTGTATATATATATATATATTATATATGTGCAAAAAAGGATAGTACAGCGCCACTTGTGAGGTTAAAATCTCAGTAAAACTATATAAATGAATTAAAAAATTCTTGTTGTAAAAGATATAAGCCCACGTAAAAATATATAAAAATAAATAAAATGACTTCCCCTCTGCGCTAATAGAGATCTCAATATGATGTTTGGGCTGTCTCTCTCACTGGGTTTCCTGTTAGCAAGAACCAAAATCACACACCTTACACCAATAGTGAGTTGGTGCCCCTCAATTTCAGTGAAATTAAACCACTATAATAATTGGTCAATTGTGGCTCACTAATAACAAATCTTTTGAAAAACACTTGTTCCAATGCATATACTAGTGTTCACGCTAGGCTGTTTTAGCAGGGTGCCGCGCCCTGTCCAATTTTTTAAGGGCAAAATCTGCCCTTCCCTTTCTGCGATGCCCTGCCAAAACAGCCGTCCGCTTCCTGCCCTCCAGCGTGTAAGGATGCCGTATACATGCGCACGGCATCCATTCACACTAGGGGAGAGAGCTTGGGGAAAGCCCAGCACCTCCGTAGGTACTGGGCACGCCCCCAACAGTGACGCCGCCGGCCACCCACGCCCCCTGTAGTAACATCTGTGGGCCGTACCGCCCACTTAAATGATGTTGCATGGCCACACCCCCTATTTTGCATGACCACGCCCCCGCAGTCCGGTGCCCTGCCCTCTACAATTTCTAGAAGGAACACTATATACTGTACATTTATTTAAAACATTTGCGTATTTAAAAACAATACAGTGTCCGTATTATACAAAATTCCTTTCTCATACGTCCTAGAGCAGAGGTTCTCAAACTCTGTCCTCGGGGGCACACACAGTGCATGTTTTGCAGGTCTCCTCACAGAATCGCAAGTGAAATAATTAGCTCCACCTGTGGACCTTTTAAAATGTGTCAGTGAGTAATTAATACACCTGTGCACCTGTTGGGTTACCTGCAAAACATGCACTGTGTGGGCTCCCGAGGACCGAGTTTGAGAACCTCTGTCCTAGAGGATGCTGGGGACGACATCAAGACCATCGGGTATAGACGGGATCCGCAGGAGACATGGGCACTCTAAAGACTTTTCATTGGGTGTGAACTGGCTCCTCCCTCTATGCCCCTCTTCCAGACCTCAGTTTTAGAAATATGCCCAGGCAGACTGGATGCATTCTGAGGAGCTCTACTGAGTTTCTATGAAAAGACTTATGTTAGGTTTTTTATTTTCAGGGAGATCTGCTGGCATCAGACTCCCTGCTTCGTGGGACTGAGGGGGCAGAAGCAGAACCAACTTCCTAAAGAGTTTCATGGCTCTGCTTCTAGCTGACAGGATACCATTAGCTCCTGAAGGGTACTGAACGCTAGCCGTGTCTAGATGCTCACTCCCACAGCACGCCGTCACCCCCCTCACAGAGCCAGAAGTCAGAAGACAGGTGAGTATAAGAAGAATGATCTTCTATCAAGTAAGTGATGGCTGAGGTGCGGCGCGGCTGGCGGGAGCGCAGCGCGCCATTGCTGCCCACACACACAGGCACTGCAGGGTGCAGGGCGCAGGGGCGCCATGGGCAGTAAGAAAAATACCTCAAACTGGCTAAAAGGGGGCATAAGTTGCCGCTGGCACAGCCCTACCCCCGCCAGTATAAAATTACAGTGATTTTATGAGGGTAAGGACGCGCCATTGCGGGGGCAGAGCTTCTTCCTCAGGCAGCCAGCACACTACTCAGCGCCATTTTCTCTCTCTCCTCAGGCTGCAGAGAACACGCTGTTCCTCTCCTCCACTTCTGACAAGTACAGGGTGCTATTAAGGGGGGGGCACAAAGCGATTGTGGTGCATTTGATAGGTTATATTACTATTTAAAAGCGCTGTTGGGCTGTGTACATACTGTGTTCATAGGAAATACTGGCGCTGGGATTGTGAACTGGCTACTCCTATCCTGTGTCCCTCTGACAGATTTTACTGTGGGTCTATCCCCAAAATAAGTCCCAGTGTGTCTGTGAGTGTGCTGTACACGTGTGAGGCATGTCTGAGGCAGGGAGTTCCTCCCCGGGGGAAGCCATTTTAGAGACACAGAGTTGTAATGTGGTGGCGCTACCGGCACACCAAGAGCCTGCATGGGTGAAAGAGATACGTGACAGTATGCATCTGATTAACCGTAGATTAGATAAGTCTGAATCTAAGGCTGCATGCTGGAGAAAATCTGTGGAAGATGTGATTTTTCAGGATGCTGTTATTCCTTATGCGGGCGGCCCCTCTGCGTCACATAAGAGACCATTTGCAAATGTTGTAAACACTGATACCGACACGGATTCTGATTCTTGTGTCGACGATACTTAATCCTGAGAGATAGATCATAAATTGGCAAAAAGTATACAATATATGATTGTGGCTATTAGGGACGTGTTGGAGGTTACAGAAACCACTCCTGTACCTCAGGAGAAGGCGTATGTATGTAAGGAATAAAAGTCCAAAGTCACGTTCCCTCCTTCACACGAACTAAATGCTCTGTTTGAAGGGATGTGGGTGAATCCTGATAAAAGATTTCGTATTCCCAAAAGGATTCACATAGCTTACCCTTTCCCGGCTGAGGACAGGAAAAAATGGGAGTCACCCCCTGTGTTAGACAGTGCACTTTCCAGGTTGACAAAGAAGGTAATTTTCCCTGCTCCTGACACGGCTTCTCTTAAAGAGCCGGCAGACCGCAAAATGGAAACGACATTGAAATCCATTTATGTTACCAATGGTACACTGCTCAGGCCCACTATTGCCTGCGCATGGGTGAGTCACGCTATTGAAAAATTATCAGAAAGCGTGTCATCAGAAATTGACACGATTGATAAAGATGAGATACTCCTTAAGTTAGGGAATATCAAGGACGCTGCCACCTACATGCTTGAAGCAATGAAGGATATTGGACTCTTGAGTTCACAAGCCGCTACCATGGCAGTATCGGCTAGGCGGGCGTTGTGGATTCGCCAGTTGAACGCGGATGCAGATTCCAAAAGAAACATGGAGGCTCTCCCATAAAAAGGTGAGGCCTTATTTGGCGATGGGCTGGATGCGTTAGTCTCGGCGGCTACCGCAGGTAAGTCGACATTTTTCCCCTCTGCGCCTGCACTGGCAAAAAAGACCTATCACCCGCAAATGCAGTCCTTTCGGCCCAATAAATACAAAAAGACGAGAGGTTCCCCCTTCTTTGCAGGTAGGGGAAGGGGAAAGAAGCCCACAGTGGCTCCAGGAGCAGAAGTCTACCCCTACTTCTGCCAAATCTCCAAGAGCAGAAGTCTACCCCTACTTCTGCCAAATCCCCAGCATGACGCTGGGGCTCCCTTGCGGGAGGCCGCTCGGGTGGGGGCACGTCTCAAACTCTTCAGCCAGAATTGGATTCTGTCTGGCCTGGATCCCTGGGTGTTGCAAAGAGTATCCCAGGGATACAAACTGGAGTTTCAAGACGTTCCTCCATGCCGATTTTTCAAATCGACCTTGCCAGTTTCTTCGCCAGAAAGAGAAGCAGTAACAGCGGCAATCCAAAAATTATGTCAAGACCAGGTCATAGTCCTGGTACCATTGTCACAACAAGGGAGGGGTTTTTATTCAAGCCTCTTTGTTGTTCCGAAGCCGGATGGCTCAGTCTAACCGATCCTAAATCTAAAGGATCTGAATTGTTACCTAAAAAGGTTCAAGTTCAACATGGAATCACTACGGGCAGTAATTGCCAGTCTGGAGGAGGGGGACTACTTGGTGTCAGTGGACATAAAGGATGCTTACCTGCATGTTCCTATTTATCCTCCTCACCAGGCTTATCTGAGATTCGCGGTTCAGGATTGCCATTACCAATTCCAGACGTTACCTTTCGGTCTCTCCACGGCGCCGAGGGTATTCACCAAGGTGATGGCGGAGAGGATGGTCCTCCTTCATCAGAAAGGAGTCAATATAATTCTTTATCTGGATGACCTCCTGATAAAGGCGAGATCCAGGGAGCAGTTGTTACAAAACATATCCCTCTCCCTGTCAATACTCCAACAACACGGGTGGATGATAAATTTCCCAAAGTCACAGTTGGAACTGACGACAAGGTTGTTTTTCCTCGGGATGATTCTGGACAAAGAAGTTCAGAGAGTATTTATTCCGCTGGAAAAGGCTTTGGAAATCCAGAAAATGGTAAAACAGATTTTGAAACCATCAAGTGTGTTTATCCATCAGTGCATTCGGTTGTTGGGGAAGATGGTGGCGGCCTACGAGGCCATACAGTTTGGCAGGTTCCATGCCAGAGTATTCCAGTGGGACCTGTTAGACAAGTGGTCGGGGTCACACCTACACGTGCACAGAAAGATAATCCTGTCGTCAAAAACCAGGATTTCGCTCCTGTGGTGGTTGCACAGCTCTCACCTGCTAGAGGGATGCAGGTTCGGGATTCAGGACTGGGTCCTGGTAACCACGGATGCAAGTCTCCGAGGCTGGGGAGCAGTCTTTCAGGGAGAAAACTTCCAGGGACGTTGGTCACATCAGGAAGCCTGCCTTCACATAAACGTTCTGGAGCTAAGAGCCATTTACAACGGCCTTCAACAAGCGGTACATCTTCTTCAAGACCGTCCCGTGCAGATCCAGGCGGACAATGTAACAGCAGTCGCATACATAAACAGGCAGGGTGGAACGAAAAGCAGAGAGGCAATGGCAGAGGCGACAAAAATCCTCCGCTGGGCAGAAAAACATCTACAAGCTCTGTCGGCAATATTCATTCTGGGAGTAGACAACTGGGAAGCAGACTTCCTCAGCAGACACGATCTCCATCCAGGAGAGTGGGCCCTCCACCAAGAAGTCTTCGCAGAGGTGACATGTCTTTGGGGAGTTCCTCAAATAGACATGATGGCGTCTCGTCTCAACAAGAAGCTTCAGAGATACTGTTCCAGGTCGAGAGACCCTCAAGCAGTAGCAGTGGATGCACTGGTGACCCAGTGGGTTTTTCCGTCAGTGTATGTCTTCCCTCCACTTCTGCTGATCCCAAAAGTACTCAGGATCATAAGGAAAACAAGGGTTCGAGCAATCTTCATTGCCCCAGACTGGCCAAGGAGGGCTTGGTACCCAGATCTTCAGCAGTTGCTCATAGAAGATCATCGGCCTCTTCCTCCTCGAGAGGACCTGCTGCAGCAGGGGCCGTGCATGTACCAAGACTTACCGCGGCTATGTTTGACGGCATGGCTGTTAAGCGCCGTATCCTAGCCAGGAAGGGTATTCCCGAAGAGGTCATCCACACCCTTATTCAGGCCAGAAAGAGAGTAACGTTGAAACATTACCACCGTATTTGGAGAAAATATGTGTCTTGGAAAGAAAGCTCCTATGGAAGATTTTCACTTAGGACGTTTTCTCCATTTTTTGCAGGATGGTGTGGAGGTGGGCCTCCGATTGGGGTCAATCAAGGTCCAGATTTCGGCCTTGTCAGGGTTCTTCCAAAAACAAGTGGCCTCTCTTCCAGAGGTTTAGACCTTCGTGAAAGGGGTTCTGCACATCCAGCCTTGATTCGTGCCTCCAGTGGCACCATGGGACCTTAACGTGGTATTGCAGTTCCTTTAATCGGATTGGTTTGAGCCTCTACAAAAGATAGAGTTGAAGTTTCTCACTTGGAAAGTAGTGATGCTTTTGGCTTTGGCATCCGCAAGGCGGGTGTCTGAATTGGGGGCCTTTTCTCACAAGAGCCCTTACCTGATCTTCCATGAAGATAGGGCAGAGTTGAGGACTCGTCAACATTTTCTTCCGAAGGTGGTTTCATCTTTCCACATAAACCAACCTATTGTAGTGCCAGTAGTTACTGACACATTCACTGATTCAAAATCTCTAGATGTGGTTAGAGCTTTGAAAATCTATGTGGCTAGAACGGCTTGTATACGGAAAACAGAGGCTCTGTTTGTCCTGTATACTCACAACAAGATTGGCTGTCCTGCTTCCAAGCAGACTATTGCACGTTGGATTAGAAATACGATTCAGCAAGCTCATACTATGGCTGGTCGGTAAAGGCTCACTCCACTAGGAAGGTGGGCTCATCCTGGGCGGCTGCCCGGGGGGTCTCGGCATTACAACTTTGCTGAGCAGCTACTTGGTCAGGGTCAAACACATTTGCTAAGTTCTACAAGTTTGACACCTTGGCCGATGAGGCCCGAAAGTTTGGTCAATCGGTGCTGCAGGGTCATCCGCACTCTCCCGCCCGTACTGGAGCTTTGGTATAGACCCCATGGTATTGATGTCGCCCCCAGCATCCTCTAGGACGTATGAGAAAATAGGATTTTGATAACCTACCGGTAAATCCTTTTCTCCTAGTCCGTAGAGGATGCTGAGCGCCCGTCCCAGTGCGTATTTTACCTGCAGTTTAGTTATTAGAGTTACACAAGTTGTGATCTCTTAGTTTTAAGCATGTTGATGCAATTGGTTCATGCCTGTTGGTGTGTGTTTTGTTGAATGCCATGTGTGCGGCATGGTTGAGGGTGTGAGTTGGTAAATATCTCACCACTAGTTAAGTAATTCTTTTCCTCGAAATGTCAGTCTCCCTGGGCACAGTTCCTACAACTGAGGTCTGGAGGAGGGGCATAGAGGGAGGAGCCAGTTCGCAGCCAATGAAAAGTCTTTAGAGTGCCCATGTCTCCTGCGGATCCCGTCTATACCCCATGGTCTTGATGTCATCCCCAGCATCCTCTACGGACTAGGAGAAAAGGATTTACCGGTAGGTTATCAAAATCCTATTTTTCTCCTCCTTCTTTTAGTCGAAGATTGGATATCACAGTAATAGCAATAAACCAACGCGTTTCATCTCATATAGAGACTTCATCGGGGGTATAGCTACAATGTAGAATACATTTCTTAGAACAAGAGTTTACATACATCTCTATAAAACATTATTATAATTGGAACAGAAACATATAGTCATAAAAGACATTAAAAGTAAAAATAACAGTTTTAGAGATTTTTCTGACATACCATCCTATGTCAGAATAATCTCTAAAATTGTTATTTTACTTTTAATGTCTTTTATGACTATATGTTTCTGTTCCAATTATAATAATGTCAATGTTTTATTGAGATGTAGTCTCTATATGAGACGAAATGTGTTGGGTTATTGCTATTACTGTGATCTTCGATCTTCGACTAAAAGAAGGAGGAGAAAAGGAATTTTGTATACAACGGACACTGCATTGTATTTAAATATGCAAATGTTTTAAATAAATGTATATGCATTGGAACAAGTGTTTTTTAAAAGATGTGTTATAACTGAGCCACAGCTGACCAATTACTATAGTGGTTTAATTTAATTTCACAGAAATTGAGGGCCGTCAACTCACTACTGGTGTAATATACAGTATATATATAAATATATATATATCCCCGAGGAAGTCTTAAGGAGAGGACATAGCTCCATCTGGACGAAATGCGTTGGTTACTATTTGGCATGCTGATGTTCAGATAAGCAGTTTTACCTTTCTCTAATGTACGGGCATTAATTTCAATAATGGTGCTCAACTTCTGTTAATAGTTTTACACTATATATGTATGTTTATTTTTATGTTTTTATGTGCTCTGGATCTTATTATAACCTATGAACAGAATCCGTGACCTTATGAGGATCTTCTTAAAGACATGAGATAAGCATAATAACTTTTGACACATGGTACGGGTTCACTTATAGCCTTAAGGTCCATACACATGGAGCGATATAGCTGAGAGATTTTGACTATATAGTCAAAATCGCTCAGAAAATTAGTGCATATCTCTCCATGTGTACACAGCCAGCGATAGCGATGCGCGTCCCCGCCAGGTCACTATCGCTGCTAAAAATAGACTGTGAAGGCAAGTCAATTTTGTCTAGGTCGCTGGAAAAGAAAAAGCATCCCCTTGCTTAAATGAGATAGCCAAAATCGCCCATAGCCAAAATCGCTGGTAAAGTTAGTCAAAATCGCTGTAAAAGTTAGAAAAGTTAGTCAAAATCTCCTACTGCCAGTTCAAGGGAAAACGCTCAGTCAAAATCTCTCATAGTTAAAATCTCTCCGTGTGTATGCACCTTTAATCATGCACATGGTGTGGAATACCACGTTGTTGCACTAGGAGGCGCTCTTGTTTTTTTGTATATTTTTCATATATATATATATATAGATACAAAAAAATGTCTTCCACCCCGCGCTCAACCCACCAGCAGCAATATGGAGAAAGTCCCTGTTAGTGAACTTTCAAAGAATAACAAACAAAACAATAACCAATTGCGCTTGGTATAACTTTAAAACACTCAGATTTTAGTATTTCCAGTAGCTGTTCTTCCACGGTGTGGATTCTTATAACTGGTATCACCTGCAAGTATACCCTCACACCAGAGAACACACCCGAACAAAAAGACGACCAGAATGGCCTAAATTAGATATACCAATTTCTTTTTATTAAAAAAACCCCCATATAGAATTCCATAAATTCATATGAACATTTTTTTTTTTTACAAATAAAAGGTTCCATACATTCATATAAACATTCTTAAAAGAAATACATCCAGATACAGTCAATAGGTTTTCTGTTCAAGCCTTTAAAGAACACCCTCAACCTTATAGGTGTATATTCTGTAGGGTGTACTGATGAACTAGATAAGAGACCGTAACTGATTCGACCCAACGCGTTTCATCAGAACGACTTCATCAGGGGTTTCTGTATGGTATCACAAAAAAAGGAACAAAGGCCTTCATGGATATAAAACATCCATAGTCCATATATATAGGACCAACTTTTAATAGAGATGGATAATTCACTCAGAATGGTTGTAGGTGTTAGGGTCTCCTGCTCTGTGCTGCCACGTCGTCATGGCAACCGGGAGACAAGTGCTAGCGGAGTAACCTGAGCGTAGCTGATACTCCGGTTCGGGTCTTTTGCTGTGCAGTGGTTACAGGCTCTGTGCACGGCAGGGGATCCGGTGCTGGTTTTTGTGCTCACAGTCTGTGAGGTCTGAGTGGGGCGTGGACAGCACCTGCTATATAAACCCTCTTCTCAGGTTAGGCAGATGCTGCTGAATCTTTGTTGGTTAGTCAGTTCCTGAAAGCTAGCTAGTACTGTGTAAACTTTGTATTTGTTTGTTGCTTACTGCAAATAGGCCTTGGGATTTGGTATTACACTCTGCCAATCCAGACCTAGCAGTAAGACTGGAGTCAGTCGTTTAACCTGCTGGGGTTCTTTTGCTACTCTGTGAACCTAGCAAGTTTGCGGCTGTATTCTCAGACTTGCCTGCCAAAATCCTTTCTCACTGTGCAAGGTGTTCAGGTGTCAGTTTAGTGGCAGTAAGCTGAACCAGTGCACTGCAAGTGAGGACTAGGATTGTGGAGACTCTCCTTGTGTCTATTATTCCATCTCTGACCAAGGAGTTTACTGCCACACCCGTTGGTAACCCTTTAGGGTTTTGCTGTTGCCCTTAGCAACAGCATTTCGGGTTCTCTACGTATTAAATCACTACATCTTGCTTCTTTCCATCTGAGCATTCCTAATATTAGGGAGACACCCAGTTTCTTAGCCTTTGGGCTTCTCTGTTCACTTTGTGTTTATTTTGTTACCCTATCACCTTCTGTGTATGTAATGTCATATTCCCCAGTCTGTCTGTGAGTTCATTTGTTTTGCATCCCTCACCGTTCAGACACCAGTACATTCCTGCTGGCACTGGTGTGCATAACAGTAGGATGGTAAAACCAAGCATAAACGCATACGCCTTTTGGATTTGGCTGTTACTTGTGTCTCTTTCCTGGTGGCTGCAGGTTCAAATTTAACAGACCCTGCATACAAACTGAAAAGAGTCTGCAATCAGGTTCATTAACTAGCTGAATACCCTTAAAGGCGTATACGTTTATGCTTGGTTTTACCATCCTACAACCATTCTGGGTGAATTATCCATCTCTATTAATAGTTGGTCCTATATATATGGACTATGGATGTTTTATATCCATGAAGGCCTTTGTTCCTTTTTTTGTGATACCATACAGAAACCCCTGATGAAGTCATTCTGACGAAACGCGTTGGGTAAAATCAGTTACGGTCTCTTATCTAGTTCATCAGTACACCCTACAGAATATACACCTATAAGGGTGAGGGTGTTCTTTAAAGGCTTGAACAGAAAACCTATTGACTTTATCTGGATGTATTTCTTTTAAGAATGTTTATATGAATGTATGGAACCTTTTATTTGTAAAAAAAAAAAAATGTTCATTTGAATTTATGGAATTCTATATGTTTTTTTTTTAATAAAAACAAATTGGTATCATATCTAATTTAGGCCATTCTGGCCGTCTTTTTGTTCGGGTGTGTTCTCTGGTGTGAGGGTATACTTGCAGGTGATACCAGTTATAAGAATCCACACCGTGGAAGAACAGCTACTGGAAATACTAAAATCTGAGTGTTTTAAAGTTATACCAAGCGCAATTGGTTATTGTTTTGTGTAATAGATATATATATATACGGCTCAAAAAAATAAAGGGAACACTTAAACAACACAATGTAACTCCAAGTCAATCACACTTCTGTGAAATCAAACTGTCCACTTAGGAAGCAACACTGATTGACAATCAATTTCACATGCTATTGTGCAAATGGAATAGACAACAGGTGGAAATTGTAGGCAATTAGCAAGACACCCCCAATAAAGCAGTTGTTCTGCAGGTGGTGACCACAGACCACTTCTCAGCTCCTATGCTTTCTGGCTGATATTTTGGTCACTTTTGAAAGCTGGCGGTGCTTTCACTCTAGTGGTAGCATGAGACGGAGTCTACAACCCACACATGTGGCTCAGGTAGGGCAGCTCATCCAGGATGGCACATCAATGCGAGCTGTGTGTGTCTGTCAGCGTAGTGTCCAGAGCATGGAGGCGCTACCAGGAGACAGGCCAGTACATCAGGAGATGTGGTGGAGGCCGTAGGAGGGCAACAACCCAGCAGCAGGACCGCTACCTCCGCCTTTGTGCAAGGAGGAACAGGAGGAGCACTGCCAGAGCCCTGCAAAATGACCTCCAGCAAGCCACAAATGTGCATGTGTCTACTCAAACGATCAGAAACAGACTCCATGAGGGTGGTATGAGGACCCGACGTCCACAGGTGGGGGTTGTGCTTACAGCCCAACACCGTGCAGGACGTTTGGCATTTGCCAGAGAACACCAAGATTGGCAAATTCGCCACTGGCGCCCTGTGCTCTTCACAGATGAAAGCAGGTTCTCACTGAGCACATGTGACAGACGTGACAGAGTCTGGAGATGCCAAGGAGAACGTTCTGCTGCCTGCAACATCATGCAGCATGACCGGTTTGGCAGTGGGTCAGTAATGGTGTGGGGTGGCATTTCTTTGGGGGGCCGCACAGCCCTCCATGTGCTCACCAGAGGTAGCCTGACTGCCATTAGGTACCGAGATGAGATCCTCAGACCCCTTGTGAGACCATATGCTGGTGCGGTTGGCCCTGGGTTCCTCCTAATGTAAGACAATGCTAGACCTCATGTGGCTGAAGTGTGTCAGCAGTTCCTGCAAGACGAAGGCATTGATGCTATGGACTGGCGCTATGGACTGGCCCGCCCGCTCCCCAGACATGAATCCAGTTGAGCACATCTGGGACATCATGTCTCGCTACATCCACCAACGCCACGTTGCACCACAGACTGTCCAGGAGTTGGCGGATGCTTTAGTCCAGGTCTGGGAGGAGATCCCTCAGGAGACCATCCACCACCTCATTAGGAGCATGCCCAGGCGTTGTAAGGAGGTCATACAGACACGTGGAGGCCACACACCAGGGGCGGAAGTCCGGGAGGCAGCGGAGTCGGCTGCCGCCGGGCTCCTGACCTGCAGAGGGCGCCTCGCAGTGGCGCCACTGACTTTACACAGAATGACATGCGGACGAGCGTCCGCATGTCAATCTGCGGTCTCCCTCCCTGCTGTGTTGGAGGGACACGGAGCGCATAGAGCGTCTCTCCTGTGTCCCTCCCTGGCTCTCTCCCCCGGCCGGTCTAATACAGGAAGTGCCGTTCGTGAGCTCTGATTGGCTCACGAACCGGCACTTCTTGTATTAGACCGGCCGGGGGAGAGAGCCAGGGAGGGACACAGGAGAGACGCTCTATGCGCTCCGTGTCCCTCCAACACAAGGGGGGGGAGCAGGCACTGGGGGCATATACCTGGCACTGGGGGGCATATACCTGGCACTGGGGGGGGGAGACCTGGCACTGGGGGGCATATACATGGCACTGTGGGGGAAGACCTGGCACTGGGGGGCATATACCTGGCACTGGGGGGCATATACCTGGCACTGGGGGGCATATACCTGGCACTGGGGGGGAAGACCTGGCACTGGGGGGCATATACCTGGCACTGGGGGGCATATACCTGGCACTGTGGGGGAAGACCTGGCACTGGGGGGCATATACCTGGCACTGGGGGGCATATACCTGGCACTGGGGGGGAAGACCTGGCACTGGGGGCATATACCTGGCACTGGGGGGCATGTACCTGGCACTGGGGGGGAAGACCTGGCACTGGGGGGCATATACCTGGCACTGGGGGGCATATACCTGGCACTGTGGAGGAAGACCTGGCACTGGGGGGCATATACCTGGCACTGTGGAGGAAGACCTGGCACTGGGGGGCATATACCTGGCACTGGGGGGCATATACCTGGCACTGGGGGGGGAAGACCTGGCACTGGGGCGGGGGCATATGTGGCACTGGGGAGGGGGGTATATTTGGCACTGGGGGCATATACCTGGCACTGTGGGGGAAGATCTGGTACTGGGGGCATATACCTGGCCCTGAGGGGGAATATCTGGCACTGGGGGCATATACTTGGCACTGGGCGCATATACCTGGCCCTGTGGGGGAATATCTGGCACTGGGGGCATATACCTGGCACTGTGGGGGGAAGATCTGGCAATGGGGGCATATACCTGGCCCTGTGGGGGAATATCTGGCACTAGGGGCATACACCTGGCACTGTGGGGGAAGATCTGGCACTGGGGGCATATACCTGGCCCTGTGGGGGAATATCTGGCACTGGGCGCATATACCTGGCCCTGTGGGGGAATATCTGGCACTGGGGGCATACACCTGGCACTGTGGGGGAAGATCTGGCACTGGGGGCATATACCTGGCCCTGTGGGGGAATATCTGGCACTGGGGGCATATGCCTGGCACTGTGGAGGAATATCTGGCACTGGGGGCATATAGCTGGCACTGTGGGGGAGTAGGCACTGAGGGGGCATATGTGGCACTGTGGTGGAATATTTGGCACAGGGGGGAACAGGCACTGAGGGGGCATATGTGGCACTGGGGGGGGTATATTTGGCACTGGGGGCATGTACCTGGCACTGGAGGCATATAACTGACACTGTGGGGGAATATCTGGCACTGAGGGCATATGTGGCACTGGGAGCACGGCCCTAGCAACAAGCACTACCCCCTAGCAACGAGCATGACACCCAGTGCATGAACCCCCTGGTAACGAGCATGACACCCTGAGCATGAAAACCCCTGGCACCGTGCATGGAACCGCTGGCAACGAGCATGACACCCAGTGCATGAAACCCCTGGCAACGAGCATGACACCCTGAGCATGAAAACCCCTGGCACCGTGCATGGAACCAAAAGCATGAAACCCCTGGCAACGAGCAGGTAATTTAAAAGTAATTAGAAGCCTTACTGTAGAACTTAATGTATAATGGGCATTACGGTGTGTGGCATAATGTATCACGGACATTGCGGTGTGTGTCATAATGTGTCGGGCATTACGGTGTATGGTATACTATATCGCGGGCATTGTGATATGTGGTATAATGTCTCAGGCTCATTGTATGTGCTATAATGTATCAAGGGCATTGCAGTGTGTAGCATAATGTATAACGGGCATTGTGATTCCTGTCATAATGTGTCACAGGCATTACGGTGTGTGGTATAATGTATCAGGGGCATTGCAGTGTGTAGCATAATGTATAACGGGCATTGCGATTCCTGTCATAATGTGTCGGGGGCATTACGGTGTGTGGCATAATGTGTCGGGGGCATTATGGGGTGTGCATATTGTGTCATGTGCATTATTGTGTGTGGCATAATGTCTAAGGGCCACTGCAGTATGTGGCATAATGTATACTGGGCATTACTATAAGGAGGAAAAATTACAAATAATGTAAGGGGCATGAATCAGGATTATTTTTCTTTCCCGTCTGGGCGTGCAGGTTGGAAAACTGGGGTATAACGCAGTCTTTTCCTGCAATGTCACGCCCCTTTATGGTAAGCCACGCCCATCCCAACTAAGCCACACACTCTATACTGCCAATTATGGAGGGGGGGGGGGCGAATAATTTTTTGGCTTGGGGGAGAAAAATTTCTAGTTACGTCACTGAACTGACACATTCCTGTAAGCCGCCACTACAGCGCAAATCCCGGGAGAGTACGCTGGTGCGCGCCTGCTGTGGGAGGTAGGAGAGGAGCTGCTGCTACCGTTGCCCCGCTGCTGTGGGGAAGGGGGGGACGGGATGGATGGACACACGTGCGAGGCGGTGTTTAAGAGCTGGTACCACGCTTGCCTTGGATTCCACTTCCTAATTGCGCTCTGCCTCCGGTAATTGGGGAGGAGAGAAGAGCCTTCTTTCACTACACAAGGTATCCATCTATGCTCCCTTTCTCCCTGTATAAGTGCACTGCCAGTATACTGTATGTATGTTTGTATATATAGATAGAGGTAGGGGTCTGGCACAGCCACATAATAGACTAATACATTGGGTGCCCTCACAGCAAAGTAGTTTAGCAAAATAGAGGTGGTGCGGCACTCCAATGATTTGCACACTGACACCAATTGAAGTAGAGCAACGTTTCAATGCCCGTTTAATGAATCTGCATTTTTGTCATATATACAATGACCCCCATTCTGCCTCATCCCGTCCTCCAGACCTCTGTTACTCCATCTGCCCCCCCCCCCCATTTGCCAAGTCCTTCTGCCCGCCCGCGACCATCCCTCCCCATCTTCCTCCCATAATTAATTGTCCTCCCGCAGGGAATACATATGTTTTACCGACAGACGGGATGCCGTCTGTCAGCATCCTGACAGCAGCATCCCGTCCGTCAGAATGCTGGCAGGGGGCGTGCGCAATGAAGGCCCTTGCTTGTTGCGCTCGCAACGCAGTGGTCTCGGTGGTTCCCATCCCACTCTATTGGTGTTGTGGACACCCACGAATGGGAATAAGACCTGTGAGACGGTATTCTGGTGTCGGTATCCTGACCGCTAGGAATCCCGACAGCCAGCAAAATGATTGCCTCCCCTCCCGCAGTATCGATCACATAATAGACTCACTTTCAGCTCCAGGCCCATGTGGACCCTAAACTGGCACTGGTCTGCTGGGATGTATCATTAGCACAAGGTTAAAAATGCAGCCAAACCTCCAAAAATGCAGTTTTCAGAGGTTTGGCGGCTTACTACTTATCCACCAAGCCTAGACCCCAGGGCTTGGATGCGGTGGGCAACACCATCTTTAGATGGGCTTCTATCACATTTCCCATTGGACCCCTCCCAGCACCCCCCAGTGGGGCGCATCAGCCCACGCATGCACAGATAGGACTCCGGATCATACACCGGGAAGTTCTACTGTATCATGGCAAAGAATAGCTCTCACCGCAAGAGCTGTCCTTTGGAAATTTCTTCATGCATACGCCATTATGCTTGCAAAGAATGGCAGGATATATATATAAATATATATATATATATAGCCTGCAGGATCAATATTGGTGTGGTGTGTGTGTATATATATATATATATATATATATATAATTTTATTTTTTTACCTCTATATAGGGGGGCACCTGTATTTATATTGCCTCCGGGCGTCTAGGACGAACTTACGCCACTGCCACACACACACTACTGAGCCTCATTTTAACTTGTTTTAAGGACATTACATCAAAGTTGGATCAGTCTGTAGTGTGTTTTTCCACTTTAATTTTGAGTGTGACTCCAAATCCAGACCTCCATGGGTTAATAAATTTGATTTCCATTGATAATTTTTGTGTGATTTTGTTGTCAGCACATTCAACTATGTAAAGAACAAAAGTATTTAATAAGAATATTTCATTCATTCAGATCTAGGATGTGTTATTTTAGTGTACCCTTTATTTTTTTGAGCAGTGTATATATATATATATATATCACAGTGGACAATTAAACAGGTCAATGATTGAGTTCTTAAACTGTACAGTAAATGAAGATGGTTCTCAGCAGTTAGGATCTGCTGTGCTCAGTAACATTGCAGTTTGCATACACAGTCACCCAGGGCTTATTATTAATCTTCACAGCATAATACTGAAAGCTACACTTTCCCACAATGGCAAGGTGACCTCCTGCTAAGGCTATGTTACAAAGGTAACGGTAATGCAATTTGACTTTATTTGTTTTAAATAGACATCTTCATTTGTTACCAAAGGTCCACCTGAAACAGCATGGACAGCACAAATACATTTCCCATCTTCCTTGCTCATTTTTTTTTAATACCATTTGGAATTTTCTATTTGAGTATTTCCAAGGCTCCCGAGACCCATAGGGACCTTGGGCATTGAGAAGGTCACCTGCAACGGACAGTATCTTTCTGTGAGTCCAGCACAGACCTGTGCTCCTTGTATACTTGCTGTAGCCTTAACAGTAGATTTTAGACAGCTTCATATTACGTAAAAAGAAAACAATTTGTGTATTAGTCTTTTGGTTTTCAGTTGTTTGTAGTTATTAATTGGCATTACTAAGCTATGGTATTGTGGTTTGCTTTTTGCTGTTTTTTTTTTTTGTATTTGGAAAATAAGATTTTAGACTTCTCTCAGAAGTAATGGCACATCTAGAGATTTTTACACTGCAATTTAGATTTCAGTTTGAACACACCCCACCCAAATCTAACTCTCCCTGCACATTTTATATCTGCCCCCCCCCCCCCCCCTGCAGTGCACATGGTTTTGCCCAACTGCTAACAAATTTGCTGCTGCGATCAACTCTGAATTAGGCCCAATGTATTTTTAAATGCTGTAATCATGTTAAACTTATTTTAGAATTACGATCAAGTTATTCTGTTCCTCAAAGATATCTTTGACATGTAGAAGGTTCGCTAATCATCCATGAAAAAGTATTTTCAAATTAGGATTAAGTTCTCCTGTTCCTCAAAGATATCTTTGACATGCAGAAGGTTAGTTATGTTAATTTAAATTTAGTTCATTTATAATTATTATTAATAATATTAATTTGAATGAATGTGGTGATAAGCAGAATTATGAAAAAAAGGACAATAAGTTATAACATAAGAATATGAGCTATGGACACAGCACCTTGAAATGGACAGAGCATGCATGGATGTACACTGAGAGGATACAGCACACAATATAAAAAAAAAGATGTCTTTTATTTTGGGGTGGACTGAGAGAACACCCCTAGATAGATGTAGCAGCTGCAGTCCCTGGATGTATACTGAGATAACACAGCACAAAATATTTTTTTTAAATAAAGTATTTAAAAAAACGACACCTTAGGCAAGGCTCAATATTTCAGTTCACAAAAAGACGAATTAGGCAAAGAAGAATAAAAAAAGACAATATTTTAGATCCTGTAATCATGATTTTAATTTATTTTGGATCAAGTTCTTCTGTTCCTCAAAGATATCTTTGACATGCAGAAGGTTAGTTATATTAATTTAATTTAAATTTTGTTAATTTATAAATATTATTAATAATATTAATTTGAGTTCATCACAATGTGGTGATAAGAAGAATTATGAAAATAGGACAATAAGTTATAACATAAGAATATGAGCTACGGGCACAGCACCTTGAAATGGACGGAGCATGCATGGATGTACACTGAGAGGATACAGCACACAATATAAAAAAAGATGTCTTTTATTTTGAGTGGACTGACAGAACACCCCTAGATGGATATAGCAGCTGCAGTCCCTGGGTGTATACTGGGATGACACAGCACAAAATATATATATTTTTTAAAATAAAGTATTTAGAAAAATGACGCATTAGGCAAGGCTCAAGATTTCAGTTCACAAAAAGATGAATTAGGCAAAGAAGAATAAAAAAAGACAATATATTAGATGCTGTAATCATGATTTTGGAGAGCACCCCTTTCAGATACAGCAGAGAGAGCACCCCTTTCAGATACAGCAGACAGAGAGAGCACCCCTTTCAGATACAGCAGAAAGAGAGTGCACCCCTTTCAGATACAGCAGACAGAGAGAGCACCCCTTTCAGATACAGCAGAAAGAGAGTGCACCCCTTTCAGATACAGCAGACAGAGAGAGCACCCCTTTCAGATACAGCAGAAAGAGAGAGCACCCCTTTCAGATACAGCAGACAGAGAGAGCCCCCTTTCAGATACAGCAGACAGAGAGAGAGCACCCCTTTCAGATACAGCAGACAGAGAGAGCAACCCTTTCAGATACAGCAGAGAGAGCACCCCATTCAGATACAGCAGACAGAGAGAGCATCCCTTTCAGATACAGCAGACTGAGAGAGCACCCCTTTCAGATACAGCAGACAGAGAGAGCACCCCATTCAGATACAGCAGACAGAGAGAGCATCCCTTTCAGATACAGCAGACAGAGAGTACACCCCTTTCAGATACAGCAGACAGAGAGAGCACCCCTTTCAGATACAGCAGACAGAGAGAGCACCCCTTTCAGATACAGCAGAGAGAGCACCCCTTTCAGATACAGCAGAGAGAGCACCCCTTTCAGATACAGCAGACAGAGAGAGCACCCCTTTTAGATACTGCAGAGAGTGCACCCCTTTCAGATACAGCAGACAGAGAGAGATCCCCTTTCAGATACAGCAGAGCACCACTTTTAGATACAGCAGACAGAGAGAGCACCCCTTTCAGATACAGCAGAAAGAGAGTGCACCCCTTTCAGATACAGCAGAAAGAGAGAGCACCCCTTTCAGATACAGCAGACAGAGAGAGCACCCCTTTCAGATACAGCAGACTGAGAGAGCACCCCTTTCAGATACAGCAGAAAGAGAGAGCACCCCTTTCAGATACAGCAGAAAGAGAGAGCACCCCTTTCAGATACAGCAGACAGAGAGAGCATCCCTTTCAGATACAGCAGAAAGAGAGAGCTCACCCGCCCCATGCCAGACAACACAGTACTGGGACAGACCCCAACTGTTCACTCCCCTTCCTAATAGCGCCAACCACTGTGCTAGTTGTTTGCAGATAAAAATGTAGATTGACACCTGTGCTTCTGGCTGTAATTGGTGCATTACTGGCACAAAATACAATTGATATATTTATGATTTATGGCTGACTATGTGGCCAGCTGGGTGGCTGCTCATCACAATGCTGCCATGATGTCATGGCAGGTGCGTTTCAAGAGAGGAGGAGGCTCGTGTGCAGACTCCACCTGGGCCCCCTCCTCTCTGGGCGACAGCGCTGTGGACAGAGTTTGGTGTGCATGCGCATTTCTCCAAGAGAATGGCGCAGCGGCCATTTTTCCAGTGATTTTCTTACTGCGCATGTGTAAAACGCAGGGAAAATGGGCCCAGCACCATTTTCCTGGTAATTTTTGATGACACAGGATTCCGGAAGGTAAGTATTAAAAAAAATGAGTGCACGGTGTGCAGTGTGGGCCCCCCTTGACACTGGGGGCCTGTGTGTATCGTACAAACTGCGCTCCGCTTGTGTGTTATGGTGATGGCCTATTTTTATGAAGAGACCTGGAGCTGTAGCGCCATCCACCCTATTATTAATCTTGCTGCATGCATTGGTATAAAAGCTGGGGGCACAATGGCCCCTTCATCTCTTAACACACCCCTACCCATTGGCATTAGGCAAAAGGAAAGACAGGAAACAAGCAATTCAGTAAATCATTTCTGAAAAACATGGAAAGAATGATACATAGATGGTTTGTACTCAACAGAGGTTAGTTTATAGAGAAGGAAAGTGAGCTTTAATACTCAGACCCTGTTCTAATGTCTCTGCTTTCCATAGTCTTGTACTCTGCTATAGTCTTCCTGCAACAGTCTCATGACTTTGATTTATTTAGTAATGTAATAGCCACTAATGAATATCCAGTGTCTAATTGATTACTCGTAAGTAACAGCAAGTGCGCTATTGATCACTGATTGAGGAAACAGCATAGAGATGTAACAGATTACTGAATGCTGGCCAGTTCCCTATAATGACCGTAATAATTTACAGAAAAATATTGTTATTTAGTGAAATTTTCCTGTATCATTTCTCTGTGTAGTTATGTAACGCTAAACTTCTGCGGTGGCATGTAAAAGCGGCAGTCAGGGCTGTTTCTACTTTCTAGACAATTTGGCTCCCAGTGCGAGCATTAAAAAAAATGCGCCCCCTCATTAGACATTAAAAAATGCACCCCCCATAGCGTGACCTCGCTAAAATGGGCATGGTCTCACTAAAATAGGCATGGCCTTACAGGAAAAGTCTACCTTACACCCCAGTTTTTGACCCTGCAACAATAGACCTCGGCCACCACAGAAAAAAAAAACATTCCACCATATTAAGCCCAACACTGCTCCTTGCACCATATTATGCCCCCTGCACCATATTATTTCATACACCGCAGTGCCTGTGATACATTATGCCATACAGTAAATCTTCTAATTACTTTTAAATTACCTGCTCGTTGCCAGGGGTTTCATGCGCGGGGTGTCATGCTCATTGCCAGGGGTTTCATGCTCTTGGAACCATGCTTGTTGTCAATGGTAATGCTCGTTGCCAAGGGAAATGCTCATTGCCAAGGGGGTGTATATACACTGGCGGCCGCCATCCCGCACTGATATTCCACAACCCCTCCTCCGTCTTCCCTAGTACTCCGCTCGGGGGGAGGCGGAGTTTCATGGAATGACGCTGTTGTGTTGTGACGTCACAATGCAACTGCGTCATTCTGCGAAACTCCGCCCCCCCCCCTCCCCCGAGCAGAGTATTAGGTAAGAGGGAGGAGGGGGAGCAGAATGGAGCCACAAAGTGCTACCCCCATGTGATCGCACGTCTCGCTTGCCACAAGAACTGCACTGGTGGCAGTCGTTTAAAAGACATGGTTTTCCCTTGTAAATGACTGATGCTTTAAAAAAAGGCCAAGTTCAGCCGGCATCCCGCACCTCCGGCAAACTCGGACGCCATTGCATCCCGCCGCTGGAGTCGTTTTGAAATGACGTTTGCAATTATTTTTCTGGATCATTATAAATAATAATGATAATAATCATCATCAACCCAGTATTTAGGTAGGTCTGGGACTAAGGGGGTTATTCAGAGTTGTTAGCAAACCAAAAAAGTAAATAATTGGGTAAAACCATGTTGCACTGCAGGTGGGGCAGATGTAACATGTGCAGAGAGTCACGGTACTAAGATCTGGGATTTTGCAGGTTTGCTAGACCTGGCAATTTCCCAGGTGTGATGTCTGAAGGAGTATTATATTTTTGCTCTTACTCCTAATGCTGAATCAGGCCCCAAATGTACAGACCTGTGACCAATTTGCTACATATGTGATGATTGGATTACATTGCCACGTTACTTAGGGCCGAATTCAGTTAACTGCAAAATCGCAGTAATTTACAACAATTTACATCTTTTCCACTTTTGAGGTTTGTTTGGCTGTGAAAATGGGGTTTTCAAGGGCATACAGTCACACTACCGCGATACGCCTATTCAATTGTAAAACGGGATTACCGCGAAAATCAGCGAAAGTGAAAAAATGGGTAGATCTGTCCTTACACCAAAAAAAAAAAAAAAGCTAAATAAGTTGAATAAGTTTATTATTGGTTATAATAAAAGTATTTCTGGTACTTAAATTGGGATAAATGGCTATTATATGCAGTTTTTTTTTATTATAGAAAGCCATTTTTTTTTAGCACTAAAATTAAATTTGGGGTACATAAAATGAGTATAAGTATATATTTGGGTCATTTTAGGGGACTTTAAAAAAAAAGTGGAAACAGCCCGATTACTCCCACCTGTAAGTCTAAAAACACTTGTCCCACTCATAAAGCACCCCAATATACCTGTCCCATACCTTTACCCCAATTCCCATCATTTTGCACTTTTTCAACCCAAAAATGACATGTCATTAATTATTGGACATTAAAAATAAATAAAACATTCCAAGTGCCTGCTTAGTAATTCAGGGACGTGTTCCAGAGGATTAACCTACTTTTATAATCCTTCAGAGAGGAGATGCAGGTTTCAGCTGCTTGAAGGCAGAGCCTGACTATTCATGTAATTAGGCCCCACCCAATTGCAGCAAAATTACATGACTTTGACTTCGATGAAGAGAAGGGCCAGGACTGTTTTAAGAGAGGAGGGGCTTGTGTGCAGACTCCAGGTGGGCCCCCACCTCTGCAGGGTGCTGTAGGGTCTGGCACTGTGTCGGAGTCTACTGCGCATGCGCATGTCTCCAGAAACATTGCAGCCCGCCATGGTCAGAGGCTAATTACCCTACTGTGCATGCATGGCACCCATTTTAGAAGCGGTTTTTGCCGCCACTGCAGTGCCCGTCGCAGGACTCTGGAAAGTTAAGTATTTAAACAACATGGGTGCAGTGTGTGTGGTGTGGGCCCAGCGGTGCAAGTGTGCGGGTACGGGTCGGTACGGCGTACCGTTAAGAATTTAGCAGTGGGTACGCCGTACCCATGCCGACGGGCCGACGCTCCTCGCCCCTCCGTCCCTCCCTCCACTGCTGACCACCGCTGATGCGAGGGGAGGAGAGCGCAGCCTGCGCCTCTCCTGCCCCTCAATGTCTTCATTCAATACAGAGCCGCCCGTAAGCCAATCAGAGCTCGCGGACCGGCATTCAAGGCTGCCAGACCGCGAGCTTTGATTGGCTCACGGATCGGCGCTGAATTGAATGAAGACACCCGCACAAGACGGAGACTGAGAGGAAGGAGAGGAGCAGGCTGCGCTCTCTTCCCCTCGCGCACACGCACACACACAAATGACAGCAGCAGCGGTGAGCAGCAGGGGAAGAGGGGGGCATGTATACCTAGCACTGGGGGCATATTTGGCACTGGGAGCATATCTGGCACAGGGGGCATATCTGGCACTGGGGGGACATGTGTATCTGGCACTGGGGGCATATCTGGCACTGGGGGCATATCTGGCAGTGTGGGGGACATATGTATCTGGCACTGGGGCATATCTGGCACTGGGGTGAAATGTGTATCTGGCACTGGGGGCATATCTGGCACTGGGGGGACATGTGTATCTGGTACTGGGGGGGCATGTGTATCTGGCACTGGGGGCATATCTGCCAGGGGGGGGGACATGTGTATCTGGCACTGTGGGCATATCTGGCACTGGGGGGGACATGTGTATCTGGCACTGTGGGCATATCTGGCACTGTGGGGACATGTGTATCTGGCACTGGGGGCATATCTGGCACTGGGGGCATATCTGGCACTGTGGGGACATGTGTATCTGGCACTGGGGGCATATCTGAAACTGAGGGCATATCTGGCACTGGGGGGACATGTGTATCTGGCACTGGGGCCATTTCTGTATCTGGCACTGGGGGCATATATGGCACTGGGGGCATATATGGCACTGGGGGACATGTGTATCTGCCCCATATCTGGCACTGGGGGCAAATCTGGATTTGGGGGAAATGTGTATCTGGCACTGAGGGCATATCTGACATTGAGGGCATATCTGGCACTGGGGGACATGTGTATCTGGCACTGGGGGCTTATTTGGCACTGGGGGGACATGTGTATCTGGCACTGGGGGCATATCTGGCACTGAAAGGGACATGTGTATCTGGCACTGGGGGCATATCCGGCACTGTAGTGACATGTGTATCTGGCACTGGGGGCATATCTGGCACTGGGGGACATGTGTATCTGGCACTGTGGTGTAAATACCAAATTGCTTTCTAACAAATATTTAAAATTCCCACTCTAATATATACTGCAGACGCCAGGCGCATCTTATTACCATATACGATAAAAGTGCGCTGTACATCTCAAAACACTGCATCCCATAAGAGAAAACAATACACCCACACATTATCTGAGTTCCAAAGCTCATTGATGTATATATTTGTTATTAAAAGGATATGTATTCAATATATCACAATGTACAGTATACATATAATTACATGATTACAATTTATACAGTAAGCAGTTAATACATACAGTTACAGGCCAGCATACCATACCATTCCCTCAATGCATCTTCCTCTTAATATATCTCTCTCTCAGCAAATAAATACAGGAACTGATCTAGAAGCACCTCCATCATCGTCTGGCACAAAACAGCAACTGGCAACTGTGTGTCTCTGTAATGTGTTATCTAGTTTTGGGGGAGGGAACTTTCTCATTCATGATGAGTGACTAGTCTGTTCGTATGCTAAACAGGTTCAGCCTTGAAGACATCAAAAGGGGCTGGCCTGAGTTTCCTGTCCATTGTACTAATAAGAGTGATTTTAGCTTTCATACATTTAATCATAACTATTTGTTGCAGTGTCCTACAACTTAATAACAAGTATCAAATGAATCTACACATTAATCTGCTTGCTTTAATACCAAATATGACAGGCATATCTTGCTTCATTCCAATAATACACATACATGGCATTACTCCATTATATAATGTTAAATCATTATGATGTCTGGTGCTTGATATTATTATAATTATGTACTGTATGAAATAAGTGTCGAATCCATCTCTGTGGCATGTCCGTGTAAATGCGTGTGTTACCATATATTGCTGTGCTCGCTGCGCGTATTTGCAAGTATAGCGACTTATATGTGTAGAGTTTGTATGTTCTTTCTATGTAATATTTTTGACTTCGACAGTCCACCCTTTGGCAGCAAACAATAACTGCCATCAATTATTAACATAAGAAAAAAATATTTCAGACAATAATCCGTGACCTAGACACAAGTATGTATTCATTTCACAAATCAGACACTTGACTATATTTGGGGAAGACAGGGAGGAGGATGAGACATCCTCTATAAGCACTCGGCGGTCACGGGACTACTGGTTGGATGTGGGACAACATTCAACCTATAGAGTATGCTGGGACAGTGCTTTGACCTATAATGTCTGATTTGCGACGAACATTTCACACATACATGTACCTACGTCTTTGTACACTGATGTTTGGATTCAATTGAGGTTCTGCTGGGTAGATGAAGAAGACACAAACAAATCGTGAAAGTGACATATACAATTTTCATGATCTACATATTCCTATCATTTTCTGAACATTGTCTTCATTTCTGGAACGTATGCTAGGTCTGTTTAATAATTTAACAAGGGTTATAAGTAGTGTCCTTCCTAAATAACATAAACCTTCGGAGTTCGGGGAGAGCCACTCATAAACCTTTCTTCCACATATATTAATGAGCTCTTTATCTGCAATATGTGAATAGCCATTGTCTGATTGTTCCTGATTACCTCCATATCTACTAGACCTTTGATTTTTCTCTGACTTTAACAAACTGATCAGCTAATCCTGGGATCCTATAAGGAAATCACTCCTTCCTCCAGAACCAGTTCCAGTCCCACACTCGACTCCTCATAAAAAAACCTCGCAAAAATAGAATGTCCTGAAAAAAAATGTTTGTCAGCGGGAAAGAGAGAAAAGAGAAATAGAACAAAACAACTCTTGTTCATAACAAATCAATTACAATGACTGGTCTTTCTGCAATCCTTTAGTACGCTCAGGTAGTGTTCAACAGTGCCGCCTCTCAGTCTTCACGGAACAGAGTCTCTGGTGATACTTTTGCGATCTCACTCCATTTACGAGTTCCTTCCGGACTACCAACTTTCCTGCAATGGGGATCGTGGACCCAAGTCTCGCTCTCGACTACTTTTACTGGATAGTGCTGTCAACAAAACTTGGTATGGTCCTTCCCACCTGTCTATTAGGCAACCTGAGCGTAAGAACAATCACACAGTCTCTTGGTTCACAATCAAGACAGTTAGTATTTGGCATACCAGCAATCAACAGTTTCAAGTTCTTTTGTCAAGTTCTCAAATGCTGGCTCATCTCAATAAGGTACTGTACTGTCACCTCATTGGTGTATTTCTGATCATTGTGCGGATCAATCATGAGATGAGGTTGTCTTCCAAAAAAACAAAAAAACAAAACACAAATACCAAAACCAAAACAAATTTCAAAGAGGGTGATTCATTAAGTGAAGATCTGGGAGTGGTTCCGATGCTACATAATACTAGTGGCAGTATCTATGATCACAATAGTACAATTTCAAGCTTTGCTCCTACTTCTAGGGGTACCATTATCTACACACAAATTTCTGCGCAATTTTTCTTTGCGGTAAACACAGCAGCATCTGTGGCGGCAGGAAATGCCTCTACCCAGTTTGAGAAAACATCAGTGCACACCAATACATAACAATAATTCCTAAAGGGTGTTAACTGTACGAAGTCATTGTGTGTTTGCAGTGTAGAGTACCATGAGCATAACTCAAAAAAAAGAAAAGAAAAAAAAAACATCTCTAGAGGAGAGAAAGAAGAAGAAAATTAAAAAGAAAATGTCAGGTTTGCCATTCACCAACAGGCATATCAGTGTCTATACAAAATTTCCCTTCACCAGTATTCTCATCCTTCCTCCACCCTTTGTGCATGACAAGGCACACTGCAGTAATACTGGTGTTATCGTGCTGTTGAGATATACTGGGTTTGGGCAGAACTCCGAAGGACCTAGGCATGTGGAGTTTGAATTGTAATTGGGTCCATGTATTGTACCACCCTGTGTGAACGCAAAAGATGAAGAGGAAACTGTAGAGAAACAGAATAGAGGTTGGTGACAGATGAGTTTGTAGAGGTGGAGAAGATTGTATAAAAATTTGACAACTGGATTGGGCACTACGGAGAAGTGATTCTCTACTTGGTCTACTCCCCTTAAAAAAAATTCTGTGTTTATCGTATCGCTATTGAGACTATCCCAGCCATCAATCCAGTGTCCTGTTCATCCTAAGTTCATAGGGAACCCGGTATCTGTGAGATAATTTCCTCTACCTGTGATAGACATGCATCTAGAACAGTGAAATGTAACATTAGTCTTCGTGGGTGTCTAACATACTTTGTACTTCCTGAGCGGGAGCACAGTATATGTATATCATATGTAACAAAATTAAGTTAATCAGGGGCCATTTCTGCTAGGAAAAAGAAGCAAAATTTTAGGGGCCCCATCTTAACCCCAGCAAGTTTTGTCAAAGGGTAATGTTGCATTTATTTTGTCCTTCTCATTAGCCGAATCTGTGTTTCCTATATGGCTCGTGATTCCTTACTATATGTCCCTTGATCCCGTCTATGTGTTTAATAATGTGGCTTGTTTTCTCTGTCTAGGGGTCTATATTGACTATGTGTTCTACTACTCCTACAGTCTCTGGCAAAATGCCCTTCCTACCTATAAGTGTAACATATTATTGACCATTAGGAATCTGGGGTTTGGACTGATGGGTCTTTCCTGTATGTGCTAGTATACTTACCGTCCTCAACCTCTCCACCTGTTGTTCTCTGCGCCTAGCACTATTCTTGTGATGTTCAATAGCACACTCTCTAAGATTAGCTACTGTGACCCCTTTCCAATTTTGCAAAGAAGTCTGCACCCTGCCCTCAATGCCTTATTGAGCCCGTCCATTAGCACAGAGACAACCTACTCCCATTTGCCGAATTAGTGTTTACCAGTGATTTTATCCAGATGGAGAGTTTTCTATTACTGCAAATTACAAAAAAAATTAAAATAGTTTAACAAGCTTCTAGGTCATGCAAAGTATTCAGTCAATCCTTCTCATCCCGTATTAAGGGTCTACACATGGTCCAACAAACATTTCCAAGCTCATCTTGACTAGGGGCATTACTAGGAATGAATACTTCTTATATGGTAACTGAAAGAAATACCCGGGGGTTACCTTGTCTCTGTCCGCTTTCCTACTGGCAAATACTAATGTGCGGACAGGTTTTTTTCTCCATTTCTGATGTTACTTTCTTGATTTATTTGTTTTATTTTTGGGTTTTACTATATATGTACACGAATGATACCATACTTACCTGTTCCACTGGTCTCAGCCACTTCCCCCGCAGGCTACTGCTCTTCTTTTACCGGTTGGATACTCCTCTGGGTGCATGAGAAATGGCTGAAAACAATCAGGTCACCTTCTCCTCCTAAATAAAACTTCAACATTCATTAGTACATATATAGGTTACAGTCATATTTTTCATATTTTTATTATTTTCTATAGTTTGTATGCTGGCCATAACTGCTTCCACATCTACATAAGGTGGGGTACTTGCATTCTCTTTTTTCTTCCTACTTGTTTATTGTTGCTACAAGTTCAAACAGTTCTTATACTTCCATTCTTGTCTTATATGACTTTGGTTAGACATACCACCTGCAGTACCTTAGGATAAAACTCACCAACCCCTCTTGCTGCCACAGGTTTAAACAATTTGTATGTCTCACCCTTTGTTTTCTGGATTTTATCAGACATATCCTTATCCTTAATTTCTGTAATACCTCTGGTTCAAAGCTGCCCACCCTAGGGAAAGGTACCCTATCTTTGTCAGTCATACGTAACCATTTATTGCAAAAAACTTCAGCGTGTGGACCATATTTTCCACAAATAATACCTTCTCGGTTTTAAGTCTGACCTTCTCGTCCCAACTCTTCTGCCTGAACCCTGGCTACCATACGTCCCTTAGTTGAGCAACTGGCTCCCATAATTTGTGGGTCTTGTCTTCTCGGCTATTCCCACAAATACCAAAATACTCAATATAAGGCGACGGTGAAAGTTCTCCGTGCGCTTCCACCCACTCTCGCCCACGTTGGCCGGTACTACCATACACTGTCGATAGCGAAGGCGATGTACCCAACTTAGGGCTCCTATCAGACCTTACAGCACCGTAATTTCTTTCGGTGGAGGTTCTGTTGGAATATTCTCCTGAGAGAGGCAGCGAAAAATTCCTTTTCGGTATCTTTCAACTGGAATTGTTTGTAGGGTGAAAAACAGAGAAATTAGATAACTATCCTTCACCCTTTCCAGTGAAGCCCACCAGGGAGATTTCCCAACGTTATCAAAGAAAAACCCCTTTGTCTATACAATCACGTCTGCGTATGCTTTTCCACAGCGCATATGACACAATTGTATCACGTTGTGCTGTGCAGAACACACGGACATGCGATGCAATAGCACAGCCTATAGATACTAGTTATCTATATGCCCTACGATTGCTGTAGACCACCTGACCTAGACCACTCCAGATCACTTAGTTGTATGGGACACCTAGACCACTTCAGATCACCTAGTTGTATGGGACACCTAGACCACTTCAGATTACTTAGACCACTTAGTTCTAATCACGCAAGGTAGCGAACCCTACGCCACCGGGCCTCTACTAACCCAGTGTTACCACTTCAGCCACTTAGACCACTTCAGTTCCTGGGTTCAGCTCCACTCGCTCCGCTTTCACTCACTCAAATACGCTTTGTTTTTCTGTACAGAACATTTTCACTCGTTCTGATTGGCAGCTTTACCCCCAGAGGCAATACAGTTTAAACAAAAGTTTTATACTAATCTGCTTTAGAAACCGTGTAGTGATGTGCTATTGTAGCATGGCTACTATCCCACCTTAATTGAACAAATATCGTGTGGTTTTATTATGCGCACACAACCCTACGCAAGCTTGCGTAATTACGCAACCGCGCGTACCTCTATGCCACGTGTGCGGCCTTGCACCACGTGCACGTTTTTGTACGCTGTCCTCACGTTCTGTACCACGTGTACCAATGTGCGTATGCAATAAAACAAATCACACAACTCTATAAATGTGAGCAATACTAACTATAATCGCTCACTTAACACAACACCCAGTTTTTTCTGTATAAACCTTAACAACCAGGCCAGAACTGCGTTTGTGTCTTTACACTTACTTCCTTAAATACTATTATTTCAGATTTACCTATATAGCAACAAATGTATCCGATTTCACACAGATCTATAATGACTGCAATAATCTATAATTTAAATGACATGATTCAGATTGGATAGCTATCTTGCAGAACATACACTGATATAAATATACACATAATTATAATAATATTATATATATGTATCATTCACTGGCCTTCTATGTGACACCTTACCTCTTATATGTATATCAAAGCTATGTGCTTTTCACTGCTAAAAAAAAAGCAGTTACACAGGTTAATTTGCATTTCAATGGCTATCCTATAGCAAACAGAGAGTTAACTAAATCCTGGGAAAGAAGAAGAAAAAAAAAAGTATTTTTTCTTTTCTTTTTTGTGTGTGTGCAATTTCTTACACCAAGCCAAGCATTTATCTCACCATTTACTCTCACTAGGCCCAATTGAAACTATTTGTAATTGACTATGGCATGAGTTAAATAAATGCATTGGTAACTCATAAATGGTGCTTGATGTGACAAAGGAAACTGATTGTTCTGAGCAGACTGAAAATCAGCTATTTAGAAAATGACCTTCCTAAAATGGCCACTGCTCCTCCCCCTTCCACATCCATGAGGTTTACACAAGATGGTGGACAGGCCATGTGGTTAGTCCAAAATGGAGGACAGACCATGCGGCTTCCTTTGTCACAAAGAAATCACACATTATACAAGCACCAGAAGTTATTTTAGGCCTGAGTTTAAAAAAAAAACTATATCAAGGCTATGCAGCAACTTTTAAATGTACTTTTAAATCTACTTAACAGATAAACAATCCAATCTGAATCAAACACAATATGACTTATTTGAACTTTGTTTTGCAACAATAAAAATACATTTTAGCATCTTAAATATTATGAGAAACACATTGTCCCTTGAATATTCATATCATTGGCTTACTGTTAACACAACAGAACACACGGATATGATTTTCTCAGCGTCAGGATGCGTCCACCACAAGCTGATCAGCGCATCTTATTACCATATATGATAAAAGTGCGCTGTACTCTCAAAACACTGCATCCCATAAGAGAAAACAATACACCCACACATTATCTGAGTTCCAAAGCTCATTGATGTATATATTTGTTATTAAAAGGATATGTATTCAATATATCACAATGTACAGTATACATATAATTACATGATTACAATTTATACAGTAAGCAGTTAATACATACAGTTACAGGCCAGCATACCATACCATTCCCTCAATGCATCTTCCTCTTAATATATCTCTCTCTCAGCAAATAAATACAGGAACTGATCTAGAAGCACCTCCATCATCGTCTGGCACAAAACAGCAACTGGCAACTGTGTGTCTCTGTAATGTGTTATCTAGTTTTGGGGGAGGGAGCTTTCTCATTCATGATGAGTCACTAGTCTGTTCGTATGCTAAAAAGGTTCAGCCTTGAAGACATCAAAAGGGGCTGGCCTGAGTTTCCTGTTCATTGTACTAATAAGAGTGATTTTAGCTTTCATACATTTAATCATAACTATTTGTTGCAATGTCCTACAACTTAATAACAAGTATCAAATTAATCTACACATTAATCTGCTTGCTTTAATACCAAATATGACAGGCCTATCTTGCTTCATTCCAATAATACACATACATGGCATTACTCCATTATATAATGTTAAATCATTATGATGTCTGGCACTTGATATTATTATAATTATGTACTGTATTAAATAAGTGTTGAATCCATCTCTGTGGCATGTCCATGTAAATGCGTGTGTTACCATATATTGCTGTGCTCGCTGCGCGTATTTGCAAGTATAGCGACTTATATGTGTAGAGTTTGTATGTTCTTTCTATGTAATATTTTTGACTCGACAGTGGCCATATCTGGCACTGCAGGGACATGTGTATGTGTATCTGGCACTGGGGGCATATCTGACACTGAGGGCATATCTGGCACTGGGGGACATGTGTATCTGTCACTGGGGGCATATCTGGCACTGGCGGGACATGTGTATCTGGCACTGGGGGCATATCTGACACTGAGGGCATATCTGGCACTGGGGGACATGTGTATCTGGCACTGGGGGGGGGCATGTGTATCTGGCACTGGGGGCATATCTGGCACTGGCGGGACATGTGTATCTGGCACTGGGGGCATATCTGACACTGAGGGCATATCTGGCACTGGGAGATATGTGTATCCGGCACTGGGGGGGCATGTGTATCTGGCACTGGGGGGGACATGTGTATCTGGCACTGGGGGCATATCTGGCACTGGGGGGGCATGTTTATCTGGCACTGGGGCCATATCTGGCACTGTGGGGACATGTGTATCTGGCACTGGGGGCATATCTGACACTGAGGGTATATCTGGCACTGGGGGGACATGTGTATCTGGCACTGGGGTCATATCTGTATCTGGCACTGGGGGGCAATGTATTTCTGACACAGTGGGGGCATTTGTGTATCTGGCACTATGAGGCAATGTATATCTGGCACTCTGGGGGCATTTGTGTATCTGACACTGTGGGGCAATGTGTATCTGGCACTGTGAGGCAATGTATATCTGGCACTCTAGGGGCATTTGTGTATCTGGCACTGTGAGGCAATATATATCTGGCACTCTGGGGGCATTTGTGTATCTGGCACAGTGAGGCAATGTGTATCTGGCACTGTGGCACAATGTATATCTGGCACTGTCGATCCATTTTGCCGTGTGGAGTAGTTGCATTGGGACTAAGAACACTTAAGGCCTAATTCCGTTGCTGAAATGTTCTCCTGGAGAAATACGTAATGGGGGAGTATCTTTAGTCATTTGTATATATACCATAATATATGATAACGTAACAGAGTCTGTAGTATGAACCATTTCAAGGACATGGTGAGGGCTCAGATACAACCCTACACATGTACAGCCCCCCTAGCGTGGTGATTGTCATATGTATTATAGAAAGATTTCAAATATGTATTATGTTTAATGGTAACAATAAAGCTATATATTTGATATAATAATAAAACTATATATATGATGGACAAAGATGATAGCCGTTTATATAGAAAACAATGTATCTTCTATAGAAGGAGGACTTCCTACCCTCATGCCTATGAGTTCATCTGTTGACCACTGTTGAGAGCTAGTCATAGATTTAACAAGTTGTTTATGCTGTAACACATGATGTAAACGAATAGTGGAGTATTACCGTCACTAGCACCATTATGTTTTCCAGTATAGAACACTTTCACAATTATTAATGACATTAGCAAGGTCTACTTCCCCAGAGTGTACATACTCTATTAGACAGATAGAACAATGCCTTCTTTAGACAGATAGAACAATGCCTTCTTATATCCACAGCTGAATGTTGGAGGCCACAGGGATTGGATCTAGTTTAACAATACCCAATTTCTATGATCATTAATGCTTTGAGAGCCCCCATGTTTGAGGTCATTTGGAGCTTAGTAATCCTATTTATTTCCTGGAGTGAATTTGATGGTGTTTCTTTAGCAGTGGCTCAATGACGTTCCCCAATAATACTTAGAAGAGGCATAATTACTGATATGTAAGGAAAGTATTAACCAGGAAATATGTACCATAAGCAGTAACAGCTAATCAGATGCATGTTTTCCTTTCTCAACCTTAACTATAAAAATGAGATCAGTTGCTCTAGATTGAATCCGATTTTTCCTCCACACCCATTTCCAGAGATGTCCTTTTAAAATGACTTACGGTATGTTTCGGAATAGTGCTTTTGATTTATTTGTCTTGCTCTGCTGAAATGTACGAATAAACGTGGTACATCTATGCCTTAGCTTGAATTTGGGTTTTGAAACAGTATTTTAAATATGATGAATGACTCTTTGTATGAGAAATATGGGACAATTAGTTTCTCTTGCACAAATGATTCCAGTTTGAAAGCACTATGTAATATCGGAGACTATGGGGGAGATTTACTAAGCCTTGGAGAAAGATAAAGTATAGAGAGATAAATTACCAGCCAATCAGCTTCTAACTGCCATGTTACAGACTGTACTGGGGTCTATAGGGTAAATTTACTAAGATGGGAGTTCTATTTAAGATGGGATGTTGCCCACAGCAACCAATCAGATTCCAGGTATTATCTTCTAGATTGGTGCTAGATAATTGAGAAGTAGAATCTGATTGGTTGCTATGGGCAACATCACATCTTAAATAGAACTCCCGTCTTAGTAACTTTACCCCTATGTACTAAGCCTTGGAGAGAGATATAGTGAACGGAGATAAAGTACCAGACAACCAGCTCTTAACTGTCATTTTTCAAACACAGGGATCTATTTACTAAGCCTTAGATGGAGATAAATCCGACGGAGATAAAGTCCCAGCCAATCAGCTCCTAATTGCCATGCCACAGCCTGTGATTGAAAAATGGCAGTTAGAAGCCGATTGGCTGGGACTTTATCTCCATCCAAGGCTTAGTAAGTAGACCCTATAGTCTGTAACATGGCAGTTAGGAGCTAATTGGTTGGTACTTTATCACTCTCCACTTTATCACTGTCTACTTTATCTCTCACAGAGCCTTACTATATAGACCCCCGTATTTGGTAGAATATTTTTCTCTGCATTGACACTCTCCAAGACTTATTACATCTGCCGCATAACCATATCTATCATTATATATATATATATATATATATATATAAACATATATACAGTATATGTATTATATATATGTTTCTGCTATGAAATGTAGTCAACAAGTTTTGGGCTTTTTGTTTGACTCATGGTCGTTTTATAAATCTCGTGGAGCGCTGCTTCCTATGACACGGCCTTGTCTCCTACATAAATCTCGAAGGATGTGAACAATTAATACATGATCCATAACGCTTGCCCGAAATGCCGCTCCCGTCGTCGTTTACTGCTCCTATCTAATAGCCTTCCAAGAAAAAAAAAAGTGACAGCGGGCTGATGGCTTTGAATTCTAAATGGTGAGATTAAAGATGTCTTGTAAGTTTCAGCAAGGCAATCTCTTCTCATCAGCCTAGAGATGATATATCAGTACTGGGATGTAAGCAACAATTTTCAATTTTTCCCATTTATAGCTGCAATCTTTACAAAAACTGACAGGTAGAAAAGAGTTATTGGTCGGAAACTTCGCAGTGTGGACTTTTTTTTATTGTTTAATATCTTAGATACTGAAGGGGTGTAAAAGCTAGCTGACTATTCTGGGACAGGATGGTTTCAATTTATTAATATAAGTGTTAGAGTGTAAGACATACAGCTGCCAGTGAAACAGAAATCACTTCTCTTTTCTGATACTAGATGGAAGTGTAAAGAACCCGCCAACCTGTGCCTCATATTAAATCTAAGACATAACTCCCAACAGTCTTGTTGTTAAAGTACATTTGACCGGGACAGGTGATGTTGTTATGTGCAGGGAAAAGATGACATTGCAGTATACTTGCCTTACCAACATAAGGCAAGTATACCCTGGGTACATACGGGCCCCTATGGTCATAGGGGGCCCTGCACACCCTACACCAGGGGCTGGATGAAAGGCCACATGGACCTGGTGCTTAAAATGTTTTATGGGCCTATACTGAGAAAGGGAGGGGCTTTGTGGGCGTGGTCAGACCCATAGAAAAATTGCAGAATTTTGTGAGAAAACTAGAAATACAATTTTACTACTTATGGTACCATGTGGCCATCTAGACAGCTTGTTATAACCATACTGTTATGATGTTGGTTTAAATATTTTTGTGGAGGCCTCGAGCTCTATCTGCCCCATTGTTAATTTGGCCCTGCCTACACCCATTACTAATGAACCGGTGGTACCTACCACTCTACCCATGATATCGCTGGTTTTGCTGGTACTAACTTCCCCAATTATGTATGAAAGATCTAATTTCCTGGAACAAACTAGTACATTTAAATTGTGTGTATTCTTAAGGTAGCTTGTTGTGCTCTCAGTTTAGCTCCAGCTGGATAGTTTTTCCTCCAATTACTGCTTTGAGAAGAGCCCGAATCCGCAACCCACCAGACGCCTGAAGAAGATTTTTCAAAAAATATTATTGGAGCGTCACGCGGCATTGTTGTTGCCTGAGGATTAGTATTGGGGTCACCTGTAGGATTACATTATGTGTTTTTCACCACGCTAAGTGAGATGTGGCCTGACCTGGTTATATGACGGATACCATTAGTCTACTAACATGAAAAGTAGAACTCTTTAACTCCATGGTTTAAGATTCTCTATAAACTAAAGGGGCCAAAATTCTTGTACCCTTAAGAAGTCTTCACAGATTTTGGCTAAGCCATTTGTTTGATTATAGTTTTTTGCAGTGTCGAATGTCCAAGGATGGCATGACTAGTATGCCCTACAGTTATAACCACCTCCGTCTCCTCCATTATACCCAAATATAAGGGGAGATGTAAGCAGTGAAAATAGTGGAAAAGTGAGCCAGTGGAGAAGTTGCCCATGGCAACCAATCAGCATTAAAGTAAGATTTCTAATTTACATACTATAAATTATTCAGAGCAGCTAATTGGTTGCCATGGGCAACTTCCTCACTGGCTAACTTCTCCACTCCGTTGCGGGCCCTCTCCTCTTCAGCAGCAAGTAGACAGATTCTACTGCACATGTGCAGGTCTCCGGGAACATGGCGCCTGTGTCTTGTTCCAGGGGACATCTCCAGTGCGCATGCGCAAATCACTCAGCAATGGCCGAGGCGGACATTTTCCATTTGATTTGTGTCCACACTACTGCACACTACTATTTTACAAGTGTCATACCCAGGATTAGAACCCACAACCTATTACACTGGGACATGCATAATGCCAGAGTCTACTGCACATGTGCAGGTTCTCGGGAATATGGCACCTGTGTCTTGTTCCAGGGGACATCTCTAGTGTGCATACGCAAATCACTCGGCAATGGCCAAGGCGGCCATTTTCCATTTGATTTGTGTCCACACTACTGCACACTACTATTTTACAAGTGTCATACCCAGGATTAGAACCCACAACCTATTACACTGGAAAAGGGCACCCTATTTACTCCTGCATAGGAAACACCAGAATTCCAACTATAATATTATAACTAACTAAATGAAGTTACTTGTAATTGTCAGAAAAGTAACTTCATATAGTTAGAATTCTCATGCTTCCTGTACAGGAGCAAATAGCTTTATCAGTAAGGTTTCTGCTTCATCAGTAAGGTGTAAGAGAATGTGGGTTCCAATCCTAAGTATGACATATGTAAAATGTGTATCTATAATAAAGAGGGTGTGACTTGTAAGGTGTATGGCTATTAATTAACTTAATCGAATGATGTCGCTAAACACATGGAACGGGAAGAGAGGTGCCCCTACAGAGCAGGAGCCCGGCAATTAAATGATGTCCCTGAGCACATAGAACGGGAAGACAGGTGAACCCCCACAGAGCAGGAGTCCGGCGGCAGCCGACTCCGTTGCCTCCCACAGTTACGCCTTTGACTGGAGGTAAAATTTAGTCAGCAAGTATGCTATAACAGCAGCGACCAGAATGAGATAAGATTATTCTCTGTTGCCGTTTACAAAATGGAGAAAAAAACTATGATTGGTTGCTAAGGGTTACAGCATATTTGTGCACTTTACACCATATTATTTAAACAGCATTAGCATATTATCCCACAGCTGCTTACTGCATTATCTCTGAATCAGGAGCTTTATCCCTATGAAGGAGTTTACAACATAGATTCCTACCCTCCTGCGTTCTGCAGGAGACTCCCTGAAATAGCAACAATCTCCCTGACTCCCTGAATAGTCCATCAATCTCCCCCATTATGCAGCTGTTAATTTCTTGGACAAAAATAGAAATCAAAGATACATAAATTCAGATGGACTTATCAGTGCCATTTCCCTGCATTGGTTATATGGCTACATGCATTTTAAATAAGGTTTCTCGTGGCCACTTACAGTATATGGAAACCTTGTAAAACAATACAATCCTGAAAAATATCAGTCTTTTTTTCAACAAGTGGATCTTACTAAGTTTGGGGCTCATTTACATAGAGTGTAAGTCATTTTTATGACACACCTCTCAGATGTAGAAGTGCACGTCACCTCTGATAGGTGTTACTTTCACAATCTCCCTGAAATGCCTTTTTTAAAAGTAGGCAAGTATGGTTTACAATGGGGGAGATGTACTAAGCCTGAAAAGTGATAAATTTCACAGTGGTAAACTGCCAGCCAATCAACTCCTAACTGCCATGTTACAGGCTGTGTTTGAAAAATGACAGTTAGGAGCCGATTGGCTGGTACTTTATCACCGTGATATTTATCACTTTTCAAGGCTTAGTACATCTGGCCCAATGTGAGATAAGCACACGTGCTCAGCATCCCAGCGTCCTTATAAGTGTTATATACTGTATAAATAAACCCTTGACTGAAAAGGAAGCGCCTATGCTATATATTAGCTGCTTTTATAATTAGAATAATAGAGAGAGGTAAATTATAGGAATGTCCCTCCCAGGTGGACATTACACAGAGCACACAGCGTGCAGATTTTATTTCTACTCAGTTTTAGTGAAAAGCCTAGATAGATGGTGCGTATTACACCAGGGTATAGGATGACAAATCAAGAGTGTCAGAGCTGCCTTTTCACTGTGTGGCCTTTCTAGCCCATAACAATAATGCTGTGAAATACTTAATAGAACCATAAAGTCAGTAAGTCCCTATCCAATCTATTCTCCTCGTAACCTGCGGGATATAGCGATAAAGTAACATGTCCAAAGTCAACTGGAGATCTTGAAATGAGATCTGCAGATTGTGAAGCTTGCACAATGGAGGGATTGACAGCAGTCCTCAGGTTAGGAGAAAGTTTTAATCATTTATAAGAAAGTGCAGTAAGGGACAAGGTAGAGTTTCTGCTATAGAAATGACTTCGGTCCCATTCACACTAATATAAACAGGAATATTCCGTGAATATAACACATTGTAAAACATTTTCAAAATATTATAATGTATGAACAGACCCATGGTAGGTTGTCTCTGCAATTGTAGATGCAATGATATACTGTATGTAAGAAAACAAAAACTTTGTTTGCATTCATACAGTACTTGTTTAGGTCGGATTTGAGCATTTACCGTTCAAAATGCGTATATAATTTTAAATACATTCTTCAACCCATTTCAAATTCAGATCCTCTATTAGGCTCAGAGAGGAAGAAGTGGGGTGGGTTTGGATTACTTGGTTTGGGGACTGTTTAGAAACCTGGGAGTGTAGGGGAGGTGTAACTACACCCCACAATCAGTGGCAAATTTCCCGTTAGGCACGTGAGGCACCTGCCTAGGGGCGGCACTTGGATGCTTGTGTTGGTACTGTCAACCCCCGAAATATACCAGTAACTGAAAAATATTCCCACTGAACTGTGCTATATGTAATCTTGAATGGGTACATGGGTACATGGGTAGGACAGGCACATACTGACTCTGTAAGTCGTAAATGTACACATAATTAGAAAAGAAAAGCAAATAATAGTGTTTTTTTCTTTATTATTCTATTAAATTGGCCATTATCAAGTAGTGAGGGCTTATAACCAATTAATAAAAATAATGAAATTAGGCGTGGGGTGGGGGGCAGCTGTTACTGTTGTGCCTAGGGGTGCCCTCACCCCTAAATCTGCCCTTGCCCACAATGATGTGTTCATACTCTCCCCCCCCCCCCCCGTACGCCCCATATGTGGCCACACCTCCAGCTCCTTGACCTGCCAAAAGTTTCTGCGGCTCTGAGTAGGTGACCTAGGTTCTTAAAGGGCCCAGTGATATTGCTAACTAATTTTTACATTTTTATATTGTGCTTTTGCTAAATGGATTGGGATGTTGACTGAAACCATGATGTTTAGGGCCACATGAAGTCTCGCCCATAAGCATGTCCTTGACTTTTTCACTTATAAAACATGGATTTAGGCAACGTGTGGGCTGCTAAAGGAAATATGGAGTGACAAGGTGTCAAGGTTTAAAGTAAGGGGGCGATGTATAACATGGAGTAGTTGCCCATCGCAACAAATGAGCTCTGACTGCCATTTCATAGGCTACATAAATGACAGAAGCTGCTTTGGCCAATTTCTCCACTTAGGGGTCTATTTAAAGTACCAGCCAATCATCTCCTGTCATTTTTCAAACCCAGCCTGTGACATGGCAGTTAGGAGCTGATTGGCCAGTCCTTTATCACCTTCCACTTTATCTCCATCCAAAGCTTAGTAGATAGACCCCTACTCTCCAAGGCTTAGTAAATAGACCCCTACTCTCCAAGGTTTGGTACATATCGCCTCTCCTTAGGAGCTAAACCATGGACAATATGGAGTGAGTAAAATTGATTTCTCTAGATTTATTAATTTCTGTCTATCTACAAATCTCTATTACAGGCGTCAAGGGTGACCAAAAATGAATTGAATAAATAAATAATAACACAGATTACATACAAAAACTGATTAAAGAACACATTAAAATGAATTACATTAGTCAAAATCACATTTAGAGCAATATTCAATTGTTTTGCACCCTCGATCTCCAATCTAAAATGATGGGAGGTCATGGGGCGCAATTCAATTTTTGTTTTTTTTCCGCTGATTGCACCAATAAAGGTTGTGGTTCAGCCGTGTAAAGCAGCTAAACCCGACAAAAATGCTGGGCGAAAAGTGCCATTTGGGCACCCAAACGGGTCACTTTTCATGCATTTCAGCTTGCCATCTCCAGGGTGTGCGAGCTGAAATGCAGACGCCGGCAGCCATCGCGCCCAAACAGAACTACAATTCAATAGCTCAGTTTGTGCACCGTCTAGTTGTTGCCAGCGGACAAACAATTGAATTCCACCCCTAGAACAAGACCCCGTTAATTTTTTTCTCTCAATCTGATAATCCCAATAATAAGTACATTTTTTATGAGGCTGCAGATTTCTAGGCATTGTTCAGTAGTGCTTGGTGCATGAATATCTGAGCTGTGTTGGTCTGGCGCGTGAAGGGCCCACTGTAGGGAATGCAGTAGTATGGGTCCCTGCATAAGGGGAGTGGACTGCAATTAGAGACCATGGGGTAGATGTATGAAGTGGCGATATGGAGGAAGCGATAGTGCATATTATGTGCGCTGATAACACTTCCCACATGTATCGATTTCGACAGCTGCAGGTGTTGTTGCCCATAAACCACAGCAGGGAGAGCGCCGCCACTGGCTGTGACGTCTACATGTTAGATCTTGCGTGAGTAGCGAGATCTCGCACGTGTGCAGTGGAGCTGATGTGCTGTGTGCTTTGGCAGGGATCGCCGGAGGGGCGAGTTTTCACTCCCCCGCTCCGGCAGACAAGATGACGGGGGTCGCATCCATGCGATCGGGTCGGAACTGCGCATGCGCTGCGACCGCATTGCGCAGGCACGTCGTTGCCGGCGCCGGGCAGTGATGCCACTAGCGAAGAAAGCGGTCGCAGTGGCGACTGCAAGAAGTTTGACAGGAGGAAGGCGTTCCGTGGTGTCAACTGACGGCGAACGCAGGCGTGTCCAGGCGTTTGGAGGGTGGATGTCTGACGTCAATTCCGGGACCTTCAATGCTGGATTCATCGCACAGGGTAAGTAACTCATACCCTGGTCTTGTTCTGCACAAAACGTATTTTGCATAGCAGGGCTGCACAAGCGATCGCAGCCTTGCTATGCAAAAAACCACTCCCCCAGAGGCAGCATCTAGTTGATCGCACAGGCTGCAAAAAGTTGCAACGTGCGATCAACTCGGAATGACCCCCGATAATACATCTTGTTGATGTTCCTTCCTGCTTCGCCTCAGTATTGAGGTGAAGCAGGTAGTGTTATAGTGGCACAATACCTGCTATAATACATCTCCCCCATTGTAAATGACCCTATAATTGAGTAACAATGTATAATTTGAGTGCACTGTCTGAAAACTGACGTTAGATGAAGGGGTGGGGGCTTAGGCAGTGGGACCCACCAGGTATTTCCCCCCGGTGGGCCAGTCCAACCCTGTATTTGAGAGATTATTCAAAGTTCATAAAATTATAATTATAGGAGAAATTTAGATCTGTTATGCTGTACCCCTCCTATACCACCCAAATACATATCTGACATTGATAAATGTACCCATACAATCCTGCTGGTACGTATTCTCCTGTGGAGGATTGCTAGTCAAAGCTTGTGGCTCACTTGCAAGAATCAGTCAGATGTAGACATAAATACAGAATCTGACCGCAGAGAAGAACCTACAGGTCCATCTAATCTGCCCTTTGTTTTGTGTGTGTTTGTTTTTATTTTTTCCTTTATTTCTTTTTGCTTATGTTCTTGTTTTTTTTTTACATTTGGAAATATATTAGCCGGTAGCCTTCCCAATAGCCATTATATTGTCATCTAATGCATTCTTGAATACTTTGACTGCATTCGTCCCCACCATAACTCATGGAAGGGTGCATTAGTATATGTTATGCTGACATTCAGAATGTCTGGATATTCTCCTGAAGGACTCTTCCTTGGATCCTTTACACTTTCTGTTAAAAAAAATCTTCCTTATGTAATTTCAAAGTGTGTCCCCTTGTAGAAATCCTTGTTATTTTTTTAAGTTCTGCCTTCTTGAACTCTTACATTTGATGCAATAGAAAACTTCTGTTATGACCTCTGCCCTTTCTATCCTTTATACTGTTTGCTTTAAGTTCAGGTGCACTAATAGTTATGTCCTTCCAGTTCCTAGCTTTGAAATCCCAAAAGGTGTGTCTTCTAATATACGGAGACCGGCTATGGTGTAGCAGTTGATGGCGTACCACTGTAGAGCACATTCTGATGGCGTTTGTGCCGGATGATGTCAGTCACTGAATTGGAAGCTACGCTCTTCTTTTTTTTTACTCCCACCTTGCTCGGGTTCTGCAGCTTCAATGCGTACAGCGGACAGGAGATCTTCTGATTGCACTTTGAACCAATTATACTCTTAATTTCATTATGGCTGTTGAGGTCATTTTGGGGCACATACATTGCACGTATCAGGCATGATAACACAGAGTGTGTCACCAGCTTCAGTTCAGTTAGGTCTCACTTAATATAGAGAACTTACTTTATGATTGAGTGGCCATACTAAGGGGGTAATTCAGACCTGATCGCTAGAGTGCATTTTTTGCAGCCCTGCGATCAGAGAGTCACCACCTACAGGGTGGAGCGTTAAAGCCTGTGCAAGTGTGCATTTGCTTCTTTAGCAGAGCTGCACAGACATCAGTTTGTGCAGTCTCTGCGCAGCCCAGGACTTACTCAGCCGGTGCGATGTATTCCTGGTGATCGAGGCCGGAGCTGACGTCAGACACTCTCCCTCCAAACTATCACTGATGGTTTTCATTTCTGATATAGCAAGGTTTTTTTCTGATTTTTAAGGGTCTAGTGGTTCGTCCGATATAACTATATCGGACGAACCACTAGACCCTTAAAAATTAGAATAGGAGAACATTTGAGGAATGTCAAGAAGGGAATAGAGACCCATCATCTCTCCAACCATTTCAAAATCAAACACGGATGCTCTTCTCAACATATAAAAAAATTCATTGGAATCAAACATATCAAAGCTACATGGAAGGATAAGAACACAGAGAAAAACCTTGCTATATCAGAAATGAAAACCATCTTTCTACTCAATACTCTTACTCCAGGCGGGCTGAACCATGACTTCTGTCACAACTGAGGGCCTGAGCTGACGGGAGGCAGCCTCAGTTGTAGGGGCTGAGATGTACCGGAACCTGGGAGGTTGTATCAGACCCCTGGACATGTAAGTGACATGAATAATAACTGCCCGAAGGCGTGACCACGACAACTTGGATAAAAGTCAATGATGTTTATTATGACAACTCCGCAACACAGCAGCAGTAAAAGAAAACGTAAAAGTCAGCAAATAATAAATACAGTTCCTGGGTACTACAGGATGGCAGGAGCCACAGGGCACTGGTAGTGTGAGATAGTTCTTATGATCTTCTAGATGGAAAGTCCTTACCAGGCCCGACTGTAGCAATGGAGATAACCCAGGATTGTGCCAGCTGGTGTTCCAGGAAAAGCTGGGTTGCTGAAGGTAAAACAGCTGCTGTGGATACTGGCTGGAACCAGACTGTTGTTAGCACGGAGTGGATACTGGCTGGAACCAGTTAAATAATAAATGAACTTGGGAGCGATGAAATATGAACTGAAATGTAGAACTTGAGAGCGGAGAAATAATAATACCGGTGGAGAGTGGTAAAGTGTAGAAAGGACACCGGCCCTTTAAGGAAAGCTGTACTCTGCTGGAAGCTGAGCTGGAAGCAGGTAATGTTGTAGCTGGAAACAGATGAATCCACAATGGATTGGAGAGTCAGGCTACACCGCAGGTGGAATGCTGGTGCGGGTCTCTATGGTGGAAGTCTTGAGACAGGAGCTGGAACCTGGAAGACAATCACAGGAGAGAGACAAACAGGAACTAGGTTTGACAACCAAAGCACTGACGCCTTCCTTGCTCAGGCACAGTGTATTTATACCTGCAGCAAGGAAGGGATTGGCTAGGCAATTATGCAGATTATCAATACTGAGAACAGATTGGTGGAAATGATCAGCTGACAGAATCCAAGATGGCTGCGCCCATGCAGACACTTGGAGGGAAGTTTGGTTTGTAATCCATGTGGTAATGAAAACAGTAATGGCGGCGCCGGCCACCGGAGACAGGAGGCGCCAGGCTGACAGATGCACATCCAACCACGCGGACACAGCGGAGGCCACGGCTGACGTAATCGCCACTCAGACACTCTGCATGCAGAAGTTCAGGGACGGCGGCGGAGGCCGCGGGAGACGCCATGCCAGGTGTAATATGGCGTTTACTGTGACAGCGTCCCAGAGTGACAGGAGAGGATACAGGAATGTACACATCAGGATAACAGATGGGATCCGGTCCTGGAGCGCTGAGCCAGCCTTAGGAGGCATCTGATGGGTAAGAAATGGCGTCCAGATACCCGGATCGTGACAGCACCCCCCCCTTTAGGAGTGGCCCCAGGACACTTCTTTGGCTTTTGAGGAAACTTGGAATGGAATCTCCGGACCAAGGCAGGAGCATGGACATCAGAAGCATTGGTCCATGAACGTTCCTCAGGACCATAACCCTTCCAGTCAATAAGATATTGTAGTTGACCGTAACGGTGACGTGAGTCCAGGATCTTGGCCACTTCATACTCAACGCCTCGTTGAGTTTGGACTTTCGGAGTTGGAGGAAGTGAGGAATGAAACCGATTCAAGATCAGCGGTTTCAACAGGGAAACATGGAATGTCCTGGGTATTTTTAAGAAGGGAGGCAACTGGAGTCTGTAAGCAACAGGATTGATGACTTGTTCAATCTTGAAAGGACCGATATAGCGAGGTGCAAACTTCATACTGGGAACTCTTAACCTCAAATTCTTCGTGGATAACCATACCCGATCACCCACCTTGAGAGCAGGAACTGCTCGACGCTTCTTATCCGCAAACTTCTTGTACCTGAACGATGCCTTGAGCAGAGCTGATCGTACGCTCTTCCAGATATTGGCAAACTGATGCAAGGTGATATCCACTGCAGGAACAGAAGTTGCTGGAAGCGGTTGGAACTCAGGGACTTTAGGGTGGAATCCAAAGTTAGTGAAGAATGGTGTTGAAGCAGATGAAGAATGATACTGGTTGTTATGACAGAACTCGGCCCAGGGAAGTAATTGAACCCAGTCATCTTGAGAGGAGGACACATAGATGCGGAGGAAGGCCTCCAAGTCCTGATTCACCCTCTCGGTTTGACCATTGGTCTGAGGATGGTAAGCCGTGGAAAACTTTAGCTTGACTTGGAGGACTTGACATAAACTTCGCCAGAATTTGGCTGTGAATTGAACTCCTCGATCTGAGATAATTTCTTCAGGAAGACCGTGGAGTCGGAAGATCTCTTGTATGAATACTTGAGCCAACTTGGAAGCTGACGGAAGACCGGTGAGAGGAATGAAGTGTGCCATCTTGGTGAACCGGTCAACTACCACCCAGATGGCATTGAACTTGTTGCACATGGGTAAGTCTGTAATGAAATCCATCGACAAGTGGGTCCATGGTCGACGGGGAACGGATAGTGGAACCAGTTGCCCCGCAGGCGACTGGCGGGATACTTTATGTTGGGCACACTTTGGGCAAGATGCAATAAACTCCAAGACGTCCTTTTTCAGAGTTGGCCACCAATAGGACCTAGAGATAAACTCCAGGGTTTTTTGGATACCTGTATGTCCGGCAAAACGGGAAGCATGGGCCCAATGCATGAGCTTCTTCCTTAGCATCGGCTTCACAAAACTTTTCCCTGATGGGGGCGTAGAGTCCATCCCTACCGTGGAGAATGCCAACGGATTTATAATAGGATGCTTGTCTGAAGACTCTGACTCATTTTCTTGCTCCCATGAGCGGGAAAGGGCATCGGCCTTGCGATTCTGAGAGCCCGGACAGAACTGGAGTTTAAAGTCGAACCTGGAAAAGAAAAGTGCCCATCTGGCCTGACGAGGGTTGAGACATTGTGCGCCTTTCAAATATAGAAGGTTCTTGTGGTCTGTAAGGATGGTGATTGAATGAGAAGCTCCCTCCAACAGATATCTCCACTCCTCTAGAGCGAGCTTGATGGCTAGCAACTCCTGGTCGCCAATGGCATAGTTGCGCTCCGCTGGGGAGAACTTCCGTGAGAAGAAACTGCAAGGATGTAAATGGCCATCTTTAGCCCTCTGAGATAACACCGCTCCTACTCCAACGGAGGAGGCATCCACCTCTAGGATGAAAGGAGAGTCGATGTCAGGCTGTTTCAGGACAGGCGCAGAGATGAACCTCTGTTTTAAAAGATGAAAAGCTTGCATGGCTTCTTCAGACCACTTGGACGGGTTAGCACCCTTCTTGGTGAAAGCAGTAATAGGCGCCACAATGGTGGAAAAGTCTCGTATAAACTTTCGGTAATAATTGGCGAACCCTAAGAACCTCTGGACCCCTTTGAGGGTTAAGGGTACCGGCCAATTCTGAATTGCTTGTAGTTTCTCAGGATCCATCTCTAGTCCGGAACCGGACACAATGTACCCTAGAAACGGAATGGACTTGACTTCAAAGACGCATTTCTCTAATTTGCAATAGAGATGATTGACACAGAGACGGGACAGAACCTCTTTAACCCAAAAACGATGTTCCTCTAAATCGTTGGCAAAAATGAGGATATCGTCTAGATAGACCACGACATGACGGTATAGAATGTCTCTGAAGATCTCATTGACAAAATGCTGGAAGACAGCTGGAGCATTGCTCAATCCGAAGGGCATGACGAGGTACTCATAATGTCCGTCACGGGTGTTAAAGGCGGTCTTCCACTCGTCACCCTCACGGATCCGGATGAGATTGTATGCACCTCTCAAGTCCAGCTTTGTAAAGATGGTAGCTCCGCTAACTCTGTCAAAGAGCTCAGTAATCAGGGGTAAAGGATAACGGTTCTTGATGGTAATGTCGTTCAAACCTCTGTAGTCGATGCACGGCCGCAGACCACCATCTTTCTTTTTTACAAAAAAGAAGCCTGCGCCGGCTGGAGAAGAAGAAGGTCGAATGAACCCCTTTGCTAGGTTCTCTTTAATGTATTCCTCCATAGAATGCGTCTCAGGCAGAGACAACGGATAAGTTCGGCCTCGAGGTGGAACCTTCCCTGGAACGAGATCAATCGGGCAGTCCCATTCTCTATGAGGAGGAAGGATATCAGCAGAAGCTTTACTGAACACATCCGTGAAATCTTGATATGGAGGAGGTGGAACATCAGACGACCTGGGGGAGGAAGAACAGACAGGCAATACTTTAAACAAACATGTCTCTGCACAGGAGGAACCCCATGCCAGGATTTGCGTAGTCGTCCAATCAATTGTAGGATTGTGAAGACGGAGCCATGGAAGGCCCAGGACCACAGGATGTGTGGCTCTTGGAATCACTAAAAGTGAAATAAGTTCGGAATGAAGAACTCCCACTCTCAGACGAACTGGTAGAGTCCTTAGAGCAATAACAGTATCAAAAATTTTACTGCCATCCACGGCAGTTAAGGAAAAGGAGGAAGGAAGTCTCTCGGTGGGTAGGGACCACCGTTTAACATAGGCTTCAGTAATAAAGTTCCCAGCTGCTCCGGAATCAAGGAGGGCAATGACGTTCCGATAACGTTGAGCAACTTGAAGCGAGACTGGGAGATTACAATCATGAGGAGATGGAGAGGAGATCATTACTCCTAGCCGGCCCTCTCCTGGGCGAGCTAGGGTTTGGAGTTTTCCCGGACGTTCGGGACAGGCATTGATGGTGTGAGACGGAGCTGCACAGTAAAGACAAAGAGACTCAGAGAGACGTCTTCGGCGCTCAGCAGGAGTTAAACGGGAACGACCAATTTGCATGGGCTCATCTTTAGATGGTGACAGTTGACGAGGAGGAGGAGCAGAAGATTTTGGAGCAGATGATCTTCCACGCTCAGTTGCTCTCTCTCTGAAACGTAAATCAACTTTCGTGCAGAGTGAGATTAGCTCATCTAACTTAGAAGGTAAGTCTCTGGTAGCTAACTCATCTTTAATAAGCTCAGATAAGCCATGCCAGAATGCAGCATACAGGGCCTCGTCGTTCCATGCCAGTTCGGATGCCAGGATCTGGAACTGTATCAGATATTGTCCTACAGTACGTGACCCCTGGCGTAAACGGAGAATCTCGGATGAAGCTGAGGTTACCCGGCCTGGCTCGTCGAAGATGCGCCTGAATGTTGACACGAATGCAGTGTAAGAAGATAGCAGGGTGTCGGACCTCTCCCATAACGGTGATGCCCAGTCAAGGGCGGAGCCACTGAGAAGAGAGATGATGTAGGCAATTTTTGTACGGTCACTGGGAAAATTGCCAGGTTGTAGCTCAAACTGAATCTCACACTGGTTGAGAAATCCCCTGCAGAATCTTGGAGATCCGTCAAATTTTGCTGGCGTTGGAAGATGAAGACGTGGAGCAGAAATGGGTAAGGTGGGTGGGGTTATAGCTGGAGTCACTGTGGTTGACGCACCAGATGCGCCTGATCCACGGAGAGTTGTCTGAATCCCATCCAGCCGAGTAGAGAGATCCTGGAGACAGCGGATGATGTGGCCCTGTGCAGCCTCCTGATGTTCTAGTCGGGCTGCCAGTTCTTGCATCGGCCTGGCCGCTTGATCCTGGTCTCCGGCTGGATTCATTAGGTCAGTGCTTACTGTCACAACTGAGGGCCTGAGCTGACGGGAGGCAGCCTCAGTTGTAGGGGCTGAGATGTACCGGAACCTGGGAGGTTGTATCAGACCCCTGGACATGTAAGTAACATGAATAATAACTGCCCGAAGGCGTGACCACGACAACTTGGATAAAAGTCAATGATGTTTATTATGACAACTCCGCAACACAGCAGCAGTAAAAGAAAACGTAAAAGTCAGCAAATAATAAATACAGTTCCTGGGTACTACAGGATGGCAGGAGCCACAGGGCACTGGTAGTGTGAGATAGTTCTTATGATCTTCTAGATGGAAAGTCCTTACCAGGCCCGACTGTAGCAATGGAGATAACCCAGGATTGTGCCAGCTGGTGTTCCAGGAAAAGCTGGGTTGCTGAAGGTAAAACAGCTGCTGTGGATACTGGCTGGAACCAGACTGTTGTTAGCACGGAGTGGATACTGGCTGGAACCAGTTAAATAATAAATGAACTTGGGAGCGATGAAATATGAACTGAAATGTAGAACTTGAGAGCGGAGAAATAATAATACCGGTGGAGAGTGGTAAAGTGTAGAAAGGACACCGGCCCTTTAAGGAAAGCTGTACTCTGCTGGAAGCTGAGCTGGAAGCAGGTAATGTTGTAGCTGGAAACAGATGAATCCACAATGGATTGGAGAGTCAGGCTACACCGCAGGTGGAATGCTGGTGCGGGTCTCTATGGTGGAAGTCTTGAGACAGGAGCTGGAACCTGGAAGACAATCACAGGAGAGAGACAAACAGGAACTAGGTTTGACAACCAAAGCACTGACGCCTTCCTTGCTCAGGCACAGTGTATTTATACCTGCAGCAAGGAAGGGATTGGCTAGGCAATTATGCAGATTATCAATACTGAGAACAGATTGGTGGAAATGATCAGCTGACAGAATCCAAGATGGCTGCGCCCATGCAGACACTTGGAGGGAAGTTTGGTTTGTAATCCATGTGGTAATGAAAACAGTAATGGCGGCGCCGGCCACCGGAGACAGGAGGCGCCAGGCTGACAGATGCACATCCAACCACGCGGACACAGCGGAGGCCGCGGCTGACGTAATCGCCACTCAGACACTCTGCATGCAGAAGTTCAGGGACGGCGGCGGAGGCCGCGGGAGACGCCATGCCAGGTGTAATATGGCGTTTACTGTGACAGCGTCCCAGAGTGACAGGAGAGGATACAGGAATGTACACATCAGGATAACAGATGGGATCCGGTCCTGGAGCGCTGAGCCAGCCTTAGGAGGCATCTGATGGGTAAGAAATGGCGTCCAGATACCCAGATCGTGACAACTTCGAACTGAAGTGATTCCTCTAAAGGAAAAACCACGGTTACAGTGAAAAAGGACACCAATATATATCACCATCTTAATCACTGGTGGTCCCACCACTTCTAAGGTCATGGAAAATGAATTTTCATCTAATAGAAGTTCACCTCCAAAAACAGCATGTTCTATTTGTAAAACACAGCATGTTTAAATTCATTTTTTAAGCACTATATGGTTCTATTATGCACTGGCCTTTTAAATGCATGTTACTATCATATGGGTCACATCTGCACTTTAACACTTATCAACAGGGGAATAGTTCTACTTTTTAATCTATATGGAGAGAGAATTGACTGCATAGGAAAGGAAAGAGTTAAACATCTTGGGAGGGGTGGACCTAGCTGTTAGGAAAGTACAGCCTTTTAGGGGGAGGGTTTGATATATATAGGGAAGGTGAGGCCATCTTAGTTCTCTTGGTGGATTTGCTTTGGGGTGAGTGCTGCTTTGCAGAATCCCCCCATTTTTTTTTTCGGATTTATACATTTCAGTGTTTTGTCAGCTAGTCATGGGCAAAGTGATTCACTGAACTGAGCTGAGACACATGACTCAGTTCAGTGAAGTGTCTTGAGTCAGTGTCTCGGCACATGAGTTATGACTCATCTGTAGTGGAATGTGTTGCAGAGACTGCACATGAATCAGTGAGTTGCCAGTGCTGGAGGATCAGTGCTGGACTCATGGGGTTCACTACGGCTGGCCGGCGGTCGGGCTCCCGGCGACCAGCATCCCGGCGCCGGGAGCCCGACCGCCGGCTTACCGACAGCTTGGCGAGCGCAAATGAGCCCCTTGCGGGCTCGCTGCGCTCGCCACGCTACGGGCACGGTGGCGCGCTACGCGCGCCACACTATTTTATTCTCCCTCTATGGGGGTCGTGGACCCCCACGAGGGAAAATAATTGTCGGTATGCCGGCTGTCGGGCTCCCGGCGCCGGTATACTGAGCGCCGGGAGGCCGACCGCCGGCAAACAGAAGACCACCCGACTCATGGAGTTATTCAGCTGCAGTGATTGTACAATGTATCTGGGGGAGACAGCTGCTTATGCCCTGATTGTTAATAATATATTAACATAGATTTACTGTTATGTTGATATATTATTAATAACCACTTATTGCATACTAGTTATAGAATATGACATTACTTTTGGCTGAGGAGAGAAAGCTTAACAGCCATGAAACACATCATTCATTCTGTAACTAAACCAAATAAAAACATTTTTTTTTTATTTTGCATACTTTGCTAATTGGATGATTTTAGGTGGCCTTGGATTTATTATATTATACACTATCTAGCCTCCAGGGAGTTTGCCACCCACAATCACACTGAGCAGGAACAGTGAGCACTGAGCTGAGAGCCCTGTACCACAGGGGCTCCACCTCCTGCAGGCTTATGCTGCATGAATCAGATCCATCCACTGAGTCACTGAGTCTACACAGTGTACAACTGTCTCAACTCACTGGCAGACTCAGGATGAATCATGATTCATGACATGGATCAGGCACAGCAGCACAGCACTCACTGACTGGTGAGTCGTGACTGCTCCCTCCCCCCTCCCACTGGGTGTCACCTGGTATAGCCTCTGGCCAATCACAGCTAAAGACAGCAGAACACACTGACTGAAGGACACAGGACACAGAGTTTCCTCCCTCTGTCTGAGAGAAGCTGCTGCTGCTGCTGTCTCGACTCATGAAACAGTGAGTGACTCGAATCATTCACACTTCCTGATGATTCGAGTCACTGTGTTGAGACAGAGTCAGTAGCCATCTCTATTGTCAGCTCCCTGCATTTAGGTCACACATCAGTGCTCTGGCTGCCACTCGCCCACGACGGTCCGCCGGGACCCCAGCCCGTTACCGCTCATCTGGCGGTGGGGGCTGGTTCCGGGGGCGAGCTGGCTGGCCCTGGGGACGGCGTCCCATCCCCTAGGGCCTCCTCGAGGGATCTGGCGGAAGCCGGGCCGGCTGTGACTGGCGGGAGCGGCCGACGAGGAGGATCAGAGAGGGAGTCAGGCCGCCCGGAGGTAGGCGGGCAGCAGCCCTTGCCTCCGGGCATGGCCGGGGAAGCCCCAGTGCCGGATGCCCGCGGGAGCGCGCCGCGCCGGGCGCTCATCCAGGGACCGGAGACTGAGTTTGATGCCCAGCTCTTCCCCCTTGCCGGGGCCGGCTAGTGGTTCCAGGCGGGGGGAGGGCACTGGGCGGGGGACGTGGCCAGCCGAGCGAGGCCTGTCGCAGGGCCTCGCACGGCGTCATCCCCAAACGCTTCGGCTGAGAGAGCACGGACCGGAAGCGGTGGGACGCGCGCGCGTCCACGCGCGGCTCCGGCGGCGCCGCTCGCGCACGTGTGCGCGCAGCAGCGCCGCTTTCCTCCTTGTCTCCTCAGCCCTCTCCCCCGCAGCCGGAACACGGTGTGGAGCGGGGAGGGAGGGGGAGAGGCAGTGATCAACCAGGTTAAGCTAATGGGGCTCTTAATGCAGGAGCCCAGACAAGAAGCCTTGTGGTGACAGAGAGCAGTGGGGCGAGCGCCCGAGGTGCGCGCGCGCCCACGCTCGCCTCTGGCGCCGCTAGCCGCGCACGTGTGTGCGCAGCAGCGCCGCCGGCCCTGCTGTCTCCCCTGCTATCTCCCAGGCAGCCGGAGTCCGGCGGGAGCCGGGGGGAGAGGGGAGACAGGGCAATTATGATCACTGGCAGGGCAGTGCGATACCAAGGAGAAGGGGTGCGGCAGCAAGAGGTCACGGGGTGCGTGAGCCCGTGTCCACTGCAAGCGGAGCGGTGCGCGCGCGCTCTGCTGCGCCGCGGGGTTCCCGGTCTTTTCAGATCATTCCCCCGGGGCCGGAATCTAGCGGCCTGCGGGGGAGGAGGGGGGACAGGGAATTGGTTAGTGGCCGCGGGGCTGCTGCACGCGCCGCAGGAGCTCGCGGCGGACCCACCTCCCCCCCCCTCTGCGGCATCGGATAGTTCCGATACACGGGAAGAGGGGACAAATTCGGAGGCGAGGGCAGTGCGGGCGCCGACAGCGGTGCCTCCGCTTTCCCGCAAGGGCAGCGTGCGTCGGATGCCCGGCACACGCATGTCGGGCGGTGAGCGCGTGGTCGCACGCGGGCCCCGGCGAAGGACCCAGGACCGCGTTTTGGGGCAGTCACGACCCCTCCGGAGCGCTGGCTCGGCCCTGGCCACAGCGGTAAAGGTGTTAGGGCCGCTAGCCGCGGCTGCCTCCCCTAGAACGGCTGTTCGTTCCGGCGGGCTGCGGGCTATGGCGGCGCAGCGGGTGGCATGCGCCTGCCGTGAGCTCGGGACGGTCGCCACAGAATTACAACAGGGTCCAGGGCAGGACGTGGGGGAGCTCACGGCCGCAACGCCCCCAGCACGGAGGCCGCGGCATGTGCCGCGAGTGCTGGAGGGGTCCTCCGCTTCTTCCTCTTTTTCAAGGGAGCTCGGGGATGAGGCGATGGCAGATTTCGAGGAGGAAGGCAACGATTTGGACGCGCCGGAAGATTCCATGTCGGGGCAGTCGGCGGCATCAGGTAAGGTGGTGCAGTCGGTATTCGGGTTCCTCCACGAGCTCTAGTTTGCGTAGTTCTTCCTCTTCCTCCTCTTCATCTTCAATGTCGTCACAGGCGTCCGAAGTCAGTAGCACAACTAGGGCAAAGAAGCGGGCAACTAAATTCGCCAAGAGGGCAGCGGGCCAGCGGAACAGGCGCAAGCGGCTTAGCGAGGAAGCGCGTAGGGCCAAGAAGCTCGCAATTTGCCCGGGGTCGTGTGATTCGTCTATACTGCTGTACTGCGGGGGCTGCGAGATAGCTGCCGCAAGAAGATTTGGAAGGGGGACTTCGTGGACGTGTTCGTATTGACGAAGGTCGCAAAGAAAGAGTATAAGGTGGCGGCGCAAAGAAGGGCATCGGGGCTGAGGCATTCCGTACCTTCGATAATTGCCTGGCCGGGTTCTGGGTCTTCGCGGCATCTTACCTGGAGGACAGGCCGGCAGAGCACACGAATATAATTAGGTACCTGCATCTCGTACATGACATGCAGCGCACGTCTTCGGGATCGGAGTGGCGCAGGTACGATCAGGAATTCAGGGAACAGGAAGGTTTGCAGGTCATGGACTTCGGGTTCAAGGACGTTGAGGTTGGGCTCAAGGTCACCCGGGCTTCGCTACAGGCGGAGGAGCCCCGGAAGCCGGGGGCGGACGGGCACCACGCAGGGTCGTCCTCCCAGGGGTTCGGCGCGGACGGCGGATTGGCCAAGTCAGGTAGGTCGGCAGTCCGCGCAGAGGGGCGTGCCACCACAAAAGGAAAATGTTTCGCGTTTAACAACGCGGCGTGTTCCTTCGGGGGATGACTTGGTCATCTCTCCAGTGGGGGTGGTTCCTAAGAAGGCTCCAGGCGCCTTCCGGCTCATTTGAGTTCGCTTTTAGGTGTGTACTGCCGGAAGCTGTGAAGGGCGACTGCGGGGTGTGCCAGAACGCACCATTTCGTGCGTTTGTCCTCAGAGATTAAGAGGGAGTTGGCAATATGGGCCTCGTTCCTCGAGGACTTCAACGGGGTGTGTATATGGCAGGCCCCAATGGTGGACAGCGCTAGGTTGCAGCTGTTCACCGACGCAGCGGGCGCCTCTGAATTCGGTTGCCATCTGGAGGGATCTTGGTGCGCGGCCTCGTGGCCGGCAGAATGGCATCGCGGGGGTTTCACGAAGGACCTTTTGCTTCTGGAGTTTTTCCCATTATGGTGGCGTTGGAGGTCTGGGGCGATCGGCTGGCTAGTCGCAGCATTTTGTTTAGATGCGATTATCTGGGCGTGGTGCATGCGATTAATAACCAGAGGGCAAAGTCGTTGGTGGCTATGCGGGTGCTAGGGCAATTGCTTTTGACATGCTTGCGTAGGAACCTGTGGTTCCGCGCGCAACATGTGCCCGGTTTGGAGAATGGGATTGTCGACGCTTTGTCGCGAGGACAGTGGGAGAGGTGTTGGTTGTTGGCACCTGAGGCCAACGAGCAAGGTTTTCATTGTCCCGGTTAGGTTTGGCAGGTGATCGGGCCGGACTGGAGGGTATAGCGTTGCGGTCAGTCGCGCCAGCCACGCTCAAGGCTTACGGACATGCTTGGAATGAGTGGGAGGAGTTTGTCCAAGGTCGTCAGCAACAAGGTAAGAGCAGGCATCGGCTGATGCTTTCTTTTATTTGGCAGCTGTATGTTTCGGGTAGGTCCCGAGCGGTGGTATCCCGGTACTTGGCTGGGGTCTGGTTTTCTGCAAGCTGCGGGGCGTCCCCGATGTGACAAAAAGCGATGTTCTGCGGAAGGCAATGAAAGGGTGGACGCGAGTGGCGCCGACGCCACCGGATAGGAGGCGGCCCATCGATGCGGCTTTGTTGCCGGCTGTCATCGCGGCGGTGGGGCGAGTCGCGTCGTCCAGGTTTGAGACACTTTTGTGCAGTTTGGCGTTCTCATTGGCTTACCACGGGGCCTTTAGGGTTTCGGAGTTCGTAGCGCCTTCCAAGAGAGCAGAGTCGCGCATGCTGGTCGGAGACGTAGTAGTGTGTGAGAAGTCCTTGCTGTGCAGATTAAGGCGCTCTAAGACGGACCAAGTGGGGAGAGGTCGCTGGGTCACTATGGTTCCAGCGCAAGAGGAGAGCGTTTGCCCAGTAGGTCTGGCGATGCAATATGTGGCGGTGCGACCCGTTAGGGAGGGGTCATGGCTATTGCATTATGACGGGCTGCCAGTGACGAAATACCAGTTCCGTTGGATGCTGAGTCGTTGTTTAGCGAGCTTGGGCCTCCCACCCGCTGCGTTCGGTACCCATTCCTTTCGAATAGGCGCGGCGACGTCGGCTGCTGCGGCGGGTTTCTCCAGATCTGAAATCCAGGCGGTGGGGCGAGGGAAGTCGTCAAGTTACAGACGATATATTCGCCCCGTTGCATGAGAGGTCGGATTGCGCTTAGTGCTTTGTTTTATTTGCAATGTATTATGTTGTTCCAGTTCTGTGAGTTATGGTGTTGTGCGTCTGTTGGTGTTTTCCCCTTTTGTTATCCTACTCAGGGATTAGCTACTCGCCGTTGCTGGCATGAGTCGGCAGCGGGGGTCTGGAGTTATTTTGCGATTTTTTGCCTGACTTGACGGACTGAATTCTAATCTACAATTCGGCTAATCTGGTCTAATCAGAGTCCCTCAGCAGGTCTTTACGCTTTCACCTCCAGCTGAGTTATTACATGTGTTTCCCATTTTATACCCCCCTCCCCCCCCCCCCCTCCCTGTTTTATTTCGTTTGTTTTATTTGATCTTTCCCCTTTGTGTCTTTAATTGCGCTTTAAATTGGCAACGAAGCATGGTGCAGTTCGGCTAGGCCGTGACTGCTGCAATAGCGAGATCTAAAGTTTTTTCTTTTTGGCAGATCCTTCAGTGTAAACAATTAATAAGCCTCTTAGTAATCAATTTTACCCCTCTTTTCCCCTTCAGGATGGTTTGACGACAATTTGGCCATTTGGGTGGTTGGCCACTCTTACATTTACTGGGCGGCCAGGTTTGTGGCCTCGGAGGGGGCTCAGGCATTGCTTGGAGCACAGGGTGTCAGATGGCTTGGCTGGCGAGGAATGATGTGGGGTGAGCTGAGGAGTAGGTTAGTGAGTCAGGCCAGCAAGCATGGAGTCCCTAGGGTCTTGGTTGTCCATCTAGGTGGCAACGACCTGGGGAAGAGGACATCCTTGGATCTGCGGTGGGCCATGATACATGATCTGGCAAGTGTGGCCGCAACATGGACCAATTGTGTGTTGGTTTTTTCAATGATGGTGCCAAGATTGTGTTGGAGGGGTGTGGCGGATGGGCGCCAGATTGACGAGGCCCGGAAAAAGGTGAACGGGGCGGTGGCAAAGTGGGTGCTGTCCCACGGAGGGAGGGTGGTTCGCCACCCGAGGATTCGGTTCAGAGACAGCCACCTTTTCCGGCATGATGGAGTACATCTATCCAATGAGGGGATGATGTTTTTTCTGGAGGATCTAGGTTTCGCTTTGCAGGAGTTAGGGTAGGTTTATGGTGGCGGTGCGAAAGACTTTGGGGATGAGTCTTTCGCTGTTGGCGGAAAAGAACGGCAGTTTTGTATTGTAGGGAAAACTGTAGTGTTTTACAGTTTGTTGTGGTTTAGGTGCACTCACCTCCATCGACTTATGGCCGCTTGACCACCCGTCCGGGAAGGCAGCGGCAGGGCACCCAGGAGCGGTGGGTAGTCACTGTGGGGGTTGAGTTGTCACCTATTACCGGTTTATGATAAGTTTTAGTAAATTTATAGGATTAGTTATTTAAGGTTAATTTAGGTTAATTGAGCCGTTCTTTTGGGCCGCCACCATATGCCGGCTGGAGCGGCATATTAAATTAATTTCTTTATTACAGGTTTGCTAATGGATAGGGACAAATAAATAGCTAGCAATTTTCTGCCAAAATTCAAGTCTCCGTGTCGTTATTTCTGGTTCTAGGTTATGAATGCTTTACTTTCAAAGAAAGGGGTCCACCAAATATCACTAGGATGTTTAGGAGAGAGAATTGACTGCATAGGAAAGGAAAGAGTTAAACATCTTGGGAGGGGTGGACCTAGCTGTTAGGAAAGTACAGCCTTTTAGGGGGAGGGTTTGATATATATAGGGAAGGTGAGGCCATCTTAGTTCTCTTGGTGGATTTGCTTTCCCACCCTCCCGCCCTGGTACTAAGAGATTCTGGCACGTGGTGCTTTGGCGTTAAGTTGTTGGCTGGTGTATCGTTGGCTATTTATTGGCGGAAAAGAACGGCAGTTTTGTATTGTAGGGAAAACTGTAGTGTTTTACAGTTTGTTGTGGTTTAGGTGCACTCACCTCCATCGACTTATGGCCGCTTGACCACCCGTCCGGGAAGGCAGCGGCAGGGCACCCAGGAGCGGTGGGTAGTCACTGTGGGGGTTGAGTTGTCACCTATTACCGGTTTATGATAAGTTTTAGTAAATTTATAGGATTAGTTATTTAAGGTTAATTTAGGTTAATTGAGCCGTTCTTTTGGGCCGCCACCATATGCCGGCTGGAGCGGCATATTAAATTAATTTCTTTATTACAGGTTTGCTAATGGATAGGGACAAATAAATAGCTAGCAATTTTCTGCCAAAATTCAAGTCTCCGTGTCGTTATTTCTGGTTCTAGGTTATGAATGCTTTACTTTCAAAGAAAGGGGTCCACCAAATATCACTAGGATGTTTATAAAATAACCAGCAATAAGTATGTTATTTATCATTATTCCTTCTAAATTTTCCAGTGATCAAACAAAGAAGATAAATAATCATGTTTACTTCCAAAAAAATGGGTGGAAAAGAAACGACTTTTAATCCTGCTGAGACTCTGCTATTAGCACTAAGAACCACAATACCCAGTATCAAAGCGGCTCTTTTACTTTCGTTTTAGCCGCTATGGACGCACAAGAACTGGGAACTACATTACCCAGAACTACAGCGGCATTTCCGCCGCGAATGGTGCTTCCGGGATCAAGATATGCCTAATATGGACTTCCGCCCTGGCTAAAGACAGCGTGACTTCCTGCATTGATGAAAACTATATTACCCATGAGGCCGAGCGACTTCCGGCTGCGGCCGGTCTCTCCTTTTAGGAACAACTTTCTCTCTTTTAAACACATTTAATAATTCATATTGAAAGTCTATTTCGATCTTTGATTGTGATCATCTAAATAAGCCTGCTCTATGGGAATAACAAAGCCATCAGGCCGCAAATAGCGTTACTTCCTGTGTATATTTTGACTACATTTCCCAGGAAGCTCAGCTACTTCCGGTCACGGACGTCTTTTAGATTATGAATGACTACATGTCCCACAATCCATAGTGAGAATCTTTACCTCAAAAGAGCATTGTTTTATGTCTACAATGTAGCATTTTATATGTTAACATACATCTTAAACAGCAAGGAGAACTTTTTATTAATTTGTTTAACTTCTGAACACCCAGTTCCTGTCATGTGACAGGAAATGATGTAATCATGTCTTGCTATAAATAGGGGAACCTGTTTGGTCCCTCATGCCTTGAAAAAGAGTCCTTTGACTCGAAACGCGTTGGCTTTGAGGGGGCTTCTCTGCGGCGGAACTGTCTTTTTGGACTCTGAAGGAAGGTAGGACCTTGTCATTATTTTATAATTACATTTTTTTGGAACCCCAAAGTTGGCCTCTTTTGGTTCCAAGACGGTTCTCACTTCCATCAGAGCCGGACTCGAGCGAGGTCTTTTAAAGATACCGTTATATGAGGATATCAACCGTTCTGCACGTGAGTGTGAGGTACGCCTCTCTCACTATTATAAAATTGGCTATTCACCACTGACTGATAGAGAACTCCATATTTTATGAAAGATACCGTTATGGGCGTCTAGACACCTGTCTCTATGTAAGTCAGGTGTGTTTATAGGAATTCTATGTTTGCATTATCAGCATAGAAAGATACCTAGGTACGCCTATATACAGTAGCAAGGATATCATACGTTCCTTGAACATACTACACATTGTGTTCTTCTGTTTCACATTTTATATATGATCGAGTATTCCATTATTGGATATTCAACCACCATGGTAACCCCTTTGGAATGATGTCCTTGAAAGAAACCACTATATGAGGATATCTACTGTCCCTCACGTGAGTGTTAGGTACGCCCTCTTCAACCACCAATTGATAAAGAGCACATCACAACTTTAAAAGATACCCTTATGGGCCTGTTACCACCTGCCTTTGTGTAAGTCAGGTGTGTTACTGTTCATATGAGGATACTGTTTCTATATGTTTGGATTGAAAAGATCACCTATTCTCTGACCATTCACATTGCCTAGTGAAGCCTACCAGCTCCTATTGGCAAAAAAATCCTAGACGCTATATATTTATTTATTTAGTTTCAAACGACATTACTACACATTTTATTTCTGTTTTGTTTTTTTGAATATGGCTGAGTTCTCCATCAAAAATTGGACATAAATTACACCGGACTCTTCGCCTGGAGACAGTACAGCTAAGTATTTGTTCTAGCACTCTCACATTTACCACCACTGCTTGAGCGATAGCGCCATCTAGTCCACACCACCACTATTCCTGCAAAACGGTCAGTTTACACCCACAAACGGCCTCTTCCTGTCAATCACCTTGCGATCGCCCATGCGATCGTTTTTTTCACACCATCCCATTGCTAGGCACCGATGCCCGGTGCTGTTGTGTAACGTGCCAGTGCATTGCGGTGCATACGCAGTTCAGATCTGATCGCCCGCTGTGCAAAAACGCACAGCAGTAATCAGGTCTGAATTACCCCCTAAAGTAACTCCTGTGATGAATAGATTAGTGGTTGAGGGCTACTGATCATTAGCACCTGGATGGGACAGGAGGGGTGATGGCAGGGACGGGCTGGAGCTATAGTGTGGCCCCGGAAAATCCCTGTTGAGTGCACGTGGGGTAGGGGCATGGCATGCCTCATGAGGGTATCCGGTCTTTAGGTCAACACTTAGGTCGTCACTCATTAGGTCTATTGACCACTAATGGTCGACATGCACTAGGTCGACATGGTCACTAGGTCGACATGGCAAAGGGCGACACATGAAAAGGTCGACATGAGTTTTTCACTTTTTTAATTTTTTTGAACTTTTTCATACTTTATGATCCACGTAGACTACTATTGGGAACGGTAACCTGTGCCGAGCGCAGCGGTAGTGGACCGAGGCACCCTTCCCCGAAGCATGGCGGGTGAAGTAAGCCATGCAAGGGGACAGGGTGCACTAATTGGGGTTTCCGGTCACTTTACAAAGAAAACACCACCAATTAATTTTTTAAAACTCATGTTGACCTTTATCCATGTCGACCTAATGGCCACGTCGACCTATTTCATGTGTCGATCTAGTCGCTGTCGACCAATAGTGGTCGACTTAATGACTGTCGACCTAGTTACTGTCTACCCAACGATCCACACTCCCTCATGAGGGCGTGCTGCAAGTCATGGAGGCACTGGGTCTCTGTAGGGGCTTGGGAATGCAGCCGATGTGTAACCATGCCCCTGTGATGCTGCGAGTACGCTCCTTTGGGACCATGCTGGGAGTCTCCTGGCCCTGTTGATAAGGGCCCATGCAGGTGAATGCTATACAGTAAAGTGATAACCTTGCATGCTCACTTTACTGCCAGGTTCGGACCTGTCTGAGCTTCTACACATGTGCTCTCAGGGGGTTGTGCATGCACAAGTGGCAGCCATAGGCGGATCCAGGGGTGGGGGGGGGGGGCACTCGGGCCCGTGCCCCTCCCCTGTCGTTTCTGACTTCTTCTTTTTTTTAAAAGGAGAACAGCAGCAGCACTACTGCTATTTCCGTCAGTCAGATTTTATAAAAGAGCCGGCAGGCACTAGGACCCGCCGCGGCTCTAACAGCAAGTCTGTGTGGTAACCAATGGGGAGGCTGGGGCTGCATCTCCAGCCTCCCCATGCTCACACCGCAACCTACCTCCCACACTGCCAGCCAGAGTCCAGCCCAGGCGCGGGGTTCAAATGCCAGCATCGAGTAAGACTGTTACTTATGACAGCGCAGAAGGCTTCATTTGCCCTCACTGCACCGGACAATAATCCCAGCGCCTCCTCCTCCACTTCCTTTACCCCCATGCTAGGGTGCAGTCACACTCAGTCTCAGCTTTGAGAAGGCGGCCCGTGTGATTGTGACAGGACTTTCCTGCAGAAGTCTTATGCTGCTTGTTGGAGATCCAGCTGGCTGCTTCTGCTGATCAAAGATGGGTAGTTCGTGTCCTGCAGTCTGAGTCTCACTGCAGTGCCCAAAACAAGGTATGCTGCACCTGCCACCACCAACTAAAAACTATAATAATTATGTTGTGCTGGGGTGTCTTCCAGGCTCCCATAACTAATGGAACAGGTGACCAACATTTCAAGGCCCAATCAGCCTTTTCATCAGGGTGAAACATTAGCAATAAACCAGGATGCACTCCTTCAGCCAATCATTACCTGATGGCGTATTCTGTGAGGCCACGCCCCCTGTGATACCACACCCCTTATCTGGGAGCACGCGTGCTTTAGGTGCATGTAAATACAACCATTACCGTTACCCTATCATGGTGCCCCCCCTTTCATTTTCTTCTGGATCCGCCCCTGGTGGCAGCTATTGGAGATAGGGACTGCATTGCATTCGCCAAAGAACTGAGGGGGGCTGCAGCTGATTTATTTCTGATTAGAGAGGAAATGAGGAAATAATAGCAAACAAGATAAGATTACCCCCTGGTTAAATAGCCCTGAAGCCTGTGTAAGGTTCCCTTATACTAATGTCCCCATTCTATACACATGTAAAATAACATTCTTAAAACACTATTAAAATCTAAGTGCATTGCACTGGCAAATGACCAGGCCCCACTGACTATATTTTATTATACGGTGACGCGTCTTGTTAAATATGTTAAATAATACACAGACAATTTTCTTCCTGCAAAAGGAGAGAGGAAACCTTGTATTGTTAAATAATGAATTTACCAACGAGGGTTTAAATAGAATGGTTATTCTAATTGTATCAGTTGCCCTTTTTCTTGAGCGTGGCAGGCAAGAGATGTCTTATTTCCATCTAAATGAATGATCGTATCTTTTATCCTTAATATAATATCTAATTCTAGGAACAACATCGGTCTATTAGCATGGTAATGAAAATATTTGAAAGGGAGTAGTTGCTCCATGTTTTATTTAATTTGAACTCAATAATAAGACTCGTTCTGTTCTTATGCAATTAAATATTGCTTGCATTACAGATTTGTACAGATGTAGGTCCTCATTCTGTTGGAAGGTGTGTTCGAACACGTTGGGAGGTAGGAGCTGGGATTTAAAATGTGCAGCCAGATAATAGCGTTTGAGGGGAATATGTCCTATCGGGTGTGATACATGTTACCGGCAGTCGGGATCCCAGTGGTCACATGACCGACTACGGTATCCCTGACATTGATAATACCGAATGGGGACAAAGTAATTATTTTACCCCTTCCCTGTCCCCAACCCTAACCCGCCTGGGGTGGCGGCTGGTGCTAAGATTTGGGGGCTGGAGGCTAGGGCTTAGATTCCGTGGGTGAGCTAGGGCTACATATTGGAATTGCGGTCAAACTTCTAAAAACTGCAATTATCCGAGGTTTCACCACAGTCTGCCATTAGTACATCCCACCTTGCCTAAATCTGATCTCTATCTTGTTTGCTGCCGGCACTGACCCTTTCCTGTGACCTCGCCTCTGACCTTTGTTGTCACTTATGCTTATGAGCCCATACTCTACCATGTATGATGCCTGGATTGACCATCTGCTTGTGTACTAATTCTGTATTAAACAGCAATCATGCTTATCTACTGCTGCTGCTGAGCTTTGGCCACTGCTGTACCCAAGGGTGCATTAAGCTAGTGGGCGGGTACTAACTATTCTGGACTCTGTAGCAGCCCGTGAGCGCAGAGAAATTGTAGCCACTCCCATCACAATACTGCAACCACACTCCCCAAGTGCATGCATTGTAGTTAAGTAAACAATACGAAGTTAGCGTTCCACCTCCAGTGTCCACCCTGGAACCCATGCCCACCCAAAGTCCAGACAGTCCTGGCTGCGCCTGACCTGTTTGCTTTGGGCAAACATTACTGCACCAGTGAGTCTTGTACAGCGTGCCATCTGACACTACTTTGAGTTGGTGCCTAGCTGCTCTTCCCATGGTGGCTGCAAACTACAGTACCAACTTCTACCTCTTGCTCAAACCTTATAATAGACTTTCCTGGATACTCTGATACCCCTTACACAAAAAGGCAAGGAACTGGGAAAAACCCAGGAAGTATGTTGGTGAGAATGGGCTGACCCAGGCTATGTGACCCGAATCCATGACCCTGGTCACGGGCAGGGTTTTTCCCTGGTCTAAGTCGGATACTCTGCAGTCTGTTCCGGGGTTAATCTACCCAGGTTCTATTAAAACAAGATCAGCCCATTGAATAATCCAGCTTCTTACTTTTGGTTTTTTATCTATCCTGGTGACCATTATGGTTTATACACAATCCCCAGTTACAGCATTAACTGTATTTATTTAAGCTACAATCTGATCCAATCAATGAACCTACAGATCTGTACTTCACTTTTGCCACCCAAGTGTGCGGCCATATTACACAGTTTTTCAGAAGTGACCATGTGACCCTGTACATCGCTCCACTCAGCCCTCCACAGCTGGTGACCCAAGTTACCATCCTGATAGCCCACTTTTGATATAACTGGATATCATTTTCTGATATGTCAGGAAAGGAACACATAGTGCAGTAATCAACTAGGTTTAAATTACACACTTAGCAATAAATTAAACGATGTTGCTCATTTTGAACCTGCCCGAGCATCAGCGTTTATCGCTAAGTGTGTATGCCACCGCCAACAAACGATAAGCGGCCCCTCAGGTCGTTAATGACCTGAGCTGTCAGCCATGCATGCAGCTCAATTTGGACTGTTGTCCAAAAACTGCATGCACGGCCCGGCCACGGCATTACATCACTGAGCGATATAGTTTGCATATCGCTCAGTGTGTACACACTGCCGGCGACCGCCCCGGCCCAGGAGGGGAACACAGTAGGCGACGTCGCTCAGAGAGCACATCGTCTAGTGTGTACCCATCCAAAGAATGTTTTTTCTAGGATCCCATCAAATTCCTTCTTGATTACCATTGTTATTTTCCAACTGTAACCCCAAGGTTTAATTACCTGGTGTACAGTACCTTTCTGATTGAGTGATGTTCTGCTGTTTGTGGATAGTAGTCCTTTTGAAATCTTGAACCAAAGTAATGCACACGCGTTTCACCACTAATCTGCAGTTTTGTCAATGGGTAAAGGGATGGGTTACGGTCGTTAGGTCGACACACCTTAGGTGGACACTTATTAGGTCGACCACTGAAGGTCAACAATGCCATTAGGTCAACATGCATTAGGTCGACATGGCTCGACAGGTCAAAAGGTCGACATGAGTTTTTCACGTTTTTTTCTTCTTAATTTTTTGGATTTTTTCATACTTAACGATCCACGTGGACTATGATTGGAACCGTAATCTGTGCCAAGTGAAGCAGTAGCGGAGCGAGGCACCTTGCCCGAAGCACGGTGAGCCATGCGAGGGGACACAGTGCACTAATTTGGGTTCCCCCGTCACTTTACGGAGAAAACGACACCAAAAACAGTCAAAAACCTCATGTCGACCTTTTGACCTGTCAACCTAGTGCATGTCGACCTAATGGCAAAGTCGACCTTCAGTGGTCGACCTAAGTTAGGTCAACCCAACGACCCATACCCAAAGGGATTTAGGCTATGATAAACCTGTCTTGTACAATAACTTCTGTCTAGAGGCTGTACCTTTCCCTGTTAGATCAATGTGTATTTTTTCTCGCAATTTCACACTAAACTCTCTCTTTAGACAAAGATTGTTGGAGTTGTTCCTATCAGCCAGCACAGGAGCACTGTAATGCCCTGGGGAAATACGGTGCCTTGTTCTCTACCGTGTCAAGTAACATGAAGCAGTATAAAGTCCTACAGAAAAAAACTGTTTATGTGTCTAGCAAAAGGTGCAAATCAAGAGTGAAACAGACCATCACATATGGGTAAAAAAAAATCCCACTTGCACTGTGTTTCCAGACAGCTACAAAATGAGAACTGCCATTTAAGAAAACCAGAGTTACATTGTTTACATACGTTCCTATAAGCCCACAACCACACTAAGCTAGCCGCTGGGCAAGAAGCACAAATCTATATCCTCAAGACAACTTTTTGGAGCATTTTAGTCCATAAAGTTGTATTAGGAGTTATCAAAACACACAACCTATTATTTTACAGTGATCAATGTCCAGGGTGCTATTTAGCAATCAACTTTTTTCTCTATATATTGTGACGAAACACAAATTCGCATGTTACAGGCACAAAATAAATGACGCCAGATGCACAAAATCATGCTTGTGATGTTATAAAATAGATTGTGTGCTTTTAGAACTGATTTCTTTTTAGAAACTGATTTTATAACACAAAATCTATTCCATGGCCCAGTGTAAAATTTGCATCAGAAAAGAGTGCTGAAAAATATATTGTGTAGTGGGCGTGGCCTGGCTGGCTAGCTGGAAGGCTGCCTTTGTGAGGTGCTCCAGGTCCCTGCTTGCTAAAACGGCCATAAAGTCCCTATTTCCAGCTCTTGGACTCCCATTCCCTTCTGCCTCTTGCCTTGATCCCCCCTCCACTCGGTGTGTCGGGTCCCGGAGCCGGGGGGGGGGGGTCCTCCTTCCTCCCTGCGGGTTGGGGCCTGTCCGTCCGACTGAAGCCGGGGACTAAATTCCAGCTGGGACCCGGACCTGGTGGACCCCGCCACGGACATCGTCCAGCGACCTGCATAGCCTCACCCGTACTGCAGCTTCTCCCTGTGCCTGGCTCCCCTCTGCCCATCGCGCCCTGACTGCAGCTTCCGGGTGCGCCGGAGGGGCCTCTGAAGCGGTCTGACGAGCTCCGGGAGCTGGGTGAGTGCGGCGGCTCGTTCCCACCCAGCGTAGCAGGGGCTGTGATTGCCGCGGTGGCCGCCGCCGCTGTTCTCCGTGAGTCCGTGATCGGAACAGCTGCGGTGTTAGCTGGCCGGGACGTGCTCTCCCCTGCCTTCATCACCCACCGCTGCCTCTCTCCCTTCCCCTGGCGCTTAGAGCGCCCTGCATCTGGGCCTTGGGTGGGGGGCGAGCCTGGGCTCCAGTGGCCTCATCAGGACACCAGCGGCCATATTTGATATGCGCTGGGGCTGGGTGGGCCTCTGCCTCCCCCAGCAGTAGGCAGTGGTGGTGGGGTGCCCTGACTGCTGGCTGGTCCGTGGCCGGGACCCACCACCTGCTGGGCCCTATCCCTCGCCCCCCTGAAGGAAATTACAGTGGCCTTATGAGGTGGGGGTTCGGTTGTGTGCATACATCCGCGCATATCTGCGCTCTGAAAGTGCCTGTTCTTGCCCCCTGTTTCTCTCACACCGAGAGGCCGACTCACACCAGGCCACAGTACAGAGGCTAGGGGGGACCCCTGGGATCGTTAACCTAACTCTAGAAGAGCCCCTATTATATCTCTGCCTTGCCTCGGCTGTCTTGTTTCACCTATGATAACTGACGCTGGAGCTCCATCTACTGGCGGATTCTATTGTTTGATTTCAGCTGCCTAAGCGAACCTACTTTTCCTACAATGTGAGCCAGTGGAGCGTGCCCTGAGTCTTGGGACCTTCTCTCCCCGATATTTATGTCATAACTACAGTATATATTTCCTACTACCAGGACTTTTCTAGCTCTGTAATGCAGTGATTTTTTCAAGTTAATCTACCCATACTTTCCACCATGGCAAGAAGTAACAAAAAGCAACATGGAGCAGACCTGGGCCAGATCCTAAAAAAAATTGCCTACTCGAATGCTAAGTCTCCAGGCCCGGGAGCTCCCTCGCTGCCTGATATCTCGGATTCGGAGGATTCAGATCATTCCCCGTTGACTCGGAAAGACCAACAACTGCTTTTCCGTGAGATCCAGGAGACGAGGAAATCCATGCAGGCGATGCAGGCGGAGGTGCACACGGCGATAGCTTCTCTTAAGGCTGACGTAACCGACCTTGGAGACAGAACGGACCACTTGGAGTCTAAAATGGATGAAGTGGTCACTTTCCAACAGGGTATGGGTGACGACATTCATGGCCTAAAACAGGAGATGCGGATAATCCTGGAACGCCAGGAAGATCAAGATAATAGGACGCGACGAAATAATCTCCGCATCAGAGGGATCCCTGAGGACGTTGATATGACGTCCCTGCATGATTATCTTAAGAAACTGTTTGCGCACCTTTCGCCTTTACTTCCAGAAGAACAACTTTTATTGGATAGGGCTCATAGGGCTCTCCGGCCTCGCTCATTCGGCTCAGCCCAGAGACGTCATTCTACGTTGCCATTACTATACGGCTAAAGAAGACATTCTTAGAGAGGCTAGGAAGCTCTCCAAACTGGAATTCCTGGGGCACTCTCTCCAAATATTTCAGGACATTGCACCGGCCACCCTGCTTAAAAGGAAGGAGTTCAGACCCATCACTGCAGTTCTTCGGGACAGTGGCATCCGTTATAGATGGGGCTTCCCCTTCTGCATTCTGGTGTGGCATCACAACCGCCTCCACTCGGCTAGGGATCTGACCGAAGCTAAAGGACTCTTGCATGCTTTGGGCCTCTCTCCTCCACCGGCCCTATCTGAGTCTCCGCAGCGGCCGGCCGAGATCTCTCCCACAGAGTCGATTGCCACCCCCAGACGCTCCCTGAATAGGGATTGGACAAGAGTGCCTTCTACACGGAAATCTGCCTCTGCTGGTCCTCCCACCTGATGCCTTATGGGTTTACTTGTTGTTTAATCTTATATTCTGTTGTTTCTGCATATGTATAAGTGGTGGAATTGTAACCTTTCTCTTTTCCCATTATACCTACCAGCCCTGTTTCCCCCATATGTCGCTCATGTCTGTAGGTTTTCGGCTTTTCCCACTGTTTCCGTACGTACTGGGGAGGAGGAGGACTGGGACTCCCCTTACGAGTAATGTACCTCTTTATACTGGAACGGACACCTTTTGTTTTGTTGTTTGTTAGTTCCATACCCCGTCTAAGGTGATATCTGTTTTTGTCCAGGGAGGTTACTTGTGTTTTCCCGGTTACCCTGTATGATAGTGGGATTTAGGAAAATTTGCCCCATTCTTTCCCCCTTTAACACTGGTCCCTGGACTCAGGACGCATGATAGTTGGTGTTCATTGTCCTAGATGCACCTGGCCCGGCCGGGCCGCGTCCCCATTGTAGGGTCTTATACCCAAGTCCGGTTATTGTCACTTAGTGACCCTTTTCTACTGTTTCCTGACCGGCACGTTAGGCCAGATGTGATTTCTTCTGGTCTCCAACCTTCCCTTCTTTCCTACTTTTCTCGAATCTTGTTTCTCTTGTCCCTTTGTCTTTTTCTTCTTGTTCAGATGTTTAAGGATTTATGCCGTTTGCCATGTCTGTTTTTGATATTCTTGTTTCAGTTTGTTGCAAAGGTGCATAGTCCAGAGGGAGGAGGCGAAGCGATCCGAAAACCCACCAGTCATGGCTCTTAGGATATACTCACATAACGTTAAAGGTTTGAACAGCCCCACCAAACGCACTAAGCTCTTCCTCTCCCTCAAGCAGGCTAAAGGGGATATAGTATTTTTACAGGAAACCCACTTTAAGAAATCTCTTCATCCTGATTTAAAATCTAAGTCCTACCCCCTTACATTTCATGCATGTGACGCTACACATAAAAAGAGAGGAGTCTCCATCTTGTTAGCCGCCCACCTTACGTTCGAGTTTTTGGACAGTCATGTAGATAAATCTGGTAGATGGCTTATTTTTATTGGGAAGCTAAACAATATCCTTTGTACTCTTGTTAATGTCTATGCTCCGAACCAGAACCAGGCCACCTTCTTTAGAAGCTTGAATTCACATCTGACCAGACTTGGTAAGGGTGAGCTTATAGTAGCAGGAGACTTTAATGAGGTTCTCGATGCTTCGTTAGATAGATCCTCCCCTTCTTCTTCTTCCCCTTCTAACCCTAAACGCCCGACATCGGCATCTCTTGTACTGTCAGAACTTTTGAAACTTCACCTACTTTATGACTCATATAGGTTGACTGATCCCCTGACTAGGGACTATACTTTTGATTCCCCTGTCCACAAATCCTACTCCAGGATAGACATGATCCTACTTAGCCGGGACCTATCCTCTAAATTGAAATCTGCCAGTATTCATCCTATGATATGGTCTGACCATTGCCCGATCTCAATTGATCTCCATTCCATTACCCCCCGTCGCCCCCCCTGCCTCTTGGCGGCTGAATGATTCCCTATTGCATAGTCCGGAAGTTACTGACCAGATTAAGAGTTGCCTTACGGACTATTTTCTACTTAATGACCTCCCGGAGATTTCGCCTATTACCTTATAGCAGTGGTTCCCAAACTTTTTTGAATCATGGCACCCTAGAGTATCAGAATTTTTTTACGGCACCCCTAGGCCAAAAGTTTCTTTGAGAATATTAGAAAACAATCAGTAAATTATGTTTATGCGTCATCCTTAGTTTCTTTAGTGTGGTGCAGGACAATATTTGCTTCTGTTTGTCCTCATATTTTATAATTGGCAACCACAAGCACTGGTTTTGTCTATTACCTTGACCAAAAATAGTTTGAATTGGTCCTGGACCACCAATCCAAGGTACCCCTGCTAGTATCCTGAGGCACCCCAGGGTGCCTAGGCACACAGTTTGGGAACCACTGCCTTATGGGAAGCACATAAGGCTGTTCTACGTGGCCATCTGATCAGCCAGGCCTCTAGGTTCAAAAAGACTTGGGAAGCTAGTTTCCTTTCACTCTCTACCAAACTCCAGAGCCTAGAGGCTTTGCTGGAAGCGAGATCTGTCGGAGTGCACGGCGAAGACTCTCCAGAGGCTTAACCAGACCTTTTATGAGAAAGGAGACAAAGCCGATAGACTCTTGGCATCCCGCCTCAGGACACAGCGGTCGCGGAATGATATTCTGGCAGTACATACTGATTCTGGCGAAGTTACGTATGCTCCAGATGCCATAAATAGGGTGTTTCGAGACTATTATGCTAAACTCTATAACTTAGAGTCATCCCCTCGGGAACGGGCCCCCTGGATGTTTTAATTTCAGAATTTCTGCGTAGGGCTGATCTCCCCCGGCTGTCTGAATTCGACTCCTCGGAGGTGAATAAGGATATAACCGACGAGGAGATTGCTGCCGTCTTGACAAATTTTAAATCCTCTAAAGCCCCGGGCCCTGATGGCTTCTCAGCTTTATATTACAAAAAATTCGGCTCCATTTTAATCCTTCACCTTAGAGTCTTGTTTAACGCGGTTCTGCATGGCGCCCCGTTCCCAAGCACTATGCCTGAGGCCAGGGTAATAGTTATCCACAAGGAGGGCAGGGATCCTCGGGACTGTGCTAATTATCGGCCGATATCCCTATTGAATTTGGATATTAAACTTTATGCCAAAATTTTAGCTTCCCGCCTCAACTGTGTACTCCCGAGTTTGATACACTACGACCAGGTGGGATTTATCCCTGGTCGTCAGGCCAGGGATAACACTAGGAGAGCGATAGACCTTATCCATTTGTTAAACTGCAGACACTCCCCTTCAATTATCCTCTCACTCGACGCCGAAAAGGCGTTCGATCGTATCTCGTGGCCTTTCCTGTTCCAGACTCTGCAGGCATTTGGGGTATCGGCTGAATTTTTAACGGGAGTCTCTGCCCTCTACACCTCCCCCATAGCTAAGGTTCTCACTAACGGAATATTATCCCCTCCCTTCCCATTATCTAATGGAACGAGACAGGGGTGTCCTCTCTCCCCCCTAGTGTTTGCCATGGTCATAGAACCTCTGGCTGCTATGATAAGGAACTCTGACGGAATTCGGGGAGTGAAGACGGGCTCCCAGGAGTTTAAGATTTCGCTATTTGCTGACGACGTACTGTTGTCTTTAACCCAGCCGCAATCTTCTCTCCCCGCCTTGTATCAGATCATTGAGGAATATGGCTCCCTGTCGGGCTACAAAATCAATTTTATTAAATCTGAAGCTATGTTATTACATGTTTCTGGAGATCTTAAACTCTCCCTGCAGTCCTCATATGACCTTCGTTGGCAGACCACTAAGATTAAATATCTGGGTGTCTATATTACTTCCCACTATAACTCTTTATACTCGGAAAACTTCCCGCGGCTACTCACTAAGATTAAAACAGACCTGGCTAAATGGAGGTCCCATATTATATCCTGGCTAGGTAGGATTATTGCTCTTAAAATGACCGTAATGCCACAACTTCTCTACCTTTTTCAAACTTTACCTGTGAGGGTTCCGGAGAGGGTTCTTAGGGATGCCCAGTCCTCATTTGTAAGGTTTGTCTGGAACGATAAACCCCCGCGGATAGCTTTTCATGTACTTCGGCTCCCGCGCTCTGAGGGAGGTCGGGGATTCCCCCGATGTTACACTTTATTATATGGCTAGCCATCTGAGTCAATTGGTGGCTTCTTTTGTGCCCCGAGGCTCGATTGCCTGGGTTGATCTAGCAGCTCTTTCACTGGGGCTCCGCTCACTGGCTTCGCTGTGGGGTCTGGGCGGTCCGTATCGGCCCACTCTCACGAACCCTTTTCCCTCTCTAAAATTCCATCTTTCTATCTGGCATAAATCTCTTAGGAAATACAATTTGTCTTCCCCCTACTCCCCCCTCACCCCCCTCTGGGACAACCCTGCCTTCCCCGATGGGGTTTCATCTTCTCGTTTCACATCCTGGTTTAGGGCTGGGGTTCACGTGGTATATGATCTCTCGCTCCAAGGCCACTGGATGTCGTTAGACGATATCAAAAGTACGTTTTCCTCTCTCTCCCCTCCTTTTTTTGAATACTTTCAGATCCGACATTTCCTTCTTTCCCTGCCTCAAGCTGGCGTTTTACGGGAACTTACCTCATTCGAATCCTTGTGTACTAAAAAACCCATAGGGGGTGGGCTAATCTCAATGATCTATACTATGTTGGTTGGAGTTTCCTCGGGACCACGGACGCGCCATGAGCGGGAGTGGGAGAGGGACCTAGGTCCCCCACCAGACGATGCCTGTTGGGAGGAGGTACGGGAGGGCATAGCTAAAAGCTCTATCTCTACCCGACTCAAGGAGACATCCTATAAACTATATTATCGGTGGTATTACACCCCGGACAAATTGTCTAGGATGTTCCCTTCTGCTACTCCTGTTTGTTGGCGGGGTTGCGGTCAGCGGGGAACTGTATTCCATATTTGGTGGACTTGTCCACATATAGCTCGGTTCTGGAATAAAGTACTCGATATGTTGAAATCTCTCTCTGGATTGGGGCTTGCACTGGACCCATGGGTATTTTTATTGGCCCGACCATTTCCAGATCTTGACCCTCTCCTAAAAAAACGCTGCTAAATCTTTAATCGCTAAAAATTGGAAGGCCCCTGCTGTGCCTACTATCCCTGCCCTGTACAATTATATTTGGTTCGTGGCCAATATGGAGAAGATTACTTATTATCTGCATGACTGTCCCCATAAATTTGAACTCGTCTGGGGCCCCTGGTTGCTTATGATGTCTCCCCCACACTGATTGGCGACATATTCCTATGTTCATCCTACTTACGTATACCTAGCCATACTGGTCCTGGATCCTCCCCCCGGACGCCGTCTGGCTCTTCTCAATGTTAGATAGTTATTGCCCAATGCCTGACTCATATACATATATCTATATTGGTATGTTTATACATTATGTACTGGTATTTTTGGTATACTTCCCTCCTCATGGCCTAAATCGGCCCTGCATTTTGCATCTGTACTTCTTCTTTTCTACTTCCCCCCCCCCCCCCCTTCTTTTCTCTTCCTTCTGCTCCTCCTTGTTTCTCTCTCTCTCTCGTAATAGGTCCCCTCTTGTAGGACTTCTTTGTTTGTTTATCTGTACACTGAAATTTTTTTGAAAAAACTCCACGGAGACTGGTTTTCACTTTGATGTTGTACAACTGAATCTGTTTTGTATACTTTTTTTTGTCTCTCCTGGTATAAATAAAGAGTTTAAAAAAAATATATATATATATTGTGCAGAAATAATTTTGCCACAAAATCACTGACTTGTTGTGAGTTAGAAAATAAAGTCTCTGACACAAAATAAGTTTACTCTATAATTGCACTAAAGTGTGTGTCTGCGACAGGTGCTGTAAAAGAGCAAGGTGACGCGGATATTATGCACCCTGTATGCCCCCTGCTCCGCTGAGAGCCTTCACTGCCACCTAAGTTGAGTGATGCCAATCCCCGTGCTCAGGACTTCTGCCTGCCTTCTAATCCACAGTAACCCCACCAGTGTTCATTTTGACACAGATTTTCAATTTAGTTTTAGTCTTATACCCCTTTTCCACTAGCTTTTAAAACACGGGTAAATGTGCGGGGGCGCGCATTTACCAGTGTTTTTTCCTAGTGGAAAAGGGTCCCCCTGCAAATTCCCGAATCAAGTGATCCGGGAATCCTACCCGGGTAACTTGCCGGGGTGAACACGTGTTCAACCCGGTAAGCTGTGTAGTGTGAACGGGAGCTGTGTCGAGGCGACTCGGCTCCCGTTCACAGTGTATGGGAGGGCGGCGCTGGGTGATCATGTGATCTCCCAGCGCCGCCCCTGCCGCGTCACTAGCAGCGTCACCAACCTGGCAATATGCCGGGTTTATGAGCGCTGTGGGAAAGGGGGCTGTATCACGGATCGCAGGCGACACGGCTGCGACCCGTGCTACAGATGGAAAAGGGGTATGAGTTGCTTACTTAAAATTGTAGTTGGTTTAATCTGACATTTTAGTCTTTTTCTTTTACTTCGTTTTTAGACACGATTTAGTCAGTTGTCTCAGTTTTCATTTCAGTCTAATTTTTGTCAATGTTTACGTGCAGATTTATTAACATTCTTTTTACTAAAATAATGTGAAAAAGGGTGTTTGAACACTTGAATGTTTTGAAGGGCTCCGATGGACACACAAGCTGATCACTGTTAAATAAAAGTAAAAAAAAAAAAATCATACTCACCTACTCAGGGATGGATCGATGATCGGTGCTGCGGCATGGGCTGCCACTCATCGGTCTGCCGCTCCTATGACCCCTGGTGCAGTAAAATAATGCTGCAAAGTGGCAGCTCACTTTACAGCACCGGAGGTCACAGCAGCAGGGAGCCCCGATGACTGGCAGCCCTCAAAGGGCACCGATCACCGATACCCAGATCATGCTGTAGAGTGGCAGCGCAGGGACAGAGCTTTCTCGCAAGCTCTGTCCCTGCATGCGATTATGATACATCCATGCAATGTAGTCAATTATCGCAGTGCGGAATGGGTCCATTTTATAACATCCCATCTGTATCTTCAGATTCAGATAGTGATAAATTGGCCCCTTTGTCATAACTTTTGCAAACAGTTTAATGATGTTGTAAATGTATTTTGCTGAAGAACATTTCTCAAAATTTCCCTTGAGAAGTTTGCATACCTTTAACTATGTGTTTAGTAAGCTAGGCTCAGTAGGTTGAGAATGTGTTACATACGGAGTTTGGCTTACCATAGTACTCCCATATATCATACACAAATTAATGCCTTCAGTACTGTATGTCAGAACAAACAAGTGCAATACACAATTTTATTTCCTTCACAGCAGGCCATATTTATTTTATACAAATATCTAGAAAACATAATTGTTCTTTTAAAATGCAAAACCTTATTTCCAGTGTTACTTTTAAGTTTTGACAAGGATTTTAAATTTAGTTTTAGTCTTAGTAATTTTTTTAAATTAAGATTTAGGGGGTAATTCAGATCTGATCGTACATGTGCTAAATTTAGCACATCTACGATCAGTTACTCAGAAATGTGGGGGGACGCCCAGCCCAGGGCTAGTCCGCCCCGCATGTCAGACCCCTCCCCCCACAGATGTGCAAAATCACCGCACGGCGGTGATGCTTTTGCACCCGCCGAATAGCTCCCTGCCTGTGCAGCCTAGCTGCGCTGGCAGGCGGCTACCCATCAAGTCCCGCGTTGGCGCACCCGCAACGGTCCAGACACGCTGCATTGTCCGGACCGCACCCCACCAATGGTGTTCCAACGCCATTGGCACGCTCCCTCCTGCCTCTGCCTGTTAGGTGATCACAGCCCTGAGATGCTTTTAGGATATCACTGGGCCTCCTGGGGTGCGTACCATGCGCGGGCGCACTCCCCAAAAGGCTTCAGACTGTGATCGCTGCCGCTGCAGCGATCCAGTCTGAATTATGCTTTTAGTCAGTGGATCTCAGTTTTCATTTTAGTATAGTGTTAGTCCTAAAATAAACTGTAATTAACAAATACTTTTTGTCAAAATTGTCATCAACAAAATTAAGACTGATCCCCACCAAGTGATTAGTGCCTGGATGCCCCCAGTGACTTAGCTGTGAGGGGGTGAAATATATAATGAGAAGTGTGGGGAAAAAAAGTTAACGCTTTGATTTCTTTTCTAAAAGGATGTCACCAACTCTGACGCAGAGAGAGGAGAAAGTCCCAACGCAGACCAAGTCCCCAATAATTGTACAATTTTAAAAGAATGTTTCTCTTTAAGCCGGATTAAGTAAAGAAATTTTGAAGGTTTAACTGTAGGCACAATCACAGGGGATACATTTGTTTCACAAAGCTAAATGAACAACATTTTTCAGAAAAAAAAATCTATTACGCTCCATACACATAAACATAAAATGTATAGTAATAGGGTAACGCACATAGGGGCACATGATATTCCGACTAAATTTATTAATATTATAGCTTGACTTTTGTAGAAATCTCTTGCCTGGACACCTGCTCTGATAACAGCACGTCCCGGCAAAGAGCTGGAAGCGGAGTGATAGCTTACACTTCACTTCCGCGTTTGAACTTGTCCAGCCTAACGTTCAGTTAACCGGGCTGTGCATGGGTTCTTGGCATGATGGAGAGAGATATGTAAAAAAAAGTGTTAGAGTAGCAGAAATGTTATCTACTGGCAGTGTCGGACTGAGGCATGAAGAGCCCACCGGGGGAATGCAGTTATAGGTGCCCATTCTTAGGGTTGTGGCAGATGAAGGAGTTGGGGGCCCACCGGTGGTTTCCCCTGTACCCCTGTGGGCCAGTCCGACCCTGTCTACTGGGGCCAAGTTCCAGAATGCTTGGCATTCCGAAGCTTGATAAATTTCACAAGAAGCTTTTTCACGGCACCCCCCTAGGCCAAAAGTTTCTTAATGAGGAATTAAAAAAAAAAAATTAAGTAAATTGTGTTTATAGGTTATCTCAAGTTCAATTGTGTGGTGAGGGACAATATTTGCTTCTGTTTGTCCACATATGTTATGTTTGACAGCCACAAGCACTGGTTTTGCCTATTACATTGAACATAAATAAATTGAATTGGTCCTGGACCACCAATCCAAGGGACCCCTGCAAGTGTCTCAAGGCACCCCAGGGTGCCACGGCACACAGTTTGAGAACCACTGCCCTATATACTTTCTGAGGATGCTTGAAATTTGAGATATCACCTCAAAACAGGTGTTTTTGAGAGATATCTTGCAAATATCATTTGATAAATATGCTCCATTAGGTTCCTTTGGATCAGGCGAAATACCTGATTCAGGGTAGGGGTCCTGGGGTGCACACCGGTAATGAAAGGTGTGCGACCCTGCGGAGACCTTTCAGTACTGCATACAAAGACATGGTTGCAGGTGCACAATTCAAACACTGCCAATTTATTAATAATAATCATTGCAATAAAATTTTGCATTTTGAGCGAGGTTCTTCGCATAGTTATGGCCATAAGTGACGGCTTGCCCACCGCGTCCAGGTGACCTCGTTAGTCGGGCAAGTCCCTAACATTTTGGGGGGGTACAAATCTAGGGCACGGGACACCCCAAAACGAAGTAGCTGAGTGACCCCAGGGCAACACTAAAGTGAAAAAATATATAGTGAAAAAAGTGAAGATAGGTTAGTGAGAGAGGCTGCTGAAAACAGCCGGGGTAAATTAGTGAGAGGTAACGAGGTGAGAAATAAAGTAGTGAGAGGTAAAGTAGTGAGAAGTGAAGGTGGGAAATGAGTTACAATGACACAAAACACACGATAGGGATGAAAGTAAATATGAAACTAACATACCTTTCAAACCGAACAAATAACCTGGTATCGACACGGCATATTGCCGGGTCGACGCGGGTCGGCGTGCGGTGTGAAAGGGGCATAGCCGAAATCGCGGGTCGCCTGACCCGGCAATTCAATCCGGGAATAAAGCAGTGTTATACCTGGGTTGAATACCGGGTCAGTGGCTGTGTAAACGGGCTCCCGGGTCGATGCGTCCCGGGACCCGTTTACTACAGCAGGGAGAGGCGGCGTGGAGATGATCTCATCTCCCAGCGCCGCCTCCACCTCCGCCCCCACCACCGGCTCCGCCCCCTGCTGCTATGGCAACCCGGGTCGGGGAATCCTGCAGCAGCTGCCAATGCCGGATCCCACCCGGGAAGGACCCGTTTCCAATTCCCGGGTGGGATCCGGCATTGGCAGTGTGAAAGGGGTATTTGTGTTAATCTGTGTTGCTCCTGAAGACAAACAGTCACAGCAGTCATGGGGGACCCACACCCCAGAAATCCACCCCCCTCTGATATTCCAATATACATTTGTGCAGGACTCACCTTGCTCTGCATGCAGTCTAAGAAATGTCAGGAACCTGATTAAAACCAATTATCTGATTCACATACTGAACTGAGAGGGTTCCCAAGAGAAAATGCAGGCTTCCTAGAGAGTGTTCCATACCACACAATGGGGGTCATTCCGAGTTGTTCGCTCGTTGCCGATTTTCGCTATGCTGCGATTTGTTGCTAAATGCGCATGCGCATGGTACGCATGCGCTTAGTTATTTAACTAAAAACTTAGCAGTTTTGCTGTTGATTGTGCGGCGCTTTCCAGTCGCACTGCTGATCGGTGAGTGATTGACAGGAAAGGGGCGTTTCTGGGTGGTAACTGAGCGTTTTCCGGGAGTGTGCTAAAAAACGCAGGCGTGTCAGGGAAAAACGCGGGAGTGTCTGGAGAAACACTCCCGCGTGTTTGTGACGTCAAACCAGGAACTAAACGGACCGAGCTGATCGCAGTCTAGGAGTAGGTCTGGAGCTACTCAGAAACTGCAAGAAAATATTTAGTAGCAATTCTGCTACTCTTTCATTCGCTATTCTGCTAAGCTAAGATACACTCCCAGAGGGCGGCGGCTTAGCGTTTGCAATGCTGCTAAAAGCAGCTAGCGAGCGAACAACTCGGAATGACCACCCATATCAATAGGGTAGCTCATACCAACATGAAAATTGCGTGGCCAGGGGCATATTAAGGGAGGAGGTGGCCTGTGTGCAGTCTCTGTCCAGGGTACCTTCTCTCTAGCCAGCAGCACAATAGATCCACCAGTCTCCGGGAAAGTGGCACGATAGACATTTTTCCAGTGATTACCCAGCTGTATGTGCGCAAAACACTTGGCAAACGGCCGCCGCACCATTTTCTCAGTAATTTGTGCAGTGTTGCTGATACCAATGCAGAAAAGTATGTATCGAAGTAAGTGGTGCAGAGTATGCGGTGTGGGTCCCACTGGACCTAAGTGCCCACACCGCACACCCTGCACCCATTTTAGACATGCCACTGTGCGTGGCATCATTTTAGAAAGTACTAGACCACTCAGGGTAATGCTGTGGGCATTACCATTTGGCATACTTAGGGAGAGATGTATGAAGCAGTTGAAGGAGGGGAGAAGTGTGGCAGTGGATAAGTTGTCCATAGCAACCAATCAGCTTTGAAGTAACATTAATCAATGGCATTCTATAAAATTATTGGTAGCAGCTGATTGGTTGCCATGGGCAACTTCTTCACGGGCTCACTTCACCTCTCTTTTCATACATGTGAAGCTGGATATACTGACTGCACTGGCAGTTGCTACAAAGTCCTGGCTGAGCAGGGAAATCGGCCAAAGATCAGAACTACCACAACAGTTGTCAGATTGCCCTACACTCTGCTTCCTGCCATACACAGACCAATATACTAACATACGTCAGGTCTAGAGTATAAGATAGTAAGAGTGTGATCCCATATATGGGGCTAGATTTACTAAGATTATTCTAATCATTTTCAAGAATGCTATAGAGAAATGTTATCCAGAATCTTATTGGTTACTATGGGTACCACCACCACTTACCTCTTTTAGAAACTTTAATAAATCTTCCCCATGGTCTTTCTTCAGTTACTAGTGAGCCGCCATTTAGACTCAGTAACATCGTATGAGATAATCGATTATTAGGTCACGCTCTCCAATAACTATCTAAAACCAAAATGCATACATATCTAAAATTGGGCAAACATTTAAAATTATCATGTGTAAAAATTGGGAGTTTGGCCTTCAATAATTTGCTCCGACGAGCATTAATATTTGGCAAAATATAAGTGATCAGTAACTTGTGATCATTAACCTAGTGCATAGTACTTTTTGGGTTTACCAGAGCCGGCCCTAGGCATAGGCAAGCTAGGAAAATGCCTAGGGCATCTGGTATGCCTAGGAGCACAAACGGCTTCTGCTGCTTAAAATGATATGCAGCATGCCTATATTGTGAGTGTGACTGCGCTGTATCTGTATACGAAAGGCTATGTTACAGTGTATTCCTGGAAATCACTGTAACGTAGCATTTCATATGCAGATACAGTCACAGTCGCAAACAGAATAAAGGTTGGCATAATGTGTAAGGTGCATCATGTTTATAAGGACATTAATATTGTGTGTTATATGTGTAAGGGGCATTACTGTGTGGTATTATGTGTATAAATGCATTATTAATGTGTGGCATTATGCGTATAAGGTGCTCTACTGTGTGGCGTAATGTATAGAAAAGGCACTACTGTGTGGTCTAATGTGAATAAAGAGCAATATAGTGTGGTGTAATGTGAATAAGGATCAATTCGGTGTGATGTAATGTGAATAAGGGGCACTACTGTGAGGAGTAACGTTTATAAAGTAAAGTGGTACTACTGTGTGATGTAACGTGAATTAGGGACACTGTTGCATGATAAAATGTGAATAAAGTTGCACTACTGTGTGGCATAATTTAAATTGGGGGTACTATTGTGTGGCCATGCCTCTTCCCAGCAAGAACAAACCCCTTTTTGGGCTGGTAGGGGGTAGCGACACCAAAATGAGGACTGCTATGGGTGAGGGGTGATGGTGCTGGGAAAGGGGTGCAAAGTCAAAGGCGGAACTAATGGTGGTGCTAGGGGGCACCAGCCAAAATCTTGCCTAGGGCATCATATTGGTAAGGGCCAGCTCTGGGGTTTAGATTCCCTTTATGCATTTGAATCCCCGCACTGCATTCCCTTGTTTACAAGCACTATGGTAATACTGTCCATAAATAAAAGCACTTAAAACATCGCAATCCTCATATAACATATACTGGAGAAATCAACTTTGATTTTCAATATGTCACTGCTATATATTTAAAGAAGTAACTGTAGTGTCTTTGTATACATATATATAGACAATGTTTATGTATGCATTGCTGGGTATGATGAATTGTCCTGGCTCGTAAAGCTGCACATATAAATCAGCATAATGACAAAACATTACAGTCTATGTGATGTTGTGAACATTTTAATTGGACTTTTGTATATGTTTAAGCCGAGGAAAGCAAATAAAATGATGAAACGCGGTTCTGCGGCTCGCACGCCGACAATTTTTCCTGCATTCAGCTTTGTATAAAATGTGCATGAGACACATATTGTAAACATCTGTTTCATTAAACCCTGTGAACATCTCAGGCTCCAGGAAAGAGAACCTTTAGTAATCGATGAATCTGTGATATATTTTACAATATCCCTGATCATTTAATTTAGTACAATGATGACAATATATTTATCTTCACATGCGAACGCTTTCAACATGTCAGTATCCCCAAGAGCTTACAATCTGAGTAGTGAGATGCTGGAATTGGAAATACTTTCCAGTGAGGAAATGTTTAAGCATTAATTATATTTCCTCTATATTAAAAAGAAAGTGTCATTATTGATATAACTGTTTAAAGTCCTGGAATATACTAGCAATAAACAATGAAATCTAGTTATTTATGTTGAAAGTGGAGTGTGCTACTGCGCAGACTCTGTGTTGCTACTCTTCCAGGGAAGCTTCATTCCCTTTACCAAGATGGCCACTGAAGCTACTACTGAGCATGTGCGGAGCCATCTTGGGACTCTGCCACAGCAGGAGACAGTAGTTTTTCACTCAGCTCTAATGAGAACTGCTGTTTTAGATGCTGTTCCAGCATCATGCAGCACTACCTATTACCTACACACACTTACCAGCTGGGCTCCTACCAGTGTGTATAACAGTGAGTACCTACTTTATCTTCAATAAAACCACTCCAATGGTTAAGTGACTAGGCTATTTGTAGTTGTAAGGCCCCTGCTGGTGTGTACAGAAACACTCATTGGCGTTTCTATCATGGGTGCAATGTGTGCGGTGCACACGGGCCCCTGCGTCCAGGGAGGCACACTCTGCACACACTGCACCGATGTTGTTTATACTTACCTCTCCAGAGTCCCACGACTAGCGTTACAGCCGCTGCATTTGCGGCAAAAATCCATACAAATATTCCCGGACAAATTTGTCTCCGGACCATGTTTCCGGAGCCCTGCGCATGCGCAGTATACTCCAGCTCGATGCCGGAGCCTGCAGAGCTGTGCAGAGAAGGGGGCCCACCCGCAGTCTGTACACAGGCCCCCTTCTCTCTTAAAACGCTCCTGCACACACTGTTACATTCTCAAGCCTGTACACACTTACTACAACAATTTATTCATATTTTAGATATCTTGCTTTCATATTGCAGCATGCCTGCTTCAACTGATGACTGCCCAATGAAAACCTGATGTGACAGGATTTGGTTGGGTGGGATGCCGAGAGTTGGGGCCAATAGAGATTGCCCAGGGGCCTGGTAGACGCTTAGGCTGGACAAAAAATGCCGAGCCACTTCCTCCAGATGGCATGGCTAATCTCCCCTTCAGCAAACTGCCCTTGCAGCATGTGAAGAGGGCATTGGTATTCACCATAGGGCTTGGTCCCAACACCATACACTTTGCCATACCCCTTTCTACCAGAACCCAATAGAGCTTAGGTCACATACCAAAGAATTGGGCATTTGTAAGAGGATATTGTCCAACTGTATTATTTATTTATTACCAGTTATTTATATAGCGCACACATATTCCACAACTGTAATACCTGTTCAGTGTGTTATTAAATCTATCTGCTGAAGGTTTTATATAGGTGTAACCAGTGTTTTGTTTCTTGTACTGCCATTGATATATTTTAACTTTCCTTTCTGGGACACGGATTCCTGACTCCCCTTTGCTGATTTTATCCTCTCACCCTCCCACAATGATAGGTTCCTATTCCGTGGTACATATCTTCCAATGGTCCTTGAAGTTGGGACAAAGGGCCTAATTCAGAGCTGATTGTAGATGTGCTAAAATTATCACATCTACAATCAGAATCTCTGACATGTGGGGGTGGGGACACCCAGCACAGGGCTAGTACGCGGCGCATGTCAGGCCCTAGCCCCCACCCCCACCCCGCAGAGGTGCAAAAGCATTGCACAGCGGCAAAGCTTTCGCATTCGTCGAGTAGCTCCCTTCCTATGCAGCATAGCTGCGGTGGCAGGCGTATACCCACCATATTTTGGGTCGCAGCAGCTGCGTGTGATGTCACATGGCGCACCTCAGCAACAGTTCAGACATGCCTGCATTGTCCGGACCGCGCCGCCCTCAACAGCTTTGAAACGCCGCTAGCATGCCCCCTCCGACCCTGCGACCGCCTCTGCCTGTCATTTAAGCAGAGGCGGTCGCAGCAGTGAGATGCTTTCGCAGCGGGCTTCAGGCTTCAGGCTGCGATCGCTGCCTTTGCTAGACGGTCAGCAGACCATCCTACTCTCTCCTGCACCTGTCCTTCCAGCTTTCTGTATCACTTGCTGCTTGTGTTTGAACTTGAAGCAGTTTTGGAAGCGGGGGCTATAGACTCGGTTCTTGATGCTGATAATGTTGATTTCTTATTTTCTTCCTCTTATTAACATATTTATGATATGATTAAAGTCACAGTAGTTTCTACATTCTCCTCAAACTTTTATAATCCAGGGTGGTAAATAAACATCCGTGTTCCCTGTCTTGTGCAAGCTGTGTATCTGCAGACCTTTGCTATCTACCCCTGGGCTCTGACTGATGATGTACGGCATGAATCCGTCTCATGGCTGCTCTGGCGTCCATAACGCAGTAATCACGCAATCTACTGTTTTATATCTTGTTTTGAAATGGATTTCCTTGCTACAATTTCTTGGGGCAGATTTATCACAATCCGCATTTTTACTGCAGAGATGACTATTTTTTTCCGCAATGTGAAAATAAATATTTTCTCGAGAATTATAAAAATCTTCTTGCCGTCAGACGGAGATGGATAAGAGCCCGTGCTGGCCAAGTGCTGCGTGCAGAATGATAGCGTAACACTATCACCCTGCTTTCTGGTTGCTGAGATTGTTGCCTTGACTTCGGTAGGCGTCACTGCTCACTTGCAATGCCTCACAGTTCCGTCACTGTAAAGAATCGCTGCTACGTTGGCATTGTGACCGCGAACGTCCGCAGCCCCTGTAGGTTTCTGTTGGGGCTGCAAAGCTGTCGGATTTACCAAGCTCCGGTTCCTCTTCCCAAAAAATTGTGAATTAGTTGCTCATAGGCTACTATACGGTAATGCCATCTAGTGATGGTGTTATCCAATCGGAGCCAAGCTCCAGAATGCTTTGCATACAACTTTACAGTGGATGCTATCGGAAATGGAGGGACCAAGTGATCCCTCCATAGTACATCTTGGGGATACTAAATACTGTATTAGCGGGTACCTCCCGAAAATTTATATTTTCAAGGAATATCCTGTAAATATTTAATGATAAATACTCCCTATTGAGCGTTGGGAATCATTGTTACGGAGTTGGTCAATACTGAAAGATAGGGACCTTTCTGTGGTCAAAATTTTCTAGACGCAAATAATTAAATAACATGGGTATGTAAATATATATATATATATATATATATATATATATATTTAATGGGGGCCCCCTCCTAATAAAATACACTAGGGCTGCTCCAAGCAGCCCTGGGGTAATACATTTGTGCAAGCTAGATTTGCGCAATTTTAGTGCAAGTGTGCTACTTGTTCCAGCAAGCCTTAGCTCCCGTAGTACTGCTGCAAAACAAAGAAAAAAAAACACAAAACATACTGGCAAATAAATATTTATAGAGATGACAAAAAAGTTTATTGAAAATGAAATCCTCCTCACACATTTGTTTATCATTTTATTGCTCACCCACTCACTCTTCTTCTTTCTTCCTGCTAGAAATCCATGAGGGAATTAAAAAAAAACCCTCTATGGACGCTGAGAACGTGCTTCTTGTGGAGCCCGGACGCTACTCTATGAATCGCATTGCGGTCTTGAAAAGTACTATACTGTGGCTTGTACTAAGCCGGGTAACTTTGGGCTGTTCATCTCCTGCATTAGCTCTGCCGTTGATGCGGACAGCCTGTGTCTTCACTGGTCACTGTGACCCTCTGGTCTGCAACTTTTTCTCTTTCAGACATTAATGCATTTTTGTGCCAAGGTGACTTGGGTTGACATAACAAGAATCTCAAGATTTTCAAGCTCTGTTCCAGCTCTGCAAACGGCTATTAATAATTACTGTCAGGAAACCTTGAAGCAAACTTCATATTTTATTTCTTCTGTGTTTGACTAGCATGTCCCAGCTAAAGAAATCCGGTTAATTTATAAGAGCAATGTGCCTGTGAGCTGCTGTCTCTATGTCAGGAGACAGGAATGAATGTTTTAAACTTGTGTAACTGTGAGGGTCAAAATACTTTGAGGAAATATTCTCTTTTACCTCCTCCGGTAACTTATTGCTCCTTCCTAACTGGGATGCAAGCTTAATTTGTGGTGCTGATGACATTATTCTAAAAACAGAGCATTGTACATACCGTAGTCACCCACAGTGAGGCCGATCTAGTTGCATGCTTACAAAAACGTTCCGCTTTTGGAGGCACAGACCCGCTTTTCATGCCCTGTCCCACTGTTCCACCCGAGGTGGGGGGTTGGGTATGGTATGCCGACAGCCGGGATCCGAGCGGTCAGCATACCGACGCTGGGATCCGGGGGGGCGGGGGAGCGCAACAATGTGAGAATAGTCCTTGTTAGCTGGGATTCTGGCTGTCGGCATTGTCAGGGTCGGGATTCCAGCGTAGGTATCCTGACCGCCGGTATTCCGACCCCTGGCAATGTACCCGCAACCAGAGGTGGGGGGATACCTCTCACCACTCAGAGAGCAGTGGGTGAATATATTGTATGCTGGACACTTTCCCCCTTTCTCCTGCAAATCCTGCCCCTGAGAAAGGGGCATAAACCAGGATCTTGCCTAGGGTGCAATGGGGTCTTCGGGGGCATGTACTAAGCAGTGATAAAAGTGGAGAAGTGAGCTAGTGGAGAAGTTGCTAATGGCAACCAATCAGCATTGACGTAACATTTATAAATTGCATACTATAAACATATACCGAGCAGCTGATTGGTTGCCATGGGCAACTTCTCCACTGGCTCACTTCTCCACTATTATCACTTCTTAGTACATGTCCCCTCTAATCCAGCTGTTACCATTACACACGTACACCTTGTGAGTCACATAACTAGTCACAAATGTGTAATGAAGGTGTAATATTCTGCACTTATCTATGACAAAACTACACCTTCCTACCCCATTGCCTCTAATTAAACCACAACCCATTTAATAAAACTAAAGTTTCCATTGTTTTGCTAACATTCCGCTCTGTTTCATGGCATTTATTGCTCAAGTTACCTGTGAGAGTGCAGAACATTGGGATGGTGTCGGCACTTTTGCTTGTTTGAAGCTGTGACAATTAGCACCATTGTACGCCTTGTCCTGTCCACTCCATGACCTGGCATATGGGGCGGAGATATGAAAAAGAGGCGAATATGCAATTAATAAGCAATTAGTAACATATCAAAGATACAAAAGTCAGGTGGGAAATTTAATCCAGTTAGGAAGATGGCAATGACATGGTTAAAATAACAACATAATAAATATCAACAAAGGAAAATGTTGGCAGTGACAGGCTGTTGACGTATTAATTGTCAACATGTCGACATTTGCATTACACATGGAATTAGGGTTAGCGTTAGGGTTAGCCAAAATTCTGACAGCTGTCAGAATGCAGACACCAGAATCCTGACAGCCGGACTCTCGAACGTAAGTATGCAGGAAGGGTTAGGGTTAGGCTGCGGGAAGGAAAGGTTAAGGTTAGGGTGCGGGAATGAGGCTTGGAGTTAACGTTACCTGCCTCCTGCGCCCCTGTTGGGATTTCAAGCAGTCGGAATGACTGTGTCGGTATTCTGAAAGCCGGCATTCCTGACTGCCGATATCCCATACCCAACCCGTTTGATATTAAGTAAAATTTACTGTAGCTGTACACACCAAAATACAAAAATATTTTAATGATACGTCTCATTTCAGAGAGACATTGCATATGTGTATAACACAAAGGCTTTAAATGCACGCTTACCATAAAGCCAGGACAAAGTCAAACCTAAACCCGTAAATGAGTTTTTAGTCATTGCCCTTTGAAAAGCCTTGGGTAAACTGGTGTAGTCAGCATCTCACCGTTAAGAGACTGATACAATCCAATTTAAGTGGAATTTCTACACAAAGCACATATGCCTTTTGGCTGCAGTGATTAAGTGTAATGTCGCAAGACTCGCAGGTGACATAATTGGGTGTCTGGGGGCAAGAACACTCAGATATTGTACTGCGGAGTCAAGAAGATGCTTTTTCTCCACTTACATCCTTAAATAACTCATTTACTAGAGTTTTAGCGGAGAACTAGCTCTTATTGTCGTACACATAAACAAGGTCACATTTTCAGCTTGTTTGGAAGAAAATAGTTTTTGCCCAGCTGGAATAAAGAGAAGCAATCAAGCTAATTATATGGGATTTACTTTAGTATTATAGCTGAAATGTGCCTCATACCATTACACTTGTTTATTAAATGTCTACCAGGCCTAACATATAAATAAATATAAAAATACAAGCTACTATAAATAAAGAGATAACATTAATAAACATAGGCCCTCATTCCGAGTTGTTCGCTCGGTAAAAATCTTCGCATCGCAGCGATTTTCCGCTTAATGCGCATGCGCAATGTCCGCACTGCGACTGCGCCAAGTAAATTTGCTATGCACTTAGTAATTTTACTCACGGCTTTTTCATCGGTCTGGCGATCGTAATGTGATTGACAGGAAATGGGTGTTACTGGGCGGAAACAGGCCGTTTTATGGGCGTGTGGGAAAAAACGCTACCGTTTCCGGAAAAAACGCAGGAGTGGCCGGAGAAACGGAGGAGTGTCTGGGCGAACGCTGGGTGTGTTTGTGACGTCAAACCAGGAACGACAAGCACTGAATTGATCGCAGATGCCGAGTAAGTCTGAAGCTACTCAGAAACTGCTACGAGGTGTGTAATCGCAATATTGCGATTACTTCGTTCGCAATTTTAAGATGCTAAGATTCACTCCCAGTAGGCGGCGGCTTAGCGTGAGCAACTCTGCTAAAATCGCCTTGCGAGCGAACAACTCGGAATGACCTCCATAATACAATGTTTCAGGTGCGAATAAGAAAATACGTATATTGAAATAAAGAACATTTGAAAGACTAAAATGACTACAAAGGGCAATAACTTGCATAGGCACAGTAGTAGAATTAATAACAAAGGAAATCAAAATCAAATGTGTTTGATCCTTAGTTTTTACTAGCGATTTAGAGATCAGAGACTCCTGATGCCATTACAAGTTGCAAACATTTTAGGGGAGATGTATCAAAGTTTGGAGAGAGATAAAGTGGAGAGAGATAAAGTACCAGCTAATCAGCACTGCCAGTTGACAGGCTGTGGGCGGGATGTAATGGAGTCAGGGATCGCTGGCGGTGCAAGGTGCCGGCTGGTTTTGCCTTGCAGGTGATTGCCCCTTTAAGAAAATGTACCCTATAGCTCTATACGCTTTGATAAATCTCACCCTGAAAGTGTAATTAAGAAATAACGCTACTGCAGTGAAACGATTGAACAAAAAACCCAAAGCAATGGTTATGGTAACACGTCACACAATAGGCCTAATTATATACATTACACACGGGCCTCCTCCTCTCGTGCAACGCCGCTGGTTAGTAGTGACGTTGGTCGCTCATGTGGGCTGGATGGCGGGGGGGGGGAATGGGGGGAGGGGTGCAGTTGCATAGATGCATCCAACACAGAGGACATCTAAAAGCTGGAAGCACGCCTGAAATTGTTACTGTAATTGTGTGCAACTTTGAGTAAGGCTCAAAGTCTTCACGTGTCCAATTAATTTGCATGCATTTTATGTACATTAAAAATGCTTTAAAAATATGACAGTGGTACGATCCTGAGCAGCCTACATTTAAAACCCAAGTTTGTTTTCATTTATTGGCTTGTACTTAACCTTCTTCATTATTACTTTCTATTATCTTCCAGGACTTCCTGTTGTGCTTTTCAGCCTTATATGTATGTCATCAGGCCCAGTTGTTTATATTGCTCCAATATATGGCAGGACTCTGCTATGTTATCTACATTGGATTTAGTTGCATCCATACTGCAGCTTTGTGTCAGAGATAAGAACAATAACAATGATCAGCTCAGCTCAAAGTTACATGGATGAAAAGCACAGAACAAAGTTATAAGGTGAAAGCCATGTGCTAAGTGAAAGTTTAGGGGGGGAACCCACAATCACATTCATTGGGGGAGATTCAAATGTTTGAAAAGTCGGTTGGGTGTCTGTTTTTTCCTGTCTATTAGATAGGAAAAAACAGACACCTAACTGACTTTTCAAACAATTGAATACCCCCCATAATGTCATCTGAAAGCAGGATAATCTCTTTGAGGTTTGTTGTGATACGGCTTCTTTTACATATACAGTTAGAGAAACTCAAATAGTAGTATCAGATTAAAATGTTAATGAATTTGGACCTGTTGGAGGCCTTGCAATTGTTTGTGGTACAATTTTGGCTTTGGTTTGATGGCCGTTGATGAATCTGTAATTTCAGTGACTAGGTCTTAATGCTACTTAAATATTACTCTCCGTGTCTATAATGCACATTAAAGTAACGAGGCGTTTCATTGTGTAGATATTTCCCAGGATATTATATAGCAGCATTTTGCAGTGATTTCCGAGTATTATTTTACATCATTTCCAAGGTGACGCTACCCTTATTAAGTTTCTCTGAAGAAAATTCAACCTTTCATAGCCTCTCATTAATTGGGCCTTTAAGTGCAAAGATCTTGTACACATACTTCTTCTGACTGTAGATTTGCTAGGGATACCAGGTTCTCTGCTATCTCACAAATTGAGGTAAAACTTTTCAGACAGAAACTGCATCATTTTGGTTGCTGCTTGATCACTCCGCAGCCCTTAATAAATTACCCAGTTAGTGGGTCATTTAGAGATCGCTACTCAGCTACTGATTTGAGCAGTATTCATCTACTAAATGGGGCTGAAAATTGCCCACTAATGATCATTTGCAAATATTGATAACCTTGTCAGACAAGAGGTTCCTCATTTGGGAAGTGCATAAAATGTTACATTCTGCAAAATCTCTTTTGTGCAACTTTTAGTATATATATATATATATACATATATACACCCAAACTACGTGTGGCGGCACTCAGGATGAAAATATCAGCAACCACCGTTTTACTATTATTCACAAGTGCGGCAGTATAGACTCCTGGAAATTTGGTGAGTTTTGATCAGAGATGTGTGGATAAAATAAGGAGGCGAGGCACTGCCTCACCTGCCATAGACTATTTACTCCAGAGTTTTGGCTATAAAAAAGATTAGAATAATGCAAAGAAGATATTTCAAACAGATGATTTGTATTTTTCATATACTTTACACAGTCAATACTCTGGTACAAACGTTAGTATGACAGGACAGGCTCTGCCTCACCTGCCTTGCCCCACCGCACGTCAGTGAGATTATATATATATATATATATATATAGAATCCAGCGGCAGCACTCCGTGAATAATCAAACAACAAACCAATCTGGTAAAGCAACGTTTCAGCACTTTAGTGCGCTTTTGTCGAGCATAAAAAACAAACAGTGACTTACCAAGTTTTTTTATAGACAATCTAATCCCGCCACCATTAATGCGTCAATTCCTGTTTCCGGTCACTGACCAAACAGATCACAGGAGATGACGTCACCATAAACACAGCTATAACAAACAAGATTCAGTGTTCAAATATACATTGTATCAAACAAGGTAATTACATTGCAGTTTTGCAAAAATACACTGTATCAGATATCTGTAATCAATAAGAGATACATATAATGTGTTACATAATAAGCATGACACCTTTTAAAGCAGTTATATATAAGTGAAAACGGAGAGCTCATAAAGACTCCACACAGATTGATCTAAAACATTTTTCTCATATCTATGTAAAGGGAATACTGAATTTAGATCAAACCATGAGGATGAAATCAAGGCAATTGTTTACAAACAGGATCTTATTAGTAAACTATGATCAGTCGTGATTTCACTATAGGAAGCAGGGTCGGACTGGCCCACAGGAGAAACCACCGGTGGGCCCCACTGCCTGGGGGCCCACTCCTTCCTCTAGGGATCAGGTTCCAGACTGTACACTTGTATTATACATGATAGATATGTTGCATTACACTGCACAAGTCTATTGTGTATTTCAAGCCTCTGTGGGGGTTGGCCACGCCCCCTTTGTAGGCTGACCACACCCCTAAGTATGGGCACCTACCACTGCATTCCCCCGGTGGGCCCTTCATGCCCCAGGCCGACACTGTTAGGAAGCAACTCAATCCTAATGACTCATTAAGCCCCCGTGGGGCCAATCTGTCAAGACATTCAATCCAACGGGATTCAAGTTGTAACAGTAATTTAGATCTATTACCACTCCGAATGAGTGGGTGCACATGGTCTATTATTCTGTACCTCAATGAGGCTAAATTGTGTTTAGCCTGGACAAGCGCCTGGCTGATCGCTAGTACCTGATGATAAAGCTAATCGGATCGCATACCAGTGTTGTGCCATTCTGGTCTTAAATTGGCAATCAGTCTTCCCAACATAAACCTTGGCAGAGGGACAAGTGATTGTATACACGACGTGGGTGGTAGTACAGGTCAAGAAAGGACATACAGTATATTAAATTTGGCCCCTGTGTGATGGAAAAAAACTGTTCCAGTTTGCAAATAACTGCATGTGGTGCAGTTGGGGCATTTAAAGCACCCCTTTCTTTTATATGCCAAAAAGTTGTTGGATTTGCACTTACCCATGCCAGTAATATCATTACGTACTAAGTAATCTTTAAGGTTTTTACCACGCTGGTAACATGACATCAAAGTAGTATTATGTAAAGGGGTCAAATCCTTATCAGTACTTATAATTGGCCACAATTTTTTGGCCTTATTGTTAATGCGTTTACTCGTATGGTTGAATTTATTCACCCAAATGTGTTTCTGCTGATTTTTTGCTTTAGTCCTATAGACATTGAGTTGATGCTGAGGAACGGCTAGCGCTTTCTTTTTTAATCTATCCAAAACTGTTGTAGAATAACCCCTCATAACAAATTTTGAGTACATGTTGTCAATCTCATTGATGCCATCCTCCCTGTAACTACTCAGTCTGAGAGCCCTCAGAAATTGTGAGTATGGGAGTGCATCTTTCAGAGGTTTAGAATGTGCACTAGTAGAAAGTAAAAAGATGTTACGATCCGTGCTCTTAAGTGTATAAAGATGTACTACGTTTACCATTGTGCTTCCTAATCATTACATCTAAAGGCCCGTACACACTGGCCGATATATCGGCCGTTCTCGTGAACGGCCGATATATCGCGGGTCTGTCGGCCAGTGTGTACGGCCGATACGTCTGTGAACTCCGTCGTTCACAGACGTATCGCGTCGGCCCCGCAGCACAGCCGACGGCCAATATATCTACCGATATATTGGCGCATTGCTGTGTGTGTACGGCGGTCGGCCGACCGTCCGTACACATGCTGCGGCGGCCGGCGGTGATTGACAGCTGAACTGGGCGGGCGTGTGTACACGCCCGCCCAGTTCATGACCTCAGTCCCCGACGGATCGGGCAGTGTGTATGCTCAACACACTGCCCGATCCGTCCATAGATATATCTGCAGTTCAATTGATCTGCAGATATATCTTCCAGTGTGTACCCACCTTTAGAACTGAATTGTCGTGTAATCCATCTTGTATGTAAATTTGACTGGACTATTTGTAGCATTATGTGCATCAATTAAATTCTGAAAAGATTCCTGGGGACCATTCCATATGATGAATAAATCATCAATGAAGCGATAAAACACCAGGATTTTTTCAGCTATTTATGGACATGAAAAAAATACGTTCTGTTCAATACTATACATAAAGGCATTGGCAATCGGTGGGGCCACATTCGACCCCATCGCTACGCCAGACATCTGTAAGAAGTAAGGACCATAATGATAAAAATAATTGTGAGTTAAGACAAGCTGTAACAACTGTAAAAAGAAATTCAAATTAGGACCTGCATAATGTATATTATTTGTTAGCAAGATTTTTGTAGCACTCATGCCCATTTTGTGCGGAATGCACGTATACAAGTTGCATACATCTACAGAACAAAGAACGCAATTATCAGGTAAAACAGGTAGCATAGATAATAACTGTAATAGGCCTTACACACTGGGCGATATTACTGAAAGATATGAACGATCTAGTTTATTAATGAATGAGATGCCGTTCATATCTTTCAGTGTGGAGGCACCAGCGATGAACGATGCGCGGCCCCGTGCTTGTTCATCGCTGGTGCCCCATCGCTTGTGCATGCAGGCCAATATGGACGATCTCGTCCATATTTGCATGCACTGCTATGGAGCCGGGTGACGAGGGGAGGGAAGAAACTTCACTCCCCCGTCACTGCCCCCCTGCTGCTGGGTTGTCCGTTGGCCGTATCCGCTGTCGGGCAGCTCGGCGGCGGATCGCATAGTGTGTAGGGCCCTTAAGAGATGATTAGTATCCTTTAGAAATGATGCTTTTAGCCTGCACACAGGGTTGCATGAATGCATATAAGTATGTCTACTTTGAAACAATGACCCCTGTGCCGCTATAATAGGACATCCAGGAGTTTTTTTTTTTATCTTTGTGAATTTTTGGCAATAAATATATTAATGTGGTAATAGGGTAGTCGACCATAAGGGCCTTTTTTTAGAGCTTTAGAAATAATTCCCTGTGTGCAGGCCTCCATCTAATGAGCATCAAGTTCCCGTTTGAAGGTGTTGAGTCACAGGTTAATCTCCTATAGACATCAGTATCATTGAGTTGGCGTTCCATCTCTGATCTATAGTCCGAAAGATTGAGGATAACAATCGAGCCTCCTTTATCCACTTGCCGAAGAGCAATGTCGTCATAGGAGGCCAGATCTTTCAAAGCTTGTTTCTCATCAAAAGTTAAATTCCAAAAATCAGGTTTTTTTTATGTAAAGGATCCTTGACGACACTGCTATTCAGCAAGCGGGTAAACGTTTTAATAGAGGTGTTAGTATTGGTAGGTTCAAAAGTAGATGCCAGCTGTAATGGGCCCTACACACTGGCCGACATCACTGCACGATATGAACGATCTCGTTCATTAATGAACAAGATAACGTTCATATCGTGCAGTGTGGAGGCACCACCGATGAACGATGCGTGGCCCCGCGCTCGTTCATCGCTGGTGCCCTGTCGGCTGTGCATGCAGGCCAATATGGACGAGATCGTCCATATTTGCCTGCACGTCTACGGAGCCGGGTGATGGGGGGAGTGAAGAAACTTCACTCCCCGTGTCACTGCCCCCCCACCGCCAGGTTACCTGTCTGCCGTATCGGCGGTTGGGCAGCTCGGCGGCACATCGCCGAGTCTGTAGGGCCCATTAGGCTTGAAATTGCCTAGAAATGTCCGAATTAACTGGTTTAGGTGTCTGATTAGCAAAAAAAATAAGAATTTACTTACCGATAATTCTATTTCTCATAGTCCGTAGTGGATGTTGGGAACTCCGAAAGGACCATGGGGAATAGCGGCTCCGCAGGAGACTGGGCACAAAAGTAAAAGCTTTAGGACTACCTGGTGTGCACTGGCTCCTCCCCCTATGACCCTCCTCCAAGCCTCAGTTAGGATACTGTGCCCGGACGAGCGTACACAATAAGGAAGGATTTTGAATCCCGGGTAAGACTCATACCAGCCACACCAATCACACCGTACAACTTGTGATCTGAACCCAGTTAACAGCATGATAACAGAGGAGCCTCTGAAAAGATGGCTCACAACAATAATAACCCGATTTTTGTAACAATAACTATGTACAAGTATTGCAGACAATCCGCACTTGGGATGGGCGCCCAGCATCCACTACGGACTATGAGAAATAGAATTATCGGTAAGTAAATTCTTATTTTCTTTGACGTCCTAGTGGATGCTGAGAACTCCGAAAGGACCATGGGGATTATACCAAAGCTCCCAAACGGGCGGGAGAGTGCGGATGACTCTGCAGCACCGAATGAGAGAACTCCAGGTCCTCCTCAGCCAGGGTATCAAATTTGTAGAATTTAGCAAACGTGTTTGCCCCTGACCAAGTAGCTGCTCGGCAAAGTTGTAAAGCCGAGACCCCTCGGGCAGCCGCCCAAGATGAGCCCACTTTCCTTGTGGAATGGGCTTTTACAGATTTTGGCTGTGGCAGGCCTGCCACAGAATGTGCAAGCTGAATTGTACTACAAATCCAACGAGCAATAGTCTGCTTAGAAGCAGGAGCACCCAGCTTGTTGGGTGCATACAGGATAAACAGCGAGTCAGATTTTCTGACTCCAGCCGTCCTGGAAACATATATTTTCAGGGCCCTGACTACGTCCAGCAACTTGGAGTCCTCCAAGTCCCTAGTAGCCGCAGGTACCACAATAGGCTGGTTTAAGTGAAACGCTGAAACCACCTTAGGGAGAAATTGAGGACGAGTCCTCAATTCTGCCCTGTCCGTATGAAAAATTAGGTAAGGGCTTTTATAGGATAAAGCCGCCAATTCTGAGACACGCCTGGCTGAAGCCAGGGCTAACAGCATTACCACTTTCCATGTGAGATATTTTAAGTCCACAGTGGTGAGTGGTTCAAACCAATGTGATTTTAGGAACCCCAAAACTACATTGAGATCCCAAGGTGCCACTGGAGGCACAAAAGGAGGCTGTATATGCAGTACCCCCTTGACAAACGTCTGAACTTCAGGAACTGAAGCTAGTTCTTTCTGGAAGAAAATCGACAGGGCCGAAATTTGAACCTTAATGGACCCTAATTTTAGGCCCATAGACAGTCCTGTTTGCAGGAAATGCAGGAAACGACCCAGTTGAAATTCCTCTGTAGGGGCCTTCCTGGCCTCACACCACGCAACATATTTACGCCAAATACGGTGATAATGTTGCACGGTTACATCCTTCCTGGCTTTGATCAGGGTAGGGATGACTTCATCCGGAATGCCTTTTTCCTTCAGGATCCGGCGTTCAACCGCCATGCCGTCAAACGCAGCCGCGGTAAGTCTTGGAACAGAGACAGGGTCCCTGCTGGAGCAGGTCCTTTCTTAGAGGTAGAGGCCACGGGTCCTCCGTGAGCATCTCTTGAAGTTCCGGGTACCAAGTCCTTCTTGGCCAATCCGGAGCCACGAGTATAGTCCTTACTCCTCTCCTTCTTATGATTCTCAGTACCTTGGGTATGAGAGGCAGAGGAGGGAACACATACACTGACTGGTACACCCACGGTGTTACCAGAGCGTCCACAGCTATTGCCTGAGGGTCCCTTGACCTGGCGCAATATCTGTCTAGTTTTTTGTTGAGGCGGGACGCCATCATGTCCACCCTTTGTTTTTCCCAACGGTTCACAATCATGTGGAAGACTTCTGGGTGAAGTCCCCACTCCCCCGGGTGGAGGTCGTGTCTGCTGAGGAAGTCTGCTTCCCAGTTGTCCACTCCCGGAATGAACACTGCTGACAGTGCTATCACATGATTTTCCGCCCAGCGAAGAATCCTTGCAACTTCTGCCATTGCCCTCCTGCTTCTTGTGCCGCCCTGTCTGTTTACGTGGGCGACTGCCGTGATGTTGTCCGACTGGATCAACACCGGCTGACCCTGAAGCAGAGGCCTTGCTTGACTTAGGGCATTGTAAATGGCCCTTAGTTCCAGGATATTTATGTGAAATGACGTTTCCATGCTTGACCACAAGCCCTGGAAATTTCTTCCCTGTGTGACTGCTCCCCAGCCTCTCAGGCTGGCATCCGTGGTCACCAGGACCCAGTCCTGAATGCCGAATCTGCGGCCCTCTAGAAGATGAGCACTCTGCAACCACCACAGGAGAGACACCCTTGTCCTTGGAGACAGGGTTATCCGCTGATGCATCTGAAGATGCGATCCGGACCATTTGTCCAGCAGATCCCACTGAAAAGTTCTTGCGTGGAATCTGCCGAAAGGAATCGCTTCGTAAGAAGCCACCATTTTTCCCAGGACCCTTGTGCATTGATGCACTGACACTTGGCCTGGTTTTAGGAGGTTCCTGACTAGCTCGGATAACTCCCTGGCTTTCTCCTCCGGGAGAAACACCTTTTTCTGGACTGTGTCCAGAATCATCCCTAGGAACAGCAGACGTGTCGTCGGAATCAGCTGCGATTTTGGGATATTTAGAATCCACCCGTGCTGTCGTAGTACTACTTGAGATAGTGCTACTCCGACCTCTAACTGTTCCCTGGACCTTGCCCTTATCAGGAGATCGTCCAAGTAAGGGATAATTAAGACGCCTTTTCTTCGAAGAAGAATCATCATTTCGGCCATTACCTTGGTAAAGACCCGGGGTGCCGTGGACAATCCAAACGGCAGCGTCTGAAACTGATAGTGACAGTTCTGTATCACAAACCTGAGGTACCCTTGGTGAGAAGGGCAAATTGGGACATGGAGGTAAGCATCCTTGATGTCCAGAGACACCATATAGTCCCCTTCTTCCAGGTTCGCTATCACTGCTCTGAGTGACTCCATCTTGAATTTGAACCTTTGTATGTAAGTGTTCAAGGATTTCAGATTTAAAATAGGTCTCACCGAGCCGTCCGGCTTCGGTACCACAAACAGCGTGGAATAATACCCCTTTCCCTGTTGTAGGAGGGGTACCTTGATTATCACCTGCTGGGAATACAGCTTGTGAATGGCTTCCAATACCGCCTCCCTGTCGGAGGGAGACGTTGGTAAAGCAGACTTCAGGAACCGGTGAGGGGGAGACGTCTCGAATTCCAATTTGTACCCCTGAGATACTACCTGCAGGATCCAGGGGTCCACTTGCGAGTGAGCCCACTGCGCGCTGAAATTCTTGAGACGGGCCCCCACCGTGCCTGAGTCCGCTTGTAAGGCCCCAGCGTCATGCTGAGGACTTGGCAGAAGCGGGGGAGGGCTTCTGTTCCTGGGAAGAGGCTGCCTGCTGCAGTCTTTTTCCCCTTCCTCTGCCCCGGGGCAGATATGAGTGGCCTTTTGCCCGCTTGCCCTTATGGGGACGAAAGGACTGAGCCTGAAAAGACGGTGTCTTTTTCTGCTGAGAGGTGACCTGGGGTAAAAAGGTGGATTTCCCAGCCGTTGCCGTGGCCACCAGGTCCGATAGACCGACCCCAAATAACTCCTCCCCTTTATACGGCAATACTTCCATATGCCGTTTGGAATCCGCATCACCTGACCACTGTCGCGTCCATAACCCTCTTCTGGCAGAAATGGACAGCGCACTTACTCTTGATGCCAGAGTGCAAATATCCCTCTGTGCATCTCGCATATATAGAAATGCATCCTTTAAATGCTCTATAGTCAATAATATACTGTCCCTGTCCAGGGTATCAATATTTTCAGTCAGGGAATCCGACCAAGCCACCCCAGCACTGCACATCCAGGCTGAGGCGATTGCTGGTCGCAGTATAACACCAGTATGTGTGTATATACTTTTTAGGATATTTTCCAGCTTCCTTGAGGGCGGCCGTATCAGGAGACGGTAACGCCACTTGTTTTGATAAGCGTGTGAGCACCTTATCTACCCTAGGGGGTGTTTCCCAACGCGCCCTAACCTCTGGCGGGAAAGGGTATAATGCCAATAATTTTTTAGAAATTAGCAGTTTTTTATCGGGGGAAACCCACGCTTCATCACACACCTCATTTAATTCATCTGATTCAGGAAAAACTACGGGTAGTTTTTTCACACCCCACATAATACCCTTTTTTGTGGTACTTGTAGTATCAGAAATGTTCAAAACCTCCTTCATTGCCATGATCATGTAACGTGTGGCCCTACTGGAAAATACGTTTGTTTCCTCACCGTCGACACTGGAGTCAGTGTCCGTGTCTGGGTCTGTGTCGACCATCTGAGGTAACGGGCGCTTTAGAGCCCCTGACGGTGTTTGAGACGCCTGGACAGGTAATAACTGATTTGCCGGCTGT